>NC_135786.1:69362500-70097500 GCF_051106095.1 Pogona vitticeps | reverse complement strand
GAGATTGTGAATATGAGTGACAAGAGTGACGTGGGGCAATCGTCACAGTCTGTTTCTAAGGAGTGGTCTGGTTTTATTTATTAATTATTTTGTTAGATTTCTACCCCACCCATCTAGACCAAAGGGCTACTCTGGGCAGCATTACAAATTTAAAAACAGTTAGACCAATAAACATACAGTATACCTAAATCCAAGATGGCAAAAATATAGAATTTAAGATACGGCAGGAGGGAAACTCTGCCCAAATAACCAGGTCTTACGTTTACTCCTGAAGACACCCAGAGAGGGAACCAGGCAGATCTCCATGGGCAAGTTGTTCCAGAGGCAAGGGGCCACTGCCGAGAAGGCCCAGTTCCTTGTTCTTTCCTTCTGGACCTCCCTCAGCGTTAGGCACCTCAGCCGCCCAGCATGGCTGGAATGAGTGACTCTGGCAGAACTGGGTGCGAGGAGGCGCTTTGCCAGATATCAAGATCCTAAACCATTTAGGGCTGTATATGTCATCGTTAGGACTTTGAAATCAATGCGGAAGTGAATGGGCAGCCAATGCAAGGCAGCCAGGGTAGGGGAAATATGGTGGTATCTTTTCACCCCTGTAAGTCTTGCCACCGTATTCTGCACCATCTGGAGTTTCCATGTCAGTCTCAAAGACAGCCCCACGTAAGGAGGTAACCTGAGCCTGAGGTGGGGCAGTGCTACATTTGCCCTAATGGACCATCTTCCACTGTAGTTTAGGCATTCCTAGCTGTAAAGGTGTAGTTCCTTGGATGGAACGAGCCCCATATGTTTCATGCTATTAAGTTTTTTTAAAGTACAGTTGCTCCATTTTTCTACTGAAATCTAGTGGTTTGTGGCAAGGAATTCAATACAGAAGGTCAATATGAAGTTTGAAAACTAGAGAAATATTGAGGCTTGTTACTGTTTGCATCTCCTGTGAGAATACAGATTCGAGAGAAGAAAGTGAATGTGTCATGGTATAATACTTGCTCTCCAAATTCTGTAAAATAATTTGACAGGACACTGTCAAGTGGGATAAACCAACCAACTTAACATAAGTTGACAGAGCCCAATTCTTACTACTTCTCCTTAATGGGATAGCTGCTGTAAGTTCAACTAAAGAGATAGACAACTTATTAGAGAAACACACACCACTGTAATGATTGGTTTAGCATGAAGTACTAATTTCCTCTTTGTTTCCCAATCTTCTCTCCTTTTCTTCTTTCTGTTCGTCTTACTATGGAATTCTATTATTTGTAGGTAACACCAACAAAAGTCACTGAACTAAACATGTATAGCCTTCCTTTCACACTTTTTTGTATGTCCTCTTGGGGTATTAGAGTGTGCAATATTTACATGCAGATGGGAGTGTTGTAACTCTGTTCTCTAAATCCTCAGTTTTGTCATCATCCTACATGTGGGCAGCAATAAGTATCTTAGAATCTTAGAACTGGAGAGCTGAAAGGGATCCTCTGAATCAGTGGTGTCGAACTGTGGCCCTCCAGATGTTCTTGGACTTCAACTCCCAGAAGCTTTCACCACCACCTCTGCTGGCCAGGATTTCTGGGAGTTGAAGGCTAAGAACATCTGGAGGGCCACAGTTCGACACCACTGCTCTGAATCATCGAGTCCAGCTCCTATCAAGGAGGCACAGTGGGGAATCAAACCCCTGCCCTCTGGCTCCGCAGCCAGATACCTAAGCCACTGAAAGAGGGCTCCACTATCCCTGGGGGTTCTCCACATGAGCCAGGGTTCATGATTTTTCCAGCAAGGAATGAGCCCACACAGAGAGCAGAGCCTGCCCTCTGCAAACCTACTGCCTTCCGTGTATAGAGGACAACAGAAGGGGTGACAGTGAAGGTGTCATGTTACTAGAACATTCCCTTCCACACATGTGTATTCTACATGCTTTTAACACCTAAACAGGCCTACTAAGGTGTCAAGGATAGAGCACTGCTGCCAAAAGTCCACATAGAAACATTCCAGATTCCAGTTTTTATGCAAAGTTCACTTTGTGTGTCACGCTTTTTCAGTCTCTATGGTTTTAACCAACTGATAGTAGTCTCAGTAATTTCTTCCCTCCATGCATCTACTCACAAGAACACTTTGACTCCTATTATCTTTGCAGTAGAGACTGCTGAATTTAATCCTCGAAATCTGTGACAGAAAACATTCCTTCCCTATACAGACTTTTAATAATTCTGTGTCTCAGAAAAGATATGAAGAACTTACAAAAGAAGAATGCTTAAATGAGCCAAGAAAATCCTTACAAGGTACTGTAACACAGATCTCGAGCAGGACTGAGGTATTGATATTTGCAGTTTTACAGATAAAAAGAGGTTAAAAATGTAATCTGCATGTTATTCTTCATAAAGAAAGGCTTTGTTATCAGGGTCTTAAGTCAATGTTTGTTGGAGCAACACATTGATCAATGAAAGATTTATGAGTGAATTATTTGCCAACTATGTTAACCTCCATTAAGGAAAAACTTTATCTGTGCATTTCATGCTTCAGAAAGCGGCCAACCTCTTTGCCTTCCCCACATCCAATACTTTATGTTAGTTAATTGTTTTGTATATAACTGTCAACTTGGGACTAATAACCGGAGGCGATAATTGGGAAAATTAGGCTAAGACTTTCTAATTAGTGGCAATCTGCTGCTGCTCGTGACATCATTCCCAATGCTTAGGCAGAGTTATGCAACAGGATTTTGGCCATTATTTCCAACACCAGTCTCCATAAACGCTTTGCATGTTTGTGCTGTGAGACGCTCTTACTCTTAGCCTATATCTGTTTTCTTCATGTTGTCATAATACGAGATTAAAAATGTTGAGAAAATAAGCCTCACACTAGTTTTGTATATTTAGTTGCAGCATCAACTACTTCATCTGTTTTACACCTTTTGGTATCCTCTTATTCACTGTATCCTTAATATCCTTATTTCTCACAAAACATACATACACTCATACACAATATGTGCATCATTTAATAGATAGTGTTTATAATGAATTATCTTTTACCTTAATCTTTACAAAGCCTGTTATACATGGTAATACTTTCTGCATAGAGGAGCAGTGACAAGGAAGGTCACTGCTTTTCTCTTCTTATGTGTGAGTGAAGGGGGTGGTACTGATTTGCAATGTGCCATTCCCCCCATTCAAAGCCCCACCTAGAAATATGGTTGTCGTCCTAATAAAAGGGCTGAATAGTAGCCCAGAAGGTGTGACAACACAGTGGGGGAAATGCGAATAGATCTGCTGTGGAGTTGCACCCAGGAAGTTGGGTTTCCTCAGATGAATTCCCTTTAGCCGATGACAAAGGAGCCAGCAGAGAGAGAGAAGGAAATTGGCAATCAGCTTTGTTCACAGCTTCTCAGCTTTTTACCTAAGATCAAATGCAGACTCTACAGTAGGATTCCCATATCTGTAGGATCAGTATCCATAATTTTACTTATTCACAGTCATAAAATATTAAATGAAAAAACCCAGAAATATGTATTTCCACAATGTAATTATCAGAACTGGCCACTAGAGGGACCCAGAGACAACATGTATATATTGAGTTCATAGTGATCCACAGTTTTTGGCATCCACAAATGGCTTGAAATAGAATGGCTACAAACTCCTTTGTAGTAGGACCAAACTGCATGCACTGGCACAAGTGATCACACTGTCCAAGCCAATGCAAATGCGTTCACGGGGCAAGAGGGGAGGAGAACTTCAGCAGTGAAGGGGGAAAAAATTGGAGTAGCCCAGGGAACGATTGATTCACATTGATTTCTAAATCATGTAGTCAATAGAAAAATAATACTGATCTGACTGTCACAATCCTAGAACAATTCCCGTATTATGTGCCAATGTAGTTGCTCCCTGAAAAGCTTCAGGAATCTACATTTGATGGAATGGTGCTGTAATGGAAAATTTAAAGCTAATAAATGTTTACTAATCTTTATTGTCAGATTTTAAAAAACAACAGAGTCAGAGGAAGACAACCTTAAAACCCTGGAATATGATCAGCAACAATGCTGGCTGAACTCCATTCATTTCAGACTAAATTGATAGTATGGAAGCAATCATCTTGTCCACAAGGAAATTATATTACAGTATCTCTGTTCTGGCTATCTAGACTTAAGAAAAAACCACTTTTGTTTTTAAGGGTGAAAGGATTGTATTTTTTTCAATGTTTTCACATTAGGCACAAGAGCTTCATGCATGAAAGATATTTTCTCTAGGTTTTGTTCTTTTAAAGTTTCCATGGCACACAGTTTTAAGAAAAAAGCCCAAGAAACTCCAGAATATTCTATGAAGAACCTTCTATGAAGGTTGTGCATTCTGCCTTTCAGGGAGGGGTTCTGGTTTCAATCGTTACTAATATTAGAAAGCTGGAGTACAATCAGTCCCCAGGTTCTATTTCAGAATTAGAACCAAAAGCTTATGCCAGGTTCAGAAACCCAAGTCCCCTTTTCAAGAGCTGGAGCTGTTTTTTATTACACCAGCGGCAGGCTGGCTGAAGAATGCCATTGACCCCGCACAGAGTATTTCAAATGTGTTATATAGTACAAGAGGTGATATAATACAAGGACTAAATTGCCAGTTATCTGAACGGTTACTTTCATGGAGTTTAAAGTACAAATATCAACTCTTTGACACAGACATTCTCAGATTAATCTAGTAAGACCTTGTCTCATCTGTAGATGATTATGACCAGCACTATCCCACTGTGCAGCTCTTCCAATGTCAACAGAGCAATTTATACACCATGAGGGTCTGTTCCTGTCCATCTTTGACCTCCTAGCCAGGTGCTCTGACCACAGACAGCATGATTAATGTAATTTTAAACAAGAGTAACATTTCATGACAGGAGGAGGCCATGTAACTCTGTCCCCCTTTTCAGCTGAGAGTTTGTTCCTGTCGTGTTTCCTTCCTTGTAACTGCTTGCTCTAGCCCACGTTCTCAGCTGGCTCCATCTGCAGGAATGGGCTAACAGTGAACCCTCCTGCTCTTCTGTTCACTGCCTCCTGTGTCTTCTCACTCCCTCCATATGTGGTCATTCTGTGGCCTAAAACCCTGCTCTGATGTCCATCTGAGACAGATTTCCACAAGTAGGATGCGGCATCCATCTTTCCCCTGTCCTTTAAATTTCTGCATGCCCTGGTCATGTCCTCATGCAAAAAGCCTCCCTCTTTGTTAATGAATATAGCCCTCATATTCGTAACCCCAAAGGAGCTTCATCAACCTCTTCTCCTTCAGCTAAAATGCCACTGTAATATTGTCAGGCTAATCGACAGTAATTCACCTCACTACCCTTACTTAGGGAGGCTAATGGCAGAAGTGTCATTCTGCATTTATAAAGGGCCTCCCATCCAGAAGACCTTCACAGAGCCTTGCAGCTATGAGTATGTACAGGCTAGTACAAGTGCTTGTGCATGTCAAAGTGTCTATGCACTTTTATGAAAATCGCCAGCTAGAATGATGTAAGATGGAGTCTCCTGAAACAAGCTAACATGGGGCAAGATGGCAAATGAGTGGTCAGCTTCTCAGTTTTGTTTGAAATTGGGATTAATCCCGCCATCTTTGTCTAATGCACTGGCCCTTTTTGATTCATGTTTATGGAATTCATATTCCACAAAACTGGCTGCATTAGAGGCTGAGGGATTCTTGGAGAGGAAATCCAAAAAAGGAACATTTCCAAGCTCTGGAAATGCCTTTCTTTATCAGTACAGTAGTGGGATGGCACGCAAAAGAATCACAGCTGCAAGAGGACAACCAGATACAGAGGGTAACAGGGTAGGTTCCTATTGCTTAAACAGCTGTGCAAAAGCAGGGGGGATGTTAACAAGTGCAACTTTCCACACTTCTGCAGTAATGGGACATTAATAAAATGCACCTATAGCAATTTCCTCTTCAGTACAATCTGTTAACAGTTAAATGCTATAGGGCAGCCTGTGCTCTTCTGCAAGAAGGTATAGCCAAAAATTGTCATTTTCATTTGACATTAATTCCTGAGATGAACCATGGATGTCTGCAGATGTTTTTCTGAATAACGGTTCTGGACTCTACTGCAGAGTTGTCCTACAGCATAGGTTTAACTATGGGACTAGCATTACTTATATGTATTCACGAAGGCTTTCACGGCCGGGATCTAATGGTTGTTGTGGGTTTTTTGGGGCTCTTCTATTTCAAAATACTGAAATACTGGACAACACCAGCAATCATTACGTCAGACTGCACAGGGAAGCCATTGAAATCCACAAGCACAAGCACAGTTTCAACAAAAAAAGAGGAAAGTGTGAAGCTCAACAAAACTTGGCTCCCAGCTCTCAAAAATACGGCGTGCAAAAGGTCAACGAACTCTACCCAGCCACAAGGACAGGGGATCACTACACACAAAAGACCAGCTAATGACACCCATCAACCACAGGAACAGATAATCTCTTCTCCTTAGCACAACAATACACCCACAACAATACACACTAATCACCCATCTACAGAAAAAGACAAAAGCCAATCTCACAGCCATAAATACTCCCAAGCCAACTACACCAGAGCACAGAGTGCTGTCCTCTGAAGATGCCAGCCACAGAGACTGGTGAAACATTAGGAAGAACAACCTTCAGAACACGGCCAAAGAGCCCGAAAAACACACAACAGCCATTACTTATATGTTTTCTCAGTCATAGGCTCACTTCCTGTGATACAGATATAATAATGATGGATTTAATCTTCATTCACAGAAAAGGGTTTTTTAAATGTTTCAATGTCAAACAAACCTCTTACCCCCGCAACTTTAAATAACACCCAAGTTCAAAATATTGCTAACTACTATCTTTACGGCTACTGCTTTTTTTGGGAGGGGGCAGTGATGTCCAATATCCTCTCATAGTGTAGAAAACCAATTGCAATCCCGATTCTAACTTAAAATGGAACAGCAATGATTTCTTAGTTCTAGAAGTTGTTTGGGACACCCAGTGTCTTATAGTAAAAAAGCAACAGACTAGGACTCAGGGGGCCTGGGTTTAAATCCCAGCTTGGCCATGGAAACTCACGGGGGTGTAGAACTGATAAAACCCCTCCTTAAATACCTCAGTTACCTTGAAAGTCCTATTAGGGTTGCTATAAGTTGTCAGTCTATCTGGGTTGTACCTGTTTATTATTATTCTTATTTGTTGTTGTATGGAGCAAGTTCCTAGTGGTGGTCACTTTCTGAATGTCAGGACTCCTGATCCAACAGTAACAACATGATGGCTATCCTTGTATCAGCCTGCTGTACAACTGTCCCTGCTTAATATTTTCTTATCCTTGCAGCATTAAAGGCAAAGAAGCACTGCCACACGCAAAATGACAAACCTAGAAGCATTTTTAAAGGGTTAATTATTAAACTGCAGAAGGATGTGTGTATGGTTACATGGTGGCAAAATAAATGCTTTCTGCAGGGAGTAGAGGTACCCTTTTATTTATGATTACATTATATATTCCAGGGCAAACGCTATAACTCAGTAGCAGAGCACGTGTTTTGCATGCAAAGGTTCCAGATTTTATCCCTACCCATTCTGATTAAAGAATCTCATGCAGAGAGCTGGGGAAAACCTCTTTTTGGATACTTAGTGCCAATGAAGACAGCATAGGCAAGAAGGCTGATCAATGTATTTACAATAACAAAGGCTGTAAACACCTTTTATTTGACCGCAGCAGAGGCTTCTCAAACTCCCTATCTGCTTACTAGCTCCAATATGGGGATATCAGTAGGGAGAGTTCCAGAAAAAAAGGGGGGGGGTTTCCATAACTGCCTAACGCAAGGGTTGGAATCTCAGAGCCTATAGCTTTTCTGCTAACCCTAAGACACTCCACAAATCTTCCAGAAGACCCTCGGAAGCCTTCCAGAACACTTGATGTAAGGCTTAAAACAAGGTGTTGGTTCCCCCTGTACCTTGTTTTTCCCCTCAAACAAAATAGGTTTTGTTTTTGTTTTTGTAGATTCTAAGAGGTCTACCAGACCTCGGAAGCTTGCCCACCCTGCCATAACTTTTCTTATCGTACAATTTATTTGATTTCCCCGCCAGTAGGGCTCCATGACTGAAAATAAGTTCAATTGGAAATGGCCAAGTGAAAGAAATGAGGCTGGACAGGCCTGGATTACAACATGATGAGACAACCCCACAAAACCATCTCCAATTTCAGAAGCTCCGTACCTTAACAAAAATATCTTATCATTTTAACAGAAATTGTTTGGCGTCTCTTTGAAATATAGAAGCTATTCATAATTTGAAGTCTGAAGCTGTAGGCTGCTTGATGACGACGATGTTGATGATGAAGAATTCTGACTTAATAGTATTTCTTAGATGTAAAGTACTCAGAAGCTGTTTACCAGTCTCTCTCTTTCTGGTGGTACTCCGGAACCTTACAGAGTGCTCATGGCCACAAAGATGGATGATAAGACATGTAGCCCCATCAGTCACACATACTCTGGGAGATCCTAGCTGGTCCTCTCCCCGGACACACAGCAGGGATCCAAGCTCCTGAGTCCCAGCTCTGCAGACGGGCACTCCAGCCCACAGAAGAGTGACCAGCTCTTACCTTGTCCACAAATCCAACACTCAGTAAGGGGCTGAGTATATACTTCTTCCTTCTGTCCAGTTCTCATATACTTCTTTATTGTTGTCGCTCAGCAAAGATTTAAGAACATTTAAGTTACATTAATACCATAACTGAAAGCTCCCCTCACCCCCAGGTGATGATCATACCATCATAAGAATTCTGAAAGAAGTGTGACTTAATAGGCACGCTATAAAAATGCAATTGTGTTTCAGCTGTCACCTACTGTAGCTCTCACTGAACGACCAGACATGTTTAGAGAAGCTGGTAGCTGTGTGTAATATAGAGCTCATTATTCCTGCAATATTGTATAAGCTACAGGTTCCTCACTAACTTTGCCATAAAAGCCAGCTAGTTAAATTGAACTGGGAACTGTGTAAAGCTCACTACTTGTCTGAGATTAATTTGCCCATGAGACTTAGTTATGTTCTGCTAACTATCGGTTGTAATAAAACAGATCTTTACCTCTTATGATTTTGATCATATTGTTTGTTAGTCTCTCTGTGAAGTTCCAAGAACCTACTAAGCGCTAGAGGTAAAATAAAAATAAAAATATAAAATAAAAGAAGAGATAGAAAAGGCAAAAACCTGGTGGCACCTTAAATATTGTTATATTTTTTAAATGTGAGCTTAAGAACACTATAAGATATTTTGACTGACAGCTAGCAAATGTAGCCAGTAGCCATGCTGTAGGATGATTAGAGTTGTAGTTTAAAAAATGTGATGTTTATAATGTTTACAGTTCCTGACTTTAGTACATTATGAAGCTTTAAATATATTGGCTTTGAGATATCTGATATCTGAAAATGTTCTTTTTAAACGGGCTGAGTTTAAGAATTGCCTTGGAAAGCCTGCTCCATGTCCCACTCTCCTGCAAATCTAAGTGGGTTGAAACAGGGAACAGGGCCTTTTCTCAGATAGCACCCCATCTGTGGAAATCTTTGTTCAGTTTTAAGCAAGTCATTACCATGTTCTTGATCTGCATATAATAATTTTTAATTATTTTAATAGCATGTGAATTAAGTGATTTCACTGTGTGCTCAGTGCATTGCCCCTTTGTCCTTAACCTGTTACTTATGATATTGTTCTAATTTGTTTAAGTCAAAGTTTTTAAATTGTAAGTTGTTTTACAATTGCTTGAAATATGGAGTGGAAGGCAATAGATACATCAGATTTCAAAAACAGATTTCACAAGTGTCAATATACTGTACTATATTATTTCAGCCTTCATCTGCATTGAGGTGTCAGTATAAAACCCTTATGATACAGGTTGTCATCAATATGTGTTACTATTTTCAAGAAGGAGTGATATTGCCAGTTTTCCAGTAGGCCAGCTACACAACAGAAGTACAAAGACTCACATAAGAGCCTCGTGGCACAGTGGTTAAAACGCTGTACTGCAGCTAAAACTGTGCTCACGACCTGGTGTTCAAATCCCAGGTAGCCGGCTCAAGGTTGACTCAGCCTTCCATCCTTCCGAGGTCGGTAAAATGAGTACCCAGCTTGCTGGGGGGGCAATGTGTAGCCTGTATAATTAAAAATTGTAAACCGCCCGGAGAGTGCTTGTACCGCTATGGGGCGGTATATAAGTCCAATAAATAAATAAATAAATAAATAAATAAATAAATAAATAAATAAATAAATAAATAAATAAATAAATAAATAAATAAATAAAGGTTTCCCAGATATCCCACCCCTTTCTCATTAACTGGCAATACCTCACTCTGAGACATTTGTAGGAGAGACAATAAAATGTTTCATTACTTACAGTTGTGAACAGAACAGCAGCAAACGAAGAAACAGCTTCCCACAGACTAAAAAGTGATAATGAAACTCAGCAAAGATACAGGGCTCTCTTTTAATTCAGAAGCAGGAAACAACTACCCTGTTTTCCCTAAAATAAGACCTAACCTGAAAATAAGCCCTAATATGATTTTTCTGATTTTTCAGCCCTATCCCCAAAATAAGCCCCAGTTAAGTGAAACCCTGTCCTCCACCATTGTGCAGCAACCAGAATGACATAACTGTATTTGAATATATGTAAATTGTTGTATATGAAAAAAAAACATCCCCTGAAAATAAGCCCTAATGCGCTTTTTAAAGCAAAAATTTACATAAAACCCTGTCTTATATGGGAGGAAACACGGTAGATAAGGTTATTGCTGGATAGATTGAGTCACCTCAGCCCAGAAAGGTTCTTCCCAGCCACAGCTTCTACAGGCAGCCTGCAAGGTTATAAAAACTCCAACATGAATAAGATCCTTGCTATTTAAACAGCATCCAATGATTTCTGTCCAAACTAACTTCAAAAGCACAAAAGCAAACTGTTTGACAAAACTAATTGTAGCAGAAATAAAAAAAATAAAGGATGTTCTGTTGTTATGTGCCATCAAATTGGAACCAACTCTTAGCAAACCTAATAAGGCTTTCAGGTTAACTGCAATATTTTAAGAAGTTTTATCAGTTCCAAACCACCAGTGAGTTTCCATGGTTGAGCAGGAATTTGAACCCAGGCTTTCTGAGTCCGAGTCTATCACTCTATTTACTAAACCACTTTGGGAATTATAAGAAAGGATACTAGTCATTTAAATTAAAGGAGATCTGGATTGGTGTTCACTCACACCTACAGTATGTCTTTAACAACGGGGTCAAACTCATAGATACATGAGGCTATGTTTTTCCCATCAATTTAGCTCTTCCACCTTCGGTGTGCTTTTTTCCTGCCCTTAGTAAATAAGATAGTATATGCAAACAGGACTGTAGTAGTTAGGATTGCCAAATCTAAGCCTGTAGTCTCAGGAAATTCTTGTGCTTTTCTCGGCTGTCAGCTAAGGAGACAAATCTCTGCACAAATGGCACTAGTAATACTGTATTCTAGTAATACTGTCATGCCCTAGTGGAAACTGTGGCTATGGTTACAGCTGCCCAGTGCAATTGCTATCTACCTGTTCCCAGAAATTAAGTCCCCCACTTTGGTTCTGGGTTCCCACATAACCCAATTATCCTGGTTTCACTAGTATCCTGGACCTATCTATCTAGGTTTCCTGTGTTCCAGACTCAGCTGGCCTAGAGACATCATAGTAGCCCACAAGCCATTCTAGACTCCCATAACTTCCTTGCTCTGTTCAGTTCCTAAAGTAAAGGTACTCTGCAGCTGTTATCCTTTACACCGTATTTCTTTCCTTTCAGACATAACTACAAAGCTCCTTCCCACACTCTTGGGACAGGGCAACTACCTTCAAATTTATCCGTACAGTATGCTGTGACCAGAACCTTCCCTTGAGTCTTCACCCTTTCTCTCATATGTGTATGACGAATACTGGGTTAGTTTTATTGGCTGAATCGTTTTATATATTTCCATGAGAATTATACTAGTGACATAACTTTCAGCAGCAAATGAAGACAGCTGGGCCTAACTGGTTACCCTTCTGTCTACCAGTGGTTCAGGTTACTTGTTACAAACATTGGTGCTCCTCTTCCCAAACCCCTGGACCATTACAGCACTGCTGTTCCTGTAGAGGGAGCAAGGGGAGCCGACACCACCATGGCTCTCTCACTTGAGCCGGGAGGCATGCAGCAGCTTAACTTCTGGTCCACTACAGTGCCATCACTGGATAAAGCTATGAATAGGACCCTTGTGGTGCAGTGGTTCAACTGCTGTACTGCAGCCAAAACTGTGCTCATGACCTGGGGTTCAATCCCAGGTAGCTGACTCAGCCTTCTATCCTTCTGAGGTTGGTAAAATTAGTACTCAGCTTGCTGGGGGGGTGGTGGTGGGGGGAATGTGTAGCCTGCATAATTGACTTGAAAACCACCCAGAGAGTGCTTGAAGCACTATGGGGCGGTATATAAGTAGCACACTTTGCTTTTTTGTGCTTTTGAATAGAGAGGCCACATGTCCTTCCTTATGGAGCTTCCATTTCAGGGCATGCCTCCCTAGAGAATAATCCTTCTTCTATCCAGCCCAAGTCTGAATTAAACAGATCAAATTATAAGCACCATGCCCCTCTATAATGAGCATGAGACAGCAAGACTGAGTAGCATGCAGGTCACCTGGTCACCATCTTCTCCATTCGAGTGAGATGCACAGCAATACCATTTCAATGGTTAAAACCCTTTCTGATTTTGCATTGCTAAATTGGCACATGCAGTTTTATGCAAACTGGTATTTCCTTTTCTCTTCTTTTTTAGTGACGCACAAGAAGCCAAAATGTTGGCTGGATAGCTCTGTGGATTGGAGCATGTGGCTGTAGAGCCAATTGTTAGATTTCCCACTGTGCCACCTGGGAGAAGAGCCAGCCGGCGCAGCCCTGGACAAGCTTCACAGTCCCAGAACTCTAACAGAATGAGGGAATGGTAAAATATTTCTGAATACCTTATATCCACAAAAGTCTGGGAAAGGTCGCCATAACTCATAATTGGTTAAGGATGAGTAGCCCATGTTGGCTCTCTAAGTCACTTTGTAGAATCACTAGCCATCTTTAACAGAACAAGGATTTGGTTGGGATGAGATTGTTACATGTTCTTGTTTTTGTTTTGTAATCTGAAGGGTTGTAATTGTGAAGTGTGGAATCACTCTCTCCAAGTTTCAGGCACAAGCTAATAGGCTTTCAGGCAGCCCAAGATCAGGCTTCGTTTTCTCTATGGCCAGGAGAGCCAGAAACTACAGTCCTCACCCACCCCCACAGCAGACTGTGGCATGCAGAGACCTCTACTGGATGTCTAAGCCACAACAAGAAATATAACAGTACTGACTAAACTTTAATCATTCATTCAAAGCCTGTTCTATTTCTTCCAGGACAAATAGATTTATTTATGTATCTGATCGAGATACTTTTAAAATATTCCGTGCAGGATGAGAGTTTTATGAAACAATTATATTTCTTAATGTTGTAGACACTAAGTTATTGATCACAGTTCTGCATATCACATTCCGTTATATCACTCACTATTTGAGTTCATCTACAACCAGGGCTGTAGGAGGTTAATGAATTGTACTTTCAGAATGACAAAATTCAGCATTTTTACAAGTATCTTGTTTCCTAAATGTGGAGCAGAAGAGGAATTGCCTAAATGGGCCCTCTGCTCTGGCAGGTTCTTTGTTTTGTTACCTACGGTGTGACTGAATTCATAACCACGGCAAGAACAGATATGTGATGCAGAGTCTGCCAGAGCCTGAGTGGTGGTAGGGATATTTACACTCAGTTTTAACACTGAGGATTTTACCATATCACCTGACATCTCTTAGGTGACTGCTACAGCACTATTTACAAAATAGAGGAGGCAAATTTTGACCTTTCAGGTGCTTTGGACTATAGCTCCCATTCTCTTAGCACCGGGGCTGATGGGACTGTAGTCCAAGATATCTGGAGGATCAAAGTTTCTCTACTTGTACGACAACTGTACACATACTGTGCAATTCTGCCTCCATTGTCTTAAAAAGCCCAAATAACTCACAGTGTGTCTACCAACATGTTCCAAAATATAAAACAGGATGTAAAAATATTTTAAATAAATACATAACAGATAAGATATTCTTAGTGCACACCATGTATTACCTAGTGCCAGGATGTTTGTGCTATAAAACCAGTTCTGAGAATGCCTAGTGTAAATAAAATAACAGTCACGATTATGTCAGTGCTTTCTGTATTTAACTCCTCTCGGACATAATTGTCAAGAATCTTACCCTAACCATGTGGGTGAGATACCTAAGCCTCTGGATAACAAATCCTGCACTGATAATGTGGAGTAATGTTCACATAAACTCTACCTGTCACATGTTCATTCATTTTTAGAGGTGCTGCAGGATGTCTTGGTCTAAATTCAATTTTTAGTTCCATCTAGAGAAGACGTACAGAGTACCCTGTTTCCCAGAAAATAAGACCTAACCTAAAAATAAGCCCTAGTATGCTTTTTTCAGGATGCTCGTAATATAAGCCCTACCCCAAGAATAAACCCTAGTTAAGTGAAACCCCACCCTCATCATTGTGCAGCAACCAAAAGAAAATGACAAAACTGTGTTTGAATAAAAGTAGATAGTTGCACATAAAAAAAAAACATCCCCTGAAAATAAGTCCCAATGCTTTTTTTGAGTAAAAATTCATATAAGACCCTATCTTATTTTAGCGGAAACACGGTATATGGAACTTACATTGGTGTTGATTTGAGAAAATTGACTCAATGAGTCTGCCCTTGCTAAGACTAATAATTTAGCATGTAGACATTTGTTGTTTCAAGGCTGTTCCAAGTTTTAGCTTTCAGCCTCACACAGCTGTTACTTGTAACTTTTCGTGTTAGATAAGCTAATTTAAGGTAAATATTCCCAGGCTGGCACATTTCCAGTCACTCAAAGTGTGGTGGTTACATGTCAAAATTCGTCTGAGTTTGTATCTGATTTAGCACGTTTGAAATTGATTTAAAAATATATCTTTACACAAAGGCATCTAATCACCATTCTTTGGGCCTGGAAGTATTTTTACTTACTGATTTATTTTGAATCATTTTGCATGTGTACTCGCCTGTGTCAGTGTAAATTGTGTTTGTTGGGTTTGTCATATTGAATGCCAGGATCATGGATCTGGAGCTGCAGGGTAACCTTGCAGTCTAATCTAGACATGGGCTATTTGTATTTGTATCCCTGGGGATACAAATACAAACCACAGCACCACAGGTGCCATGGAGGCCCATTACCTCCCCGCAGAACTGGCCAGTCCACTCACTGTTCACACTGTGGCACTTGGCATCATGGCAATGATGGAAGGAGCCTGGATGGTTCTTCCCTGCCTCCTCACGCAGCTGACCAGATTGACAGGGAGGCAGGATGGGGAGTCTCCCTACTCAGGCAATGAGTGATTAGCTGTGCAGGGAGGTGGGGAAGAGCTGGGTGGGCTCCTTCATGACCGAAACAATAACAGTGACAGAGCCAAGCGTTGCATGACGAACAATGAGTGGACCACCCAGTTCTGTGGGTGGGATGGGCCTCCGTGTCACCTGTGGTGCTGTGATTCATATTTGTATCCCCAGGGATATGAATATGAATAGCCCATGTCTACTCTGACCTGTACATTTTTTTCTATTTGTATCACTGATTTAGCATTATGCCAGTTTGGAAAAAATTAAAAGTATAAAACAAATAAAACAAATATTAAAAATTACACCAGAAGAACATGGCTTTCATCCCTGTCACCCATATCATATCAATGTCATGTATGCTGCCTTGATTGTTTTAGAGGAAAGGCTGGAAATAACTATGCAGTATATACATACCTGCAATATTGTAAACTATGTGGATTACATACTTCTTGGACAGTGCTAAGCGTTGCTTTTAGTACAACAATATGATGGTGAAAGTCCATTTGACAAATACGTCAGAAAATAACCACGTATCTAGAGGGAAATGACAACAAAAACAGGTTTTTTTAGTATCTGTGTAGGAATTTGCATTTCTCTGGTGTATCAGCAGTTCTCAATCATTTCCTCTAAAATTTTGCTTCTAAAATCTTTGCCATAGTCAGGTGAGATTTAAGGACAAGGCACTCAGGCTTTCTATTTTTTCCTTTCTGTCTTTATGGATTCATCTTCTCCTTGCCCATTTGCTTGCCTTCCCTCTCCACAGTCACAGAAAATTTGTCCTTTGTCTAAGTAGCCCCATTTTACTTGATTATTCTTTGGTCTACTTACTTGGCTTTGTTCTCCATAGCTTGCATTCTGTTCTGAAACCTTTAATGGCATTTATTCTCCATAGGTTTAGCCTAATCTCTTCTGGTTTAATATTTAGAGCCTGAGAAGTGTACAGAAAATGTTTCCTCAATTTTAGCTTTTGTCGAGAATAGTGGTTCTTTACTTTGGGTAACCCAGGTGTTCTTGGACTGCAACTCCCAGAAATCCCACCAAGCACAGTTAGTGGTGAAGGCTTCTGGGAGTTATAGTCCAAGAACACCTGGGTTGCCCAAGGTTGGGAACAACTGGTCTAGGAGGTTGGTGCCCATGAAATTGATTGGTTTGGCACTGTATTACCTTATTTTGTTCATTATTTGCCAGCCTTTCTCAATGTACTTCTGGAGGGGCAATGCCAACTAAATATTTTTTTCCCAATGGGGCAAGTTTCAGGCAGACAGCAATAATCCTGCATGACACATTAAGGGCTCCATCCACTTATTTGGCATGTACTAATTTGTACCACACAGCACTAGCATGCTGTATTCTAGTTGCGAAGTATTCTATTGCGAAGTATCACAGGGACAAAGCTGTTGTTCTTATTGTTTGTGCACGTACACCCCAAACTAACCCAGCCAGTTTCCTAAGTACGTTATTTCTGGTGGCAGCTTTCAGTTTGGTGTTTAGACAATGTATTTTGTAGGTCAGAATTCAATTCAGAGTGGTGCCCAAATACTTTGGGGCAAGGCAATGATCCACAACCTTGCCTTCCCAGCTAACTCAGAACTTCCTTTCTGCATCTCTGTTCTTGAAGTGGAAGGTACAGACCTTTATTTTAAAAGGTTTGTTTTCAGCTGGTAATTTTTATACTGTAAGGAAAGATCTTCTGATGCAGGTGTTAGCTGGTGTCAAAGGCCTCAAACGTTTCCCACTGGACTGTCATGGCAACATCATCAGCATTGATGGAACCCCTGAGTATGGGACTGTTGGTTAATCATTCATGGAAATGTTAAAAAGTAATGGTACCAGGATGCTACCACATGGGAGACTCTTCTGTTATTTCTCCAGTCACTGTGCCTCCCCAGCTAAAAGGCAATGTGGAAATATGGGTGACTGTCAACACTGATAGACATGGCTTGTTCACACACATATTCATTTCACAAAAAGACAATAAAGTTTTACTAAACATTTGGGAGAAGCAATTCCCATCTTGGTCATTTAACTGTGACGTATATAATGAAAGAGGTGTGCTTCTCTCCTCTTCTAGCCAAAGGAAATGTGGTTGTTGTTTTTTTTTTGTTCTTTTCTTGTTCTGTTGCTATTTCTTTAATTGGCTTGCTTTTAAAAATTGTTGTTGCCACATGTATTATCTGTCAAATGTTGCTCCTGTCAGGAAGCTGTTGTGAGAAACATGAAAACATGCCTAATGGCATCCTGCTTTGGGTAACAAGATTCTCAACACAAGATGTTGCTAGAAAAATCTACCTGCCTTGTGGCTCATTCTTTCAAACACACACAAAGCCAATAAACAATTTTCTCTTCCTTTCTTACCTGGAAATCTCTTACTTTTGACTTCTTCCTGTCTGACAATGTTTCTTGCTCATTCTTGAACCTGTTGATCTCCAGATGTATTGAACTACAACCTATGTCATCATCAGATGTAATCCAACATGTATCACAGATTGAAGGTGAGAAACATAGGACCTGCCCATGATGTTTAATTACAGTGCCCTAGCCGTCATAGCCAGTGGTGATAGGAACTGAGGTCTGAGACTACCGGGAGGGCCGTAGACGCATAACCTGTGAAATGTTTCTGAGAAAACTATGCTTAGAGTAGCTTTTGAAATACTATGTATTTAATTTGCCTGAAGTACACCAGGCTATAGCTCTGATGCCTTTTAATGGCAAAATAAATACTTGGGCTCTACTTCAGAATTGATGGTATACACTTACTTAAATCTCATCTGAGGAAAGACATCTTATATGAAGTGGTGCTCTGGCTGAGGGCTCTCCAGTTGATCAGTCAATAACACATACCCCCACCATGTCAGAGCCTTGATGCAATTTTCCTACAAGTTATTTTAAATACAAATAATTAATATCCAAACCCTATAAACGAGAAGGATATCAACACTGGAGAGTACATAATTTCTGTTTAGCATTGGCCTAAAATATTTTGCTGCCTCAGGCAGAGGAGCAAATGGCATTTCTACTCCACAAAGTTAAGATTCATAGTATCTAAAGCAAACCTGGTTTTCCAGCATGAGGCAGAAAATCCAGTCAACTTCTCTTCCTGTCCCTGGCAGTACAAAAAGGAGTAAGCAGTAAGAAATTAAGTAACTAACAACTTGGGGGGGGGGGTTTGAGACAAAACCTGTTGTCTGTGACAGCTACTTCACTCTGTCGAACGGTGAGGTTGGCCATTTTTTGCTTTGCCCTTTTCAAATAATTGGGTCTTGTGAAAGAAAGGCCATCAGAGAATTGGAAATGGAATATAAAATAGTGTAAATTGTACAGTTAATGCTAAAAAAATGGGGGGATGGAGGGATTTTCTATCTCTTGGGCCAAAGTTTGTGGAGTTTGTGTGTGACACAACTGCTGTAAAGAGAAGAGAGTTGGGAGTAGATGCCATTTGCTAGACGGTAGCAAGAAGCCTGGGGGGAGTCTGGGGCCTCACCATCATCGTCCCACAAAACAGCAAGCATTTTCCACCAAAAATGGTTTCCACTGATAGTCTTCATCAAGCGGTTAGTCAATGTGTAATGGCTACCAACTGGCACCTGCCACACCATTTCTCTGTTTGGTCTGGTCTCAAAACAGTTAATGAAATGTTTAAAGAGACCTAACAGATTTTAATGTTTCCAGAATTCCGATTTAAGGAAAGGGTTAAAAGCAAAACGGAAAACAAGCCACCTGCTGAGATTCCTTTTTTGTGTGCTTAGGATTTTTAAAAAGAGCTCAATGTCTTTTTAAGATCAGCAGAGAAAAATGGAGCTGTATTTTTTTCTGCTTTACGAGCCTGCTCATTTTACAACCTGCCTCCTCAAGTGGCGCGGGGGAGAGGCCGAGTGCGGATGGCGACTAAAGGCCTTAGGGAGGAGTTTATTATCTGCAAGGGAGGTTGGGATCCGTCCCTTTGGGAGGCACGGTACAAAGCTCCCGTTCGCAAGGCAGAAGCAACGAGCCCGAGCCCCTGAAGCGGGAGGCCGCTTTCCCTCTGCCCCCTTTCCTTTCCTTCCCCCACCCCTCTGCCGCACTCGCGTATTCGGTGGGGATACAAGCCCCCTCCCTTCCCAGCTGGCACTGAATCAAGCCAGGGACACACCGCCCGTCTGGGAAGCGTCTGGGCGGCTTCCCTTTGTGAGGGAGGGTGGGGAGGGGAAGGGGGTGTCACCAGATCGCCGGGCTTCTGGGCTGAACAACAAAAGCCGGGACTAAACAGGCGAGGCGGGGCGGGGGGGGGGGGCCGCGCGTGGGGAGAGAGAGAGGGACGTGAAATGGGCAGGAGGGAAGCGAGAGCTCATGCCAGGACGTCTCAAACGCCCGACCTTCAAAACAAAACCATTATATGCAGGGGCTACCGCCACCCACAGATCCCTCTGACAGGGTAACACGCTGTGAAGAAGAGACGCTATTATAGTGGGGAAGGACCGGAGACATTCAACTACAGGTCTCGGGGTCTGGCTGGTAGAATGGCAGTATCCAACGCACGGGGTTCCTTTAAAATATAAAATGAATTGATGACCATTTAAAATTGTGTTGCCATCTCACTAACGTGCAGCCAAGCCCGGGTGGTCAGGCATTTTCCTTGCCTGGCCCTGTTTACTGTGAAATTATCTTGAGCAGGCTTCGTTTGTTTGTTCATTCCCCAGACCATGCGGGAACTTTGCTTCCTGCTGCTGGGATTTCGGACTGAAAGTCTTAGTGATGAAAGGGGGCAGAAACAGGCAATATTGCAGTACCAGAAAAATATCCTGGACTTCAAGGGAGGCAGCTCTGTAGATCTAGGAGTTCAAAACCAGTTAGATTCAGGAAACATCAACAGACCCTGCCCCCTCTCCTCACATGTGTTGACAACATGCAAAACAGAGCATATATCATCCTCCATAACCCGCCCTCCAACAGGAAAATGCATATGTCTTCCAAACCAGACCTCAGAAACTGGCAGTGGTTGGGATTCTGAGAGTTGTCATTAAACAAATCAACTTCTTCAAATTCTGTTCCAAACACCTGATGACACACCCATTTCTTTCCAGGAGGCATATAAAAGCTGAGTTATAAATGGAAGAATGTTATGGGGAAAAGAAATCACAACTCATCTGCATTTACTCTCACCTCTCTTCCTTAGAAACCTGAAAGCCAGATTATGGTTTAATTCTAGCTGTTTGTAGACATTGGATATGAGATACACCTCTATGGAGCAAATAACATCTAGCCCACTGTATCCTCAGGTACAGATTGCTGTTTTTTCAGTGCTGGGTCACATGAAAGCACTAATAGATGCTTCTTTGTTCCTTTGTTGATTTGTTTCCCCAGAGCACCTTCTGAATTGCTCTGGAAAAAAAAACACAGAAGCTGAAAGGCAAGCCCTGCTATAAGTGACTTTCTGCATGCAGAAATTCAGTGAATGCTTAATTGTGGGTAAGCCCTTTCCATGGTAATGCCAACATTACAGAATGCTCTCCCCAGAGGGCTGTGCCTAGCACTAAATATTTTGCATTTCTGACACCTAAGGAGCAACATCTCATTCTCACACACTTTTTAAAAATTCAGAAAAAATACTGTCATTTAAATGTTAGCTTGCTGAGAGTTCAGTTCCCCCTGTGTGTTGAAGAAGAAGGGCACAGTTTGAAGAATATTTTCTTGTCCACTGAATTTCAAAACTGAATTTTCTTCTAAAATAATTGTAGTGCCACCCTTTTTTCCCTTTATGATAATGTTTTGTGCTCTGTTGCTTTTAAGAGTAGACCCAGTCTGGATGGGCGGGGTATAAATCTAATAAAATAAATAAATAAGATAAACATGTTTTAGTATTGATTTTATTTTACCTTTTTAAATACGATACTTGTTTAATTCTATTTTTTAATACTTGTACACTTAACTGCTAACTTTTGTAACTTTTAATAATGTGAGCCACCTTGGGTCCTTTCGAGGAAAAAGGCAAGGTAAAAACATTTTAAATAAATAAATGTGATCTTTCTTATAAATTGATAGTCACAAATGGCATTCCACTTCCCTCCCTTTTCAAACTTATATATTACTGATGAACCATACATTTGTGGGAATACCTGTTGCTTTGGGGATGAAAATTGATTAACATTCAGTGCATCCTATAAACAATTTATAAGAACCTTTCAAGCAAGTTAGAACCACATTTTCAGAAGAGTCAGTAGAAGGGAACTTTTTTCACACACCCCAGTGTAAATAGCTTCTTAGCCATTTCCCCCCTGGGAAAATTGCACAACTGAGAGGAAAAACATGATTGCTCTTGCAAATACTGTATGTATTTCAAATTCCACAGAGGAAAAGCTTCTCGGGGTAGGTTCTGGAGAGGCCATAGAGCAGTTGGAAAAATGGTTAAGCATCACTTCCTGGTCTTCTTTCAAAAAAAGACTCAGGAGCATGTAAACTAATGTAGCTAGTCCCTCTTCTGCTATCTTTTAAATAGTATCATAGGACCAATGAAAAGTTAAGCACAATCACTTTGCTAGTTCTGTTCCCTGAAAGAACCTTGACTTAGTGCTTGAACTATAGGGGTTGAGGAGGAGGTCCCTTAGTAGTTGCTTTTATGAGGAGCCCTAATATGGGTGAAGTAGGAGGGATGAGGCTCGGGGCTTTTAGATTTCATTAAGGGTTCCACCCCATTGAACATAGATTGCCCTGAGGTTCTTGAAAATGTGGATATTTCTCTAATAGAGGTTTTTAGTCCTTCTATGTATGTGTACAATGAACACACAAAGGATCTCAGTTCTATTGTCCAAAGAGACAGCTTTGTTTCCATGTTGGCCTCCTTCAGACTGGCAGAGATGATGATCACATGTCAAATGGGTTGTAACTTGTAATCAATGCACATATAGCATCAAGTGGCAGAACTGGCTGTTGCATCTTTTAGAAAATCCTTTGTTAAAATGCCAGAAGAGTTATAAACTTCCAGTCTTGTACGAAAGATGTGCATAGTTCCATCAATATACCACAGAAGATACATATGCACTAGAGTGTTATAGCACTGTTTGCAAGAGTCATAGGAGTAGAGTGGTAACTTTGCAGAGACTCATAATGACAGTCCCCATTGCCATCCTCCACATAAGGAGAGTCTAAAAATGTAGGCAGCTGAATTGGTGCATATCAAAAAATTGAAAATCAGATCATTTGCAAGGCTAATGGCTCTTAATTGCCTATTCAAGACCAAACGACCCTCAAATACATTATGATACAATGGGAGTGACTTGCAACAATCATTCTGTCCTACCTGGTATCAGGTCTTCAGCTGAGTTTGAGAGAACAGGGAAGTGGCAGAGAATGGCAATTTCATAGTACAGTAGTACCTCAATTTACGAACTTAATCTGTATTGAAATGGCGTTCGTACGTTGAAAAGTTCGTAAGTCGAGGCAAACTTTTCCATAGGAATGCATTGAAAACCATTTAATCCGTACCTGCTGTTTTTCGTTCATATGTCGAGGTGCTGTTCATAGATAGAGCCATTAGTTAACTAATGCAAAGCTGGTTAATCTGTACTCTAGCACTAGGGGGAGATTTTTTTTTATTTTTTCTTCTTTTGACCTAAGATGAACTTAGGTCAAAAAAAGGGCAGGAAAGTTTTTTTCTGGTTTTTTTTTCCTTTCATAAGTCGAGGCTCTGTTCACAAGTCGAAGCAACTTTTTGCGAAAGGAGCCATTCATAACTTGAATCATTTGCAAGTGGAGATGTACATAAATTGAGGTACCACTGTACCTGCTACCCATAAAGTCTCACAGCTTTGACCCTGCAAGCCCCGGATACACCACACCACTGTTTGTAAGGCAGTTTAATTTTTATGCAACCCTGCCTGACAATGCAAATTTCTTGAGAGGCCTTTGTCATTCTTTGTCATCCCAAAAATAAGATGGGGCCTTATATTAATTTTTGCTCCAAAAACACATTAGGGCTTATTTTCAGGGGATTTTTTTTTATGTACAACAATCTACATTTATTCAAATACAGTTGTCTCATCTTCTGGTTGCTGTACAATGCTGTACAATGGTGCAGGGCTGGGTTTCACTCAACTGGAATTTATTTTTCAGGTAGGGCTTATATTATGAGCATCCTCAAAAACCATGCTAGGGCTTATTTTCAGGTTAGGTTTTATTTTTGTGGAAACAGGGTGCTCTGTTCAGATATTATAATCTCAGTACTCTTTTTTTGCAGGGAAATTGCAGCATTTCTGTATATTTCAAAAAATGTCACAGAGAAATGGCTTTCTGTGTCCTAACAAATTCAGCTACCACTTTTAGCTATATATAGTCACTCTCCAATCAATACTGATTATATCACTGCTCCAGTGCATCATACGCCTTCCCTTAATGGTTTCTACTATTCTGAATTGTTTGCCAACCTTCACCACCCCTTCCTCTTAAATAATAATTATTACTTGGAGTTTGTGCAGTCTTGCTATCCATTGAAGCAAAAACCAATGCAAATGAAAAGGCAGCTCACATACTGACCACATACAACTTGAGTCCCTGTTTAGCCTCATCCTACTTCCCTGACATAGGAGCAAAGATATATGGCTTCCTGTATATTGATCCAGACAGGCACCTAAAAATAAAATAAATAAAATGAAACTTTCCTACTGAGCAAAGAGCACAAATCTCCTGCGCTCTGAGACAAGAAAGAAGAGGTAAAATTAGGGACAATGGACTCTAGCTATTCTTGGACTGCTGTTCCCATAATTCCACATTATTGGAATCCACCCAAATATACAATTCACCATGGAAAAAGAAATAGTCAACTCCCGTTCTTAGATGTCATGGTCGTACACAAAACTGACCTCCGATTGGAACACAAGGTCTACAGAAAACCCACCCACACAGACCGGTACCTACACAAAAACTCCAACCACCACCCACGACAGAAAAGAGGCATAATCAAATCACTGATAGACCAGGCAAATCGGAACTGTGAAGCTCAGTTTCTCAGCACCGAACTCAACCATCTGAAGAGCCCAAAAAACCCACAACTACCACCACATTATTGGCTTTGTTGGCTAGAGCTAATGACAACTGCAACCCAGTAACACATCTGGAAGGTGACACATTGTCCACACATTTTAAAATAATGCTGCAGAACAGCAATTCCCAACCTAAAGTAACCCAGGTGATCTTGGACTGCAACTCCCAGAAACCTCAACTAGTGCTACCCTAAGCACTTCATCTCAAGAACTTGTGTGCCAATAACACTGGCAGGAATAATGCCCCATCTTATGCTAGTAGCATTTACTTGACACAGAATAACCACAACCTTTCTATGCCGAGTGATAAGTTTGTGACTTATCCAGTATCTTTATTTGGAAACCTAATACCCCTCACATTAATGATCCTAGCTTTTACTCCTGCATCTCACAGCTCTCTGTGGGAACTTTCCCCCTGAAAATAGCCACCTTGAATTAATTGTGGGTAATCAGAAATGAACATAGTACATATGTAGTACAGTATATATGTAGTATATACTACACACACACACACACACACACACACAGAGCAGACTTGTAATCAGCTTGAAGCTGAATGAAAAAGCAGTGCCGTTGCTCCCCAAGACTGGGCAACGGATGGTACATTGTGCTAACGTTGACTGAAATAGAATTGACCTTTTGTGCATCACCATCACATTGTTGACTCATGATTGGTTTGTCATTCCCTAAGTGCTTAAGACACCTAATTGTGTATTTTTGAAGTTTTTGTAGGTGTGAGGGCAACTTGTTCTCACACTATAAATTGGCTTCCCATTAGCACAGCTGTAAGTGGGTATCTGATTATCTGTTTATGCATCAGATTGTCTTTGCTGTGCTGCTTCCATTTGTACACTGTAAAAGCTGAAGTATTTTTGTCATGGCAATAAATCAGCTCTGAGAGATGTTTTAGAATGTGCTAACATCTGCTAAGGCTCTGAGGCTAGAACGGGTATAGTGAATGCTGGACAAAAGTAATGATAAAAGAAACTTGTTTCAGCTCTGCTTCCTGGCCCCCTTCCCATGATCTCCAGCCCCCTTTCTTCTATATCACACTTTGTTCTTTTATGAATTTTGTCCCAGTCCCTCTTCTAAACTAGCTCATGTTGTAATTAAACCACCATAACCCAAATCCTATTGGTTACTTATGCTGCCATAAGTACAGTGGTATCAACTGCAGCAGCAAATTGCTTCTAGTGAACAAGTCACTGCTTATACCCCTTGTTGCACACCTGGCCCAAGTTGGTGCACAAGGTGGGTTAAAGCAGTTAACTAGTGGTAATTTGTGGCTGCAGTTTACACTATTACACCTATACCGGCATACCTAACCAACAGGATTATGGCCAAAAATAAATTTGTATGGAGTTGTTCCGTCCAGAATACTGTCTGAACTAAAGTTAGTTGTACTTGGATTCAGTCAAATTAATGGGACAAGTGACTCTCAAAATAAATCCTATTAATTTCAAATACTATGTGAGGTTTTTATTGTCATTACCAAACACAGTCAAATTTTATTAAACCAAATGCTATTGATTCAATTGATCATTACCTTCAGTTGTCTGTGGCTATTTAATTGTACCTATTGTCTTGTTTCAATTTAGATTTTTTGTTTCTTGGTCTTTTGCAATCACTAAAACAATAAAACATGGTTAAAACATAACAACTGATCAGAATATTAATTTCAGAGAAAGTTAAGACTGGCTAACTTTCTTTGGATTAGAGAGATGGGCATGTCTGGTATGTGCTATCAAAACATTTCCATTTTATAGCGATTCCATGTTGCTCTATGTTCCTTCATGGCCACTCTTCCAAAAGGTCTTCTCATTTCAAACTAAGGGCCATGGGATCCTTTATTGACTCAATCCAGCTCATTTTAGATCTCTCTCTTGTCTTTGTCTTTGCCTTTTCCTAACATTACTATTGTTTTCAGAGAGTTTTGTCCTCTCAAAATAAGTCCAAAGTACAGTAAGGTAAGTTTAGTAATTTTAAACACTAATTAGACTTTTGATCTAGAACCCACTTAGTTATCTTTTTGGCGATCCATAGTATCTGTAATACTATACAGTAATAGTGTACCACTCTTCCTCAGTAGTATGTTGGAAACCTTCTGGCCTGAGGGGATCATCTTGCAATGTCATATCTTTTAGCCTTTTGCTTCTGTCCATGGAGTTTTCTTGGCAGGGATACTGGAGTGGCTTGCCAGTTCCTGTTCCAGGTGGACCACGTTTAGTCAGAACTCTCCACTATGACCTGTCTGTCTTGGGTGGCCCAGCATGGCATAGCCCACAGCTTCTCTGAGATACTGAAGCCCCTTCATCACGACAATGACGGGGTACAGAAGCGAAAGGAAAGTCCAATGCTGCAAATAAGAACTCTGCATAGGAACCTGGAATGTAAGATCTATGAACCTTGGTAAGCTGGATGTGGTCAAACAGGAGATAGCAAGAATAAACATTGACATTCTGGGAATCAGTGAACTAAATGAACGAGAATGGGCGGATTCAATTCGGACAATTATCATATCTACTACTGTGAGCAAGAATCCCATAAAAGAAATGGAGTAGCTCTCATAGTCAACAAAAGAATGGGAAAAGCTGTCATCGTCGTTTAGTCGTTTAGTCGTGTCTGACTCTTCGTGACCCCATGGACCAGAGCACGCCAGGCCCTCCTATCTTCCACTGCCTCCCGGAGTCCTGTCAAATTCATGTTGGTTGCTTCGCAGACACTGTCCAACCATCTCATCCTCTGTCGTCCCCTTCTCCTCTTGCCTTCACACTTTCTCAACATCAAGGTCTCTTCCAAGGAGTCTTCTCTTCTGATGAGATAGCCAAAGTACTGGAGCCTCAGCTTCAGGATCTCTCCTTCCAGTGAGCACTCAGGGTTGATTTCCTTCAGAATTGATAGGTTTGTTCTCCTTGCAGTCAAGGGGACTCTCAAGAGCCTCCTCCAGCACCACAATTCAAAGGCATCAGTTCTTCGGTGGTCAGCTTTTTTTATGGCTCAGCTCTCACTTCCATACATCACTACAGGAAAAACCATAGCTTTGACTATTCGGACTTTTGTTGGCAAGGTGATGTCTCTGCTTTTTAAGATGCCATCAAGGTTTGTCATTGCTTTCCTCCCAAGAAGCAGGCGTCTTTTAATTTTGTGGCTGCTGCCACCATCTGCAATGATCATGGAGCCCAAGAAAGTAAAATCTCTCACTGCCTCCATATCTTCCCCTTCTATTTCCCAGGAGGTGATGGGACCAGTGGCCATGATCTTAGTTTTTTTGATGTTGAGTTTCAGACCGTTTTTTTTTTTTTTTTTTTTTTTGCACTCTCCTCTTTCACCCTTATTACAAGGTTCTTTAGTTCCTCCTCACTTTCTGCCATCAGAGTGGTATCATCTGCATATCAGAGGTTGTTGATATTTCTTCTGGCAATCTTAATTCCGGTTTGGGATTCCTCCAGTCCAGCCTTCCGCATGATGTATTCTGCATATAAGTTAAATACGCCGGTGGACAATATACAGCCTTGTTGTACTCCTTTCCCAATTTTGAACCAATCAGTTGTTCCATATCCAGTTCTAACTGTTGCTTCCTGTCCCATATATAGGTTTCTCAGGAGATAGATAAGGTGGTGAGGCACTCCCATTTCTTTAAGGACTTGTCATAGTTTGCTGTGGTCCACACAGTCAAAGGCTTTTGCATAGTCAATGAAGCAGAAGTAGATATTTTTCTGGAACTCTCTGGCTTTCTCCATAATCCAGTGCATGTTAGCAATTTGGTCTCTAGTTCCTCTGCCCCTTCGGAATCCAGCTTGTACTTCTGGGAGTTCTTGGTCCACATACTGCTGAAGCCTACCTTGTATGATTTTGAGCATAACCTTGCTAGCGTGTGAAATGAGTGCAATTATACGGTAGTTAGAGCATTCTTTGGCACTGTCCTTCTTTGGGATTGGGATGTAGACTGATCTTTTCCAGTCCTCTGGCCACTGTTGAGTTTTCCAAACTTGCTGGCATATTGAATGTAGCACCTTAACAGCATCATTTTTCAAGATTTTAAATAGTTGAACTGGAATGCCATCACCTCCACTGGCCTTGTTGTTAGCCAAGCTTTCTAAAGCCCACTTGACTTCACTCTCCAGGATGTCTGGCTCAAGGTCAGCAACTACATTGTCTCAGTTGTCCGGGATATCCAAATCTTTCTGATATAATTCCTCTGTGTAGTCTTGCCACCTCTTCTTGACGTCTTCTGCTTCTGTTAGGTCCCTCCCATTTTTGTTCTTTATCATGTCCATGTTTGCACAAAAGGTTCCTCTAATATCTCCAATTTTCCTGAACAGATCCCTGGTTTTTCCTTTTCTGTTATTTTCCCCTATTTATTTGCATTGATCATTTAAGAAGGCCCTCCTGTCTCTCCTTGCTATTCTTTGGAACTCTGCATTCAATTTTCTGTAACTTTCCCTATCTCCCCTGCATTTTGTTTCCCTTCTCCTCTCTGCTATTTCTAAGTCCTCGTTGGACAGCCACTTTGCTTTCTTGCGTTTCCTTTTCTTTGGAATGGTTTTTGTTGCTGCCTCCTGTACAATGTTACTAGTCTCTATCCAAAGTTCTTCAGGTAATCTGTCCACCAAATTGAGTTCCTTAAATCTGTTCTTCACTTCCACTGTGTATTCATAAGAGATTTGGTTTAGATTATACCTGAGGAGCCCAGTGGTTTTTCCTACTCTTCAGTTTAAGCTTGAATTTTGCTATGAGATGATCAGAGTCACAATCAGCTCCAGGTCTTGTTTTTGCTGACTGTATAGAGCTTCTCCATCTTTGGCTGCAGAGAATATAATCAATCTGGTTTCGATATTGCCCATCTGGTGATTTCCATGTATAGAATTGCCTCTTGTGTTGGAAAAGAGTGTTTGTGATGACCAGCTTGTTCTCTTGACAAAACTCTATTAGCCTTTGCCCTGAGGTCTATATGGAACAGCAAAAAGTCAAGGTTTGGGCTGGAAAGGTTTCAACAAGATATGGAGAAAATATTTCTACACTTTTATTTAATTTACTACAGATATTTCAATACTATTTTGTATTTTTAAAAATTCCAAATTGATTCACACTACAGTGTTCAAAAACACGTTTTCAGTAAAATCAAATGATACAAGAATGTGTTCTGTGTCGTCAAGTTGGAACACTTATAGCAACCCAAACAGAGCTATCAATGTAAGTGAGATATTTAAAGAGTGGTTTTACCAGTTCGACTCCCCCAGTGAGTTTCTATAGCTGCGTGGGGATTTGAATCTTGTTTTTTGCAAGCCTTAATCCATCACTTTAGCCACTGCACCACACTGGGACAGCAGTAAAATGAAATATTTCTTTAAGGCCACTAAAATCACCAGGGATGACTAGGCTAGCAATCAGAAAAATGCCTGGAAAAACAAGTAAGTCTTCACTTGGCAGGAGGAACATTCTGCGCTGGGAACCTGCCTGATCTCAACCGGGAGATCATTCCTTGTGGTTGGTGCCACAACAACCTGATACTAATCAGGAAAATAAATCATGTGAATACAGTGGTGCCTCGCTTAACGAGCGCACCGTACAACGACGAAATCGCATAGCGATCCCTTTTTTGGGATCACTAATGCGATCACTCAACTTTTTTTTAATAGGGCAAAATTAGCTTTGCGAAGACCGGTAAGCGTTTCGCTTACCGATCTTCGTAAAACGAAGCCCGACGATCAGCTGTTAGGTGGACAAAATGGCTGCCAGAAGCCCGGAAATGGCCCAAAATGGCCACGCACAGCATTTTCGCGCCCTCGTTAAGCGAGCGGAGGGCGCGAAAATGGCTGCCGGCCATTAAGAAGCATCGCTGAACGGTGAGTATTCAGCCCAATGGAATTCCCTGCCCCGTTCAACGATGCTTCAGCATAGTGAAGGTTAATCCGGAACGGATTAACCTCGCTATGCGAGGCACCACTTGTATAGTGAATCCAAACTTGGTTCTGAGACTTACATTCGACTATCCTTTAGAGCAGTGGTTCTTAATCTTTGTTACTCGGATGTTTTTGAACTGCAACTCCCAGAAACCCCAGTCAGGACAGCTGGTGGTGAAGGCTTCTGGGAGTTGCAGTCCAAAACTCCTGAGGAACCCAAGGATAAGAACCAGTGCTTTAGAGAACTTTACTTTAAAATTGAAAAAGATCACCACCAGATCCTGCTGCACACATCTGTGTGATATATTCAAATATTGCAGGTCTTGACTCTGCTAAAAATTTCTACCCACCTAGCTTTGCTTCTTGTTGTCTCAGAGGTGAGATGTTTGATTGTGCAGACCACCACCTTGTGGTATCCTGTAGCATGGCAGGATCTGGGAGAAAGCACCATGCAGAACAGACATTGCAACTCTAGAGCAAAAAGGGAGAATAGGCTTCCTAATGGCAGATGCCTCTTCCAGTCACAAGCAGGCATGACTAGTTGCTCTGGAATGTGGGTGAGGGTGAAATTTTGTTGGCTCTGTACCTTTTAAACCATCCATCGCACATGCTTTTCTGTCTTCCTTATCTGTCTGGTTAAAACATATTAGATCATTGGGAAAAAACTGAGTCTTCCCATCACTGCTGTGTTTACTAAATTGCTTTTATTGTTATTTATTTCTGAAGATATAAAAATGATTTTACAGCACTAAGGCTCTTCTAGACAGAGCAATCAGATGAGTTTTACAGCATCAAACAGACACATGAAATTAATTGAGGAAAGGCACTTAACATTCTAAGCTATCAAAAGCCAAGGGCGGGTGATGCATCGGTTAGTTAGAGGACTTAAAAATTACAGACCAATGCAAGCTTTTGACGCGTACAGGCCTTCAGCAGGCTGGCCACCACTTATTCATGAATTGCACCAAAAATCATGGCTAGATGTCTATACCAGACTACAAAATGAAAGCTGTGAAGACAAGAGTGTTGGCTTTAAATTCCACCTTTGGCTGTTGATTGAATTGTTCCAAACTCAACAGAAGGCAGTCAGCCACTCAGCATTTCCCCCTGCTTTATTGCCCTACACTGAAACAAACCAATCCTTTCTTAGATGGGGATTAAGCTGGCACAGAAACACAGCTAATATATCAGAGAAGTTTGTTAAAATTTAGTTTATCCATTAGGTATGGCCAAATTAATTGTACTGCCTAGTGGTTGGAGGGAAAGGTTGTCCTCAGCTCACAGTCCTGCTTGGGAGGTGTTAAATATCCATGCTAAATTGCAGACAATGTCTTCCAACCACTAGGTACAATACTATTGATTTCGCTGTGATTGTCCCACTCCTGTGTCACCATAATCCCTAGCCAAGAAAAGACCCTCATTTTGAAGGCCAATTTTTGGAGCTGTTGCATTTTGCCCCATCCAAATAAGCAGAGCCCACTTTCGTGAAGGTACAGGCTGAAAACCAGCATTTCTTTGTGCTTTTTAGTGGTCTAAGAGAGGTGTTACTTAGCCTTGTCGTTGGATTGGATTACTATACATACAAGTTCCACATGGCCTTTTCTTTCTTTCTTTGGACTCTTTGCTGTGTCAGCCTAAGATTAAAAGCTGAAGTGGTAAAAAGGAAAAAAAAGAGAATTGGCAACATAGCCAGCTCAGGGTTTTTGATCATGACACCCTTAGTGAGCCTCACCTAAACCAGAGAAGGATGGACATGGGAACCGAGAATTTTCTCTGAACGTACCAGCTCACCTTATACAGTACTTTGTGCAAAGTAGAAATGTTAACTTCTTCACAGTGGTCTTCGTAAATCACACGAGATTCTGTACATGTGCAAAACCTCATCAGAATCTTCTAGTGCAGGCTTGTCCAACCTGCGGCCCATGGGCCGCATGCAGCCCAGGTTGGCTCGTAATGTGGCCCAGTGCAATTTTTTATTTTTAAAGAAATTCCAAAGTTTCAAGTTACACTGCCGGCGCTTGCACCTGGAATGCGGCCAGGGCACGTCACAACGGTAGGGGAGGAGAGAGGTAAGGAAGGAAGGGGTGGGAGGGGAGAGGGGACTGCGTGACTGCATTGAGCTGTCCCCGTCAATAGGTGGACCCCCTCCCAGCCCCATAAAGCCACCGGAGTTGAAGCTGGCAGCCTCTGCTGTCTGAGATCGCAGCTGCCGGTAAGCGCGCTTGGAGCGGGGCTGCAGAGGATGGCTAGGGCGCCCCCCCAATGCAGCCCAAACCAAATTTATGTGCGGCCCAAAACAAATTTTCATCTTCTAATGTGGCCCAGGGAAGGTGAAAGGTTGGACACCCCTGTTCTAGCGCTTCTGCTTGAGATAGGAGAGACATTAGTACTGCTTATCTGCCCCCGCCAAGTATATCTTGGCTTTCAATGGTCTCCCCTCAGTTCCTGTCAGCCGCAGGTGAAGCAAACTTAATCGCATCAGAGCCTCTTTCTCATTCACTAACTGTTCTTTTATTGTTCCTCTTTGTCTTCCTACCCCAGTGTTTATAATTTAAAAGAAACTCTCCTTTAATGTGCTGTTTATGCACCCAAATGTATCACCTGGCAGGACAAAGTTCCAAATAGAGTAGTCATAGAACGAGCTGGAATTTTCAGCATGTATACAATATTGAAACAGCGCCGTCCACGTTGGCTTGGGCAAGTCGTGAGAATGGCTGATGGTCGGATTCCAAAAGATCTCCTGTATGGAGAATTAGTGCAGGGAAGCCGCCCCCCGAGGGAGACCACAGCTGCATTACCAGGACATCTGCAAGCGGGATCTGAAGGCCTTAGGAATGGACCTCAACAGATGGGAAACAATCATAAGAAAACTTCTGCCCTAAAGCTGGGCACCTGGAATGTACGGACAATGACCACTGGCTTTCCTGACTACGGCTTTCCTAACGACCTCCAAGAAATAGACGACGTGTGCAAGACAGCTGTCATTGACATGGAACTGAGTAGACTGCAGATGGACATTGTTGCCCTGCAAGAGACAAGACTGCCAGACTCAGGATCTGTCAAAGAAAAAAACTTCTCATTCTTCTGGCAGGGAAAACCATCGAATGAGACCAGGGAATATGGTGTTGGCTTTGCAGTCAGAAACACTCTCCTGAGATGCATTGTTCCACCCACTGTGGGGAGTGAAAGAATCCTGTCTCTGCAGCTCCACTCATCAGCAGGACCAGTAACCCTCATTAGTGCATATGCACCAACACTGTCATCCACTACAGAAGTGAAAGACAAATTCTACGACGATCTGGCAGCTACTATCAAAAAAGTCCCTGAAAGAGAGTCACTGTTCATTCTTGGAGACTTTAATGCTAGAGTTGGTGCTGATCACAATTCTTGGCCCACTTGTCTAGGCCGTTTTGGCATTGGAAAGATGAACGAAAATGGCCAACGCTTACTGGAGTTTTGCTGTTACTATGGTCTCTGTGTCAGCAACACATTCTTTAATACGAAGCTGCAACACAGAGTTTCCTGGAGACATCCAAGATCCAAGCATTGGCATCAGCTCGATTTGATCCTCACTAAACGTTCTAGCCTTCCTAGTGTTACGATCACACGCAGCTACCAGAGTGCTGATTGCGATACTGATCACTCCCTGGTGTGTAGTAGAGTAAAACTGCGAACAAAGAAATTGTATCACATGAAAAAGGAAGGAAGACCACGTATTGACATCAACAAGACTCGCGATCAAAGAAAAGTGAAGGAATTTGCCCAAGCACTCGAGGAAACCCTTCCAGGTCCAGCTAATGTAAATGCACCCGAACGATGGGAACACTTCAAGAACGCTGTCTACAACACCGCCTTGTCCACCTTCGGCAAGAAGACCAGAAAGATGGCTGACTGGTTCGAAGCCCATTCGGAGGAGTTAATGCCAGCCATTGAGGATAAGAGAAGAGCTCTAGCAGCATACAAAGCCTGTCCTAGCGAGTACAACCTGCAAGTTCTTCGAGCCGCTCGTAGCCAAGTCCAACAGGCTGCCAGGAGATGCTCCAATGACTATTGGCTTCAGCTTTGCTCTCAGATACAGATAGCAGCGGACACAGGTAACATCAAAGGAATGTATGATGGTATCAAGCAGGCCTTAGGTCCATTACAGAAGAAATCTGCTCCCTTGAAGTCTGCTACAGGTGTGATCATCCAGGACCGAGCACAGCAGATGGAACGCTGGGTGCAGCACTACTCCGAGCTATATTCCAGAAAGAATGTAGTAACCGAAGAAGCATTAAATAACATTGAGTGCCTGCCTGTCTTGGAAGAGCTGGACAGCGAACCAACCCTAGCAGAAATAAATGCGGCCTTGGATTCCCTCACCTCTGGCAAGGCACCTGGAAGGGACAACATCCCTGTTGAAGTGCTGAAATGCGGTAAGGAGATCATCATCACCGAACTGTATGAAATCTTTTGTCTCTGCTGGAGGGAAGGTGGAGTACCACAGGACATGAAGGATGCAAACATTGTCACATTGTACAAGAACAAAGGTGACAGGGGTGACTGCAATAACTACCGTGGTATCTCTCTTCTTAGCGTTGTAGGGAAGCTCCTTGCCCGTGTTGTGCTGAAGAGGCTCCAGGTGCTTGCAGACAGAGTCTATCCGGAATCACAGTGTGGATTTCGAGCAAATAGATCCACCACTGACATGGTATTCTCCCTCCGACAGTTGCAGGAGAAATGCAGGGAACAACAACAGCCACTCTTAATGGCCTTCATAGACCTTACAAAAGCATTTGGCTTGGTTAGCAGGGATGGCCTTTTCAAAATACTTCCCAAGATTGGATGTCCACCTCGTCTCCTTAACATCATCAGGTCCTTCCACGATGGAATGAAAGGCACTGTAGTTTTTGACGGCTCAACATCAGATCCCTTTGACATCCGAAGTGGAGTGAAACAGGGCTGTGTCCTCGCACCAACACTTTTTGGGATCTTTTTTGCTGTCATGCTGAAGCATGCCTTTGGAACTGCAACAGAAGGTGTCTATCTCCGGACTAGATCAGATGGAAAGCTCTTTAATCTCTCTAGATTGAGAGCGAAGACCAAAGTCCAACTGAAATGCATGCGGGACTTCCTCTTTGCAGACGATGCAGCCATTGTTGCCCACTCTGCTGAAGACCTCCAAAAACTCATGAATCGTTTCAGCAAGGCCTGCCAAGACTTTGGACTAACAATCAGCCTGAAGAAAACACAAGTCATGGGCCAGGGTGTGGACTCACCTCCCTCTATTACCATCTCCACACAAGAATTGGAGGTTGTTCATGACTTTGTGTACCTTGGCTCAACCATCTCTGACACCCTCTCTCTAGATGTCGAGCTGGATAAACGCATTGGGAAAGCAGCCACCATGTTCTCTAGATTCACAAAGAGAGTATGGCTCAATAAGAAACTGACAACACATACCAAGATCCAGGTCTATAGAGCCTGTGTCCTGAGCACACTCCTGTACTGCAGTGAGTCCTGGACCCTTTGTGCCCGGCAGGAGAGGAAGCTGAACACCTTCCATATGTGTTGCCTACGACGGATTTTTGGTATCACCTGGCAGGACAGAGTTCCAAATAGAGTAGTCCTAGAACGAGCTGGAATTTTCAGCATGCATACATTACTGAAACAGCAACGTCTACGCTGGCTTGGGCACGTTGTGAGAATGGCTGATGGTCGGATCCCAAAGGATCTCCTATATGGAGAATTAGTGCAGGGAAATCGCCCCAGAGGGAGACCACAGCTGCGATACAAGGATATCTGCAAGCGGGATCTGAAGGCCTTAGGAATAGACCTCAACAAATGGGAAACTGACATCTGATCGTTCAGCCTGGAGGCAGGCAGTACATCACGGCCTCTCCCAATTTGAAGAGACCCTTGTCCAGCAGGCTGAGGCAAAGAGGCAGTCCCGAAACAAGCAAAACCAGGGAGCTGGACAGGGGGCAGATTGGATTTGTCTCCAGTGTGGAAGGGATTGTCACTCTCGAATTGGCCTTCTTAGCCACACAAGACACTGTTCCAAGACCTCCATACAGAGCATGATACCATAGTCTCTCGAGACTGAAGGATGCCTACAAATGCACCCAAATGTTATTTTAGTTCTGTTCCCTGCTTACTGTTGTATACTGACAAAACCTCAGATTGTAGGCATCCGGGTAGGTGGGACTCGTCAGCCCTGGAAGGCAGCCCATCTAGGAGAAGGAAAACTCCAAATTTAAACCTCCACTGCCTTGTGGCTATATCCACTTATGGAAAGGGCTTCAGGAGATAACCTCGAGGCAAAATCCGGAGCTGGAGTCCCGGAGGCATTTTCTTTCATTCTGCCAACTCCTGCGACGTTGCTGGAACCAGTTGTATTGGCTCTTGCCTTTCCACTGGACCATTTCAGCGATGTGGAGAGGGGGGATTTGCTGCTTGGGTAACAGCCTATCCTCCATACTATTTTACCCAGGCTTCGTGCTCTGGAGAGGACACTCCAGCTTCGCATACAGCGTCGAAACAACACGGGAAGTAGCAGTTACCGGTTATAAGTCTCTGCTCAATTGGTGTAGAGCAGGACGCCAGGGGCTACTTCTGACGGTGGGAGAGGTCATTGCACCTCACTAGGTAGATACCACCCGCCTTAAGCTGGGCAGCCCCCAGCCAGTAAGGTGCTACCTCGCCACGGTCTGTTAACCTCACGGGGTGCGTGGGGTTTAGGGTGAAACCCGACAAGCAGATCGACAACCGTGCACCATGCAACAACTGACAAAACCTCAGAACAACATCCATATATGATCTATGAAGCTTGCCCTGCTTAGTTTCAACAGGTGCACAAGCACTTATAACATGTTTCCCCCAAAATAAGACAGGGTCTTATATTAATTTTTGCTCCAAAAATGCAGTAGGGCTTATTTTCAGGGGGTGTTTTATTTTTTCATATACAACAGTCTACATTTAGTCAAATACAGTCATGTCATCTTCTGGTTGCTTCACAATGCTCCACAATGGTGGAGGGAGGGGTTTCACTAAACTAGGGCTTATTTTTGGGGTAGGGCTTATATTATGAACATCCTGAAAAATCATATTAGGACTCGTATTTTCAGGTTAGGTCCTATTTTCAGGAAAACAGGGTACTAGGGACCATCAGGCTTTCTCTGGGATTAAAAATAGAAGGGGAATTTTGAAACCAAATGGCATGCCAATGAATATATTGACATTATTATTGGGGAAAACACACAAAAAATATGATTCTAGTATCATGGTGGAAATGCCTTTATTTTGCAGTTAAGTAAGAGAGGACTAGAGAGCTCACTTACCATATAGCTTCCATTTACATCAAATGACTTGTTCAAAACATTGGAAATCTGTTTTGGTAATGAATCCAGCAGAATGTACCAAAGGACACTAACTATTTCTGTATTGTTATTATTTTCGCATGCTGTCAAGTCTCCTCTGGCTTATGGCAACCCTATGAATGAGAAATTTCCAAAATCTCTTCTCAAGAGCGTCTTCCTTTTTGTAATCCAGCATGAACATCAGGCATTTCTCACTCCATATAAGGTAAAAACCTTTGTTGCAACACACTGAGCATCACTTTGCTTGCATGGGAAATTTAAGCAATGATCCTATCGTTATTGCATTCCCTGGCATCTCCTTTCTTGAGGATTAGAATGTATATTGATTGTTGCCAGTCTGTGAGCATTGTTTTGTTTTCCATATTTGTTAGCATATTCTTGTTAGGATTTTGACAGATTCATTTTCTGTGGCTTGAAATAGTTCTATTGCTATTCCATCTACCCCTTTTGATTTATTTCTTCATAGTGCTTTCAGAGCAGCTTTCACTTCATTTTCTAGAAATACAGGTTTTTCATCATAGGATTCTTTTTCAAAGGCGCCTGGCATACTTTTAGCTCTTCTGTGTAGGTCTTCAGTATACTGTTTTCACCTTCTCTTTATTTTCTCAAATTATGTATCTTATGTCCAAGGCTAAGACCTAACAGAATGAAAGATCTGATGCCACTCCAGAGCTGCTAGGCTCACTGTAAACTAGAAACAGTCATTCTTTAGCAGACAGATGATTGGATGAATTGCTGAGGAGCCTTCTTTCTGCTGAGCCAAGAATGACTTTAGGTAAGCAAGGTACTCTATGGATTAATGTGTTTGGGAACAGAGAAATTAAGACAGCTCATCATTCTCCTTAGGTTATTGGTTCCAAACCTTGGGTCCCCAGATATTCTTAGATTACAATTCCCAAAAATCCTGGCCAGCACAGCTAGTGGTGAAGTCTTCTAGCTGTTTTAGTCTAATTGGATCCAAGGATGGGAACCACTTCCCTAGGCTACCAAACTACTGGAGTTTGTTGAAAGCCAATCAGGAGGAGCCAAAATTTTCCCACAGTACCTGTCACATCAGAAGACCATAGAAGAAAGAGCTTTGCTAAGACAGCAAGCAAAATTCCATCAGAGATCTCCACTATGTGGTATGCAAGTAATTTTCTGCTTGCTGGATATGGCTCCCACCTCGGTGTGAATTTCACAACTTCTTGTGCAACGGGTTGCACAGGCATAGCTGTACAACAGGATTTTGGCCATTATTTGCTAATGATATAAGAAAAGTGTTTTTAAAGGGTTATTTCCCTATAGAAAATTATACTTCAAAATCTCATTATAATCCTTGCTTCTATCCGTCTGAGGGAGAGAAATTAGTCAGTTTGTTTAAAATCCAAACGCTTAATGTAAATTCAATAGTTCTGTTGATAGACACTGGAGAATGAAATTATTTGGCTAGGCTGATAGGAAGGCCAAGCAGATAATACTAAGGAAATTATACAAGAGAAGTGACTTTGCAACCCAGGGAATGGCAGACAAGATTAGCCTGCAGTTTACAAATTAATTTGGTCCACACAGTTTTTTAATGCTTCAGATAACCTGCTTCAAACATAAGTACGCTAGTGAACATCTGTAGGCTTCTGCTATACCCTATAAAACAACAGTAGAATCTGCTTGCTTAGCCCAAATCTCTTTCAAAGCTATTACAAAGTGAGGGAGAATTCCTTTCTCCATTCCTGTTTGCTGACCAAAGTGTGGACCACTATTTGCAATAAATGAAGACTTGACTTCGAATGAACTTTCTAAAATATTTGCATTCTTCCAATATGACCCAACCAATATGCAGTTACTACAATGACAAGTTAAGAAACAGAAAAGGTTTCATCTTTTGTCGTATAATACAATGGTGGAAACAGCATATGCACTCCAAATCTCTGTGTCACTTTTTATGGCTTTGCACAAATGTTCTAAGTGACAGTGTACCACTTTGTACTTGTGTACGAATTTCAGGCTTGTGCTTTAAAGCGAATACAAGGGCCCGCACAGTCCTGCGGTAGGGTGCGTTAATGAGACGGGAAGAGAGATGAAAAGCTTCTCGCTCAATATTTTCCGCCAGCGGGTGACCAATCTGAAAACAGAAAGAAAGAAATGAGATCCTTACGGTTAATAAGGAGACTAACTGTTTGAAATTGGAGGCTGGTTTCTTAATCAGCTCAAATTCAAGGAAATCCACTTCACATCACAAGTAAAACAGGAAGAGCAATTTAATTTCACTCCAGCAATTAAAGAACAAGGCACTGTGGTCAGCCACTTTTGCCAGCCCAACAGGAAACTAATCTGCAGCCAACCTGGGGTATCAGGTTCAAGTGCAATTATGAACGAAGTAGTCCTGCCTCCAATAACATTCACTGATACAAGGCACTTTTGATAGCATTTCAAACTCAACTCCAAAACAAGTCCTAGATGCTCTAAATACTTGGCAAGATTGACTGGCAGGGCTGTAAAGGGAAATGTAGACTTTATGAGCAAGTGTAAGGAGGTGTAATTAAGAAAACAGAAAGGGATTTGCTAAATGTTAATTATGAAGTTATAGCTTCGACATGTGCCAAGCTATGTAATTTGGCACAGCTGAGACATCTAAATAAATTATATAGAAATAAATGAAAAGCAACTACTGCCTACCAAGAAAAGGGTTTATTTCTTTTTTGGCCATTAGCGCTGAGAAATTTTATACCTGATGAGAATTCAAAATGCTCAACTGTTTACCATCCTCATGCTTATTTCACTTCCACTATAGTTACAGCCATTTCCTACACTTGCTTGTACCTTATGCCTTACTATTCCACTAAAAACAATTATTCTAACCATCCGCCTTAGGATTACCAATTATACTACCTTTACAGAATTGTGCACGCATTGTCCAAAGCTTGCTACTAGAGATGGGGGTATTCGTATACAAGTACCCCCCCACAGGTGGAGATAACGAGGGTCCGCCCCCCTGGGGCTGGATGGTCCACTCATGATTCTGCCGCTGGCACAAGCTCAGTGGAGCCTTCCTATCGCTCCATTGCTTGCGATAGATTAGCCAGTCCTGGCAAAAGGCAGGATGACAAGCCTCTCTGCCAGGTCGCAGAGTGGCTAATCCATTGCGAGCACGGAGTGATAGGAAGGCTCCGTGGATCCGGCAGCATTGGTGAAATCATGAGTGGTTGGTCTGGCCCCAGGGGGCCGGACCCTCGTTATCTTCACCTGTAGCAGGATACTTCTATTCATATATGAATACCCCCTCCTTGAACATTCTGGCTGCCCAGTTTTGTACCTTTTTCAGCTCTACAGCAGACATAGGTGCTTCACATTCATATCCAGGGGATACAAGCCCAAAGTGCAGCACCACATGTGCCATGGTGGTCCATTCCCTTCTGCCAGAACCAGCCCAGTCCACTCACTGGGCTCTATTCAGTGCATGCATCTGTCAGCACTGTTGCTGCGCTAATCATGGGAGTAGCCAGCCAGTGCTTCCCTGCCTCTCCCCACAGCTGGCCACTCAGCAGCTAAGCAGGGAGACTCATCTTCCTTCCTCCTCATTGGAGAAGCGGGGAAGCGCCTGCCAGACTACTTCTGCAATTGGTGCAACAATGCTGACGAACATGCGCTGTGCAGAGCTTGGTGAGTGGACTAGGTGGGTTCTGGGGGTAGGGAATAGACAAACTTGGCATTTGTGGTGCCATACTTCGTATTCCTATCCCTTGAATATGAATATGAAGCACCCGTGTCCATTCTACAGCATCATTTTTAGGTACAGTAACTAACAGTACAGCATTCCAAGTTGGGGTTTATTTATTTGCTTGACTCTCTCCTCAGTTAATTTGCATGTGACTCACTTCATGTATAAATGGGCATTCAGGAAAATAATTAATGCCTGGAAGCACTTTAGCAATGCTGTCTGTTGTGGGAAAGGGTCAAATAATATGGAACCAACTTGTGGATTCCATTTCTAAGAGGAAGGTCCTGTGCTTGGTCAGAGACCACAATAATGTATTCTAAAACATGATGGAGCTGGTGTAAGTTGAACAAGTTGAACAGTGGAAAACTTTTATACTCTGAACTATTACTAAGTGGACTCACCACCTGAAACTGATGCAGGTATAAACATAACCAAGATAGATACACTTTCTTAAGTCCAACAGCAATGTAAAGGGAGGCAGGGATTTAACTAATGCTATCATTCCCAACAAAGCAACAATAGAGTATGTTGTTAAGTGTATATACTGACTTTTATTGGCTTTATTTCTGGAAGTATCATAAATGGTTTGCACAATCCACACTTCATTGTGCATCCTATCTCAAAAAATAATTAACTCATTGAGTCTTTTACAAAAGCAGCATCCTAAAACAGAAGTAGTAGCCATAATCCTACAGGGACTTCACTCCACAGAGTAGTTTGTGGATTTTATTTACAATAAAATTGTAAATAATTTTAAAAGTGGAACTTATGTCCCTGTGGTCATGACTGGCACATGACCAAGAATGTGACGAGCATCTTGTTAGTTTGCTGCAATTTGCTGGTCTATTCCAGAATAAAACCCAATAGGATTGTGGCCAGTATTCCTTATTCTAGTGACTTTGGTACACATGCTTCTATATTCATAAAGCTTTATTCTTTTTTAAAAGGTTAGCAGGGGATTTTAACCATTTTCAAGACTTCCCTCAGACACCCATGTATTTCTAAAATATGGAGATGGACAAGCTATGCACAATCCCTACTTCATGACCCCATGGGAGATAAAGTGCTCGCTATCCTCTGTGCATACACACCTTTTTTTCCATTCATATAGGGCAACAAGAGGCTGGTTATCTTTATTTTAGTGAACTTCTACCTAGACCAAATAAAAACTCTCACGAGGGGTTACACACAAATAAAAACAATAAAATAACATTGTAAAGCCATAGTGTCAGGATTAAACAGCAATAACTGTAACTGGTTAGCAAATAAAGTTCTAAAAGGTGCTCCATTTTACAATTCGGCAGGTATATGCAGTCACCACCAGCAGCAGGTAGTACGAAGACAGTGGGGTGCTGCTGCTAGGAATCACCATTATTTCTCCTGCCTGCCTACACTGTCACAATGGGGTTGCTGGGTTGCTATTGTTTTCATTGTCTTGCTGTGAATATAAGTGCATTTGCAGATGAAAAAATTATGTTTGTTCACATACCATAGGCAGCTTTTAATAAATGGATATATTTGGCAAGAGTAAAGCAAGGTGACAGCAGGAATAATGAATAGAAAAAAATTGGATAAAAGTAGTAAGTAGATCTGAGATGCAAAACTTACCAGTCTTGGGGAGAAACTTTGGTCTCTCCAGAAATCATGGCCTCTGTAGTTGTGCCACATTTGTCACCACTACTGATGCAGCCAAAATTCAGTGGCTGACACAGTTTTCACTATCACATTTTGGAAGCAATTGTGGCAGCTTTGTATGGTGCATTTGGAGAAAGACAGGAAGAAAGCAAGGTGGACAAGGCGGCATCTAGGACAGGAAATGTTGAAATTGGGGATGGATTTGCAATGTTACTTTGGTGGCCATGACTGCAAATTTTCAGCAGCATGATTTCAAACACTGACAGCAGGACCAGTAATATACAGTGAGGCTATGGAATGCTGTTAAGGGCCACATGTGCCCCACAAATGGTATGTTGTCTACCCCAGTGCAGACGTTCAACTACAGGTGACAGTAAAGTTCCCTTCAATTTGGATGCCCAGTCTTTTGCTGAAAGAGGAATATACCTTGCAAATATACATTGGAGTACATATATAGGATCTAAAAATCTGTGTGAAAGGCAGCATGCCAGAGATGACAGAACAAACTCAGTGGCCTATCTAGTAACTGGAGATGGGCAGCAGAGCTTCAGAAACTGCAATAAGCCTTAAAAGTAATTGTTCATAATTTTCTAATCAGATTTCACAAGGACTGTAAACACTTCTAGTTTTGCTTTATTCTTAAATGCTCTACATGCAGTTTAGAAATAATTAATGAATACATTAAAAGGATAATTATTAAGGAGTTTAATATAGAACACAAACTAATCGTTAAAGCTTAGAGAGAATTCTTGTTGTGTTCATTACTTAAGGATACCACAGGGATCTGGTATTTACCACCACTTTGTACACTATTGACCCTCTCTGCAGGTTCTCACAATAAACTTTGATTTACAAAGACTTAATTGTGGATATAAAGTTTGCCTGAAATACAGAACATCCAAAGGGCTTTAGTGAAGATTTAGTACATAAAATACTAACTATACATTTTGATGCTTTCCTTTCTTCCAAGGAGGTCTAAGAATGATAAATACACACATCAGATATACATGCTAACCATGCAAACTGGGTGGTCCCAAATGATTTGCTACCCATGTAATCTTTGCAAATCCAAGCCATTGTTTTCAAATTTGAAAGCATGGGCTAATTATTATTATCCATGTTGAAGTCACATTCAAATTAAACTACTGCAAATTGTTGCAGATAAATGTATCTCTGAAACTTTAGTGAGTTCAAAACACAGTTGCTGGCCAGCTTACTGAGACCGTTTCAGACAGCTCTGTGGGAGCCAAATCTGATAGATTTCTCAGTATCAGCAAAGACATATTTGCCAATGCCTGAATTCTAATGAATGATGTTACTGGTTGTGTTTATTTTATTTTTTTTGTTCTCTCATACTTTTGTTACTTTGGCTCATTTTATTATATTTTGTATTGTTTTTTAATGATCCTTGTATGCTACCTATGGAATTCTATGAACTCACTATAATATATGTGAATGCACACATATTTTCAATAAATACACTGTTGTGACTGCAGTTGCTTCAACAGAAGCATTTGTGTTACTGCCTCACTACAAACAAAAAATGTATTTGTATGGAGTTTAAGGAACAGGATTATACTGAAAATTCTAAGCAAGCTATACTTTTCACCAACCATCCAGATCCAGAAATGCTCGTCTCTTACAGAGCCAAAGGTGCAGCTTCAGAGTAAGTTTTTCCAAGTATTCATATACATGGTGCAATTCTGGACCATTTGTGGAACAGTCCAGTGCAATCTATTTCCCGGCAATTGAACAATGTACAGGGAGTTGGGACTCCACCCTAATCCTGATCTATGCCCAGGCTGGACCTTTTTGGTTCAGGTGTAGAGCTACTACTTCTTAGGGCACGGCTGAAGTGATTCCCTGACAGAAGGGCCACTTTAAGGGAGATTGCTCCCTGCAATGAGACCCTTTCCAGTTTGATCAGACATGTGATTATACTCCTACAGGCATGTGTGAGACAGAAGGCGAGAGGGATACCCCACTCACCGGAGAGCCATCCCTCCTCAGCAGCAAAACTAAGGAAGCGGACCCCAAACCCGCACCAGAGCCTACAGTGAGACCTCAGCAAGAAACAGAAACAGAGGAACTGATGGAAGAGATGCAGAAAGTGATGACGGGGGAGGTTCAGGGAGAAAAGGCGAGAAAAGGGAAGAAAAAGAAGGTAGAGTTTGAAGCAGGAATGGGGGAGGTAGAGAGAAAGGAAGGACAGTTGCCACCCGATTGGGACGGGATTATGGGAGAGGTTAAGAGTGCCTAAGGAGGAGGCAGATTATAGAAGGAGAACAGAGATCCCACCCAGACCCTCTTACTGGGGAGAAGCCGAGGTGAAAGAGTGGAGAAGGAGACTGAGAGAAGAGAAAGAGTTGAGAGAGAAAGGAAAGAAAGATTAGAATGGAGATTAATGGAGATGAAGAGAACGAGTTACAGGGAGGATCCTGGGAGAGCCGAGACCCCAAGAGACGGATCCTGTTGGATGATGACCTGAACAATGAGACTATGCCCTTGTTGGAAGGCCCGACGGGGTAGACCATAAGAGACTGGGTCCCCACTGAACTACCGGGACCGTGGAACAACAGTTATGGGAACCCATTCCTGTTTGAAGATTGGAAACCCCTTCTGGACCCGTCGGCAGAAGGAGAAAAGACTCACAATCACGTTTCAGAACCTGTTTATTGTTAAATGCACCAATAAATCTTTCACCTGTTTTGAAGCAACAAAATCTACTGATTTCTTTGAACCAAACATGGAGCCAAAAGTCGAACCCCCACATCATGGCCAAAAGTATTGGCACCCTTGCAATTCTGTCAGAAAATGCAGCCCTTCTCTCAGAAAATTGTTGCAGTTGCAAATGTTTTGGTACTCAAATGTTCATTTCTTTGGTTTGCATTGGAACAACACAAAAAAGAGAAGAAATTTCAAATCTGGTACAATCCCACACAGAAACCCCAAAATGGGTTAACTGTATGTTAGTATTCTTCCCCCCCTCCAATCCCACAAACACAGACATTGAGTCCCTTTATCTATCTAACACAGACACTTGGAGTCCTCTCATCTTTTTTCTAATATCTCTACTATTTCCCTCCTCTCTAGTTTCTCTTTTCCTCTCTGCCTATGAAACAAAATGCACAAGAGTACATGCAATCCATGGAGCGGAACTGCAACTTAAAAACCCTCTCTTCCTCCACAAAATGAGATAAATAATACCATAAAAATAATCAAGCCTACAGCATTTACTACCATATTTAAAGGATTTGACTTTGCTAGCATATGCACATAATGCAAACTAAAAAAAAGCAGATTGATAATAATTATCAACTATTTTTATTTTTGAATTCCTAATATGTATGAGGAAGAAATATTTAGTTAGGCAGTTATTGGCTGCAAGAAAAGCTGAAACTTGGATGACTGTGACATTTGGGAAGTATTATTTGGGGAAAGGGAAACTGAAGGTCTTTGGAATGTCAAGATAAGGAAATCACAAAACCAGCTGACAACAAACATGTAATTGAAACAAGAATGCCTGTACTTTCTTCCTATAAACAAGCTAAATGTACACAGGTAAACATAAGGCTATAAAAAAAGTACACTTTGTACTTATTTGGAATATCCAAGCACTGCTGTTTGCAATTCCTCTAGGGCCACGGTAGTAGTTTTAAACAAATAGCCTATTCTACATCTGGAGTTCTCCTTTACATCAACCCTAAATTAGTAAAAGGTGAAATTCAGAATTTAAAATATTTTTTCACAAAATAACAATAACAGCTTACCTCTGCCTCTAAAGCTTCAGAAATTAGCTTCTGGGCATTTTGGCGAAGTCCCTCTGTTTTGGGATCACTCCTCACTTCTATTGAGGGCCTGTTTGAATGTTCTTTGATGAAAGTTCGCCATTTGGTATAGACATCCTTGGCAAGAGCAGCTACATCCTGGTCTGGATGCTTACGCATCTTATTCACTGTATGACCTTGGCATAAAATGAGATACACATCCATTCTTAGCACTCAATAGAACCTTTGCAGACCATGGGGATGCTTTATTTTGCTCTCATGCCTCTTGCAAGTGACCAATAGGGGGAAGAAGTGGTGAGAGGCAGCAGCGTCTCACAAGAGGAAGCCATGACCTAACAAATGCTAACATTCTGTTATTCTGATAGCTATTTACGGACCAGGGTGCAAGACTCCACCTAACGCTCTGGAAATATTTAAAAAAAGAGTTCTCAAAACACTTTTAGAAAGGAATATATCAGAAATGCTTCAATATACCTCCACCAACTATTAAATATTGATTCCAATGGAAAATTAAAAAGAGGGTTACCTATTTTTGTTGCAAGTAAAACTTCCTTAGATGGAACTTTCTTCTGTAATTCCATTAAGGCCTCAATTAGATTCTCCTTAGACTGAACTGAAAGCTCTAGCATAGATTTCCATCTTTTTATATCTTCAACAACCACGACTCTCTAAGAAGGAGAAGCATCATTAGGAGACAGAGAGAGACATACATACATATTGCAAATAAATTTATTGTGCTTTTGTGTTAGCTAATGCAGTTGTTATTGACCTATAAATTATTGATGATGACAGGCAATCAGCTACAGAAAACTTCATAATCCAAACAGATGAATACTTGTTTCACAACAAGCCTCTGATGTAAGGCAAGCAAGCAAAATCTAGAAAACAAAATAAACTCATTAGCCTGCCATCTTCAATTCACTTAACTATTCTGAAGTGAGTGCTCTGAGCAGGTATTTCTCATAAAGACTTCAGAATACTTCATAGTCTTGCCAGGTGACCCCCCCCCCCAGTTCATTTTTCATTACTTCTCCTCACTACTTTTATTAGAGGTTATCAGTCCCCTCCCCTCAAAATCAGAGCCAAAATTCCATTACAAAATTTGCATTCTTTATTTCTCAGGATGCCAAGTAAATCAATCGGTATGGAAGTTCTGAGTCAGGCCAGCATAAGCGACATTTTATCATATTATATTTTAAATGCTTTTATATGCTAGCTTGGTAGGCTTCTCCACATATACGGCCCTAATAAGGCAACTCCATCAATACTGATCTTACTGTTATCAAGCTGGCTGGATATCTCAGTGGTTTCGGTATCTCGCTACAGAGCCAGAGGTTGGGCGTTTGATTCCCTCCTGTGAGATGAGCCAGCCTGTGTGCCTTGGGCAAGCTGCACAGTGCCAGGGTGGCTCCAGAAGGGGATAGTAAGCCACTTCTGAGTATTCTCTACCTGGAAAACTCTGGAAAAGATTGCCATAAGTCAGAATGGACTCCATGGCAAATTACTATTATTTTAAAAGAAGCTATATTACTTCCCCATTTGTGTTGTCATCCAACTGGCTCGTCTACTAATTTTTAGTCTAACAACCTGTTCTTTTTCATCCTAGCACCCTCTTCAGTCCCACCCCAAAACCTGTGAAGGAATTAAATTGTGCCACTCTTTAAAAAAACTCACTTTCCCCATTGAGCCCTCCATGCCATAGCCCATCCCAGTTACAGTGGACCTGCGACTTACAGACGGCTCAACTTACAGACTTTTCGAGTTACAGACTTCTCTGGCTGCAAAATTTAGGTTCAACTTGCAGCCAGAGAATCGACCTACAGACCGGAAAGAAAACCAAAATGGAACAAAAATGGCCAGTTACAGATTAATCGGTTTTCAATGCATTGTAGGTCAATGGAGCCTCAACCTACAGACTTTTCGACCTGCAGCCACTGTTCCAATACGGATTAATTCCATAAGTCGAGGGTCCACTGTAACAGGCTCTCTTGACTTTCAAGGGAACATTTCAGGGACTCTAGGAATTGAGGAGAAAAATAAATAGATAGGAAAGATGGAGAGCTGGATCCAACATTATGGGAACTGGAAACTTTACAAAATCCATTGCCTTCTTGATTGGCAAAAAGGGCAAAATGAAACAATGTCCGTAAGTGAACCTGGCAAACTGGAAAGGCAACTGTTAGAGGATCTAAAAGTAAAAGAGCTAGAAATATGGAGTGGCCAAGATGCACAAGATACATTAAGACTTCAAAAGAGGCTGGACTGAAAGCAACAGGGGGAAAATAGCATTACCAATGCTGAATTTATTTAACCAACCTGACCAAAGGTCTACAAAAGAAGAAATGTTTAAATCCAGATCCAACAATAAAGTAGTCTAGATTAAGCTTTAATGGACACATTTCCTCATGCTGTTTTCAAATTCTCACTGATCTTACTGTTTAAACTGATTCAAATGTCTGCTTGTTTATTTTACTGTGAGTATACATTTTAAAAAACCAACCTCCTTTTATAAACAATTTTAAGTTACTGCTAAAATTGTTTACAAAATCTGCTTATTTTAAAAGATGTGTCATCACAGTAATTGTTACATTGTTGCCTAGCAAAACCCATCTTGCCAATCACTTTTGGATTTTTAAGTTCTTCCAAGGCAGTAGCTGCCTGACAAAGTGGTCCTGATCCATGAAACCTAGTAGATTGTATGATGATTTTTTGTGTGTGGTCTGTAAAGATATCACCTACTCTTATATCTGTATTATTGCTTTTCAATTTGTTTAGTAAAAACTCAATCTGCTGTTGGTCTCCGCTTGGTATGGTGCCATGATCTTCACCCCATGTCTAATTAGATATTACCATACTATTTAGTACACTGAATTTGGCTGGGTCAGTCTGACAATTACAGGGATTAAAGACTGTTTTAGTGAAGGCAGCCAGGAAACAAAGACAGGTATTGGCAGTAGAGGTTCCCATAGCATGAGAAGTCGCATTAACGGTGTGTTTATTTTCTTTCCAAAGTATTCAACCTTAGCTTTCAAGCTTCACTAATAACAGCTTTGTTTTTTTCTTTCTTTTTTTGCCAAAACCATTTGGAATGTTCCATATTCAAGCACCAGTGTAATGGTTCTTCAAACATCAATTATAAACATTTGTTCTCCACTGGATATTTAATGTTTTTCTATCAATGATGCATGGCTTTTCCTAAAAGGAAGTGTAGTATCTGGAAATACATATTCAAGAGCAACCTCTCCGATGTTTTATGATTTGGAAACTGTATCCTGTATCAGACAGAATTCTGATTTAATCGTTGACTGTGTGACACTTTTAAGAATTTTGTTACAACATTAAAAATGCCCTTCTTTTGTCATTTTAATTCCTGAGCCCTAGTTACCCTAATACAGTAGATTCTTCTTTACATGCCTCTGAAAATAGTTCCTACTTTGCTATTTATACCTCCAGAAATCTATTTCAGTTATAAGCAAGATACCTGAGCTAAAAGGAAAACTGTAAAATATTGTCTGGGTCTTTTGAAGAAACTATTCTAATTTATCATATAAAAATCTTACCTTTAGAGACTCTATAGTGGCTTGTTTATAACTTTTTTCTCCAGAAACCTTTTTCTTGACTTGACTTTCAGATCTGGGTTTCCGTATGATAAACTTATCCATGATGCAGGCAGAAGTCACTGACAATTGGGCATAATTCTGTATAAATGGAAAATGGACAGAGACAGTGAAAGGTGGTGCAGCTATCTTCAGTAAATCATCTGTAACCAATATTAATCTTACAGATATGACTAACAAAGCATAGCGCACATTAACTTGAATACTGTACGTCGTATCATAACTTTGCAACTAGTCCTTTTGAATAAACTCACAAGGCCGAAATGCCCTTAAAAAGAAACAGAGGATCTCCCTGGGGGGCAGGCAGTGGGCAGGTTGGCACGTTCTTCTCTCGGACTCTTTGTGGTCGCAGCCTGCCCCCTTTGTCACGAAGAGAAATCCAAAGGGATCCTAAAAACCCCCGATTTCTGCTCTCTTCCCCAGCAGGGCAGACCCTTTTGCCAATTATTGTCTGGAGGCTAGGAAAAAAAGGAGAGCCACTAATGCATTTATCTGGCAGACTGCTAACACTAAGAGGGTAGAGGAGTGGGGGGCTTACCTTGGAAGCGGTAATACTCGCCCGAAACAGTGGTCGGTTCCTGCTTAATAATTTCCGAGACCGAGATGCCCAGCCTCCTCTCCCGCGTCTTTTAAACTACATTTCCCAGAAAGCCTTGCAGCTCAGAAGGCCAGAACTTTCATGGCATCTTTCCTTATCAGCAATCACAATGCAGTATATTGATTTGTTGTGGTGGTGGTGGTGATGTTCGGTCATATCACCTCCAACCTATGAATGACCACTCTCCAAAATGTCCTGCCCTCAACTCCTGTGCTCAGCTCTTGCAAACCCAGGCCTGATTTTCCTTAAGAGAGCCAATCCCTCTCATATTTGGTCTTCCTCTTTTCCTGCTGCGTTCCACCTTTCCAAGCAATACTGGATTGTCTTTTCCAGAGAATCCTGCCTTCTCATGATGTATCCAGAGTAGAACAGCTTCCGTTTCGACATTTTTGCCTTCAGAGATTGTTCAGGCTTGAACCTGATCTAGGACCCACTTGTTGGTCCTTTTGGCACTCTGTGGTATCGGGAATGCTCTCCTCCTCCATCACATTTCTAAAAACATACGGCGGCAGCTAAGAAAGACGTTTATGATCTTTCTGATTTAAGAAAAAAGAACAAAATAAACCAGTCCCACTGTCTTCACTGAATACAGTGGGAATTATTCCCAGTTCAGTTTGCACAGGATTGCAAATTGAGAGTAATTTCACCTCTCCATTCCCTTTCGAAGTTACAGATTGCGCCGCAAATAGTTTGGATTTGCACCCAATATATTCTGCCATAAAAGCATCCTTTCATGGCTCAACGAAAGTCAGTTCGACTATTTTCTTAAAGGCCAGAAGCCTTGTACTCCTTCACCTTGCTCGCATTGCGGTTTTAAGTGATTTAAACAAAGTCGGACACAACCAGCTTTCTCACATGAGACAAACGGTGAGTTGGAATAAGCATTAACTCTTTTCTTCATTGCTGTTTGTTTCGGCTTAGTAGTGTATCGCCCAGCCGTGATAAATGCTAGCATCCATTCTTTCTCTGCGGACTGTTCTCGTCAGTTGCTCCGGAAAGAATCTGTAAGTCAGCTCTATCGGATTCCAGTGATTAAGTCTACGAACTAGCTGGGCAGGTGCCGGAAACAGGAAGCGCGAGAGGGGCGGTTAGGAAAAAAAACAACCTCAAAATAAACAGTGGTCGGGTTCGTCTTGGAGACAAGATGGCGGCGGGGCGGTGGAGCTTTTGGGAGCTCGGGTCTTATCTCCTCTTGTTCGCGCTGGGCCCTCAGGTCGCTTGGGGCGATGCCGAGCCTGCGCCCGATTCTCTCTCGGAGGCTTTTGAGCCGGCCCTGGGAAATACTGCGTCGTGTCAGAGGACCTGCCAGAGCACCTACCCGCTCCATACGTACCCGAAGGTAACAGAGGAGAGACCACGGCTTCACTCCCCGACGCGTCGCGCTCCGTGCAAGGCGCTCTGCGCCATCCCTCCTCCTCCTAGGGGGTTTGCCCTCTCCTGTTCTTTATTTTTTTTAATTCTTCTGTATGGGAAGTTCTCAAACTGGGGTCTCCAGATGTTCTTGGACGGCAACTCCCAGAAATCCGGGCCAGCACAGCAAGGGATGAAGGCTTCTGGGAATTGCAGTCCAAGAACACTTGGGGACCTCTGTTTAAGAAGAAAAGAACAAAATAAACCAGTCCCACTGTCTTCACTGAATACAGTGGGAATTATTCCCAGTTCAATTTGCACAGGATTGCAAATTGAGAGTAATTTCACCTCCCCCTTCCCTTTCGAAGTTACAGATTGGCCGCAAATAGTTTGGATTTGCACCCAATATATTCTGCCATAAAAGCATCCTTTCATGGCTCAACGAAAGTCAGCTTGACTATTTTCTTAAAGGCCAGAAGCCTTGTACTCCTTCACCTTGCTCGCATTGCGGTTTTAAGTGATTTAAACAAAGTCGGGCACAACCAGCTTTCTCACATGGAGACCCCAGTTCTCAAACTGGGGTCTCCAGATGTTCTTGGACGGCAACTCCCAGAAATCCGGGCCAGCACAGCAAGGGATGAAGGCTTCTGGGAATTGCAGTCCAAGAACACTTGGGGACCTCGGTTTGAGAACCATATGTTTATTTCCGGAATCAGGTACTCTGTTGCAGCAAGAATTTTCGAAAGGTCTTCTGGCACCTTGAAAGACCTAAAAAATATTATTTGGCACAAGCTCTTGTAGAGCACAGTCCCCTGCATAAGGTGCATCGAGCCCCTTGTAATCCGTGCAAGTTTGTGCCGAATAGAATTGGTTAATATTCAGTGTGTCGGGAGACCTTTTGCTGCTTTTTCTTTGATTAAGAAACAGAAATTTCATGTATTGTTGCTTGACCCTGTGGTCCTCAAAAGGGCTTGGAATTGAATGCAGCAATGTATCATCTCCTCCCCTTAAACTTTAATAAGGACAACTTGGTGTTTGAAAATGTGTGTTCTTTTTGGTATCAGATGCAGAATTGGGCACCTTATAGTTCTTTGTTCTCTAGTTTGTGAATGGGCCAGGCTGGCTTCCTCATGCCTAATAAAATAAGGCCTTTTTCTCAATGTTGATGGTCCTTGAGTGGATGAATTATGCCAAGTTCAGAATAGCAATAATGATAATAAACCAGACCAGGCACTTCCTGCAAAAATGCTCCTTAATATCCTTCCTAAACTCCCCCCACCCATGCATTAGTTAGCTCTTCTGTCTGTAAAAGACTGATGTGCCTATAAACTTTTGTTTTTCTTCCGTGCATACAAAATGTCTACCAAATCATATCAAGAGATGAATTCCATTTTTTTTCTTCTATGTGGTATTTGATTACCTATTTACTACATTACTGTATAGCCATGCAGAAACAATTATGGCATTATAGCCATGCAGAAACAATTCTATTATGCAGAATCTCACTGGAACTGCCTATTTGGAAGGTATATTTTCTGTCCATTTTCTGGTTGCTGTCTAAGGAAGTAAATGTCAATGTTCATTAGTAAAATATTTAGGTTGCAGAATAAACCTCTTGACATTGATAGAGCAGAGGCAGTACTCTTCAAGGTTGGCATATAGGATCTTTGTATCCTTGAATGTAATCTTAGTGACCAAGACCTGTCACCTATCATTATAGTTCTTTCTTCTTGGATCTGGAGTATCTTGTATGCTCCACTTGCTTTTGCTTATTTGGCAGGGATTTATTTTCCTTTGGGCAAAGATGTAATTCTGGTGTCTATCCTGTGCAAAGGATGTCAGAAGATGGGAAGTCAGTACACTAGTTTTAAAATAAGTATGCCATGCTTTTCTGTTTCACAAAAAGCACCCAAGGAATCAGTCAAAAAAGTTTGTTACATTAAGCCTAAAGTAACATTACCAAAATGTCTAATATCTAAAACCACTTCAAAAAGTAAGACATTTAGTATAGAGCTAGCAAGATGCACAAGAAATATCATTGACATTGTATTTTTTTAAACATGCCTAACTGGAATGAGAGAGACTTCACACAGTGATGGACCTCAAGAAAGTCAAAAAAGCAAACTTAATGGGAAAATGCACACTAGAGCTTGGGCTGTTTGACTGACAAGGTTTCTTCCTAAATATTCACCTGCCTTACCTCAGATAGTGGTGAACAGAAGCTGTTCTATTCAACCCCAGGGCACTGTTTCATTGACTTTAGTGACTGGGAGCAACTGCTCATGATTTGTGGCAGGAATCTTCCCCATCCCAGCGTGGGGACACCAAGGGTTCAACTTGGGTCCTTTGTCATGAAATCTATGCTCTACCATCTGAGCTGTCACCCTTCTTGGTGCTGAACAGGATCCTATCCAATGACCTTAGGGAACAATTAAGTTCATATGGAAGAAGATGGTGTTTAAGATAGTTTGGTCCCTGGCTTTCAGAGTTTTAAATGTTAGAACTAACATTGAAGGGGCATCAGAAACAGATTGCAGATGATATTGCAGTTACTAGAATGTAGTTTAAATTTGGCAGCAGAAATCATGTTCATTACTTCTGCCACGTGGCAATTTTTAATAATTTTTTTAAAAAATCTGATTCTGCCAAAGATCCCAAGGCTCAGGACCCTTCTAAGGGCCTGAGGGATTCCTTTCATCATGGGAAGCTCTTGGGGGCCATGGGATGAGATAAGTATGGAATATAGCAGTTAATTATCAACTGACTTCAGAAATTAAGTTTAAAATGGAGAGATAAATATTAACAAATTAAATGAAATATGGGAAGAATTTATCAAAGTTGTATTGTTAGATACAGATGATAAAGGGGGAAATGGGCAGTGAGTATATATATTTTTGGAATGATTTTGGGGGTGGATAAAGGAGAAGGAAGATTATAAGCAAATATATGTAAGATATAATTGTCCCTAGGATGAGGAAGAAAACATTATAGAAATTAAGCTGTTTTATTGTATGTATACTCTACTCAGAACACTGTTGATAGAAAAGTGTGCTAAAATAGTTGTATTGAGTTGTTCATACTTAATTACAGGAAGAAGAGTTGTATGCATGTCAAAGAGGTTGTAGACTATTCTCTATTTGTCAGTTTGCGGATGATGGGATTGACTTGAATCGGACCAAGCTGGAATGTGATTCTGGTAAGAGAAGCTAGCATATTTTTCTGGTTATAACTTTTTGGGCTGCATTCTAGTGAAGATGGCGGAACTGAAACTTAAGCGCTGAAAAGTAGAGCACATAAATCAGTAGCCTAAAGAAAATGAATGGGTGTAGCAAACAGTTTTGCCCCTTTTTAGTATTTCAATAATCACTTATGTGTTTCTTTTAATGGAGTTTGAATATTTAAAATGGGGTTGTATCTTAATTTTACCTCCATTTTCCTACCAGCAGTATATTTTGTTAGAATAGTGAGTGTCAGGAAATGGGATCAAATAATAACAGCATGGTGTATTCTGCTGTCAAGTTGTATTCTGTGTTAAAGTCTGTTGTTACTTATTACATTTTCACTCTGCCTTTCTCCTAAAAGAAAGGCAAGTTGCTCATTGGGAAGATGCGATCCTTAGAACTGAAAGAACTCTTGTTCATTTGCAGCATGTACTGAGGCATATTCATTTCAGTCTGATGAACAATATGCTTGTCGTCTTGGATGCCAGAATCAATTACCATATGCAGAATTGAGGCGAGAGCAAGTAAGTATTAGCTTGTTCATAAAATCCAGTTAATAGAATGTTATTGCTTGTCTTTCCATTCTTACTTAAATGCAGATTGTGGAGCGAAGAGCTCGCTGGACCGCTGTGTTTTATTTTGTTCACTATTATATTGATACATGATGGGAAATTATTTGTTTGCAGCTCATGTCCTTAATGCCAAGGATGCATCTTCTCTTTCCCCTTACGCTTGTGAGATCATTCTGGAGTGATATGATGGAAACAGCCCACAGCTTCATTTCCTCCTCATGGACTTTCTACCTTCAAGCGGATGATGGCAAAATATTGATATTCCAGGTGCATGTATACTTATTCTAATATTAAAGTTCAAAGGAAATGGGGTGATTTTAGGTATTCAGGTGTCAATCAATCAGCTAACTGATATATTTTTGACAGTATTACAGTTTTAAAGTTGTATTTGTTTTCATTGTGCTAAATTAAGGCATAATGGGTGTCATTTAATTTAATATATTTCACAATTTTTACATTGTATAAATCCTTCATGCTGTTTCAAAAATTTTTATATTTCTAGTCAAAGCCTGAAGTTCAGTATGTTCAAAGTCCTGATCAGGATACCTCAGATTTAAAAGAATCATCACTGAGCAAAGTGTCTCGTAAGTTATCTGAAGAAGCTTTAAGGAATTATGTTCATACTTTTTTAAAAAGAATGGATCTGTATCAAACAAATACTTCTATGTTAATAGTATCTGTCAAAGGGTCTATGTTCATAATCAGAAACTGTTTAATATTGAGCATTTAGATAATTATGGAAAGCTGTAATATATTATTTATGTTGCTATAATATATTATTTATGTTTACTACAGAGTCAGTGTGTTGCCTGAGCCTTAGTGTCTGATATTTAAGTTATGGCAATTAATTTTACACTTTGGTACACTTGTTTCAGTAGCTCTATTTTAGTAAGGCATTGAAAGTTAGTATATTTTAGCTGGAAGAAAAAATGCTGGATAGACAGGGTTTAATGCATGCATTACTGCAAATTGATCATTATACATATGACTGGACACCTGAGTATGCATACAGTATGTCTTCTGTGATATTTGTAATTGAAAGTCAACAAAATGTACTGTGATTTTTCAATAGATCTGCAGCCAGGAGCTCCACAGATGCATAAAACATTCTTTGACGAGGATGAAACTGGTAGTATCTTCAAATGTATTTCAGTGTATGTATTCTCAGCATATAAATTATTATTACTTAAAAGGGAGAGATGCATTTAGTTTCTTGTGCCACATTGAATTTAACTATGAGCATAGTAGTACTGCTCTGCTTATATTTAGCAAATTCTCAAAAAAACTGTTAGTAAATTACCTTTAAGATTGTGCTGCATGTTAATTTTCTGTTCTTCCAATACAGAGCAATTCATCATAGTACCCCAACCACCTCCTTTTTTGTTAACCATATTCTTCCACCAAAAGCACTAAATATTATTTCTGAACTTCAAACATTCTAGCTGAAATTCTGTAGCTTTGTATAGTAAATTATGCCAGAGAACCATTGGGGATTTAGTGAGTAAACTCCTCCATAAATTCCATTAATTCAAATGGTCCTGTTCTAGTTGTGACTTTAGCATACTAAATTACCAGTAGAGTAGGTCCATTTGAATCAGAGGGGTTGACTTACACCAGTGATTCAGTGGACCTACTACTGTATAGTGCAACATGCTACTAGCAAATAGGATTTTAACCTCTGTAATTTTTGCTACGTTCAGGTCTTTCTCCAAAAAAAGTCAAATTTGAGCAAAGCTTTTGCTTGACGAAAAACTTTTGTTCAGTTAGTTTGGATAAGAAATATGATAAAGCAGTAATTTTACTAGAGAGAGATAGTTTTGTTTTAAAGTTACATACAGTGGTGCCCCGCATAGCGAGGTTAATCCGTTCCGGATTAACCTTCGCTATGCGAAAACATCGCTGTACGGGCAAGGAAAGCCTATTGGAACGCATTAAACTTAGTTTAATGCGTTCCAATAAGCATCCAAACTTACCCCTCCAGCGATGTTTTCGCATCCGGCGGCCATTTTGGAGCCGCCGATCAGCTGATCGGCGGCTCCAAAATGGCCGCCGGATGACCCGAAATGGCCCCCTATCAGTGTTTTCGCGCCCTCCCCTTGCTTACGGAGGTCGTGAAAACGCTGCGGGGGGGCATTTCGGGTCATCCGGCGGCCATTTTGGAGCTGCCGATCAGCTGTTCGGCGGCTCCAAAATGGCCGCCGGACGCCCCAATCGTCGCAAAGCGAGTGCGGCGATTGGGGCAGATCCGTATAGCGATCCCCAAAAAGGGATCGCTATACGGATTCTTCGTTAAATGGTGCGCTCGTTAAGCGAGGCACCACTGTACTATGTTCAGAATAATCCAGGATTTTAAATTAAGTTAAAACCATGTTGCAGGATTCTGGCTTGTCCAAAAGCTGGTGACCATTATTTTGATGAAAGGGGAACTTACATTTAACTTAAATGTATATTGATTTCACTTAGGTGGAGGAAAGAGGGAGTATTTTCAGGCACAAAATTTATGTAAGTTCATTCAACTGAGATGTGGTTATACAAACTAGATCACTGAACATTTCAGTTATGGTATATAGCAGGAGCTATATACCATAACTGAAACTATTTGGAAAACTCAACAGTGGCCAGAGGACTGGAAAAGATCAGTCTACATCCCAATCCCAAAGAAGGGCAATGCCAAAGAATGCTCCAACTACCTTACAATTGCACTCATTTCACACGCTAGCAAGGTTATGCTCAAAATCCTCCAAGGTAGGCTTCAGCAGTATGTGGACAGAGAACTCCCAGAAGTACAAGCTGGATTCCGAAGGGGCAGAGGAACTAGAGACCAAATTGCTAACCTGCGCTGGATTATGGAGAAAGCCAGAGAGTTCCAGAAAAAAATCTACTTCTGCTTCATTGACTATGCAAAAGCCTTTGACTGTGTGGACCACAGCAAACTATTGCAAGTCCTTAAAGAATTGGGAGTGCCTGACCACCTTATCTATCTCCTGAGATACCTATATGTGGGACAGGAAGCAACAGTTAGAACTGGATATGGAACAACTGATTGGTTCAAAATTGGGAAAGGAATACAACAAGGCTGTATATTGTCCCCTGGCTTATTTAACTTGTATGCAGAATTCATCATGCGGAAGGCTGGACAGGAGGAATCCCAAACCAGAATTAAGATTGCCGGAAGAAATATCAACAACCTCCGATATGCAGATGATACCACTCTGATGGCAGAAAGTGAGGAGGAACTAAAGAACCTTGTAATGAGGGTGAAAGAGGAGAGTGCAAAAAAAAAAAAAAAAACGGTCTGAAACTCAACATCAAAAAATTAAGATCATGGCCACCGGTCCCATCACCTGGGAATTAGAAGGGGAAGATATGGAGGCCGTGACAGATTTTACTTTCTTGGGCTCCATGATCACTGCAGATGGAGACAGCAGCCACGAAATTAAAAGATGCCTGCTTCTTGGGAGAAAAGGGATGACAAACCTTGACGGCATCTTAAAAAGCAGAGACATCACCTTGCCAACAAAAGTCTGAATAGTCAAAGCTATGGTTTTTCCTGTAGTGATGTATGGAAGTGAGAGCTGGACCATAAAGAAAGCTGACCGCTGGAGGAGGCTCTTGAGAGTCCCCTGGACTGCAAGGAGAACAAACCTATCCATTCTAAAGGAAATCAACCCTGAGTGCTCACTGGGAGGACAGATCCTGAAGCTGAGGCTCCAGTACTTTGGCCATTTCATGAGAAGAGAAGACTCCTTGGAAAAGACCTTGATGTTGGGAAAGTGTGAACTCAAGAGGAGAAGGGGACGACAGAGGATGAGATGGTTGGGCAGTGTCATCGAAGCAACCAAAATGAATTTGACACAACTCCGGGAGGCGGTGGAAGATAGGAGGGCCTGGCGTGCTCTGGTCCATGGGGTCACGAAGAGTCGGACATGACTAAATGACGACGATATAGCAGGAGCAGTAACTTGATTGCTAGATGCTGAAATGCAGTTCTGTTTATTTTCTAGCACTAGTTAAGACTATGGTGGCATAAAAAAACTTTCTAATCTGAATAGTTTTAAGCAGAAAATACTTTCAAGTAGAGAAACAACTGTAGGCACGATAATGTCAATATACTGCAAGTTTCTCTTTATGAAATCTTTTTTCCTTACATTCCAGAAATTCTGGCTGGATATTAACAACCACTCTTCTCCTCTCTGTATTGGTGTTGCTCTGGATATGTTGTGCAACTGTTACTACTGCTGTGGAGCAGTATGTTCCATCTGAGGTAACTTTAACCCTAAAATGTTCAGCATTACCTACACTGATGTCCAAGATTTTATATTTTGGGGAGAGAAATAGGAAACCTTTTGACAGAGGTACAATCTACTGTTTCCAATTTAATAATAATAATAATAATAATAATAATAATAATAATAATAATAATAATAATAATAATAATAATAATAATAATAATAATAATAATAATAAAAATAAAAATAAAAATAAAAATAAAAATAAAAATTATTGTCATTGTAAGTATATACACAGTATACCATACAACGAAATTCACAGACACCCAGAGACCAGACACATGCACACACATAACATTCCCCAAACACTCCCCACCCACTAGAAGTCCCCCACTAAAAATACAAACATCTACACCTCAGGCCAAGTAACACAGTCCAACTAATTATTCACTACTGGTGGTCTTTAAGCTCATTATTAATTGCAATTATAGCTCTAGGATAAAAACTATTTAGAAAACGTGTGGTCCGAGTCTTAATTGTTCTATATCTTCTGCCAGACGGTAACAGTTAAAAAAAGTTATAAGCAGGATGGGAAGAGTCTCTCAGGATGCTGTATGACTTCCTCAGACAGTGGGATGTGAAGATGTCATCCAGGGTTGGTAGCTGGAGCCCGAAGATATTCTGGGCAATTTTAATGGTTCTCTGTAGAGCTTTTTTGTCCGCTACAGAGCTACTCCCAAACCATGCCAGAATGCCATAGGTTAGGACACTCTCAATGGTGCTACGGTAGTAGGACAGAAGTAAATGCTGTGATAAATTTAACTTCCCGAGCATTCTCAGGAAATACAGCCTCTTCTGTGCCTTCTTTATTAGCATGTTGGCATTTATAGTCCATGAGAGGTCCTCTGAGATGTAAGTACCCAGAAATTTAAAACTACCAACTCTCTCCACTTCATCACCGTTTATGTACAGTGGTAAATGTACATTTCTCTTCCTCCTAAAATCAATTATGAGTTCTTTAGTTTTTTTGATGTTAAGTGTGAGATGATTTTCTTTACACCATAGTATCAATCTTTATAAGCCTTTATAAATAGCAACTCCAGACTTTGAATAGACATACTGGTATTCCAGTAATAAGAGGTGTCACCTGCTTGTAGCTAGCCTCAAAAGCAGCTACCAATTTCTTAATTGACAGTTCTGATCAGAGATCAAATTCAAATAGAGTATGTGTTTTGTAGTCTAGGGTGTCTCTTTTTGGGAAAATAGAATCATAGAGTTGGAAGAGACCACTGAGGCCATCCAGTCCAACCCCCTGCCATGTGGGAACATCCATCAAAGTATTCTCCACATATGGTCATCCAACCTCTGCTTAAAAACCTCCAAAGAAGGAGACTCCACCAGCCTTCAAGGCAGCCTATTCCACTGCTGGACAGCTCTGACCATCAGGAAGTTCTTCCTAATGTTCAAATGGAATCTCTTTTCATTTAGAAGGTAACAAGGCTTTGATAGGATAGGTTTTCACATGCTCAGCAGAAAGAAAAAATAATTTGACTTACCTGCATGGTGAGGCAATGTGATGTAAACTTTAAAGGTACAACACTGAAACCGTCATTGTTTACTCCATACTTTTAGCAGTTTCCTATGTCCATGTTTTTGGTAAAGTAGGCATTTCCATGGGAAAGCAACCTACAAATATGAATGTAAATAAAGTAGAATCTCAGAAGAAGAAGTCTCTCAGGTAGGCAGTTGCTTGTTGTTTTGTTAGATTAGACAAAAATCTAACAATATCGTTGGAGTGCTGTATACAGTCATTAGAAAGACCTGTTCACGTAAATAAGTAGGGATGTCATTTATGTCCCAAGTGTTAGTCATAATATGAACTCTTTTACTACTGTCTGCTGCAGCACTGTGCTTTAAGACATTTGGGGACAACTTGTCCAGGTTTTCTCTTACCAGATTTCTAAATGTTGTGTATCTGTTTTTAATAATGAAATAATTCCCACTGAGTGCAGTCAGACTTACTCTCAAGTCTGCCTAGATTTACAGTTTTGCTATTAGAGTAAAAACGATTGTTTAAAATAGCCCCATCTGATGCTGTTTACTTTGTAATTCCAGAAGCTGAGTATTTATGGAGACTTGGAATACATGAATGAACAAAAACTGAACCGATATCCTACTTCAGCACTCATGGTGGTTAAATGCAAGACTGATGAACAAGAAGCAGGACCTTTACCTACAAAAGTTAACTTGACTCAGTCAGCAATCTAGATTTTACAAATATCTTCATTCATCTAATTCTAAGATTTCTGTTAACTTTGGTGACTAAGGGGCTTGAGGGATGTCAGTGTTCATATTCAAATAAAGTTACAGAACCAATGAAGGCTATTCTGTCATAGGATCCAATATTTTCCAATAGACTGGTAGGGATGTAGTTACACTTGTTTGTTTTCTTTCTTTTTTTTCTTTCCTTTTTTCCCTTTATCATAAGATCATTTGTCTCTACATTACTCTTATGGTATTTGCATACAATGAACGCCTGTCAAATGTATTTTTGAACATATTTCAAAAATTTATAAAGATTTTTTTGTGGAAAAGTACACCTTTAACTTATCTTCAGCTGTGGATAGATCAAAGTATCATAGAATTTGGTGCAAAACCTGTAGCACTTCAAATGGCTTTTTTCCACAAGTAAGAATATATTTGTGTTTTAACATTACAGATGTTTCTGGGATTGGAGTACTGTGAGTCAGCAATAAAACTTTAATACATTTCTCTTTATTTGGGCATCATTTCTGTACTGACATAGCTGTTTAAAATTGTATTGTTGGCTTTAAGTTCTTTTGCTTTATATCTGCCCTATTATTAGAGATAGGCACTTATTGTGGTTTGGCGGTTCAGCCTATTGGGCCTTCAGATGTTATACAGGCACCCCGGATTCCATATCCCGCCGCCTCAATCTGAGTGCCCATCTCTATTTGTTATCTTTGGGTGGTGGACTCTGTTTCCAGGGAACTGATTCCCTAAGAGGCATCAAAGTTGGCAAGTAAAATTTGGGTATCATTTTGTTACAAAATTTAGCTATAATATATGCAATTTTTGATATTAACGTAGTTCAAGTCTGAAGCATGCACACTTCCTCCTCCCCATATTATTTTGCTCACCAAAGGAGGAAATAGAAGGTATCTAATTTCCAGTGTAAATATATGATAGTTCCCTGTAACATATAAACTTGGACAGTAAATTGTGTTTAATGAAAAGAAACCAAGATTTCAAAATCCAGCTTGAATATAGCTTGTTTGCACTAACCATGGTTGAAACAACCACAGCTCCATGAATTGAGCTACTATAGAGACCTGATAGTTTCAAAATTGAAGTACAGGTTTTCAGTCTTTTCATTTGAGGTATGAAAGGGGAAGTGAAAATGTGTTAAGTCCAAAGCTTGTTGTAGCTCTTTTTCATAATATCATACTCAGGTTTCCCACTAATAATTATCTAAGCTACTGTTTATGTTGACTTTATCTGCATCATAACTGTTAAAACAAATCTTATCTAATTAATTTAATAAAATTATTAGGCTGAAATTCATTATTTAATTAATGTCTTATCTGATACATGTCTACAAATTACAACTTGCAAAGAGAGCTTTCCTGTTCCAACTTCTCTTGTTTGATTTAAATGTAATGTTGTGTGTTACAATGTATTATAAACTGGATTTTTTTTCAGTATGATAACAAATACTCCTAATATTTTTGATGACTTCTTGCTGATGGGTACAAATCGGGGGGGGGGGGGGTTTGGACTAAATATTTTTGGTCCACTATAATGGTTTTTCTTATCATGCTTTTAAGTTACAGGAGGGTATATAAAATAATTACTATTACTCTATGGCAAAATGGCAAGCCAATAAAGTTTGAATGGAATACTGTACTCTAAATGTTATCATATACTGTAGCTGTGCATAGATGTTCACAATAAAGGCTTTGATTCTGTCATCTAGTAGTAATAAAATGGGTATCCCATAAAATGGTAACCCAGTTCAGTAACATACAAAGGCTATCATTAAGCAAGTTATGTTGCTAATTTTCTGTATTGTAAATCTTCATTTCAAAGGTTAAAATTCTGCTTCTTATAGGGAGAGGCAATCAACATTACAGTTCAATCTATGGGACAGTTTAAAAACCCTGCAGTTTAAAATTCAAAGCAATCAATGTAGAGCACAGCAGGGTAGAGTAAATGCTATGGATATTGCTTTATAATAACTATCATCCTATGTGTTGACTTAAATCCTGGCCTTAAATAAGCCCAAGTGCATGTTTCTGTCTGTTTCTCTCAAAGTACCACTGCAGTAGCTTTTGAAGACACTTGCACACACACCAAGCTGGAAGGCATTCACCTCCCTGAGAATCATGGCAGTGGTGGTTTGTTTCATAGGGAGGAGCGGAAAGGAAGTTACTTTTGGGCCTATGCTACAAACAGGATTTCAGCCAGTGTTCACCATGATTGTTTTAAATTATAAATTCCTTTTTGATTCTGACTCTTTTAATATTGTGAGATATATCAGCCTCTGTGAAAAATGTCATACTGGACACAGGGAGAATGAATGACATACAGTATGTTTAAGTTTTTAGTTTGAAGGCTTACTGCTGCTTTTTCTTATTGTAACAAACATGAGCAAAAATCTGTTCTACAACAAAACCATATCTGAAAGGTCCAGTTTTAACATTTCGTATGCTACTTTTTTAGAGGGAGAAAGCATCATTGCTTTTTACCACGTCATGAACTGTGCCAGTATGCCAAATTTCAGTTGTGATTTTTCTACAAGCACAGCCAGTAACTCCTTTTTACAGTGATTCAGACAAGCTATGTATCATCATGTTAACTGAAAGCACTAATTCTCTGATGTATGGAATATTTGAACGTACAGTGGTGCCTCGCTTAGCAATTGCCTCGTTTAACGATGTATTCGCTTAGCGATGAGGTTTTTGGAGCGATCTTGCGCTCCGTTTAGCGATGTTCCCTATTGGGGAATTTTGCATAGCGATGTTTGCGACCTTGCCTCGTTTAGCGATGACAGTTTAGGTCCCCCTGTTTCGCTTAACGATGTCCGTTTTCGCTATTTTTAAAGTGTCTTAAAATGTTCAAAAACTGTTTTAAATGCTTGGAATCGTCAGTGCACCTTGTAAAACCTTTGCAAACTTAATTTGGCTTTGTTCTGAGTCTTCGTTAATTTTTGGTGAATTTTTTTCTCCCCCATTGGAATGCATTGAACTACAGGTTTGACAGCTGTCAAACCTACAGTTCAATGCATTCCAATGGGGGAGAAAAAAAAATTCGCCAAAAATTAACGAAGACTCAGAACAAAGCCAAATTAAGTTTGCAAAGGTTTTACAAGGTGCACTGACGATCCCAAGCATTTAAAACAGTTTTTGAACATTTTAAGACACTTTAAAAATAGTGAAAACGAACATCGCAAAACCATTGGAATGCATTGAATAGGCTTCAATGCATTCCAATGGGGGAAACATTGTTTCGCTTAGCGATGTTTCCTATGGCGATTTTCGCTTAAGGACGGTAATCCGTTCCCATTGGAACGGATTAACCGGTTTTCAGTGTATTCCTGTGGGAAATGGTGTTTCGCTTAGAGATGTTTTCCCATAGCGATGTTTTTTGAGAACCAGTTAACATCGTTAAGCGAGGCACCACTGTATTAGAAATTCTGTTGTATAAATAGGATACTCTTCTGTATGATTATCTGTAATAAAATATGTGTGTCAGTATCAGCTGTAACTACAAGCTCATGAAAGCTCAACATCTAAAACTTGGCACGCACAATAAGAAGACAAAGAGAGTGTGTACCTGGAAGTTATTTGGTTTTTAAAGTACATGAATTTTTACAGGAGTTGGCTTGAAGCTTACAGTAACTTCAATCCCAGGCTTGCTATTTGCAAATCTTAAAGGCTTGAAGTGGTGATAAATTTATGGTTAGAGTTAGAGGGCCCTTAGCATGGAACATCTGCACTTCAGGGGCACATGGAGCAGGCAAATACCTCCACCAAAGGGCTCTAAGTGTACACCATGGCAGTGATTGTATAGGGGTGCTGTGGCCTCACTAAGATGCACTAGGCTAGGCACCGTGTAATCAGTTTCAATATACAGTTGTGTTCAAAATTATTCAACCCCCAATGCTGTAAAGGGGTTTAGGGACTATAGTGTACATTTGGAATTGTATTCAGAATGAAATCCTACAAGGACGTTTTAAAGAACCAAATGCAACTAAAATAACATCAATTGTTTATGTAATACAGTAGTAAATGTTTCTTTTGTGGTTTCTTCATTGCCACAATTATTCAACCCCTTAAAGACTACCACTCTGAAGAAGAGAGGTTCATTCAGGTGTTTTCGATCAGGTATTGAAAACACCTGTGGATGTCACCGAGCACCAATCAAGCATAATAAGCACCAATTAGGCAGCTTTAAAATGACTGTGATACTCAGCTCCTTCTAGACATTTACTGGTGTGGTTACAAACATGGTGAAGTCAAGAGAATGGTCCAGGAAGACAAGAGAAGAGGTGATTTGTCTTCACAGGAAGGGCAATGGCTATAAGAAGATTGCAAAGAAGTTAAACATACCAAGAGACACCATAGGAAGCATCATTCACAAATTCAAGGCAAAGGGCACTGTTGAAATGCTACCTGGTCGTGGAAGAAAGAAGATGTTGACTTCGACTGCTGTGCGCTACCTAAAGCGTAGAGTGGTGAAAAGTCCCCGTGTGACTGCTGAGGAACTGAAAAAAGATTTGTCAGATGTGGGTATAGAAGTTTCAGCTCAGACAATAAGGCGCACACTGCGTAAGGTCTCCATGCCAGAACCCCCAGGCGCACCCCCTTGCTGTCTCCCAAGAATAAGAAGAGTCGACTGCAGTATGCCAAAAGTCATGTGGGCAAACCACAAAAGTTGTGGGATAGTGTTCTGTGGACTGATGAAACAAAATTAGAACTGTTTGGGCCCATGGATCAACGCTATGTTTGGAGGAGGAAGAACAAGGCATATGACGAAAAGAACACCTTGCCTACTGTGAAGCATGGCAGAGGGTCAATAATGCTTTGGGGCTGTTTTGCTTCTGCAGGTACAGGGAAGCTTCAGTGTGTACAAGGTACCATGAATTCTCTTCAGTACCAGGAGATATTGGATGAAAATGTGATGCAGTCCGTCACACACCTGAGGCTTGGGAGACCTTGGACCTTTCAACAGGACAATGATCCCAAGCATACCTCCAAGTCCACTAGAGCATGGTTGCAGAGGAAAGGCTGGAACATTTTGGAGTGGCCATCGCAGTCACCAGACTTAAATCCGATTGAGAACCTCTGGTGGGACTTAAAGAAAGCAGTTGCAGTGCGCAAGCCTAAGAATTTGACTGAACTGGAGGCTTTTGCCCATGAAGAATGGGCGAAGATACCCGTAGATCGCTGCAAGACACTTGTGTCAAGCTATGCTTCACGTTTAAAAGCTGTTATAACTGTAAAAGGATGTTGTACTAAGTACTAAGATTGAATGTCACTTGGGGGTTGAATAAAAACTAATAATGATGTGAGCACAGAAAAGACATTTGTGGTTATTTCATTATAAACTTAAGGTTTTATTTTTCTGACCTACAAGTGCCTCTTTCATGTAAATGTAAGCAAGATGACTGAATGATCAAAATCAATGTCAAAATGGCCAAAACATTCAATTTCAGTGGGGGTTGAATAATTTTGAACACAACTGTATTAGTGCTATTCAAGACTACACTTTTCTCCTGCCCTTGCTAGGATACGAGAATATCCAAAAATATTACCTTTTATTTTGTAAAAGGTAAGTATGTCACACAACTTACATTTGTCAGTCAAAATACTGTACGGTAAAATGACAAAGAGCGTCATATCTTAATACTGATCTACAGATATAATGCCTCGGGTGCATAATGGTTGATCTAAATCTTGGGGTATCTGATGAGTTCTGTCCTGCTAAAATTTTATAATGTAGATACTAATTTGTTCTATCTTATCCCTATTCAACCATAATTGTACATATATCTGTGAAGATTCTCAGTCATCCAGATGTGGTTATCTGGAGGCTGCCTGGATGAGTAGTGAAATGTTTCAGCCTATCAAGAAAGAAATCCAGTTGCCATGACACAACTTCTACATAATCGCACATGTTTATGATTATGAAAGTTTGCATACAGAAAATTTGAAGTTACTACTTTAATCACCCATGTGTGAAAAGTTGTACAAATGAATCTACTTTAAAGGTCTTTTGAGTATCAAAGTGAAATTTTCTGATCCAGGTCAATGGCTATAAGGACCAATCAAAGAGGACACATTTAAAGTTTATTTGAAGATAAGAGCATGGGATTATTAACTGATTTCTTAAAGTTCTACAAAGAATAGTGCTGTTTGTTCGAGATTCCAAAGACCTTTAAGGTCAAGACACTATGTTGTAAAATGGCAAAGCCAACTTATGCCTCAACTTCTTCACAGAGTATGGTTTCTAAATTTCTTACCATTCTGGTTGCTCTCCTCTGGACATGTTCCAACTTCTTGATATCCTTCTTAAGCTGTCGTACTCAGACTCTTTTTTGCATGCACTACTTCCAAGACAGCTTTGACACACCCTGTTTGTGTGTATCTGATTTTTGCTGCCTAAATGCAACGCTTCCTTTTTCTTTTTTGAAACTCATTTGTAATCATGGGTGTATTAGATTGTGATCAGGTTGTTTGGCAGTGGATGACGGTTCCTCGTTTTGGGCAGGAAATGACAAGAGAGGGTTTTTCTAGCATAAAGTATTAACAAAAGTGGACGGTGTAGCATTCACCCTTTGTTAGGTAGAAGTCATGTATTATTCATGTACTATGCTAATACGCTTGAGAGGCGGAGCTGAAAGAGAGGTTAAAAGGCAGAGCCTGAATCAGAGAAGGGCAGAATCAAAGAGTCAGTGAGAGTCAGTCAGGAGAGAGTCAGTAAGTTAGTCAGAGTCAGAGAGAGAAGGAACAGATACTAATAGAGTTAGAAACTGGTTCAGATAAATAGAGAAGGTGGAAATTATATGGCAAGAGAATAGTATGGACATCTGAAGAATGTCTGCAAATAATAAATTGGCTTCACTTTAATAAGTAAGTTTTGTTTGCAGTCACAATACAAGTGTCTGATCAAACATCATTTATTTTGTAGATTGAGGGAATCCACTGGTGGCAGTGAAAGGAAAATACAACTGGAGCCTTTGTGAGGGCACAAAACGTAGGTGCTTCAAGGAGGTGAACTTCACAGTCAGTTTTTCTACAACTACAGTGGACCTTCTTACGGAATTAATCCGTATTGAAACTGTGGCTGCAGGTTGAAAAGTCTGTAGGTCGAGTCTCCATTGACCTACAATGCATTGAAAACCAATTAATCCATAACCGGCCGTTTTTGTTTCATTTTGGGGTTTTTTTCTGGTCTGTATGTCGATTCTCCGGCTGCAAGTTGAACCTAAATTTTGCAGCCAGAGAAGTCTGTAACTCGAAAAGTCTGTAAGTCGAGCCATCTGTAAGTCGAGGGTCCACTGTGCCTCAATGGGATCTACATGTTCAATAATAACAGGAAAATCAGCCCACAACAAGAGCAACATCTCTTCATAACTGTTCTTTAGTGGAAAGATTGTCTGAACCACTCCTGGTCTGTTGGCTTTCTCAAGCATCCACTCCTTCACTATACATATCGTCCCGCAGCAGGGATGACAACTCCAGTCCCCTTCGGATGGCTTCTTGTTCTGCTGAACTGGTCTCGGTCGGATCACCTTCTTCCAAGGACCCCGTCCTCGAGGGTACACTAAGACCATCCATTCCTCGGTCCCAGCCCTTACATAATCAGTTTTCCTTCTTCTCTTTTAATCCTGGCTTCCTTACATTCTATACTTTCACAACTTAATGTCTCCTTTTGCGGAATCTTAAACACTCTGGATTCGCCTTCTACCTCCAGCCATTGTTCCTCCCACATCACCACCTTCTTCGTTTCCCCCGATCTTTCTCCCTCTTCTGGTGTTAAGAAGACATCTATCTCCCTCCTCCTTTTCTCTGACTCCTTCCCCTATTTTCTTGCCTTTAACTTTTTCATCTTCTCTATAAGTTTCACTACCTCTTCCTTTCTCGCTTCGCTATCCTTTTCCTCCTCCGTAGATGCATGAGGAGACGGCTCACTCTCTCTCCTTTCTTCTCCTTTACCTTCCTGTTCACATAGATCCAGAGGAGACCAAGATGTTATCTCTAATTCCTTTAAAAGTTGTGATAGGCTAATTGCGAAATCTGCTCTCATGATTCTTATTTTCATATCCGTGAATGGGATTAGCATGATTCTTTTTTTTCCCTTAACTCTGTTTCTCTTAGTAACCAGGCAACACCACCCAAGGAATGCACCTAGTGGTTTGATTTCCTAATAAAGCAGGGCTAGTTCCCCTTTTGATATCTAGCAGCATAGTTTGCACAGCAGTGAACACTTAGTCAGAACAATTCCTGTCACATATGAGTGAGCATAATCCTACGGTGGTCTGCATCGGGGTGAAATGAACAGAATTCAGCCTCAGGTAATGTCATTAATGCCTGTACAAAACTGTAATTATTTTGCTCAACCATTAATTCTTGGGTTTAAATAGCAACCTTTGTTGTTTCCTGTAAACAAACTACAGGGCAATGTCAACCTGAATGCTGAAAGGTCATCAGAGTATATGTTACCAATAGGAAAAATACAAATGAAATTATAATAATTTTAATTCAGTCTTCACTGTATGGTATTCATATATTTCCTAAAGTATGGACATACGTTTATGACATGTAATATTTAAGTCAGCTTACATCTATTGATTTAATACAGTTGATGGGAAAAGGCTAACAGATGTAATTGTATATTTATTTCATTTGTATTTCAACTTTCCACCAGTGGGCTCATCGTGACATACATGGCTGCATTCTTTTCCAGTTTATCCTCTCTGTAAGGTTCTTGCTTGAGGTGGGTCAGACTAAGAGAATGTGATTGCCCCTAGGTCATCCAGTCAACTTCACAGTAGAGTGAGGATTTGGACTCAGGTCCCCTGGATCCCAGTTCAGCACTCTAGCCAGTATACCACACTGACTCCAGTTAGATGCATTGCCTTCAAAAGAGTATCCTTTCCCAACACTAAGGGGCATACTTTTTTATTACAGAATTTTGATGCAGCTTCACTTGGTTTGGGAAATTCACTCTTCAGTTCTAAAAAAGGTAATTTTACGTTTTCCTACTTTAAAAAAAGCTTATGAGTGTCCAGTGCTGGACATAGACAAATTGATTTATTGAATTTGTTTTTTCTAAAGCTTTTTAAAATATATGTAATTAGCCATAAACTAATTGCCAGCTGGGGTTTTGACAACATAGATTTGAGTGTTGTTTAGTTTCTAGCAGTGTACAGTATATTTTGTTACAGACAGAAAAGGGCTTAAACACCACATTCCACAAGTAGGAATCCATAGTTAAAAAATGTATACAGGTATTCTCATATTTGGAAGATAGACAGGTATATTTGTTTAATTCAATATGATAATTATATTTCAAGCGCATCAATTGACATCTGAGATGAAGCAAAAAAAAAAAAACACCTCCTCACAGACTTGGAATAGACAAATATGGAAAGGGAGTGGAAAATAGAAAGGGTTTTTTCATTCCTGATTTTAATTTTTTTCAATCAGTTTTAGGATTGCCAGATTCATGGTCCAAGATGAAGTCTCCAAATATCACTGTGCTTTTCCAGCACTTCAAACAAGGAGACACATCTCAGAGAAAGCTGAACTAGAAAAGGAAAGAGGTCACCTTTGTATGTGAGATGGTTTTAAAACCCTCGGCACCTGTCTCTTTCCTATCCTACTGGTGTTATGGCCAACTGGCTCTGTGGAAAAGCTTTGCACAGAAAAAGAAAAAGACAGAAATGAGGGGAACAAGTCAGCGCATATACCTGTGTCCCATTTGGAACAAGGCAGGAGAGCAGTGGCAAAATATCCCATCTTACGAGCCTTCAAATTGCAAAAGCTCTGTCAGTCCCCTCTATTTTCCTCATCTATCTTCCATCTTCCATACAGTTATGTACAAAAACTTTGGAGGTAATGCGTTGCCGGACTTCAACATAGTCACAGCAAATTTGAACATGTATCATGAAACAATGGCAGTTATAGTTCTTCATGATCTCAGCGATTCACACTAATGGGGCTGCTGCATGCCTGCGTAGATATCCTCGGCATCTTCCAGAGCCTAGAAAGCTGTTAGCCCCATCTTATCACTTAGCGCATGCTCCTCCACCCAATGGTTACTTCTCAGTTCCATTTTAAGCACCTCAGTGATCACAGTGCACCATCCAACTCCCCAGTCTCAAAAAAAAAAAAAAAAAAGTCACAGCTAAGTGAATGGGTTTCTCAACTTCTAGTTTTTACTAACCACAATACAGACCTTTCTGGAGAAGATACTACCAATATTTTTCCAGCAGATCACCATCTGAAAGACAAAGAATATCAAACACCTCATCCATTCAAGCATACAGATAATCAACAAAACAAACAAGTCACAGAACAACCCCGTTAGTGTGGTTTTACAGATGACCATTCAAGGAGTAAGTGACCTGCTTTTACCACTAAGCGTTTGACACAACAAAACAGCTGTGAGAATGAAGGAAGTCAAACAATTCTGCAATTAACTGATTCTCTCCTAAACTAGTCTGACTGGATTTATGAAAGAAACATACTTTCCTGTAGTATGGGATAAAGGAAAAACAGATAGATGCATAGGAGCTCAGTGGAATGGGTGAAATATGAGGAATAATGTTTACATTCTTGGGCTTAGTGTCTTATCTATTGGCCTCCATTTTATCTTTTCTGTGCTCAGTTAATAGTAGAGTTCCCTGAGCTCAGTGATAGAGCACATGCTTTGCATGTGGAAGACCCCAAATTTAATACCTTCATTTAAAAGTTACCTCAGGTCAGTTAATGAAATATGTCTTGATGGCAATTTGGCAATTTGGAGAGCCAGTGCCAGAACAGGGAACATATTACTAATTAGGCCAGTAGTCTAAACATATCTTCTTAAGCATATATACTTCTGCTATGCAATTTAGGTTTTTTAAATATATACTGCATTAGATACCACTTCCAAAAATACTCCTTAGCTGTGCTAAGATTAGCTTTTCTCAATTATTAAGTCAACAAGGAGCTTCTGTACAGTTTAGATTTAACACATTTTTAAGTATGTGAACAAATGCAGATATTGTAACGTAGCTGTTCCAGCTTTATTATCAGCCTGAAATGTAGCAGATGAAGTGATAAATGTGTCAGAAGCTGAAATTTTGCACATTATTATTTGCTACAGCTATACGGAAAAAAAGGGACATGGTGGCGCTGCGGGCTAAACCGCAGAAGCCTGTGCTGCAGGGTCAGAAGATCAAGCAGTCGTAAGATCGAATCCACGCGATGGAGTGAGCGCCCATCACTTGTCCCAGCTCCCGCCAACCTAGCGGTTCGAAAGCATGCAAATGCGAGTAGATCAATAGGGACCACCTCGGTGGGAAGGTAACAGCGTTCCGTCTCTAAGTCGCACTGACCATGTGACCACGGAAGATTGTCTTCGGACAAAACACTGGCTCTATGGCTTGGAAACAGGGATGAGCACCGCCCCCTAGAGTCGAACATGACTGGACAAAAATTGTCAAGGGGAACCTTTACCTTTACCTATACGGAAAAAAAAAACTATGGTGGAATTTAACATTCCAAAAATTTTTCCCATTTTTTTAAAAGTGAGGATTGATTGGGGGAACCTGACAAAAGCCAGTATTTTGCTTGTAGATTTTATTGTAAGATTAATGTGAGGTTCCAGTTTAATAAGTCTTTTAATTCTTCTCTTTGTGACAGGTCCTCTGTGTGTCCCTTGCACTCGACAATGTGTCTGTGTATCTGCCATTGCTCTTATTATACTTGGTATCATCGCTGCGGTCATTGCAATAATTGTCACAGTTGGTATCCCCCCACCTACACCAGGTCAGTCTTTGCTGAAATATAGACTTGAATTATTTCCCACTGAAGTAACTGCCACAATGGTTTATATATATCATATCTTGAAAGTGCTTTTTGAAATATGAAGGCTAGGGAGGGAGCAGAATCTGAGACTAACCTCAGCAGGCAGCTAGGGTAAGAGGACTTTCCTTTCCTCCCCCTGCAAACCGTCCCCCCAAGAACTGCCTGAAAACCAGTTTGGAAAGATTTTGCAGCATTCTGGAGAAGATTTTGTAGATATACTGGAGTGTACTGTAGTACATTCCCTCATCCTCAGTTCCACTGACACAAACGAATTTGATGTTAACCTTTCTTAAGAGTGATTTCTGATGTTGCACTGGTAACCACCAGATGATAACCGCACCATTGAAACCACCATCCTGCTACCATTCATTTTTATGTTATATTTTGCTACCTGGAAATTATCTGTAACATAAGATACTTATATTTGCATACCCCGCCTCCTCACACAAACACACACTTCCATTGTGCATTCCACAGGCAGCCGTGCAGTATTCCAATCCCCTCCAACCAGTGTTGTCATGGTTACCGGCAAATGGAGAAAATGTCCAATCCAGCACCATTTCTCAGCATGATTATAGTAAATTAAAAAGAAAGAATTGGCCAGTCTACTCACTCAGGTACCAATCACCTGAGTGGATTTTACCATCCTTATGCAATGGAATCCATAACACCACCTTTCATGGCAGGTTTGTGTGCATTTAAGGCCCCAGATAAGACAAATGACCTGTTGCAATTAATAGTCAATTTAATCTTGATGTTCTTGGGAAAAACATTGCAGGATTTGTTCTTTCAAAATAGTGTTACTGAAGATCATATTTATATTATACACATTCTGCAGACTTTCAGCATTATAAGTGTAGAGGGGGGGTGGCAGTTTCTTTCATTGAATGGAACATTCTGAAAGGAGATTACTGCAAATTTAGCAGAATGAGGTAAAAGTCTCCCTTTAGACCTTCCTTCTCAACATAAATGGATCAGGGATAGAAGAGATAGCAGGGATTGCTACATATGTCCCCTCTATGTTTAAATGTATAAGCTTTACAGAGTTGAATTCCTGAACAGGACATAAAACATACTTCTGTAATGACAGATCATAATTATATTTCAAATTTAGATTGTCCAAATAATAGTCTTGCATCAAATAATAATGTGGAAAGAGTTCAGGATAGATTTGATCAAGCACCCACAGTTTGATTTACTAGTGGATGGGTCTGAAGTCTGAGCGCATATTCTTTATTAGATTATAAATAGCTACTACTTTCCGTAATATCAAAGGGCTGGATCAGAACCAATCTGCCAACTGAGATAAAGCACTGAACTACTGCATGCATATACACTCCTATACAGTATCACGCTGCATTATAAACATGGATAGAAAACTTATTTTTAAAACTTGAAAAGTCATTGAGTGACCCACAAGCAACAATTATGAAATTATTATTGTTTCACTATTGGTACATATTTGCTTCCATTTCATTAGATTCAGAACCAGCTACATAAAGAAGCTACTCTCCTCTGCCTATGTGTAGGCTTCAGCTCTGGGATAGGGGGACTCATGGCTAAGCTTGTATGTGCAGATTCCTTACCTGTGAAGCCCTCTGAGTCACTTTACTTCCCAGAGGTTTGAAGACAGTATCTCGACATTGTGAAATTAATCATAAGCTAAAATATAAACATTTAGGATTAATTGCTAATATATTTGTAGAAAATTGCTAATATGTTTGAAGATTGACTGTGGGACTTAAATGGAATTATTTGAATGTGTTGCTGCATAGTCAAATAAATCTGAATATATTGCTGTGCAATGAGAATTATCTGGATTGATGATTTTTGTGTCAGTAGCTACAATATTTAATTTTTTCTTTTTTTCCCCAGTTAATCGATTATGTGTAACTACCAGTAATCAGACAGGTTTTTTATGTGACAACAGAGAAACGTGCATTTCAGCCAGCCAGGTTTGTGACACAAGAAGAAACTGTGCAAATGGAGAAGATGAGCAGGAGACACTATGTCGTAAGAATCTTAGCTTATCTCAACTGCCCCCATCATGCTTCAGGAATGTTATATATTATAACATGATTGCTGATATGAAAAACAGAAGGTTAGGATAAGCTCATGTGTCTATGTTTCACATCAACAAATGCATGAGCAAATGGTTGTTTGCATAGCTAAGAACATAACACAACAGAACAACTGTGTTGGAATAGATTGTTCTTATATTTTCTGTCAGTAGAAATTGTAACTGCTGCATAGCTGTGCAAGTTGATAATCTTACCCTGCAAGTGAAAAAGAAATGAAAGTCATTTAAAATATATTAGCTGAAGAGATTTATTATTATTATTTATTTATTTAATTTATACCCTGCCTATCTGGTCGATGAGGACCACTCTAGGCGGCTTGTTTGTTGTTACAAAATAACATTTTAATTACTTTGGATGCCTCTCATTTTTCAGTTGTAGAATAAGGATAGGAACAGTTCCTTCACATTATCTAGAATATTTCTGGAGCTTCTGTAATCTTTGTAACTTAAACACTTATCACCATTTTTAACCTATTGTCACTTTTTCTCAATACATTTTACATGCAATGATCTTGTGTGTGATTTATTTTGGTAGGTGACTTGCCCAACAACCTTCCGGAATACTTGATATTTCACTGCAGCAACCCCAGATTGTGGATCTATGCAGACAAAAGATGCAACGGGTTCAATGACTGTGGAGACTGTTCTGATGAAACAGGGACCTGTAAGTCTGTTTATCACAAAGCTGTATTTTTATAATTTTATAATACTTGTGAGATACAATGGACTGGTAACCCTGTATGTTTCTCTTTCTACTGACATTTTAATTACACCATTTTTTTTCATATTTAATATAGGTTCCCATACGAAAGCACCTGTGTTATATAGGAATTAAGCTGTGTCCAGATCTGTTTGACCAGCCTATCAGAGATAGGCTGATTTCCAATTAGTGTCAGTTAGATCCCTTCTTGAGGGGACATGCGTAGTCATTCACTGTAGAAAGTTCTGAGAAAACTGGGTTGAGATTGTCTGTCATTGTTGCTGAAGTTTAATACTGTATATAACAATAGATAAATACAAAAGGTGCAGTGCTACAGAAGTCATCGTGTTTTAACAGTACCAACTAGCACAACTTTGCTATTTTTCCCGTGGCGTAGTTTATAAACTCCTCTAAACTTATTGGCTTATTTCTTCAGAAGTGCTTTTATTTGTTTTTCCTATCCTTTTAATAAAATGAAAATGTCTTCACATTCTGCATGTTCACTGGTAGTGTAGTGAGGAGACATTTGGTCCTAAATCCAGTCTGGACTCTTTAGACCACTATGCAGTGGTGTACAATTCTTTGCAGGGCTGATTTGGCTCTGAGGGAAGGTAGGTACTGATCTTGTTGACCCCAAGGAGGAGTAGCAACTGCCCAGCGCTTTGGGCTTAGAACATTTAGCCAGGATAGGCCCACAAATTCTTCTTAAGAAATATATACTTTCATATATACCAAAATGAGAAGTAACACAAATCAAAATCAAAAATCAATATACACACACACTCTCCTGTTTTGAAAAGTCACCCGCTACCACGGGGTAGGCAAAGTGCAGCCCTCCTGATGTTGGTTTGCGATTTCCAGCCATCCTCTGTATTGGCTAGGGCATAAATGTTCCAGTTCAACATCTATTTAAGGCTACAATTTGCCCACCCCTGCTATAATCAGAATATAACTTTGTGCAAATAAATAAAACAATGTTTCCTTTTGATTGCAGGGGCCAGCTGCCCTCCTTGTGGGCCTCAGTGGTGGAGATGCACGATGGTTGTCTTCTATAGTTACTGTGCCTGCATTCCCAGAAGTTTTTGCAGAGATGGGATTCAGCACTGCTTTGACTGGTCTGATGAATATATCTGCACAAAATGAGCTATTAAGAATTCTACACCTTTCAGATGATACTGGGAGCAATCCAGCAACTACTGCTGTTGTGGAACCACTCTTCATTTTAGATAAGCTTGTGGAAAATGCTTGATGCCGTGTTATATGTATTGTTTTTAGATCAACTATTCTTCAACTTTTGAATTCAGGAGCATGTTTACAATATCCTGATACCGATCATCATCATCTTAGAACTGCAGAACTGGAAGGGACTGTATGAATCATGATGTCCAGGCCCTGTCAGAGGCACAGTGGAGAATCAAACTCCCAACCTCTGGCTCTGCAGCCAAATACCCAAACCATTGAGCTATCCAGCAGTTCCTGCAGCAGAGTCCCTAAACTGAAAGGACTTGGTGGTAAAACAGGATTTTATTTCCATGCAATTTGATGAACACACTAATTTATAAAAATGCTGTTAAACTCTGGTTTCATACTATCTTAAATGAAACTAAAATTAGGAGGACAATAGTTATACCAAAACCTCTCATGCACATATAGACTAAAGTGAATGCTGGGTGGCTGTTGTACCAATACTTGCAGTATTTATGCCTAAATGTGAAGTCAGTAATATCCTGCTATCTAGACTCCTTGCTAAATATACTTCCTACTTTTCTGAGCAGTCTATAGATATTGGGTGTCGAGTTCCATCAGAGCCAATGTCTGCTTAGTACTGTCACTGGATAGCCACTGTACCCATCTCAAGTTACTTCTTGTTTTATATTAAACTCACCAGATTATTTCCTCTCAGATTAGTTACAAATATTGCTTTCAATTTACTTGGTTTAATTTGCAATTATTAGCACTGAATTAATAATGTAAGGCAGGATTGTATTCTGTCTCTTATAGTTATAACATAATGCCAACCAATCTATCTGAACTGAGAGAGGCTTGTGAGTTACATACTTTTATGTAACAGTAAGCATGCATTGAATTGTTTTTTAAATTGTTTTAGTTTACAATGTTTGATGGAACCCACCCGGAGTAGACTTTGTCTAAAAGGGTGGGATAGAAATCTAATAAATAAATAAATAAATAAATAAATAAATAAATAAATAAATAAACAAACAAACAAACAAACAAACAAACAAACAAACAAACAAACAAGTACTTCAGAGACCTTTAAGATGTTGGCTGAAATCCAAAAGTATTGTATTTTTCTGCCTATAAGACACTATATTTTCCTAAAATCATTACCCTAAAAATTAAGGGGCCTCTTTTACACAGAAGCTGAGACAGCTGAAGAGAGAACAAAATGGCATACACCTTGCTTCTCTAAACAGACTCCAGCCACGAGGCTGAGTTTCCTACAGTCCGGACATTTAGCTTCCTCCAGTCACAAGCCTTACGGAACTGACGTCAGCTGATCCTGAACAAACCAATTGGAATACACCTCCTTGGAGGTGGAGACTGTACGCTCAAGATTCAACAGACACAAAATGTCCGATGTTCTGAGCTCAGAGGCTGAATCCTCAAAGATAAGTTTTAATTTGGGGGTTAGAAAATTGGGGGGTTCTTATAAATGGGGGCATCTTATAAACAGAAAAATATGGTAAGTTGCAACTAGAGTAGGCCTATTGAATCAGTGGTGATTTAACGAGTCAACACCTCTACAAATTCTATGGAATCAATTAGTCTATTCTAGTTGCAACCTACTACCCAAATTCAGATGCTATGTCCAATAACCAGATTCATACCAATACAAAGTATTGGAGTCAGTGGAATTACCTCCTTTCCGCTTGTTGAAAAGAGGTATTCAGTATAGATGGTGTAGTAACCATTTACAAGATATTGGTTGTCTAAGTAAGAATTTGTCACTTCACAGCGTATGATCCAATTATTGTAACACTAATGATAGATGGATAGAAGTCATGCTCATTAGCTTTTGGTTTAAGAACTGCTATAATTTAACACTGTAATAGAGTGCTCCTGCTTCAGTAAATAAGTGTAATGGTTTCTAGTAGCATAGCAACACATGTTCTTCAACTGATACCATAAATATTTGACAACTGATTACAGCACTTTCAAACTGAACAAAAAAAAAAACACCCTACCACAACACTGTGGTGCTAGAATGCAGAATTAGCCTGAATCGTCCCTCATTTATCTACACATTTCAAGTATGCATTTTCCAGGTTGTGGAAAAAGGCAAAGAGGAGTTTGGTGCAAATCCCCCACTCAGCTATTTAACTCTTTAATGACCTTCTCAATCTGACCGAACGTAACAAAATTACTGTGTATGTTCATCTGGGATTGCCAGAGGAAACTCTGGATACAACAGTAATATGTTAATATTAATAAAATTGGCTTCCCAGGTTAAGTGTTATGATTCTAGAATTATTGGTGATACTCTGACAGGAATAGTCAGGAGGAATTTGTGACTTGGGTTTTTTTTTAATCTGAAGAAATGATGACAATTTTGTCATCAGAAGTTTTGTGACACATTACAAACAGCAGGTTTATTTTTGAATGGACCCTTAAATTATGTTCTGTACCTACAGTACATTTATTGCATAGGTATGTATAGAAATAAAGGAAAGTCTTTCATATTTACCTAAGGTACCTACTTTGTACATGAGTAAACAAGAAATTTAAAAATATCTGAATATTAGTTTACTCATGTAGTATTATTTCAAGATAAGGAGTGTAGCTTTGTGTACCTTTGGCATTTGCATGTTTAAAGCATATAAAAGCTCAAACTGGCGAACTAATGTCAAGTGGGTTTGTTTACATTATAAAGTTTACAGTGCACTAGAGTCATACATAGTTCGGGATGTCATTCTTTGCGATCAGGTCTCACCCTGTTCTTTAGTAACAGCATAAAGAACAAGATTCATAAAATGACCAGTAATAACTTACATGGATACAAACCAGACACAGAGATGCTTAACAATCATATCCAACACCATTTCAAATGTAGTTTTCTCAATGGAAGCCTACATTTTAAAAAAAGTTTATCAATCTCACATTAGTTGTTAATCTGAAAATGGTAAGTTATTTATTTATTTATTGTATTTTAAGCCGTCTATCTGGTCAGACAACCACTTATTGATAAAAAAAAAGCAATGGTATTGAATTCAGACACCAACTGTAGCATTGCTTTTCACCATTTTCACCTGAGGTAGAAAAAGTAGTATGTTACTTTAGTAGAAATGTTATTATTTTATTCTTTTTGCACCAAATATGTTTTATTAATAGAATTCAATATGAATTTAGCAAGTCCCAGTCTGCTACTGAGAAGCTAGAATTCTTTGATTGAGATCTCTTTTCTTTCTTCTCAACTGCAGCCCTCTTTTTATTCAGAAATTCTTCAGTCATCTCAGTTTTCATATTTTGCAAAGGGAAGTCTGACATCTTTGCACTTCCCTTGTAGAACTGTAAGTTCTCAGAAGTGTCTCTTTCCTTCTCTCCTAGTCGAGATTCAAAAGGTGTTTCTGGTCTTCGTCTTTTTCCATCTGCAAAAGAAATTTCATGAAGTAGTTTCATAGTTTAATACAGCTTAATATTGTCTTGTGAAATCTTGGCTAACAGCAATAAGAAACAGAACACTTAAAAGCCAGGCATAGTGTCAGAGCTAAATACTTTGAACCCTTAGATGTCTTCAAAGAATTGCTAATTTGACCTAGAATTTCCAATTTGACCTAAATCTGGCAAGGCCTATGCTCCCTATGTGGTACAATGTGTGTGTGCGTGTGCGAGCGTGTGGCCAATTGGTGGGGCTGAACTAATGGGAGATAAGTAAAAAAGTAGTTCCCAGTGTGGTGTTGTGGACAGAGTGACGAACTAGGGCTCTGGAGACCTGGTTCAAATCCCTACTCAGCCATGGACACTCACTGGAGGAGTAGAACTCCTTAAATATCTCACTTGCCTTGAAAACAAGTGAGTAGATAAACCAATTTATCTTTTTTGTTCTTTTTCACTCCTTCCCTCCACACCCAGTAGAGAGCTGGGAAAGAAACTGATTACTCTTGTAAAGTCTTGAAATTATTTGTTTCCACAAGGCTTCTGAAATGCAGCTATGGAATACATGAGCTCTAACTGCGGTCATAAGTCACCCTAGGACCACAAATTGCCTATGCCCATTTTACACTGAAGCTTTAGAGGGCATTCCATGCCACTTCTAAGGAAAGGAACAGATAATGTGCAGAAACAAGATTCAATGGAGCACTCTGCTGTATGCCAGCAGTACTCAAAAACATAAGTCCTTGCACTAAAATGATCTAGGAGAAGGCTGCCTAATGTCTTTGGACCTGCCAGCCACCTATGAGTCACGGCATATGCAAACACACATACACAATGCACTGGTGATCCACTGCAGAAAAGAATGGACAGTTCATTTTTCATTCTTGACTGCCCTCCCCAACTGCTTGAACAACAATCTGCTTGAAGGTGTCCAGGAGAGTATGAAGATCTGAAAGAGGATAGTGCGCCGTCTCCTCCAGTGAAGGAAAATGTATTAATAGAATCAAAAGAGAGGGTAAAAGAGATGGGGAAGAGTATGACTAAAGATGAAAGGGTTAAAAGAGATTTGTCTAGTGGAGGAAGGGAAAGAAAAGGAGGAGGAGTTAAAGTTTGATGTATGGGAGGAGGAGATAAAAGAGGAAATGGGGAGAGAGTTTTTAGTGTGCTAAGGTGGCAGAGAAACGAGAAAGAGGAGAAAGACTATAAACGTATGCATGAGCTGATAGATGATTTCCCAAACCTTAAAGTAGGATACCTGTTTCCAGACTCTATTGCTACGAAAAAGGACAGGGTGACTATTACTGAGACAACGGAATGGACGGTGGTTGTGTTCCCGAAAGGACATGGCCACCCGCCCCAGGGAGACTGGGCACGCCATCCGTGCTGTGGCATGATTTGGGCAGTTCAGAATGCTCCCTTAAGGAAATCATTGGACAAGGAGGGATTTGGTCCAGCTCCCCAATACTGAGAGACAATGTTAATCAGGACTTGATCACAGACTTGAACGGCTGTTTGCCGGAGTTAAATTACTTAGATCTAACAAAGGTTGTCATAGATTCTCCTGAATCCAAGTTCAATAAACCAGTTAACGTTTTGAATGAGCCTCTGTGTCATTTTCCCGCACAAAACATGGAAATGCCAGTAGTTTTTCAAGAACCCAATCACAGAGAGGGAATGGAACATCTTAACTTCACTTCATTCCTCCTCATCAGTGATTTGTACAAAAAGTAGCTAGTGGGGACAGGTGGGCAGGGCACAAAGAGGGACTCCACTGAAGATTTTAGGGAATCATAAGATGTGCACCCCGATCTGTTATTAACTAACAAAGCTTGATGATCTCTTGAGCTATTTGTTCAGTTCCATCATGACTTGTTTCCATTGAATTGCTAAGGCCTCTGTTTATATCTCAGGCTTGGATCTAAATAAGCTGTTTAAAAGCACAGAGAAAGTGCTATTTTCTTGCTTTCCAACTATTTGCTCCCGTCACCGAAGTCAAACTGTTCAACGTTGAAAGCCACCTGCCTCTTCACCTCCTGGGTCTGCTATGAGTGAAGAAGGATATAAAGAAAGTTCTATTTGCACTCAAGTTCCAAGCATGTTTAAACAGACCCTTTGCCTCATAGTTCTGGTGAGCAAAACCTGGTTCCAATACCTTTCCCAGAAACAATCAAGAAGGTTTGGGCTTACAAAGGAATATCCTCATTTAGTTACTTACAGAAGTGTTCAGCTGCTGTTCTAGATTTTATTATTTTTTCTGGCTTATTTTTTTCCAGGACTTCCTGTTCCCATTGTAAGATAATCTGGAAAAAAAAGTGTAGCAATCATCTTCAGAAAACTAGTATGGAAAGCACTTTAAAAGATGACATCTTGTGGATATCAAATCATTTTCCTATACAATAACTTACAACTGCTGTGAGAGTATAGAGTTGTATATACATCCTGTTTATAAGATGACGATTTGCAAAACAATCTGTTGAGAACAAGCATCTACGGCTTATATCCACTGCCAAGTGATATTGCTGTTTGAATACTTGAGGCTTCTATAACAATTTTAAAGTGAGGTTTCTAAATAATATTTTTACTCCACCTTTCTCTTTAAGCCAAATGTAAGATTTTGTTAAGAAGCAAATACAAACCTTAAACATTAACCGAATATTCATGAATTGTGACTCTAATCTTTGGGCTGTTTGAATTTCTCATCGTTTTTTAAAAGAAATATCTTGAAGCAAACATTTTTATCATGTGGACAACACTATATGAAGACAACAAGGTCTTGAAAATGTTAATGAAGACATACCTGCTCTGCCCATCCCTGTGTTTTGCACGAATTATGATCAAATTCTTTCAAAGGTACCTCTGAATGAATCAGACCCATTTGTGTCTGGATCTCACAAATGGCTGCCTTTGTGTTCTAGTGAAAAAGAGAAGCCAAAACAGATTCTGTAGTATTCACTGCCAACCAATGTCTGCCTTCAAAGAAAGATAAAACCTGTCTTTCTTTTAGTCCAACTTCCCACGCAAAAGAAATTAACTATATTTTGTACCCGTCTTGTATAAAATTTGTGAGTATTGTCAAATTAGCAGAAACTTTTTTCACCTTGATATCAGTCCCAGAAACATCCAAATAGTTCAGTTTTTTGAAACAAAGCAGGTATCTAAGTCCCATATTGGTGATTCCTGGATTATCTATAGCAAAAGAATATTGCATTAATATTTTTAATTTTTAATGTTAATAGTTTCCCCCCAGATAATCTTGCAATGGGGACATGCTGTCCTAGAAATAATTAAGCAAGAAGAAAATCTGAAGTATAGAACTGCAGCTCAGTGTTTCTGTAATAGTTAAACAGCACAAAGAAGACCAAAGAAGAGAGAACCAAGTGACAGAAAGATATATATCATGCTGGGGAAGAAACTATCCATAGCAAAGATGAGGAGCTGAAGTTGCCTTAGAAGAAATTTCCATTTACTTTATTAGAGAAGGTTTGATAAATCCAGTGTTTTCCTATTAAAAAGGGGAATATGTTAATACGTGTACATGATTTTAACAAAGCACACACTGAAAGAAAGACACTTCAGTAGACGCTAAAATGAAGACTAAATAAAGGAAGTTGTAATTATTAAGCCTGGAAAATCAATGTAAATGTCAAGATGTCAGGTTTGGAGTTATAGAGTTAGGTATACATTTATGAAAACTAAATTGTGATAGAACACAATGATATTGCACCTGAAATTATCGAACACCGCAGACCCATAGTTTCAAATTTCTTAGTAGGAAGGGTGCACCCTTCTACATTCAGGTGCACCTCAAGCTTGCTGGGGCTCATTCACGGTACATTACAGTTTAGCAGAATGTCCAAATGCAACGAATATCTGGTTTCTGTATTCAATTGAACAACATAAAAATGACTGCTTTGGCTACAGAATACATAGCATATTTAAATGATGTCTTATGTCCACAATACAACAGATTTTCTAAGCATCTATACTGAATGCCAGTTTTTCCTTCTCTCTGTAAACACCTAATGATGGGTCATATAGCTTTTTTGAAATACTGACTTAAGATTAAAGTTGCATTAGAAAAAAATATATAAATTCTAAACTGAAATCATACTTACAAGACAAATCTAATACTGTGAGATTTTCAAGGCCCCTTTTCATAACTCGAACAGGTGCTGTCATTTTGCGAAGACCAGCATCTGATAAGCAGTTATCTTTCAGGAGGAGCCGTGTTAAACTAAGGTAAATGAATAAGTTACCATTTTATATAGATATTTGAGGTCATTTTTACAGTTGTTAAAGAGAAACTTTTCATAAAAGGCATCACCAAGTATTTTCCACTCCCTTGCCTAATTTCAAAGCAGTCACAAAATTTGTAAGTATTGTCAAATTTACCAAAGAACACTTCATTGGAAACAAGGATGGAAATTCAGATCCATTAAATGTGTTGCAACATTTCAAGCTCAACTAAATGAAATCTGCGTATAATAAATATAGTTGCTTAGCTTACTAACATATTATATTGCAATGCAGTTCACCCTTCAAATTTCAGCCAAATATTAAGAAACCAGTATACCAGATGAAAGCAACACTATGCTCTAATGGGAATTTTTAATTTAACTGTTTTAAATTATATTATCAAAATTATGAGAAGAAGCTATAAGAAATATATCAATAGTTAACTGCTACTAGTTGTCTACAAAGCAAGTAAGGGAGTTTATTCTATGATAAGGAGGTATTATATTTCAATTTGTGTTAAGCCAGTCTACATATTTTGGCCTATCTTGTTCACTATTGATTCTATCCTCTCCTCAAACCTTCAAAACACAAAAATAATTCAGAAGGGAGTCTGGGTACATCTTTTGACTTTGGCACCAGACCTTGAAGACACCATAAATACCAAGAGTGTCCTTATAAATGTTTCTAAACCACAGTAGAAATGGGAAGGCTGGGTCCTCTCATCACTTTACACACTTGACAACTAGGGAGAGAAGTGGCCTTCTTTCAACAGGCATGACACAAGAGATCCCACCATCTCCACGTTCACTGTAATGCAGAAATAACTTTGGGGAAAAAAGAAGAGTACTTTCACTCTGCACTAATTATCTTAGGGGCATCCAGCTGCCAAAAACATCTATGTAGGATCTACTTTGGGACTGCATTTGTAAAACACTGATCCTAAGGACTGATTAAATGCAAAGCAACAGTCTGACAAGATTTCAAAATCAATACTGTACTAGTGGCCATTTCATGTGATAATGTAATAATATGATACTTAAATACACAAATTAAATCATAATTTCATCTCGTGATCGTACACATCATCATTCGTATGCAAGTGAATGTTTCTACCAAGCATAACAAGAGTACACGGATGAATATGTCTGCTCCTGGTGTGAATACATGAATAAAGCATTTTTATACCTCTGGGGAGATACCTGTACAATTCCCTCCATGCTCTACTGCAATTTGAAATTAACTAAACAAGCTCTCTGGCCTAGGAAATTGTTTATCTGTATTTACAATGGAGCTGAGGGGATTTGGAAGATGGGAAATGTTGAGCAGAAATAGCATTCAGTGTGTCCTCCTGTTTTTTCACTGACATTAAATATGCCCTCATAAGTCTTAAAAGAAAAAAGGAATGCCATTTGTTTATAGCTACCCACAGTGAAATACAACATGCAGTTTGGAAAGCATCTGCAACATTAACCTTTAGAATGAGGGTTAATGCAATGCTCAAGAGCCCTTGGGCATTCAGGAGCAGGTGGATTTTTGCAAAGACTACGTGCACAGCTGTAAAACCTCAAGTTAGCTGTAATGTGTATACAAGAAACAAGATTCACTGAATGGCAGACATTCCACAGGTGAAGTTGTGACTGATTTGAATTGCCCCAATTGTTTGAGTAACTATTTAAAATGAGGGAATGCTGATTGCTTCTATTCCCTACCCCATGCAGACCTCACTCCACACAACTGCTACCTTGATAGTGTTTCACTTGTGGTGTGTTGTAGCAGATCATGACCGTCTCCAAGTTTACAACAGGACAAATCCAAGCATATCAGACCCTGAAAAGATTTGATTTCTTCCAGTTTTTCAGAAATAAGAAGATAACTGTAAAAAATAAACACAGATATTATGAATTCGCAAGGCTTGTGAGCCTGAAAAACCCACAACAACCAACAGATATTATGGATTCATAACCTGCTTCAGCATCTTTGAAAGTTTGTCAGCCAGCTTTGTAACAGGAAAATGTAACAATGGATAGTTCTTCTTAGTAGCTAGTCCAGTCTTTATCTGCTCCATATTGCCACATAATCAATAAAAGGGTAGTGAAGAGGAAACCAACCCATTCTGTCAAAAGGACAAATATGGCAGATCTAAGCACTTTCATCTAGAATCTGCAAAGATCATAACCTCCACCATAGCCAAGACCGGTGGTGATGAAAGACAGAGTCCAAAGCAGCAGTTATCTAGGTTTTCACAAAGTTATAAACAGAAATATATACTCTCAATTCATTTGCATGGAACTTAAAAAGGTTATTTTTCAAGTCATGGTTCTTGCATGTGTGTTAAGTGCCACTGAGTCATTTCTAATTTATGGCAACCTTGTGAATTAACCACCACCTAAAAGTCCTGTCATTAAGAGCCCTACTCTTGCAGACTAAGGGCCTTGGCTTCTCTTTACAGAGTCAATCCGCCCCACATTAGGTCTTCCATTGTTTACACTATCTTCAGTTTTTCTTTACACGATTGCCTTTTAGAGCAAATCTTGTCTGCTCATAATATGCCAACAATATAGCAGCCTTCATGTAGTTATTGTGGCTTCTAGTGATATTTCAGACTTGATTTGATCTGCAACCCAGTTATTTCTCTCTCTTGTGTTCCATGGCATCTGTAAAACTCTCCTCCAGTAACAAATTTAACATGAATCAATTTCTTTCCAGTCAGCTTTCTTTGTTGTTAGGAAGACTCAAAAAGATGTTAAAGTAAATTTTAAATTAATTTTAAATAATTTTTACAATCTTTCCATATAGTTTCTAAATACTTTAAAAAAATTTAGAAGGAGCAAAATAATGGTATATCTCGGTTATAGAGTAGCTATAAAAATAGCTAAAGGAGGAAACGAAAAGGCTACCCCCCCAAAAAAAAGTCTGAATACTAAGCTTAAATGTGGTCCAGTTCTCAGATTTTAGTGGAATTCCCCTCCACCCCAAGTAAAGAGTTTATCCTTCCATTTCAAAGGATATGAAACTCAACAAAGAGCCACAGGACACTCAGCATACTTTACTTGCTTTATTCCATCTTAGTTAACTTTAGGTAGTGTGTATCCTGACTTACTACCATAGTAATTAGTGGATACATTTCCCCCGAAATTGGCATGCAAAAAGGCTACTACAAACAGGTGATTGATTTATGCTTACCAATTGTTCAAACATAGTGTTCGGAGCACTAAATTTCCATAAGCATCAATAAATTTTTGCAAAGCACTGAGTCCTGTTCTTGGTTCTGCAAATTTCTGTCTAGTATTTGCAGCACAGAAAAGTTTTTCTGCTATCTGTTCTGGAAAGCCATTCAATGAATCCACGTGATTAATGTTGTCAGCAACATAACTCAAGACTATGCTGAAGAGAGATTTAACAGAGTATCGCAAATTTCCCTCCTTTGTGTAAGTGAAGATGAAATGATCCGTTCTTCCATTGTCATTTTCCCTGTTCATGCAAAGCTCAACAGAGAATCCTTTGGAGAACAGTCTTGAAGGCTTTGGATTCGATGCACTATTTACTCCTGCCGAAGCATTTTCATTCACTTTATACAGATGGCCATCTTCCCTAACATATATTGACCCTGTATCAGGAATATTTTCTACATGGAGATAGCTTGACATTCCTCTTTAAAAATTTCTGGGGAAACAAAGTAAAACATAAAACAAATACATGAAGATTTAATCTGGGAAGTCATCTCTTGTACTGCCTACAGTCAGACGTATGCCAATTTACACAAGTTCCCAGTGGTTGATTGGATGCTTGAGATAAATCTCCTTCCTTTAGGGAAAACAAAAGAAAACCTTTGACACATGTCTTGGTTCCCCTTGACATTTAGTCGTCGTGTCCGGCTCTAGGACACAGTGCTCATCCCTATCTCCAAGCCACAGAGCCAGCGTTTATCCGAAGACAGTTTTCTGTGGTCATGTGGCCAGCGCAACTAGACAGGGAACACCGTTACCTTCCCACCGTGGTGGTACCTATTTATCTACTGGTATTTGCATGCTTTCAAACTGCTAGGTTGGCAGGAGCTGGGACAAAGCAATGGGAGCTCACTCTGTCACGTGGATTCGATCTTACGACTGCTGGTCTTCCGACCCTGAAGCACAGAAGCTTCTGTGGTTTAACCCGCAGTGCCACCACGCCCCTTGACACTGTCATATATAAAAGGCTGTTTCAAAACAAGTTGCTTTTCCTACTTTTATAACCTGCTGTTGTTGCTAGTTTAAATGCCTAAAAATAATCCAGAATTTTTAATGCCAGTTCCTCAAACAGAGGAGGAGGCATATTCTTACACACAAATGTTCTTCCATTCTTATTGGGAGAAAAGTGTGGCTGAGGCCAGCTTCCACCTCCATTTTTCTAATCCACAACTCAAGGGGCACAGAATACAGCCAGATAAGGAGCCTGAGAGAACCACAATCTCGAACTAATCTCTACTCCCCACACTGGCACGAAGCGTCTAGAGACTCCCACACCCATTGAAAGTTTACTGTCTGTTTCCATACAGCTTCCAGCAGTAGAGACTGCAGTCCTGTACTCCCTTACTGAAGTCTTGCGCCACTGAAGTCTTGCTTCTAGGGGGATACAGCGAGCGAAAGACAACCAGTGCAAAAGCCAGACCGTCAGCAACGTGGCCGTTTTGGAAATCCAGTTGCTAATATGCAAGGAAGTCTGCCTTCGTGTGCAATAGGGAAACACAGCAGTAACCCTGACCTCCTCTTGTGTAAAGGTTTCCAGATGACCAAACCTTCTGGAGCTCACCTGACCTCGAAGAGGGCAGAAATCAATCACAGCATTTGGAGACTGACGAACCTATAGCAATGCACCTACGCCGCGCCACCGCTTTCACCCTGGACCCTCTAGCGAGGAGGCAGCCGCCGCGGGGCAATTCTCTTGGTTAGCCGGTTCGGAGCCAAAAGGCTGCAAGGGCAAGGCGCGCGCGCGCGCCCCGGGAGACAACCAAAGAGATAGAAAAAGTAGAGTCGTCTACGCACGCCGCCCAGTGTTCCTATTTCTCGCGGTATCATTTCTGCTTATTTTGCATTGCTAGGCAGCTTGCAGGCCGCTGCTCCCAGGACGGGGATCCGGCGGCCTTGCAGAAAGAGGTCTCTCTCTCCGTGGGAGGTCGATGCATTCCTTCCCCCTCTGCTGGACCTCCTTACCGAGGAATAAGTCACACATTGAACTGAAATGAAGATTAAATTGCCTCAGGTTGCGCTGTTAGGGAAATATAATCTCAGCGTGTCAGAGAGAAATTACGTAAATAAAGGACCCACATGGAAGGTTGCATTCAATAATGCAGGGGGAAAGGGAAATGTTCAGGGCTCTGGGGACAGGATTCCTTTGCAAAAGCCTTACTGTAGGGGAGGAATTGCCCTAAACCGATCACAATGGACTAGTATAACCTGGAACAGTTACCCATGTACAGTATAAGATTTCATACACGGGATTCTACTGAGTTAGAAAAAGCATGATTTCCCCCCACTCTCCATGTGTGCTTCCCCTTTGTTCTCTGGGGCAAAGGAGGTAAAACATCATTAGCCAATTACCAGATTTTGCTCCGCAGAGGAGAGAGAAAAAGAATTAGCGACTGAGGCAACCCGGAAGTCGTATTTCGAGGCCATGGGATTGTAAAAGGCCTGGACGGTCGCTCCCCTTCCTGCTTTCGCTTTCAGCATCGAAATGGGCTGCTAGGCAACCGAACAACGTCGACAATCGATGTTTTTGGAAGAGGGCCTTCGGGACAACTCTTGATGGAGACGGAGGAGAATGAAGTTTACCGATCCTTGTCTCCGCTCGGAAGGAGCCGATGTTATTCTAGCAACATCGAGTGATGAAAAATACCCCCCAGAAAATATCATTGATGGGTAAGTGCCGAGCCCGATCGTTTGGGGGGGGGGGTATGTAAAGCTTTGCTTTCAAATTCGTATTTCTGTGCTGCAGATAGGATTGATTGATTAAATTTATTATAGCGCCTCAGTCATGCATGCACTATTCTGGGCGGTTTACAGCAAAATAAAAGAAACAAATCAAAATACATAGCCAATGATTTACTTAGCAACATATTGTACGTATTCATCCTGTAGCAGTCTGAGGACCTACTGTTTGTATGTGGGTATACTCAAACTAGGCATTTTCCATTTCAGAATTCATACTTTTATAGCTGCCTAACCATGTTTACTTGGAAATAATTTCACGGATGTTGCTATTGCGGGCTAAGATTGTGAGCCTATGCCCACATTTTTAGGAGTAAGACCCATTAGCCAAAGGAGGAATGAATGGATTGGATGAGATTGGGTTATTAGTCACTATATACACATAAACGCTATTAGTCACTTTTGTGGATAGAAAGGTACAGGTTTTGGTTATTAATCAGTATACTGATACTGTACACCTGTATGGTAAACTGCTTCAAAGTAATCACAAAGACAATTGATTTATTTGAATAACAGAGGGCAGTCCTAAATAGCCAAGATGGCGGAGGGCCAGCTGAAACAATGCTAAACCAGCTGAAGTTCTACTGAATCCCAAATCATCATGAGATGTTGGACTACCTTCATCTTGGCCTTATTTTTATGCTGCACCTTTTGATTGGAGGAGATTTGATTGGAGGCTCTTCCCTTGCTCTTTCCCTTCTCTACCCCCCTTTTTTGGGTTCTTCTGTTGAAACAGATCTTAACCAGCAGAGCAATTCTGATAGCAGATCTCTGAAGCCAGCTGCACAAGGGCCATTCTGCCAACGTAAGGGAATTTCTGCTATCAGAAGAGGCTTCTGCCTATCCTGGACTTTCAGAAATGTGCAATATAACTCTAATGTCTTCCATTCACATATTTTACTCTCTTTTAACAGACGATCTGAAACCTTTTGGACAACAACTGGAATGTTTCCCCAGGAATTCATTATTTCTTTTCCTAAATGTGTAACCATCAGCAAACTTACAATCCAGTGTTACTTAGGTAAATGACACTATATATAACTAGGTATTGTGCAGTAATATATACTGTTTTTTATTTACACTTCTAGAATATAGCCAACTATGCTTCCTAAAATGAAGAAACATTTACATATTAATAGCACTTGGAAAAATTAGAGCTCATTTCCATACTTTAGCTGGCATTTAATGTACTCCCTGATTGAAAACACTTGCAATCTTTTCCTGTTTATGAGTAATTAGCCAAATTTGTTATTTTTTTCTACAACTCATGTTATCAAGGGGTACCGTTTGTAATGCACTTGTGAGCATGTTTGCTTTATTTTTAAATTACAGGGGGGTTTTTTTGCCTGTTGCATGTTGTGTCAAATTTCCTTGAATGCATATGAAAAAACCCTACAATACAGAATAGAATTTTGAATCTGGTATGCATTTCAGTGTATCTGGATGCCAGTTTGTGTGTGAAACAAAAAAAGATGAAATGCAGAATATGGATTTTTTTACATTTGGAAGCTGATCACAGAATGATGGCTGCCTCGATTTGTCTCTGGCTAGCTCATTTCTATAACTAATACGTTATGTAAAACAAAATTAATCTAATGAATGACTGTGCATTAATATTATTGTGCAAAGTGTAAATACTGTTTTGTTTGTTGTTTAAAGATTAATGAGGAACTAGGCAAACTTGACAAACATTTTTTTTAAATGCTGTGTTTAGTGCAGATGTTACGGATTGAAAAAAGTGTGTCTAAGGATCCAGTGGATTTTGAAGAATGCATTGAAAAAGGTAATTATATTTAATCTAGTTTTGTTTAATCAGATGAACATGACATGTACACATAAATGAAGACTGCAGTCCTGTGTACCATTACAAATTCTTGCTGAATTCGGTCAGAATCAGTGCGCATACATAGGATTGAGCTGTAAAGATCAGTAGTACTCAGATTATAGCAGAATTTAATCTGGAATATAAGGAACTAAGAGGTAGGCTATCTGTCTAGTAAGCCAATCTGCCATTTGTTCTTTGTCCATTATCATAACAATTGAACACTCTTTATAATAGTGTTCTGTTATAATCTATGTTCTATAGACTATATCAATATTCTATAGATTTATAGTTATTCAGATAATGTATTTCAAGTGCTTTGAGCCTTTAGGAAAAATATTGTACAAATTACAGTGTACTGTGTGGATGCAGCTGCCAAATTCTAGAATTCAGTGACATACAAGCCATAAAAGGCCTTGGTGAGCAAATATGTTTTAACTTGTCTGCTAAATGGGAGACATGTTGGTGCCTCCTGTACTTAAAAGAAGAGAACAATCCATACATATTTCTGCAAGAAGACCGTGTCCTGAGTTGCTTTGTGCCTGATTTCACCTGTGGAGACACGCAAAAAGGGCCTTGGGTGTCGTGCCTTAAACCAGGGTGGGCAAATTATGGTCCTCCAGATGTTGAATTGAACACCCAGCAATCCTTACCATTGACTCTCCTGGTTGGAGTGATGGAAGCTGTAGTCCAAGAGCATGTTGTAAGCTGCACTTGACCCATTCCTGCCTCCTTTTCCTGGCTAAAACTCTGGGTACATTATTATGTGAGTACTGTAGCTGATTTTTTTAAAAATTAAAAATTAAAAACCGAATAGCTTACTATATATTAACTTTTGTTTTAACATCTAGAGCTGCAATGTAAAGAAGGAGAGCTTCAGACCGAAGAATTTTCTGTGAGTGTAGTATCAATGAAATATATTCAAAGAACAGAGAATGGGTTGGGGGATGAGAGATTCTTGACTTTGCCAAGATAATATTTTTAAAAGAAGGTTGGCAAAAGTTTTATCCCAATTTACCAAAAAAAAAAAAAAAGCTGGAGAAGTGATTTTGTGTTCATAGTATCAAATTTACCTATTTGCTGCACTGAATGGATCAAACTAAATACAGTGGTGCCTCGCTAGACAGTTACATGACAGTTTTTTCGCTAGACATTGACTTTTTGTGATCGCTATAGTGATTCGCAAAACAGTGATTCCTATGGGGGAATTTGGTTCCTGCTTCGCAAACTGATTTTCGCTAGACAACGATTTTGACAGCTCCCTCCGCGCTCGCAAACAGGTGTTTTCGGGACCTAAGCTTCGCAAGACAGCGATTTAAACAGCTGATCAGCGGTTCACAAAGCGACTTTCCTATGGCTGATCTTCACTAGACAACGACGATTTTTCCCCATATTAAACAGGTTTCAATGCATTCCAATGGGGAAATGCTTTTCGCTAGACAATGATTTCGCTAAACAGCGATTTCAGTGGAACGGATTATCATCGTTTAGCGAGGCACCACTGTAGAAAAGTTGCCATGCTCATTGATTTCAGTACCAAAAGTATGCTTAAATCTCTTCCACTGAAATTAATGGCTCTTTAGTATGTTTCACTTTGCTGAATTGCTCCATAGTTCTATAACATAATTAATTCATTTTTGTGGGTTTTTTACAGCTTCCTGAGATCCAGGCTACGTACTTACGATTCATAATTTTGTCTGCTTTTGATGCTTTTGTATCAGTTCATAGGGTGATAGCAGAAGGAATAGCAGAAGATATTTAAAACCAAACTTAATGTTCTGATTGCTACATAGTAATAACATTATATTGATATTTGCAATATATAATCCATGCATTAAAAAAGTGTGTGTTTTTTTGGTATATTTTTGTTGATTTTTTTTCAAAATCTTTCAAAGTTTGCATAGAACTGTTCAAAAGCAAACACACAAAAAATCTCACAGGTTACTTTCAACACTTGGATATGTCTAAATACATTTTTGCATCCTGGCTGATATCACTTATTCCCCCTAAGAAGGCAGATCATTAATATTATTAACTGAAACATTACTTGCTAAAAATTAAGAACATGAAGTGGACATATTAGGGATGGGCCTTTTGTAATTTTTTGGAGAACAACATCCAGAAATTTACTGGAATTGCCCAGGCAGAATTCTGGAGGCTTGAGCCGTACCCCACCCCATTTCAACAGTTGCTACATAAATGATACATAAATGATAAAACATCCCTCAATTTCTGAGTTTGAAGGCTCTCCAAAGAAGAAGGAAGTGTTGAGCAGAACAAAACTCTGTGGACCTGCAGAGCATTTATAAGTATTGTACAGTAGTTTTTTTAGAATACCCTGTGTAGTTTTATTTAAGCTTCACATGCTGTCTCCAGTTGAATGACTTGTAGAGACTTTTCTGGCTAAGATGATTATCTGTGCAGCACTAATCTGTTCTTCCTTGCAGCTCTGGAAATACAAAGAGAGCCCCTACCTCTCTGCTGCATATTCTATCCCTATCTTTTGTCAGTTGGTGGCAGTTGTTTGTTGCTGTTGGTCTGTTCAGTTGGTTGCTACTTTGTGTCCAGTAAATAAAGCAGTATACACATTAAAAATTATTCTTTCTCCTGCATGTTTTCATTGTTGTTTAGTCGTTAAGTCGTGTCCAACTCTTCGTGACCCCATGGACCAGAGCACGCCAGGCCCTCCTGTCTAAGACAAATGTCTTAGAATGAGTTAATTGAGACTTCAAGTGCCAATTAATGAGAAAGGTGTGGATTCTGGGAAAATTGTAGCTATCCCCCTCTGTTCATCTCTGTACTGTTGTGTAGCAAAAGATAATTTTACCAGAAATTCAAAAACTCTGCAACACCCTGTATTGGAGCATAAGTGGCAAGTAGACTACAATGCCCCTAATGCTTTGCAGTACCATAGAGCTTCGCCTCACCTAGCCAGCTCTTTCTGCATTGGGCAGACTTGGAACTTAAATATAGAAAGAACTTTCATCATTTATGCAGCAACTATAAGTTATATCAACCACCTTTTAGAGCTAAAGCTGCCAGATTTTTTTCAGGGTCAACTTTAGCAGACTTTGACATGTTGTAGTCAAAAAATTTCAAAAGTCCCATCCCTACAGATGATTCCAAAATTGTATTGTTTCATCCAGGGTACCTGAGCGTATATCAGTCTGATCTGGATGAACTTTCAAGCATATTCTCATATCAACAGTGTTGTTACACAAGAATCTCCAAGATGTTCTGTGATAGATTTTCCCAAAACCTTACATCACAAAAGTAGATATTATTTAATTAGTTTTCCCCTTTACGTGTTCAGAAATGCGTTCTATCACCACTGCCCATCAGCATTCTGTAGTGACTGCAGTTCTGTTGAGATAACAGCCTACAAATCCAAAAAATTACTTAAAAAAACAAGTTGAAACAGAGAGATATTTTGACATAGTTTAATATAGTTTAGCATCTTGTTTCTATAAATACTGTATTTTTTTTTCAAATCAGGTCATAGCCTTCCATGTTTTAAACTATGACTGTCATAAAGAAATACAGATAGAAACAAAACTAAACCAGCGATTGTAGTGCTTCAGTTCACAAAGCTTTGTTTCTGCCAGTGAACATTAGACTTGATTATGCTGTTGCCCACTATGTGTGCAGGGCATGATGCAGTAACTACACGTACACCAGTGCATACAAAGAGCAAGATAGGGATAATTATATATGCAAAATCTGATCAAGTGCCTTCATGCACTTGAAGCTGCAGCTTCCCTGGGCCACACAAGGCCCAGAGAAGCTGAACTCTTCCCCCAACATCCCATTATCCTGGTTCTTTACAAATGCTGCTTCTGTACAGAATATGTGGCAAATCCAAATGGCTTGGCAGTCCCTGTTATGGTGGCAGGCAACTGCAGTCTGTGGAAAATATGCATTTTACATAGCTGGCTATCATTACCAATTAGTATGAGAGCAGTTCTCATGTTCAGCAGTATAGAGGCTACTTCACGTGGGAAACCCTTCTGTAAAGCAAACAGTTGTGTCCTTTGGGGCATTTCTGTCATACTAGCCCTCACAATGCCATAGCTTGTTGTACTGTATTGTGGAAGAATAACATTGGAGCGGTACAGTGCTTGCTCAATGGGACAATCCCTATGCAGTCAAATTGCTGTTTTGAAGTTGTTTGCACATATTGCTAGGCAAAATAATAGCTAGTGATATTTGCAGGTAACCAAAGCTAAGTTCCCCTGTCAAATGCTTAATTTATTCTTCCTGCTGTACTTTTATGGAGGAGTAGCAACTGCTAAATTCTCAATTGAGAGTGTGCCAGTTCTCAAATGAGTGGGCCTTTATCCTTGAAGAAAGTGTCCATGTTTTTCCAAAGAAATATTAATACCGTAAAATAATTAATCAGCAGATTGTAGATTATGTTGTTTATATATAGGATCATCGGTAGCTGTGTTCAAGGATTTAAATTAGCTCTTCCAAAACTTCACGTACTTCTTGTGGACAATAATTCCAAGGTCCCACTCCACCCTGTGAAACGAAACAAATGCATTGTTTTCCTTAGCCATTTCTGAGAAGAGGATACAGCATGCAGGCAAAAGACCAAGAAGGAAGGGTAAGAGAGGTGGCTAAATGGTCTCATGCTTCATCCAACCATTTCGTTTGACAAACATGGTATCTGATAACTACCAAGTCATCATGGAATTGTATGGGTGATTGGAAATTACAGGAGTCTTCAAGTCTGATCTCTGCTAAAGCAGGAAATGCATTGTCAAAGCATGCCTCATGGGTGACCATCCAGATGAAAGAGCCCACCACCTTCTGAGACAGTTCATTCCATTACTGAAGAGTTCTTACTGTCACAAAGTTCCCCCTAATATTCAGTCAAAAATTCCTATCTTGTAATTTGAATTCATACTGTAACTTTAGATGTGAATATTTACATTTTAAATAATTTGCAGTGCCCGAAACATTACATTTTCTCCAGCAGGTCAGTCGATATACAGTATATTTTCCCCTCTTCTGGAAGTTGAAGGGAAAAAGGAGGTCTATGGGCAATTGCATGTAACTGTGCACCAGCAGTCTAGATTGCGTTTTAAAAATAAACTTTGGAAGTCATGGTTCCAAGCATGCAAACAATTATATTTATTCTCTTTGCTATTCTTCTGCTCCAGATTGTCCTTGGAGCTATTTCCTCAAGGTCCCAGGTGCAAGTTTACTCTTGCAGGCAAGCAAATAGATTCTCACACAGGAAAGAGGGAAAGTAGCTGGTTGGCAGCATTTTAAGTTTTAAAAGGTTTCAGCTTTCTCTTTTCCTTCTTCTCAGTTCAGAACTGCAATCCTTCACAGCTGATTACAAACTTTCTCACACATATTTTTATTTAATGCGCCCCGACAGAAACGAATGCAGCACAAGGCAAAGCCATAGTGGTATATTGGGAAGCAGGATGGTGGAATTTGCTAGAGCAGCAGAATCTATGTCACTGCTGGTTTAAGAAGAATATTGTCCTATTGATGAACCTACTGGCATAGTTTCACTAACATTAATCAAGCTTACAAGCAGGGTGGGGTATTCAAGAAGATTATTTAGTCAAGGCAGAGAGACATTAACTTACAAGAAGAAAATGCTACTGAAGCAATCTTCATATTTGAAAATAAACGGGAAAGATCCAGGGTATACAAATTTATTCTGTATAAACAGTAGGATCCAAGATACAGTTGTGTTCAAAATTATTCAACCCCCAATGCTGTAAAGGGGTTTAGGGACTATAGTGTACATTTGGAATTGTATTCAGAATGAAATCCTACAAGGACGTTTTAAAGAACCAAATGCAACTAAAATAACATCAATTGTTTATGTAATACAGTAGTAAATGTTTCTTTTGTGGTTTCTTCATTGCCACAATTATTCAACCCCTTAAAGACTACCACTCTGAAGAAGAGAGGTTCATTCAGGTGTTTTCGATCAGGTATTGAAAACACCTGTGGATGTCACCGAGCACCAATCAAGCATAATAAGCACCAATTAGGCAGCTTTAAAATGACTGTGATACTCAGCTCCTAGACATTTACTGGTGTGGTTACAAACATGGTGAAGTCAAGAGAATGGTCCAGGAAGACAAGAGAAGAGGTGATTTGTCTTCACAGGAAGGGCAATGGCTATAAGAAGATTGCAAAGAAGTTAAACATACCAAGAGACACCATAGGAAGCATCATTCGCAAATTCAAGGCAAAGGGTACTGTTGAAATGCTACGTGGTCGTGGAAGAAAGAAGATGCTGACTTCGACTGCTGTGCGCTACCTAAAGCGTAGAGTGGTGAAAAGTCCCCGTGTGACTGCTGAGGAACTGAAAAAAGATTTGTCAGATGTGGGTATAGAAGTTTCAGCTCAGACAATAAGGTGCACACTGCATAATGAAGGTCTCCATGCCAGAACCCCCAGGCGCACCCCCTTGCTGTCTCCCAAGAATAAGAAGAGTCGACTGCAGTATGCCAAACGTCATGTGGGCAAACCACAAAAGTTGTGGGATAGTGTTCTGTGGACTGATGAAACAAAATTAGAACTGTTTGGGCCCATGGATCAACGCTATGTTTGGAGGAGGAAGAACAAGGCATATGACGAAAAGAACACCTTGCCTACTGTGAAGCATGGCGGAGGGTCAATAATGCTTTGGGGCTGTTTTGCTTCTGCAGGTACAGGGAAGCTTCAGCGTGTACAAGGTACCATGAATTCTCTTCAGTACCAGGAGATATTGGATGAAAATGTGATGCAGTCCGTCACACACCTGAGGCTTGGGAGACGTTGGACCTTTCAACAGGACAATGATCCCAAGCATACCTCCAAGTCCACTAGAGCATGGTTGCAGAGGAAAGGCTGGAACATTTTGGAGTGGCCATCGCAGTCACCAGACTTAAATCCGATTGAGAACCTCTGGTGGGACTTAAAGAAAGCAGTTGCAGTGCGCAAGCCTAAGAATTTGACTGAACTGGAGGCTTTTGCCCATGAAGAATGGGCGAAGATACCCGTAGATCGCTGCAAGACACTTGTGTCAAGCTATGCTTCACGTTTAAAAGCTGTTATAACTGTAAAAGGATGTTGTACTAAGTACTAAGATTGAATGTCACTTGGGGGTTGAATAAAAACTAATAATGATGTGAGCACAGAAAAGACATTTGTGGTTATTTCATTATAAACTTAAGGTTATATTTCTCTGACCTACAAGTGCCTCTTTCATGTAAATGTAAGCAAGATGACTGAATGATCAAAATCAATGTCAAAATGGCCAAAACATTCAATTTCAGTGGGGGTTGAATAATTTTGAACACAACTGTACTTAAGTTACTCTAATCACTGCCATACAGTGTACCTTTATTGCAAGAATTTCACCAAACTGCTAACATTTTGTTACCTTATAGACAACCTTTCCTCTTTGAAGCACGTAAAGTCTTTCTGGAAGTGCTGCATATTTAGAGCTGCTCAAGTTTTCCATCGTGTCCAAAACCACTGGACATAAGGGATGCTCTTTTAATAGGACTTGTGCAGCCCGGACACGATCTTGGAGAGTTCTGTGACTTTGGATAACAATATTGTTCTTGAAGGCCCACTTGTCTGAAAGAAGCAGCAAGATTAGGCTAATGACATACGTAGCATCTGTTCATAGTGATATTAATTAGTACAAGCTACAATGTGGCATATTCCCTGATCAGGATTCCACCTGTTCCATTCTATCTCTATTTTCTACTTCTTAAATTTCCAATAGACAGATAACATTCTGAAATTTTGTATTTTTTAAAAGCTTTTGTTTTTAGGGGGTTCTTCGTCTTCAAGCCTATTGATACCAATTCGGGGGGGTGGGATACCATTTTGGCATTCATTGACTGAACACTGGAAATTCAGGCAATGATTCTCCAGGATTAGAGAATGTTAAGCACTATTAGAGTACAAAGTTCTTAGTGAGTATTAAGCAAGGGATTGTATTTAATCCAAAATTGGTTTCATTTATAAAAGGGAGCATTTAATTCTTTCTTTTAAAAACCATTCATTTCAATTTCCCACATTGCGGTTAGAAGGATATAAATGTCAGAAACTGATTAATACTTCTTTCTGCTAAATTAACACCATATTTTAGAGTACAGTAGTTTATATTTTAGATGTTCTACACAGATAACAGCAACCAGGTTTTACCTGAGGCGTGGGCTTCTTCAACATAAATCACAAGGAAATCTGCTACAGATTTGAAGTCTTCAACAAGCCTCTTCAACTCGCCAAATTTGAACATAAATGAAGGTCAGGTACAGCTTCCAAATGTTAGAACCAAAGGCCTGTTTTCTGGAAGAGACATAAAGTATTATTAGGATCACAGCTTTTTAGTGAAGTCTGGCAAATCTCCTTCCACATAGGTACCTAAAACTGTACTGTCAGAGATTGAAATTTTAAAACTTAAAGCTCAGTTAAGATTTTAGTTAAAGGGTCTAAAAAACCTAATTTGTTTTGGATTAACATTTGCAGACCATGTTTTTAATTCACTAAGTCAACCATTAGGCCAGTATCCTGTGAGGGATTTGCATGCAGACATTCTGTTGCACAACTGGTTGTATGACTTGTTGCACAGTCACAAAACAAGCGATTTGTCAGAAAGTGTAACCGCTTGCATAAATTTAGTTGCATCTTTCAGTTGGCATGCACAGAAATCCCCAAGAGGATAATGGCCAATGTTATTAATTAGTTTTAAAGGAAATTCGTGAATAAAATGGCACATTACTGTGTGCATAACAAAAAGGCCTGTGACACCTTTAAAGCTGACGTTTATTTCAGTGTGAGAATTGACAATGTGTACTTGGACATACAAAGCTTATGAAAAAAACTAGTCTTAAAGGTTGTACAAAAATTTCTCTTTTGCTTCAACAAATTAACAAAGCCATTGGCTAGATTTATGTTGATGTGAGGTTCATGGATTACAATCCACTGGTGGCACAAGTTTAGCACAGACTAAAACAGCAACATCTTTGTTACTTTGTTTGACTTTGTTCCACCAGTGGCATTTTGTTTTGTTCTAATTCAGATTTACTCCTTTCGTATTTGTCTTCCCTAACCTGACACTTTCTAGATGCCACGGACTACAAATTGTACCATGTACGTAATTCTTATAGCATGGATCTACAGACTGTTCAATCAATCAACTTTGTTGCTGATCTGCATCTTTCTCCCCCTATCCTGCAACACTCTTATTGTTCATGCATCATTCAAACTGTAGGTTGTTTTCCTGTAACAAAAAAAAGTTAATAAATAATTATTTCTTTAGTCTGATAAGAAGACATTAATTCAGTACAGCAATAAGTGCCTGCAAAGAGCAGTTGGTAAATCAAGAATGGACAATTCTTAATCAAGAATATTGAAGAACTTTGAGTGTTTGCTTAATATTTTTCTGCATCCCCACCCACTTTAAAACAGTGGCTTCTGGTTAAAAGTAGAAATTAAATATAAATTAAATATGACAGTAAGTCATATTGAGATGTCCAAATCCCTGTCTTGTCCAGTTATACTGGATCAATTTCAGCCTGTGATGTCTGATGACATGGAGAAGGTGCTTGCATACTCTAAGGCTACCACATCCTGGCCAATCCTTTCTGACTTTCAAAATTGTCCAGGGTGGTGACGGTGGAATGGTCCACCCAGATCATGAACAGTTCCTTGCGGGAGGGATATATGTCCTCCTGCCTGAAGGAGACAATGATCTGACCCATTATTTAAAAAGCCAATCTAGCAACAGATTACTTAAACAGCTATTGTCCTGTCTCCAATATACTGTTCATGGGCAAATTGATCAGTTGCAAACATTCCTGGAAGACACTGATAGACCTGATTCATTTCAATCAGGGTTCAGGCCATATTTTGTTGCCACCATATTTGGAGCTAGTTTGGTATCCTTTAGATACAGATGGTATTATTGGGTTGGGATTTTCTTTTTTCTGTTTGTTGTTTTAATTTATGTTTTGCTATTTAGTTAATTAGTTAGTTTATATACCACCCCGTTTGTGCAGGTGCACTATTCTGTATAAATTAAAATGTATATTAACAAATTAAAATGTATATTAAACAGACAATAAACAAGATTAAAACAGCATAAAAACCAATGGCACCATAGATAATGTTTAAAACATTTGTATTGTTGTAAGCCACCCAGAGTAGTGCTTTGCCATTAGATGGACACAATGGAAAACAAACAAACAAATATCATCATGCAAAGAAGGAGAGAGATTAAGAATAATCTTATGTCCCTTGCATTAATAGGATTCTGTTTCTATAAATTGTGTGATAAATGTTTCACATTCTGTCAGCCTCATTTATCTGTCTAAGCTCCTGATTACATCATAAAATACCTCAGGATTTGTTCCGCTTATAAAATGGGTGAATTCGAAGCATTTATTTTGCTGCCTTCATGACACAAGTGCTGATTCGAATCCATCCAGCACTTTTTTGCTGACAAAGCAACTTTTTTCTCTCCTGCCTGAAGGCCTCTCCTTTTTTCTTGCCAGAAGGATTCTAAAGAGCTTGTTTTTTGGGCGGTTATGTATAAAGATGGAGGATGTGTCTGTAAAGGAGGAGGAGAGGGCAGAACAGAAGAAGAACCAGTCTCAAAAAGAGAGAGAGGGAGCGCGAGAGAGGGGGGCAATGAAAGACAGCGGAGATTGTGGTGTGTGTGTGTGTGTGTGAGAGAGAGAGGGGGGGGGGGAGAGAGAGAGGAATAAGGGAGGACAGAGGAAAAGAGCCACCACAACACTCGGGGTCTTTGCCACCTTTATTATGTAGGAAGGCACCTAACCAACCTCTTCATCTCCTGCATGCACATGCCGCTGGGCTGTATTGATAGTGTGCACATGTGTGTTTTTGTCTGAGGGGAGTGTGGGTGTGAAAGATAGTGGAGCGGGTGTCATTAAGTGTAGGGGTGGATCACTATGAGGAAGAAGCAGAGAGAGGGGTTTGTGGAACACTGGTATGAAAGGAAAGAGGTGTCAGATATGGAGGCCAGCTGAGGTTGGAGTGGGGAGAGGCAGAAAAAGAGAAGTAGGGGGAGAAAAGTGCTTGGAGTTGGCCATGTGTTGAATTTTTGGTGTAGGAGATTAACTTCCAATTCAATTTGAAAGCTCAGTGTGAGCACTGATTACAATTTCAGACATAATAAAGGCTGTGAATCAAATTGCAGCAAAGTCAAATCATTCTATTTTAGCTTTCCAATGTAGCCGCACCCAACATGGCTCTCTTCTGCTTCTTTCTCACCCTTCCTTGTCATGGCTGTAGAGATATTCTGATTCCCAGCTATTGCTGCAGAGTCAGTAGTTTCATGCTACAGCTAAGGGGGTTTAAAACAAAAAAGCTTCCCACTCACTGGCCATGACTCAGACTCATTCCCATGCTTTTACCGCTGGAGATTCGTTTTAGTTTTAACTAAAATGATTAAAGCTATAAAAGTTGGGGGCAAATATTGTACCCAGTCCTGAAATCAATGTGTTCTTATTTTCTTCACAGTATCACACTTGTCACAACTGCCTATGAAATATCTTACATTGCATATTTAGCAGGATGACTACATGAATATATCTTTAAATATATAAGGTCTGTTTTGAGTGTTTATGCATGTGTTCCCATTTAAGAACTGTCTCTCTGTGTGTTTTAAAGATAGCAGTTTTACTTATTAAAAAGTGCAGTTTAATGATTTAAGAAAATGTTTGAAAAGACAGTTTGTGTTGATTTCTCCTGGCAAAAGCTTTAGACTGCCTGGAGCTACAGGAAACTCTACCTCTTACCTGTCTGTGCCTTTTGATGCTTCTTTTCCCAGATATATTGTGAAAAGACCTAAAGTTTAGATGGCAATCCTTTATATATTTATCATGTTGAACACATTGGTGCTGAGAACATCAACATACTGTTGCTTCCTTTCAGACTCTTAAAAGTTTGCCCCTTTGCCTTCCTTATAGACCTAGCTAGGAGTAGATAATTATGTGAGAAAGCAACATGAATATGTTTGGTCATCTCTGCCCAAATCATTCATACGAAGAAGAAACATTGACCACCTCCTCACAATTTTATAGTGAATTATTTAAACGGTTTGTAACCAATTGTTGGATCAGACCCACTCCCAACTACAATATGATGCAACATCACAATGAGCTACTATTCCAGAAGGAGACGATGTTTTAAAGTGGTCGTCCAAATCACAGTTATTTTAACAGATAGCTAATCCCTCAAAAATTCATACCATAGTTTTTACTTGCCTTGCATGAAGTCCAGGATGTGATGAATCTTTCCTCCAAAATCGACTACAGGGGTGTTGGGAGCAGGGCAACCTTGAAACGCTTCATCTTCCAGCCTTCTCCACTTGACTTTCAAGACAAAGAGTAAGTATTGCAAGCTGAAGAAGCTTGGACCCCAGTTTTCATAGACAAAATTAGGGTTTGTCCCTATGCCGCTCTTCTCCCCTTGTTTCAAGATATATCTTTTTATTGTATCTGGGAACAAGATCATAAGAATTTTACCAACAGCAGTACATAGACACACTTGCAAAAGAATCCAGGCTTTTTGTACAAATCTTCTGATTTTAAACATCTTGGCAGAATGAGAATCTCCTACATTCTGCAAAACAGAACTCCAGCAGTGAGGTTAGATACAAAACAGAGAGAGGCAGGACAGGTTAATAAATTACAGTAATAGGCATGGTTAGTTACTACATACAGCTACGTGACCTCTGCTATTGGTTCATAAAAGGGCGTAAACTGTGGCCAGTTGTTTACTCTGAAATAATCTTAAACCCATCAACAGAAAGTTACTGTAAATGAAATAGTTAATCATTTTCAATATATCAGACTTATGTTATCTGTTCTGGGATCAGAATCCAGAGGAATCTTTGCTGCAGATAAGCTGCGCAAGGTTTCTACTGTGTACTGCTTCATACTTTGACATCATCTATGAAAGAAAATCCAAGTAAATTAAGTTCGACATGCCATGCCATCAGGTATTCAGTATTGTAATCTTATTGGTTTCATGCTATCTTTCCATGAACACAAACAGGACATATATAGGATTTCCTTTATGTCTCTATAAAAGCTGTGCAAAGTGAACTGGACTCACAATGACTTGGTCATGACTAAGTTAGGATCTGAATCCAAATTCAGGAGTCATCCAACTCTACAATACCATCCAGTGATTTTTATGATAAGCTTTTATGCAGCATCACATTTCTGGCTCATAATGTGATCTGAGTTGGTCACTGGGGTGTTTGATATAAAAATAAAATTGCTTGTGTTTGAAATTTTTAAAACTGAAATAATCTTTAAATAATCTGCCACAGACAAAATAACACTACATGGTTTGTTTCTCCATTTATAAGATGACAAGGATGCAGTTGATAAACAACAATAGTTTCATTGCTTAGAAATTTGTTTATTAGTACACTTAAAGTAAAACATGTTCAGTTTCATTTTTAAAGACTTGAACCATGTTAATTATATCACTTATTACCAGATAAGCTTTTACAGTTTAAAAATAATACAGATTTATTTAGAATATTAAGAAACTGAGACAAACCAAAATTTTAGAAGATTATTACACTGAACTTTGCATGAAGGAAGAGACAGAGAAGGAGAGGGAAGTATGACAACATTTTCCAGTGTATTCACATATATAGTATATGTGTTAGTTTTGGTGTGTTGACACACTTAAGGGGTTTCTTCAATGTTGGATGATGGGGGAGGGGATACTGAATATCTGGCAGTTCTAAAATGATGATGTTCATCATCATCCTTTGGTGAGCTGGAAGAGACAATCCTACCAATGGCCACCAGAGGGGGAAATTGAAACCTACACTCTTGACATGTTTGCAGGATATTGTGAACTTACTTTTAAGAAAGAGATCTGCCATGGACATCTGCCATGATTTCTGGAACCTTCACATGTTTTTTTGCTGCACCCTTCACAGTGCAGTGCTGCACAGCCTGCTGAAGACTTGTAGGGATTGAAAGCTGGCATTTTTTGTTTGTTGCCGTTTTAAGTGGTCTGAATAAAGGTCTCTCCTACCCTTGCTTTTAGATTATGCAAAAACCATACAGCTTTTTTAATTTTGAATTTTTTTAAGAGATACTAATAAAGTCAAGTTGAAGAGGGCTTTTCTTTCATTATGAAATGCTTATTTTTTGCATTTAGATTCCTATTTTAAATATACAACTTTGGCCCTTGTGAAAAGACTCCTGCAGATGCCCATACTAGCTTATATTATACATGAAGCAAAATAAACACTGTTCTTGAAATAAATATTTAGAAATACACAGAAGAATAGTATTTCCAATCAGTTTTATTTGATGACAAATGGTATGTACGTTACGCAAAAAAATTAAGAAATAATAAATCAGATGCAGCAAAATCTTCAGGTGAAATTGGCTCCACTTAATTGAATCCTATTTTCCTTTTGCTTCGACAGAGCAGAATTTCAACTAAAGTCCATTACAGGTTAGTTATGCTGTTTTCACATACTGTGAGTTCAGGATGTTTCACTGATACTTCCTTCCTTCAGATCTTTTGGTTTGGGAAAGCTCCAATAAAGCAATATTGCAGATGAAGACAGATGTATCTGGGTGGGTGGGGGACGAAAAGTCAAGTAGTTAGTATTTAAAAGGTACAAACAGATAAAGAAGAATGCACCAGATTCTGCAACATGAAGAGGAATCTTGCAGGTTGTCTGCTGAGGATGGCCCACCGATAGTGGAGGGGCTGAGCAATAGATGGAGCTACTACTCTTTCCTCTCTTAATTCCCCTCTCATTCTGTCTCCCCATTTTCCCTCCCTCATCAGTACTACTTGGGGAGGAAGAGACTAATCTTGCTGAAGGATGTTTGCTAAACAGTGCACAAAATTCAGGTTCTGTATCTGCTCTACCTAGTCTACACCATTTGTCTGGATTTTTAAAACGTAGAGAGGATTCCATACATGTCCCTATGTATTTTCCTAATACAGTTTTGATTTGGATCTCTAGGGCTCTCGGATTTTTTTCTATGTCTTGAAGTGATTGACCAAATCAATGAACTGCACTGTTCTTAAACCCTAGAACCATTAGGAATGGAAAACAGGTTTCTCTTGTACCATACTAGTGGCATTCAGCAGATCTGTGCACTTACATTTGCATTATATTTGAAGTCTCTGTTGTACCAAGAACACAGCCTTTCCAGATCTTTTGGCACAGAGTAGTCTCCATGGATTAGATGACCTCTCTTTGTGCATGGTGTACATTATACATATAAAGAAACACTGCAGTACAATGGCCTTCACTATGCATGTACATGGATTGCTATTCTGATTGATACCCTATTAATACTTAATATGAGCCACTGTATATTGCTTTCTGCAAAGTCCCCTTAAGGAAATTAAGACCACATCCTATTCAATTTCTGCTTTAATTTTATTAAGTCATTATCTTAAAAATATTATGCAGGGTATTCCTACCATCAGATATAATGAGGTAGTCCTTTCAAGTAGCAGATGCTACAGTTGAGACGTGGAAAGCTTTATAAGGTGCTGAAGAACACTGTTGTGTCCACTGCTGCAGCTAAACTATAAGCATAAACTAGCCTGCTGCCCTCAAGTACTATGGAAGACACAGCCCCAATGCCTTTGTTGAATATAAAACTGCCAGCTCTCTTTATTTCTGCAAATGGAATCTGGAGTAGCATTCTTATCTTTGCCCTAGGTAGTAATAAATCCTGTGCTAGGCCTGATATTATGTCTTAATAAAAAATCATAGTCTAATTCTGTACAGAATCATTAAGCTTCTGCTGTGCTGTCCCTGGAGCCTGTCTCTGATCCAGGTTTTCCTGGCAAGTTCTTACCCAAGACAGCATTCTGTACCACAGGCTTTTCAAGAACAGGAAGAGATGTAGGAGGCCCTTTGCTGGCACATTCACAGAGCTACCAAAACTGATCCAAGCTCCTAATGCTGGTGCTGTCTTGCTAGGGCTTTCCACTTAGAAAAAAGCAAATAGGACAATTGTTCAGCAACCTTGTACTTGTCAGGTACAAGGAGACAAATATGACACTGCTGGACAATTTGTGGAGGATGCCAGTACAGCTGTAGTAGCCCTGTGAGAAACAGCAGGGATGTGAGTGGAATTAGTACTCAATCTGCAATTAATTACAATTCCGAAAACACACCAAAAATTGTTTTTAAAAAATCGGTAAAATCTTACCAGTTATCAAGCCTTTGTTCCATTATGTGGAAGTACAGTAGGAGGTATATCCAGTTCCGGAGCATCAAAAAAGTAGGCCTACATTACCGGGGAGTAAAGGAGGAGAATGGGGTTTTTTTGCAAGTGAGCCTCCTATACACCCTGTACTTTTAAAAACGTAATATGTTGGTTATGTGAGTAAGAAGAAGAAGATAATGCAACAATAAGCTTTAATAAACCTATGTTCTGTATTGATTGACACAGTATTTATATGAAGCATCATACAGTATCTCGGAAAACCAGTAATAGGAAGACACAGAACAAATTAGAACATGGTTGCGGTAATTATCTGAAAGTTGTTAAAAATAAAATGCAGCAGAATAAGCCAAGCGTGCTTGCAGCATAGGATTTAATTAACCTAGCACATCACTTTTGCACCCTGAGCCTGTATTGGGTGCTGAACCTCTGAAAAAGCTGTTAAGTTAATGAGTAATAGATTTCTTGCACCAAGTCAGATAATCTCTCTCAGTATTTTAACAGCAATGTGATTATATGTTTTTGCTGTGAAATTTCCAATTGTTCCCTATTAAAAAAAGTCTTGGCATCTGTAGATCAAGTCACTTAGGTCAAGTGATCAAAGAAAAACTGTATGCAAAAGGGAAACAGAATTGTCATACCAAGCAACCAACAGCAAGCAAGGCATTGAGAAGCACAACTGTCACAACAGTAGCCACGGCAATTCTTCGGTTGTCATCTCTAACAGCGGGCCAAAATGTCATCACTAAAACAGATCCTGAAAGACACAGAGCAAATACCACCAAAACCCATCTGAGGGCTTTCTGTGGAATAATCCACAAAATCTGTAATTAAAAAGAAAGGAAATGAAGTCGTCATTGCCAGTTCTCACCAAGTACAATTTTATGGCAATACAGTATTACGTTTGGTTTGTACAGGAACCCCATATCTGAATGGGATCAGTTCCAAGCCCCCAGTGGAGGCCCAAAACCATGGATAATAGCAAACCCTACACATAGTATGGTCTCTGCCCCCTCTAGTGGCCAGTTTTTATAACTACATCATGAAAATATGTATTTCTGGGTTTTTTCTTTTAAAATTTTCAAGACATGGATAAATGTAACCACAGATACCGATCCCATGGATAAGGGGGTCCTAATGTACTGTATCAATAACTAACACCCAGAATTAAGACAATAAATAAATCCTTTTAAAAACATAGTGTCTCTAACTCAATTTGTAAAGCCAAATTCAAAGGGCAAAATCTGATGGTGCATATGTAGCCTTTCATTTATGCAACTGTACTTCTATCCTTTCCATCTTCTAGCCCTGCCCCACATCTGATACAGAGTGTTCTAGCTTTCTAAGACACATTTTGACTTTTCCAAACTATAGACTAAGTAATTATGAATGCTAGACTCCACAGTTTGGGATAATCCTCCAAATCAAATTGTAATAACCTCAATGACATTTTTTTAATATTTAGTATGCCACACTTGACATAATATAATCTTTTCAGGCTCACATACAAAATGTCAAAAGGCTGTATTGGTCTGTTTATTTTAGATATTCCCCTCACTCAGCACTTGCTCTTCATGAATATGCCAAAAAATTATTTACACTGTACTTACCGCAGTTGGAATATAAATGAAGAGTGAATAGCCATAAACGCACACAATCTCAAGAAATGAGTAGGAGACAATGTTCACAACTTTATTGTTTCTCCACATGAGGAATCCCCAGAGAGCTAGAGGAACTAGCCAAGCATAAGCATAGATGGCGGTTGCAGCTATGGATACTGTGAAAGAGATGCCAGTTAGTGCAAAGAATCACACCACTTTCATCAGTCTGTCACATCACAGAAATGGCCACCTCACAAGATACAAACAGATCTGTTCTTTTTCTTTATGAGGCGTCTGAACAGGATGCAGTTAGTTACTGTGGCTATTTTTGTGCCTACAGCTTTAAACTATTGTTGCAAGCTATTGTTTGTTATATACGAAATGCATCATAAGATTTCTCAGTCTGACCATTTCCGACACACTTTGAGTAAAAAAAAAAAAAGAACTGGCACAGTCATTAGACACAGTGATGCAGTGACTTTTGGCAGCAGATTCTAGGGGACAGTGAGTGGTGGCAAAGGGTTGGATTACACTCTTAACCTGCATGGAATGAGAGTCAGAGGGAGCCATTTTCTCTATGATTATAAGAACATCCAAAAAATGGCTGAAGCAAAACACCTTGGGCCAATACTGGTGAATAGATTTTTAATATAACTATACGAACCTTTTTGGAAATCAGGCACGTAATGAAAAGCAGGTTTCCCCACATGGATGAAGAATTTTGAGAGATTACCACTGATAGCAATGACAAAGACCAATGTGGCACAAATCCAAAATGGACCTTAATGGGAACAAAAGTGAAAGATAAATTATCCTGATTATTCCATTTGGTGTAAAAGTAGAAAAATATTTTTATGATAATATGTACTTACCATAAAGATCTGGATTACTTCGAATGTACAGTCTCACAAAATTTTTTCCTGGTACTGGAAAAACAGAACCTTTAATTCGGTCCAAAACCTATTAAAAGTAATACAGGACATTTGATTGAGATTTTAATTAAAAGTGCTAAATACCTTTTGATTATAAGAATGTAGTATTCAATGGCTAAAATCCTGTTGCTTAGCACAGTAAATCACACTAGAGTAGACCCAGTGAACTAATGGGGATTTAGTAAGAACTCCTGTTCAATTGATTCAAATGGGCCTAGTCTAATTGTAAGTTACTGTGCTAAAGCAAGTCACTTAAAGTAGGTTGATTTGAATCAATGGAACTTGCAGAGGACTCCCTAAATTCCCCATTGATTCAATGGGTCTATTCTAGTGTGATTTACTATGCTAAGTAAAAGTATTCTGGTCAATGTTGTCACTTGTTTGATAAACCAAGGTTTAAGAGCTTGGAAACATACAATGTGCCCATACACTCCTTCCTCTTTCACCCCAAGCTCAGGAAAACTAACTTAGTATACCTAACCACAGTTTTCCATAATATCTGAACTGTGAAATTATGTTTTAAGTGTTCCCTTCTAACTAGAAATAAAATCAGGATTAGATATTTCTTCATATCCAGATTTGCAGAACCCTTTAAATCACAAGTTTCCATATAGAAAACTGTGGTTGAGGAAACCTACCATTCCTCTTAAGCAGAAGTTGACAGGAGAATAAGAAAGAAGCATCAGTAGATATTTATTTCTAGAAGAGTAAGAAACAGTTTCTCTGACCAAGGCTATTATGGTTGAACTGGTCACTGATTGTGTTATGTTTTTCTGAATATAACAATCTCCTTTGCTACAATTCTGTGAATGGCCTCCTAACGCTCCTGCTATCCCACTTATGTACAGTGGTGCCCCGCATAGCGACGATAATCCGTTCCAGAAAAATCGTCACTATGTGGATTCGTTGCTATGCGGAACAAAAAAGCCCATAGGAATGCATTAAAACACGTTTAATAATAATAATAATAATAATAATAATAATATAATTTATTGTCATTGTAAGTATATACACAGTATACCATACAACGAAATTAATGCGTTCCTATGGGCAAAAAACTCACCGTTTAGCGAAAATCCTCCACACGGCCGCCATTTTCGCTGCCCGGTAAGCGAGGAATGGGCGCAAAAACACAGCAGGTGGCCATTTTAATTACCCAGCGGCCATTTTGGAAACACCGATCAGCTGTTCTAAAAACATCGCTATGCGAAAATCGGTAAGCGAAACAGTTTACCGATCATCGCAAAGCGATTTTTTAATATCTAAATCAGTGGTTCTTAACGTGGGCGATAATGCCCCCCAGGGGGCGATTTCATTTTTTAGGGGGGCGGTAGAACGAAAAGGGGCAGCATGGGGGCGCTGGAGCAGAAGGGGGCGGTAGGGGGGCGCTGGAGCAAGCCAAACCTGTGAAGATGGCTGCAGCCTTTTTACAGTGTGCATAAATATATATTTTCCTACAATTTTAATTTAGTTTCAGACTTTTTGTCTTGAAATTTTTAGTTCCTGCATTTGTTTTTATGCCCTTTTTATATTTCATCTTGCGTCTTAAAATTCACTTGCAACTAAATCATTAAATGTTACTTTTTGGGGGGCATTTCATTTTCTTGGAATTTAATTTTGTTTTCAGGGGTCATTGGATTTAAGTGTCTTAAATAAATAAATAAATAAATAAATAAATAAATAAATAAATAAATAAATAAATAAATAAATAAATAAATAAAAGATATCATCACTGCGGGGAGGGGGGTGATGATAACTTCCTCAATGGCTCAAGGGGGCGTTTTTTTCAAAAAGGTTAAGAACCACTGATCTAAATCATCGTAATGCGATCGCTTTTGCAACTGCAAAAACTTAATCGCTATGCGGATTTGCCGTTAAACGGGGCACCCATTAAGCAAGGCACCACTGTATTACTAAACAACTCTCCCCATTATTTTTCTACTAAAACAGCCATTTGAAAAACTAGATTGGAATAGTTTGATGACAGAAGCGCATATAGCAAGACAGACAAGTCAACTGAGATGGTAATGATGGTGTAAAGGTTATTCAATCTGGACAACAATTTATATAGTTGTACACAAAACCAGAATATCAAATATCAAATAAATTGTAATAGAAACAAGAAGCAGTTAGAAGCACAAACATGTTGAACATGCATTCACACCTCACACTGAACATGTAAAGACACAGAGAAAAGCAACAGACCTAAATCACACTTTTCAAAAGAAATGGCCCATTTCCATCTTTCCATATAGGACCACATCATCAACAGGGCAACCTACCACCAGTTATATCTTGGAGAGCCCCCCCTGCTTTTATGGGCTTCTCAAGATACACAAGGAAGGAGCTCCCCTCAGACTCACTGACAGCAGCATAAACTTGGTAGCATACAACATTGCTAAATACCTGGCCATCCTAGCACCATTGGTTGGGCACACGGATCATCACATTCACAACTCAGAGGAGTTTGTGTCCAAGGTCAGGGAACTGAAACTAAATACTGATGAAACCATGGTGTCCTTTGATGTCACATCTCTCTCTCTTAACCAACATTCCCACCCCCAATGCCCTAACAACTGTAAAAAGGAGACAAGAAGAAGACAACACCTTCTCTATCAGAAGCATCCTCAACCCGGACCAGATAGGCCTGCTCCTGGACCTGTGTCTTGAGCACCACTTATTTCACCTACAGAGGGGACTTTTACAGACAGAAACATGCCTGTGCCATGGGTTCCCTGGTGTTGCCCATGGTTGCCAACTTATACATACATGGAATAAGTGGAAAAGGCACTAAACATATTCCAGGGGATGACTCTGATTGGATTAGTTCAGGTATGTGGATGACACCTGGGTGAAGATCAAGATTCAGGAAGTACAGGCCTTCACAGACCACATAAACAAATATCAAGTTCACCAGGGAAGACACCAAAGACAACCACCTGGCTTTCCTGGACTGTACAGTCATCATAGGATCCAATGGTAGCTTAGGAATAGAAATCTACAGAAAACCTACACACACCGATCAATACCTGCTGTTTGACTCTCATCACCCATTGTAACACAAACTAGGGGTCATCAAGACGCTGAACCACAAAGCAAGAAACATCCCCACCTCCACAGAAGCCAAGAAGAAGGAAGATGGACATCTGAGGACAGCCCTTAAGGCCTGTGGATATCCAAAATCGACCTTTCACAAGGCAATGTCTCGACCCAGCAGGAGAGTGGAACAGTCTGAGACCCAGAGCTGATGGAAGAACCTGGTCCTTCCTTACATGACGGGTGTGTCTGAAAAGCTCAAAAGGATTTTTGGTAAATACCACAAATCCATGCACTTCAGACCCACAAACACACTAAGGCAGGGACTCATCCCCTCAAAAGACCAAACACTAAAACAAAACAGGAGCAATATAGTATATACGGTCCAATGCAAAGAGGAGTGTTCAGAGGTATAAATTGGAGAAACCAAACAGCCACCAAACAGGAGAATGGTCCAGCACAGGAGGGGCAACAGCTCAAGACCACAATCATCAGTGTTCCTTCATTTGAAGGACAAAGGACACTCATTTGATGACCAAGATGTACTCATTTTGGACCGAGAAGATAGGTGGTTTCAGAGAGAGGTCACAGAGGCCATAGATGTGCATACAGAAAATCCCTCTCTCAGCAGGGATGGAGGCCTCAGACACAATCTGTCTCCTACTTATCATGCTGCCCTTTCATCTGTCCCCAGAAATATCAGGACCACATCCACCAGAAAGACCACTGTTAACGACCCATGACAATGGGTGGAGAAGGACTGCAGAGGTGGGATTTTCACTCACCCTCCCATCCATTGTCCATCTAACGAGTCTACTCAGACCAGGGGGAAGTGAAAACAACGGGGAGGATATATCATGAGTCTCCTACCAACTCTCCTCAAACTGAAGAAGCTACTTGGGTGAGTAGCGAAATGTTTCAGCTTAATACAGAAGAAGTCCAGTTGCCATGACTCAACTTTCAGGTAACCTCACTTGGATGACAGAGAATCTTCACAGACATACACAGGTTGAGAAACACTATACTGTACAGTGTTTCCCAACCTGTGGGTCATGATCCCCAAGAGGTTGCAAAGTGTTTTCTGTGTGTGTCACATATTGCCTTATTTCCAACACCTTTCAGAGTTGGATATTAAAGTTAGTGTGCATGTGTGTGCATAAGAAACAGGCCCTTCGGGCAGGGGGAGGAAACCTCTACTTTCCGAGAAGGGATGGCTTTACCCTATTAAAAATTCATTTTTATGCAAATATGGCAGGGGGATGCAGGTTGCTTGGCTATTACAAAAGGCGGTACGACTCAAAAACGTTGGGAATCACTGATCGTGTAAAGGTACAAGTACAGTGGTACCTCGCAAGATGATTACCCCTCAAATTGACGAATCCGCATGATGACAAGGTTTTGCGACGGCCATTTTGCTTTGCAAAACAGTTATTCCTATGGGGGAATTTTGATGGATGACAATTTGGTCCGTGCTTCGTGGACCATTTTTTTGCAAGACGACAATTTTTACAGCTGATCATCCACTTTGCAAAATGGCTTCCCTGGGGCGATCTTCACAAAACGGGTGTTTTCAGGCCCGTTTTTCCCAAGACAGCGATTTTAAACAGCGGATCGGCGCTTCGCAAAGCGGCTTCCCTATGGGCAATTTTCGCTGGGCGATGACAATTTTTCCCCATTGGAACGCATTAAACGGGTTTCAATGCATTCCAATGGGGAAATGCTTTTCACAAGACAATGTTTTCACAAGACAGCGATTTCAATGGCACAAATTAAAATCGTCTTGCGGGGCACCACTGTAAAGGGAAGCAGTATGATGGACTCTAAATAATACTGTTCATACTGCTAATTGAACAACGTGTTGGAACCATTTTGCAACAAAACAAAGAAACGATCTAAATGTAAAGCATAATCTAAAGATCACTGAATAAGTGCCATTGGCAGATTACAAACCTGGTAGGTATCAACATCAAAAAAAGTTTGGTAGTACTCAAATGTCCAAAATGGAGCACTTTTCTTCTGTCCAGCAAGCAACTGGAAGATATAATTTTAAAAGATGAAAAGAAATGCAGAGTAGCTAAATATCAGCATGCCTTTTTATATAAAAACTGAAAACAATTTTTATTATAGTTGGAAATGATACTTTAACTCTGAAGTGGAATTTTTAGCAAGATTTATACCATGTAGTCTATCATCTGGTGACACCCTGTTAATTCTTAAAGCTATTCTTATTACAACCATGTGCACTTTTCTCCCCTTGGCTTTAGCCAAAGCTCAGACAATCTGGGATCATCTGCTTTTGGTCAAGGAATTAGATTCGCCTTGTTCTGTAGATACAGTGGTGCCTCAATTTACGAAATTAATCTGTATTGGAACTGTGGTTGCATCTCGAAATTTGTGTAAGTCGAATCACCATTTCCCATAGGAATGCACTAGAAACCATTTAATCCGTTCCGGCTGTTTTTTTGTTCTTATGCAGAGGTGCTGTCCTTAAGTCGAAGCATTAGCTCCCATAAGAACTAATGTAAAGCTGGTTAATCTGTACTCTATCACTAGGGGGACATGGTGGCACTGCGGGTTAAACCGCTGAAGCCGCTGTGCTGCAAGGTCAGAAGACCTGCAGTTGTAAGATCAAATCCACGCAACGGAGTGAGCCCCTGTCGCTTGTCCCAGCTCCCGCCAACCTAGCAGTTCGAAAGCATGCAAAATGCAAAAATGCAAGTACAGTGGTGCCTCGCATAGCGAGGTTAATCCGTTCCGGATTAACCTTCGCTATGCTGAAGCATCGTTGAACGGGGCAGGGATTTCAATTGGAACGCATTAAACATGGTTTAATGCGTTCCAAATGAGCCAAATACTCACCGTTCAACGAAGCTTTCTAATGGCCGGCAGCCATTTTCGCGCCCTCGCCTAGCTTAACGAGGGCGCGAAAACGCTGCGCGGCCATTTTAGGCCATTTCCCGGCTTCCGGCGGCCATTTTGGCCGCCGAACAGCTGATCAGCGGGGGTCGTTTTGCGAAGATCGGTAAGCGAAACGCTTACCGGTCTTCGCAAAGCGAATTTTTCCCTATAGGAAAAACGTTGTGCGATCGCATTAGCGATCCGAAAAAACGGATCGCTATGCGATTTAATCGTTATACGGTGCGCTCGTTAAGCGAGGCACCACTGTAGATAAATAGGTACCACCTCGGTGGGAAGGTAAATGGCATTCCGTGTCTAGTCACGCTGACCATGTGACCACGGAGGATTGTCTGCGGACAAACGCTAACTCTATGGGTTGGAAACGGAGATGAGCGCCGCTGCCTAGAGTTGGACACGACTGGACAAAATTGTCAGGGGGAACCTTTACCTTTACTTTACCTTTACCACTAGGGGGAGAATTTTTCTTCTTTTGACCTAAGATGATCTTAGGTCAAAAAAAAAAAAAGGCAGGAAAGGAGGGAGGGGGGAGGGAACACTTCTAAACTGAACACTTTTAAAAACAAGCACCTTTTAAACAAAACCCAAGCACCTTTTAGGTTAAAAAAGGGCAGGAGAACACCTTCTAAACAGAAGACCTTTTAACCAAGCACCTTTGAGTCTACAGTAAACTCCATTTTCAAGCCTGGCTGCATTAGCAAGCACCACAGCCCCTCACAGAATATTTTCTGATTTTAAGAAAAAAAGGCCGTGGAGTCTAAACTGCATTATACAGCCTGCCTGCATCAACAACCAACTATTATTAAGCAAACAGATCCCCAAAGGAAAAAAAAAAGACTTTGGAGTCACATTTTAAATCCACACATTTTAAAACAACAGAGAGGCTGCCTAGAGTGGTCCTGTGTTGGCTAGATAGGCGGGATATTAAATAAATAAATAAACAAATAAACAAATAAACAAATAAACAAATATATATATATATATATATATATATATATATATATATATATATATATATATATATATATATATATATATATATATATATAAATAAATAAATATATATATATATATATATATATACATACACAAATCCTAGAAGCCACAGAATGCAAAAATAAATAAATAAATTTTACATTTTAAAATTACAGTCTAATTTTCACATTTAATTTTAATTTTATGTTACAGTATACTTTTCACATTTTAAACCCACACTGCAAGACCCATCAGGGCACAGAAACATAACCCCCACCTAGCCCTACCCCTCACCAAGCTGCAAAAAAACCCTGTACAGTACAGTAAATACTGTACAGTATATGTACTCACCCACAACAGGCAGTCTCTTTGTTTAAAAAAAGTCAACAATCCAAAAATCAATTTTTTAAAAAAAGCCAAAAAATACAGTCTATACAGTACAGTACCAGGCAGTACCAAGCAGTACCAGGTAGTCTGAAGACTCTCTCCCTATTCACTTTCTAACTGCTGGGATGAGCGAGGTAGCAGACACACAGCCTCTTCGTTGGCCAACGGTCAACTGAAAATTCAAATTTCATGCTTTCCCCTCCTCCCCTGCATTTTTTTTCGTAACTCGAAGCTCCGGCCACAAGTCAAAGCAATATTTTGTGGCCAGAGCTTTTCGTATCTCGAATTTTTTGCAACTAGGGACGTTCGCAAGTCGAGGCACCACTGTATTTCTGAAATGATGCATCCTTTTATCACTGACTATCATTTAGATATACTTTCCTCTAATCGGTATTCCTACGGAGGGCTGGGTAGCTGTATCTCCCCTCAGTTTGCTCTCTGTAGGATTTCACACCAGGCAGGAAAAAAACAGATCAAAGAAGAAATATTGCAGGATCTAGAAAGAAAATCTCCTTTCTGTTGTTGAAAGGTTTATATGAACTTTGTACTGCTATAAATAGGTCTACAAACAACTAATGTAGAACAATTATTTGGCTACAATCCTAAAATTATTACAGTACTTCTCTTCAGTTTGTTTACATTTAAGTAATGGTTCACATTTAACTGCTGCAATTTGTATGCTAGAAATCTGTGATTACAACAAGTACAAAAGCAATTTTGCATGCCAGCTCAGTGCTAACAGCTGACATGTAACCAATCCAACAATTTATATCCAAAGCTGTCGTATCCCATTCATCATAGAATCTTTTCCACTTCTATAGGTAGGAACTCACAGAACTCTAGCCTTTGGTACCAGATTTCTTGGATCATATAACTTTTTTTTCCTGCCTGGTAGTCTGACCAGATGAAAACTACTCCATGTTTTCAATTTCCTGCAGATGTTACACTGAACAGCCTCTCTTGCCATTTCCATACAACGTGTTAAATACTGAGTAACACTGTGAGACAGAATTCTTGAATTATTATCTGACCTCAGTTTTATCTGAAGCATCAGTCCCCAATAGCTCATCATCTTCTTCTCTTGTAGAATCTTGCAGATGTCCATGCTTTTTCTTTGGTTTCTCAGTAGGTTCATCAATGCTTATTGTGACAGCATCTGGATTCGCTGCCAGCAAGTTGGCTGCGTCATCAAATTCTGAAAAAGCAAATTTTGCATCCCAAAGATTTGATTTTTACATTAATGTTATCTATCCCTGTATATACTGCTGCATGGAATTAGCAGGGATTCCATATCATGTTTTCTAAAATTTATACATTTTTAAAATAAACAAGTAAAATCATGCTGAATTAAGAATCATTTCTCCATTCAGGCAAGCCATGTCTTTTCATTAAACTGAGCATTACGAAACTTGGGGGAAAGCAGAATAGTAAGTAATTCATCATGGCAAGATATTCTAATCATGGGAGATGGGTTAAGTTTGAAAATGGTGACTTGAAAGCGTGGAGCCAGCTCCATGCCACTGCAGGGCCACATGCTTTGATTAGAAAGCAACAAGAGGATAGTTTGTTCAATGCTTGCAAATCATTTTATCTACAGAAAGGGAGATAAGTGACTGGGGATGGATATTTTAAATCAATGGAGGTGCATTCTCCAAGTATGTAGCCACCATTTTGGACTTCAGTAATTGTAGTTCTTGTAGCTAAGGCAGGAGTCCCAGACCACTAGCAAGTAGGGCCACCCTTTTTCTCTTTGCTTTCTTGACAACTCCTTCTTTGTCTCCTCTTCCCTTTTACGAGGGGGTGCTGATAAGTATTGAGCCTTTCCCAGAAAAAATTGAGCTAGGAAGCTGTAACTGCCACACTATTCTACATATTCCCTCAGGGAGTCAATGCACTTGCAACGGTCTGTCCTGCAGCTTCTTAAGTCCCTGCAAATAAAATTCTTCCGACTGCTGGTGTAACCTCTCATTTGCAGCATTAGTTGCCTCCAGAACACTCCCTAATCGTTGTCCCTTTAGGTGTTTTTTGAGTTTGGGGAACAGATAATAGTCAGAAGGAGCCAGGTCGGGAGAATAGGGTGAATGGGGCATCACTTGAAAGCTTAAGGACATCAGTTTTGTCATTGTTTCACCTGCAGTGTGTGATGAGGCGTTGCCATGCAACAGGATGACACCTTTGGAGAGCTTTCCTCAACGTTTTTCCTTGATGTTTTCTCTCAACGTCATCAATAAAGCACAGTAATATTTTGTATTAATGGCTGAACCCTGTTGGAGGTAGTCCACCAACAGAACTCCCTTCTTATTCCCCCAAAATGTTGCCATTTGCTTCTGCACCAACCTTTGCACTTGGAACTTCTTTGGTCTGAGGGAACCACTGTGCCTCCATTCCTTAAACTGTTTCTTTGTCTCAGGATCATAACAGTAGATCCATGTCTCATCACCAGTTACCAGTGTGCTCAAGAAATCTGACTCATTTCTTGCAAAATGTTCCAAAACACCCACCAATGACTCCACACGTTTCCTCTTTTGTTCGGTTGTCAAAAATTTGGGGATCCACTTTGCTGCCAGCTTTCTCATTTCCAAGTCATTGTGGATAATGGCACCAACTCTCTCACATGATATTCTCAGATATATAGCAATACTTTTGGCTGATATTCGGCAGTCCTCCATGATCATGTTGTGGATGGCTTTCACATTTGCAGGCACAAAGACAGAAACAGGCCTTCCACTGGGTTTCTCACTTTCAACACTGATGGCCAGTTTTAAAATTGACAACCCAACGTTTAACTGTTGCATATGAAGGCCCACTGTCACCCATAGTTTGTGACATTTCATCCTGGATCTGCTTTGCATCTTTCCCTTGGAGAAACTTGATTATGGTCTTGTGCTCTTCTACATTGAACTTTTCTGGAGGTGCTGCCATGTTCACTTTGGACCTGAACATGAAAGTTAAGTTAAAATAATAGGTAGTTGATTTTCGCACCATTGAATACAGACAAATTGGCCAATACCCCCTGCAATTTATAGCTTCCTAGCTCAATTTTTTCTGGGAAAGGCTCAATACTTATCAGCACCCCCTCGTATCTAGCAGGCTGGGAAAGGGACACACCACTCTTGCCAGAGTTTACTCAGGATGCTTTCTTAAGAAAAAGGAGTGAAATATGCACACCACTCTCAGCTTTCTGGGAAAAGAGCAGGATAAAAACATATCTATATTTTTAAAAGGATAATGTTCCTTTTAAAAGGAAGCGCAAAAAGGTAGTGCAAAAATCAACTACCTAACATTTAAGCAATGTTGCAATACTTAGGAACATTGTTTAAAAAAAGAACAGAAATTGGCACTAATATAACACTTTGTGCACTACGAATCAGATATAAATTACCAAACCAGAATTAAACTCAGCGAACAGAGAAACCACAGACGGAAGCATAATTTTATAAGTAACCTTGAAACTTTAGGTCATCCACAGCTGCCATTCATGCACCAATTCTGTTGAGGTAATTGAGAAGAGGAAAAACAGCTGAAAAATATCAAAAAAAAATAGGTACAGTGTGAAATGTCAAAATGCTAATTTTATTCCCGTATTGCTGAAACTGACTTCCAGAGTTCTGGAAGCTATGTAGACCTATTCTGTAAATCTATCTGAAAAATGCTTCAAACAGATTTCCGACAAGATTAGTCTTCTTCATTCAGATGCATGCCAGCAAAAAAGATAAAAGCAAGAACACAAGAGCTGAGATCCTGTTGCTCTGTTTACACATGCAGAAAGCAAAACAGTTTAATATTAAGTCAATTCAGGCTAGCAAAGCCTGCTGAGCACACACTGAGCTAATGGGCTGAGAATCCTAGTGCTGACTCATTAAATGTCAGCTAGAATTGACTGAACATTTGTTGTTTCCACATGCAAAAGAAAGCAGCAGGGTTTCAGCTGCTGCCTTCTGCAGAACATGGAGCAATTTTGTGAGTAAATCCAACTGGTTCAGATGGTCTCCACAAAGGAAGAGCAGGAAACCCTTCCTTACTGCAACATCCAGTAGCAGAACTGACCGGGGGGGGGGGGAGGCTATCTTTACAATTATTATGTTGCACTATAACTAAAAAAAATCCCCTTCATGGATTGCTGCCTTGTCATGGCGAAGGGGCTTGAGTAATTCAGAGAAGCTATGGGCTATGCTGTGCAGGGACACCCAAGATGGACAGGTCATAGTGGAGAGTTTTGATTAACACGATCCACCTGGAGCAGGAACTGGAAGCCACTCCAGTATCTTTGCCAAGAAAACCTCATGAACAGAAACAAAAGGCTAAAAGATAGGATGCTGGAAGATTAGCCCCTCAGGTCGGAAGGTGTCCAACATGCTACTGAGAAAGAGCGGATGACAAGTACAAGTAGCTCCAGAAGATGGAGAAGCTCTATACAGTCAGCAAAAACAAGACCTGGAGCTGATGATGCCTCTGATCATCAGCTTCTTATAGCAAAATTCAAGCTTAAACAGATGTAAGTAGGAAAAACCACTGGGCCACTCAGGTATAATCTAAACCAAATCCCCTATGAGTACACAGTGGAAATGAAGAACAGATTTAAGGAACTAGATTTGGTGGAGAGAGTGCCTGAAGAACTATGGATGGAGGCTCGTAACATTGTACAGGAGGCAGCAACAAAAACCATCCCAAAGAAAAGGAAATGCAAGAAAGCAAAGTGGCTGTCCAATGAGGCCTTACGAATAGCAGAGAAGAGAAGGGAAACAAAATGCAAGGAAGATAGGGATAGTTACAGAAAATTGAATGCTGACTTCCAAAGAATGGCAAGGAGAGACAAGAGGGCCTTCTTAAACGAACAGTGCAAAGAAATAGAAGAAAATAATAGAAAAAGAAAAACCAGAGATCTGTTCAAGAAAATTGGATATTAGACAAACCTTTTGTGCAAAGATGGACATGATAAAGAACAAAAATGGTAGAGACCTTACAGAAGCAGAAGACATCAAGAAGAGGTGGCAAGAATAGACAGAGGAATAATACCAGAAAGATCTGGATGTCCCAGATAACCACATAATGTGGTTGCCGACCTTGAGCCAGACATCCTGGAGAGTGAAGTCAAGTTGGCCTTAAAAAGCATGGCTAACAACAAGGCCAGTGGAGGTGATGACATTCCAGTCGAACTATTTAAAATCTTAAAAGATGATGCTGTTAAGGTGCTACACTCAATATGCCAGCAAGTTTGTAAAGCTCAGCAGTGGCCAGAGCACTGGAAAAGATCAGTCTACATCCCAATCCCAAAGAAGGGCAGTGCCAAAGAATGCTCCAACTACTGTACAATTACACTCATTTCACATGCTAGCAAGGTTATGCTCAAAATCCTACAAACTAGGCTTCAGCAGTATGTGGACCAAGAACTCCCAGAAGTGCAAGTTGGATTTTGAAGGGGCAGTGGAACTTGAGACCAAATTGCTAACATGCACTGGATTATGGAGAAAGCCAGAGAGTTCCAGAAAAATGTCTACTTCTGCTTCATTGACTACACAAAAGCCTTTTTGACTGTGTGGATCACAACAAACTATGGCAAGTTCTTCAAGCCAGAATTAAGATGGCCGGAAAAAATATCAACAACCTCCGATATGCAGATGATACCACTCTGATGGCAGAAAGTGAGGAGGAATTAAAGAACCTCTTAATGAGGGTGAAAGAGGAGAGCACAAAAAATAGTCTGAAGCTCAACATCAAAAAAACTAAGATCATGGCCACTGGTCCCATCACCTCCTGGCAAATAGAAGGGGGAGATATGGAGGCAGTGACAGATTTTACTTTCTTGGGCTCCATGATCACTGCAGATGGTGACAGCAGCTACGAAATTAAAAGACACCTGCTTCTTGGGAGGAAAGCCATGAAAAAACCTAGTCAGCATCTTAAAAAGCAGAGACCTCACCTTGCTGGCAAAGGTCCGCAAAGTCAGAGCTATGGTTTTTCCTGTAGTGATGTATGGAAGTGAGAGCTGCACCATAAAGAAGGCTGGCCCCCAAAGAATTGATGCTTTTGAATGTGGTGCTGGACTGCAAAGAGAACAAACCTTTCCATTTGCAGGAAATCAAACCTGAGTGCTGACTGGAAGGACAGATCCTGAAACTCAGGCTCCAATACTTTGGCCATCTCATGAGAAGAGAAGACTCCCTGGAAAAGACCCTGATGTTAGGAAAGTGTGAGGACAAGAGGAGAAGGGGACGACAGAGGACGAGATGGTTGGACAGTGTCATCGAAGCAACCAACATGAATTTGACACAATTCCGGGAGGCAGTAGAAGCCAGGAGGGCCTGGCGTGCTCTGGTCCACGAGGTCACGAAGAGCCAGACACGACTTAACGACAAAAAAAAAAAAAAAAAAAAAAAAAAAAAAAAAAAAAAGCATATTACGGAGAACCCGATCTGTATCAATAGAGACCGAGTCCAACCCTTTTAACAAACAGACTGACTGGTTTACAACACGCGTCAACGTCCTTGCCTTCACAGATATTGTATACGGATGATAGCCCTACTAAAGCTTTGCTAATATTGTTTAAAGGAGACATCTCCGCGCCAAGGCATCGGGAAGGGGGAAAGGATTTCCCCACCCCATTACGCATTTCCCTCTCTCCTTTCTCTTCACGTACGAAGCCTCCAAACCCAGGCCACTCTCTAGTCCCCATCCACCCCACAAGGCGGCGCCATTACTACCTGCAAGTTGCAAAGGAACGATGAGAAACGTCGCGTCAGAAAAGTCTTGTGTTGCCGGAAGCTTTACGAATGGCGCGCCCTTCCCCCCCGGCGGTCTCCCTTAAAGTGACAAGAGAGATTCCCGTTTAAGTCCTGTTGTATTACAAATCAACCTGCGCAGGCTGTGCCTTGCCTCATCCGCTCCTTTTTAAAGAGACAGGCAGCGATATTTCTTGGCCGCCCCGCGTGCACGCGCCGAGAGAACGCGCGACCCGTGGCGTAAACTGCATTAGGGACGCAAAAGCTTAAAGCAGAAGAAGTGCCTTGGGCGTTAAAGCAGTTTTTCAAAAAGGCCTTGTTATGGACAGAGTGCAAGCCTATGCAACGCTCTCGGTCGGAAGGAAATCCCGAGAGCGAAGGTTTCTCCCGAGTAAACGCGGGTTCCACCTCACTCTCTGGATTCCCGGGAGGCATTCAGATGACATTCAGAAAGAATGTTCTCCATTCTAATGCTACTCTTCGAATAAATCGTTAGGCAGTGAGAAAGGACCTAGATGCCTTTTGCTTTCTCGCTCCCTCAGAGAGGAGGAGCAGGACGGCTACTGTGTGTCTTCCTTCTGGGAAGGGTTCCTCGCCTTTATCCTTTATGGAGATAAGGAGAAATTCAGCGAACATACTATCTCGCAGCAATCAATTTCCCTGTCCGCTGGATTTTTATCCGTCGTTAAAGGCACATAAATCCTTCAGAGACAGGCATACAGTACCTAAGAGGCTCCTATGGTTGTAGGCGGGTCAATCTCATCTGCTTTAGATGCTCTGCCCCCATAAATAAGCTGGTAACAGTACCTGGCTTCCTTCAAAAAGCTGTAGTTAAGGCGAACACCGTAACAATGCACCTATAATATACAGTATGTATAGCAAAATAGCAGTGAACTAAATAGATCGAATAGATTCGAATAGCTTCTGAGAGCTGGGGTGAACTGCGAATCAAATACCCAAAGGACCATGATTAGAGATGTAAAAAATTTCCGAAAACAACGAGGGAAACCGTGTTTTTTTGTTTTTTTTTTTGTCATGGAAAAGTGGAGTTTTTCGGAAATATTATATGTCTCGCCCTGATTATAATGTTTTCCATACTTTGTTCTCACCCCCCCCAAAAAAAAAATCAAGAGGAGGAGGTTTGGAATTCTGCATATATATTTACACTGTGTTTTTTTAAAAAGTGCCCATTCAAACAATTTGGTTTGAATTCCTTATTCAAAATCTTTTAGCTTCATTTTGAAATGTGATACCGCTGCTGAATCCTCCAGCAGTAATCGAAGTACAGCTTTAACAGTAAGGATACACCCAGTGGATTTAGCACAGATCGTGGAAGTTGAAAAACTTGAAAAAAGAGTAGTAGTTTTAGAATAGGTAGTCATGCTAGTGTGTGCTAGCATAACAGGCAAAAGCACAATAAAAATAAAGAAAAAAATGTTGTAGCACAGGTTAATTTATTTGCAGGGTTTCCAGGCACCCGATCAAACACAGGACAGAAATAGCATTTTTTTAAAAGGGAGGGAGAGGAAAGAAGGACCTGTAAATAAGAATATCGCACTTTTTCCTGGAGATCCCTCCCCCCTTCCCAAAACTCCAAAATTTCTGCGTTGAAAACAGCTCCTCAAACTCTCAGGACAATGATAGGCGCATTTAAAAAACGTAACTGAAGCTCCTGCCTACTATGGGCAAGGCGACAAGGCTTGCTGGGATAGCATACGGGCACTGATACGACTCATATTCCGCCTGCAGCATGGGAGAATGTGCGGGGATGTTTCATTCAACGCGGGAACGACTAAATAATGTACGTATGAATCAAGAGAGCATTTATGGGACGTACTGTACGCGTGTACATTAAACGTGTGTGCGCACCAATGAATCATGTTTATAGGAGTCGAGAAATAGGAACCACACGTGCGTTCGTGTGGGATATCATCATCATCATGCTGCAAAAGTGTTTCACCACGTTCCTCATTTAGGGGGTAGACTGATAGCAGTAAATTGCTTCCCAATTGTTAAGCACAACGGTACGGTTTATTTTAACAAAACATCCTGGTTTTACTAAATTTTCACTCTTTCGTTTTTTTTTTAAAAAGTGCAGAAACGGATTGTAGGCAGTGTTCAATGCCAGCGGATCGTCAGCAGAAGGATTGCCACTTTCAGCTCCTCTTAAGGTGTCTCGTGCATTTAGCGATGGCAGCTGTTAACTGCTCCAGAGGATCGGTTAGCCTTGACTGTCTCTGGGAAGGCTTGTGTCTGTTGAACTTTTGCGTGCAAGACGTTAAAAGGCAGCCTGGTCTTGATATTAAGAAGGTGCCATACTGGCTAGTATTGTGTTACTGAGATTAGCTGTTCAGAATGGGTCCTCTTTATCTGGATAAAAAATCTCTATAAAGCAAGTTCTGGAGACTTAGGGGTGGAGAACAGAATATCTGATGCTTGTATGGATAACAGTCAAAGTTGCAGTGTGAGGAAAGATGCCTTCACACAGAAGGAAATAAAAGTTAGAAGCTCTTGTTCAGTACTGTAATAGTATATATCAGTTCCATCAGTACTTTAAGGAGATTGCCTGAATGTTCAGGGGCTTGGTTTGTGGATAAGCATGTTAACCTGCTGCTTAGAGAAGACTTGGTTTACACAAAATGCTTTGTTAGAATAACAATTCAGAAAATGGTGTCTTTCTACAGGCTTGTAGTCTAAAATGAAAAGGAAAATGGAGTCAAAAACAGATTTTCAGACAGCAGTTCTGAAAGCAGTTTTCTCCAAAGCTGTGATCCATGATAATGCTAGTGTGAATTATGGGAGATGTAGTCCAATATATCAAAGGTGCCAGGTTAGGGAAGGCCATCTTAAAGTAATAAAAATACTTATTACATTGAGTGTCGATGAGAACAGTTCAGGAGAGGAGCAGCCAAATAGGTTTCTTCTGCTGCAGCCAGATCCTCAGGCAGGTTGTGCCTGCCTTAGGATCTGAAGATGAGCTGGTTCCCTTGCCATGCATCACTGGAACCTTTCCTGTTCAAAGCTTTATATAAGGTTCTGAAAAGAGGTCGAAATGCAGAGCCCTATGTACTACAGTATTCGGGTTTCAATGCACTGTGCCTTTAACTCACTGGAATATTAGGATAAGGGCCCACGTTTCCACTAACTCCATATAAACTTGCAACATAGGTCCTTTCCCACAATTTTGTCCCATGTATCATGAATGATGTGTCTATTATAATTTTGAAAGTACATTTCTGAAATCACATCATTGTCACGTTGTGACTTTTCCACATCATAACCTTAAGCATCTCCCTTCTTACCTAAAGTCATTTTTTCCCTTTCAAGTTCACTTTTCATAGGGCAAAATGGCTCAGGAGCATAATCGCTCTTGCCACAGGACACAATGCCAATAGTTTTTGACGAGGCTTAGTTTCCTGAAACCTATTGCAGGTATTGTAAAAAATGAAATAACGTGAACATGTTGATATTAATAGTAATGTGTTGCAGTTGTGTTTCTGGAAACCAAATTTATGTAGAAGCAGTTCATTGGCCTGCACTCTAGTTAGCAGAGAGAACTATTTTACACATTTCTTTTCTTTTCCTTTATAGATCTTGGGATGGAGAGCAGCTGCAAGCATTGCTTGGTCTCTGCTTCTGCTTCCTTTGTGTGTTGCTGTCTTTATCAGCATTAGCAGTATTGACTTATTCCATCCTATACAATGGATCACAAGTATGTACAGTGTACTGTCTGAGACAGAAGTGTTGCAAAATAATACTGTTAGTCCATTTATGTTGCCTTTTGTTCAAAGTGATTTCTACAGTATATATATAATCTTGGTAGTCATAACAACAGTTCTGCAAGGCAAGCTGATACTCTATTTAGGAGGTACAAGGATGGTGTTGGAAACAGTGGCTTGACTTAGGCAACTCAGTGACTGCCTTCTCATGTCCTGAACTAGCTTCCTCCAATGTTGTCCTCTCTAGATGTGTTGGGTTATAGATTTCATCACCCCATTGTCCTTGTTGGTTAGAGACAGTAGGATCACTCCTTAGGGTTAGCTTGATATGCAAAATCTGAACCTTAGACTTGTGCATCCTGTTCCTTCTCCTAGCAGATCTGTTACATAGTACATCTCTAGAAAATAATTCTTTTTGTTTGTTTGTTTGTTTTAGGTTCTTTCAATGATTTGTATACTTCCTATGTTGTATTTTGTATACTACTGATGTCTGTGGTGATAGTGGTAATAAACATATTCAGTGTTGAATTTCACACAGGTAAGTGTTGAAAAGATGTGCAATGTAAACCTTATAGATTGCTACTTTGTGCATAATTTCATTAATTTATTTTATTGCCTGTTTTGTCTTATGGCATAAAAAAGACAATTGACTTGCATCCTGTAGTGCTTTATGTTCTTTATTTGTAAATGATCAATCATTCTAACACTTGCTATAAGTCCTTAAAGATTTTTCTGAGCACACATTGTCCAATTCTGTTTTGCCTTGACAGTATAGTCAGGATCTCCCTATCATTTCTTGCCTGGAAAAATCATTCCATCATGTTGTTAACTTCCTAACACTTGAAATTAAGAGAAATGATTATTGGAGATTGATGTCTTGAAGTGTGGAATGGAAGGAAAATTACATGATTTGCTTAATGGTAGCTAAAATAATTTTTTTTCTCACATTGCAGTTGTGCCTTCTATTCCTTGCTCTCGATTAGCACTGATAAGCAAGATTATCCACCCACAGCAGGTGATCCATTCAGTTGCCCACGCTGTAATGGGAATGCTAGTGGCTTGGTGTGCTGCTGTCATGACGAAAGGAAAGTTCCTCTTCTTATCTGTACCTTGTACAGCTACAGAAAGGTAACTACTGGGTTATTATAGAGGTTTTATAAAAACGTAAGGCTTTTTATAAGTACGGAACAGTACAAACTGCAAACATTTTTCAGTAGGTAAAATGCAGTATTAGTGAGGTATTATTCATTTTTCTCCTTCCCTTTTTGCAATCCTACTCCCAGAATTTTTCACATATTCCCAAGGCAAAATTTTATGAGTTGCGGCCCACAAACAGACCTAAATTTCATTCACCTGGAACATAGCTTATCATGGATACTTCCGAGGCCTGTGTTTCCTGTTGTTAATGTAAAAAAATAATAGAATTGCCCCAGTGCTTCCTGAAAGGTCTAGATCTTCATTGCCACACATTAGACTCTGTAGAGGTGTAGTCCCAAAGAACTATATCTCTCACAAATAATTCTGGGAGTTGGGCGTCCAAGAAAACCCCACCCCAAAACAAACAAGGAATGGCACATTTCTTTCTAGTTCACTATTATAATTTAAGATTATTTCCAGCACTCCAAATTCACTTGCTACACATAGAGAGAGCAGGCAAAGATAAAGGCCTCAGCAAATCAGTTATTCTTGGGAAAATAACTTATTTCCTTACAGCAGGTTCTTTAAAAAGCATTCATCTAGGTCCTAGATTTACCTCTTTTTTAAACAAACTGCATTTCTCCTGCTTTTAGGACATAAAGGACAGAATCTTGTTTTGGAGGGAAATAATCTTCTCTCACCAGCCTACTGCAACTTTATTGATAGTTGCAAATACCAGTTGCAGAAGAGGAGAATCTCCGTCCTCCAGGCTCCACTTGATCTATGGAGTTCTCCATCTGACTTACAGATACCTGTAAGAGATAGAAAAATGTTTTATTCCTCCTTCCTTGTGTATGGAAGGGAAAGAAGAATGAAGTGCACAATTCTCAGGGTCAAACTAGAGGAATGTGGTAGTCTCTACAATTAACACATTTTCCCTCCAGCAACAAGATACCCTCAGAAATGCAATCAGACTTGGAAAGTAAGCTTATATTTGCCTTCCAGGGACTTGTCTCAAAACAAAGCTTGTCAGATTCCAGAATACAGAGGCAAAGAAAATCATGTACTGTGGTAAACAGGTGTCTTTCACCACTTCAGGTGGCACTGTTTCTAAATACATGCAGAGTTTATTGTCTAGTTTCACCTTCAGGCAGTATTTGCAAGTTCCTGCTGAGCATGTTCTCTCCTCCATCTATGGTTGAAATGGCACCTAGGAAAGCCCCATTGGCTGGAGACTCAAATGTGCCACACTCCTGCTAGAGGAGTGACTCTGTCCTTCTAATGCCTATGCAATATTGGCATTTGTGGAGCAGTTAAATGTAAAGGCTGAGCGTTATTGTGTAACTGTGCAAGTAGACCCTTAAGAGACTTCCCAACACTTACTAATCTGCCTTGTAAGCTCAGAACTTTCTTATTTGCAAGATGTATGTTTTCACCCTTTTAGCATAAAAGCTTGTCTCTTTAGGAGTGAGTTTGTGTCCCTCCACAACCTCATTCTGTGGCCTTGATCGTAATGCAGGTGCTGCAGGACCAAGCTTGAATGAGGGAAGATGGTTTCCTTAGGAGGCTTAGCGCAAACTGCTGGAAATCTGAATTGCTAAATTATGTAATAAATTGATAAGAATTCATTAAAAGTAGAGTTAAGTGCAGAGTCATTGCTTTTGCAGTCATAACTAATGTGACTGTTTTGCTTCAGTACAGCTGATGTGGATCCATATATGTGCCTGAATGAGTACCACCTCTTTCTCTTGCTCCTTGGAGCTTTTATGGGTTACAGCTATAGCCTCCGGTATCTTGTCAACAATTTGAACTACCTTCCTTTCCCAGTCATACAGGTAAGTGCATCAAAGATGGTAGGACTATAGTTCAAACACTGGGGTAGCTTGGTGTTGTTTCTTCTGCATGTTCTTGACTACTGGTTACAGCTTTTGAGAGATGGGAGGAGCCTTAAGGCCACCTTTGTGTCAGGAGCGCTTTGTGTCAGGAGGGGTTCTCCCACAAGAAGTGGGTACAAAATTTTAGTTCTACCTTACAGTCTTTCCACTACTTAGATGAAAGCTATTTTACCCTCCTAGATATTTTAAGAATAGACTGTAATACCATTCTGCTTTGTTGCTGGTTTCACTTTGTTGTTATAGGTTATAGTGTTTTTATTTCACTTGCTTTCATTATGTGTTTGTTCTAGTTACAATATAATTTATCTGGGATTTATAGCTTATGTGAGAACACTGTTTACACCGTGACAACCAATGCGATGGAGGAAATAGAATGTTGGATTAGGACTCTGAATTGAAATCTCTGCTCTCACCCACAAAAAGTCAGTGGGAACTAGCAGGGGTGAACATCTCACATACCTCAGACTTTATTTGGAAGTTGAGTCATGGCATCTAGACTTCTTTCTTCTTAGGTTGAAATGTTTCACTACTCATCCAAGTAGCTTCTTCAGTCTGAGGAAAGTTGGTAGGAGATATATCCTCCATATTGGTTTCACTTCCCCTTGGTCTGAATAAGCTTGTCATCAGGACAAAGGACTGGGGGTGAGGGATAACATAGTTTATACTTATAAATATTTTGTATATTGCCTAGAAAATATTTATCAGGCAGTTAAAAAAATAATTTATAAATAAACATAGATGCTATAAATCAGTGGTTCTTAACCTGGGCGATAATGCCCCCCAGGGGGCGATTTCATTTTTCAGGGGGGCGGTAGAACGAAAAGGGGCGGTGTGGGGGCACTGGAGCAGAAGGGGGCGGTAGGGGGGCGCTGGAGCAAGCCAAACCTGTGAAGATGGCTGCAGCCTTTTTACAGTGTGCATGAATATATATTTTCCTCCAATTTTAATTTAGTTTCAGACTTTTTGTCTTGAAATTTTTGGTTCCTGAATTTGTTTTTATGCCCTTTTTATATTTCTTTTTGCGTCTTAAAATTCACTTGCAACTAAATCATTAAATGTTACTTTTTGGGGGCATTTCATTTTCTTGGAATTTAATTTTGTTTTCAGGGGTCATTGGATTTAAGTGTCTTAAACAAACAAACAAACAAACAAACAAATAAATAAAATATCACTGTGGGGAGGGGGGCGATGATAACTTCCTCAATGGCTCAAGGGGTCGTTTCTTTCAAAAAGGTTAAGAACCACTGCTATAAATCATGTGTGGAAGGAAGCTTGCAGAGGGGACTTTCCTGTCCCTTCTTTTCTCCTACAGCCCTTTGTGTTCCCAGAAGCCTCTGCGGAAATTTAGAGACTTCACTGAGTGCTGTGGGCTGTAGCAGAGGCAGTTTTCATAAACTGGATTCCATTGCTCTTGAAGCTCTCTTCTGTACGTATGCTGTGTCTGAGTCTCTAGCTCAGTAATTCTGGTTTTCTTGCTAACGCCTTTTTTAGGTGTGTGTTGATGGAATTTGAAAATTTTATATAGTGTTTCTATTTTATTAAAGTGTTGAGAAATAATGAAATAAAATGGATCCTGTCTTGTTAGTAAGATTTATTAAAAGATCTTCAGTGTTGGTTGACATTCCTGATGTAACTTTTGATTGAAACTATAACTAAAGTCTTTTAAATGTTGCTTCTAAAATGTATGTGCAATATTTTTCAGCAATACAAATATCTACGCTTCAGAAGATCTCTTCCACTGCTGGTAAAACACAGTTGTGTGGAGTCACTGTATATGGTTAGAAATTTTTGTGCCGCATACTACTTATTCGGTAAGGTTTCACTTCCCCCTCCCTTTACAATATGTGATCTCATTGGGAACAGAAGCTTTTGGGGTTCGTTCTGAGTAGAGTTCTAATAGCATACTTCTGATTATCAGGTGCTGATATCAAAGCGGAGGTGACCATCACACTCACACCTTATTTGTGAGTTTTGTAGATTCAAAATAAGAAGGAAAGTACAGTGGTACCTCGCTAGACGGCGACCCCGCTATACAACGAATCCGCAGGACGGTGACTTTTTGCGATCGCTATAGTGATTCTCAAAACAGTCATTCCTATGGGGAAATTCTGCTGGATGTCGATTAGGTCCGTGCTTCACGAACTGTTTGTTCGCAAGACAACGATTATTCCAGCTCCGCAAAATGGCTGCCCTGTGTTTTCCGCAGGACAGCCATTTTAACAACTGATCGTCGCTCGGAAAATGGCTTCTTCTATGGGCAATCTTTGCTGGACAACGAGGTAATTTCCCCATTGGAACGCATTAAACGAGTTTCAATGTATTCCAATGGGGAAAGGCTTTTCGCATGATGACGATTTCGCTTAACAGCGATTTTCCCGGAACAGATTATCGTCGTCATGTGGGGCACCACTGTATGCTAGACTGGAGGGATGATGGTCCTGTAAGATGATTCTCTCTTTGACTATCCTGCCATGTTTCATTAGCATCTGTTTTTCATTTGCATCTAGTCAAACTGTGAGGCTCTTTATCATGGTTATGCAATCGAATGGCAGTGTGGGCCAGTAGCGTGTACCAAAATAGATTCTGCTGTGAGAGATGACAATCAGTTTTCCATGTGGTTGTGGCATATGAGTGGTTGTGTCTCTTTTTCACGCTGCTGCATCTGCATGGTTTGCAGTGAATAAGGTATCTTGCTGCAGAGACAAAGGTCAAGAGTTTGATTCCCCATGGTAACTCTTCTGAAAACTATATCTAGAAAACCCTGTCAAGGATTGCCATAAGTAATAATCAGTTTGATGGCAGGTAATTGTTAATTTCCCGTATCATTCGTAGCTCAGTGAAAGAGAAGATCTTCCTGGTGTGGCAGCAGATCTTTCCTCTTCTCCATCAGCTATTTACTCAGCTCAGCATAAGGATGGTGGTTGGGCAACATAATCCTTCAGAATCCTTGCAAATTGACTGTTCTGAAATATATGCACAGTATTTTTCAGCAATATAAATGTCTGTGTTTCAGAAGCGCTTTTCCACTGTTGGCAAAACTGTTGTCGACAGAACAAAATTGTCTGGAAGTAGAGGAGAAAATGTGAAGGGGATTTTTTTTTAAAATGGGAACAGCAAGGATATTGAATTTTGATTGAGCAGTTGCTAGAACATCATTGAGAATAACATCTTTAACATGCTTAGCAGCTTGAAAATATAGCTACAGTTTTTTGTCCTGCTGTATCTTTTTCAAATTTAGCCACTAGGCATATAACCAGTGCTTTTGAATGAGAGACAGAACTGCATGCAGCACATCACTTGCTGATGACTTCCTTTGTATTCTCTCCAGCTTAGCAGATGAAAGACGAGTGCGCTGCTTTCATCCTAGAAGGGATGAAGGAAGATTGAGGCATGGAAGCAGCTCAGTCTTAAGTTGCCAGGGGGAAGTGGCAGTGCAGAGGATGCTAGGGAGAGGTGGCATTGTCACTCATCTCTCTTTCCCTTGCCATCTTGCAACCTGCCTTAAGAGACAGGACTTAGATAACATATACGTAGGGTCCCAAGAGACACTTTTGCAGAGATACCGTGTGAAAAAGAGAGAGCACATGGGGCAGAGGCTTTATGGGAGGCATTCATTGGTTGAATGAGGAAGGGCTTCTACTGGGTTGGTTCCAAGCCTAGTGGTGTTTATGGTAAGCCCACTGACCTTAATGGGGCAGATTGGTCATGAGTTTTGGGTTTCATTAATATCTATGAATCTATTCTAAGCATAACTTAATTGCTATCCAAATCAGCAAATGTTAACAAGGATTGCAGAGACTAAATTGCAGGGAGGGACTCTACCTTGGGCTAACACCTAAAATAAGAGATTGTTTACCATTGGGTTAGGATTCCAGGTGATATGGTAGCACTCAACTACTAAACATTTCTGCTAAGATAGTTAAACCATCTTATTTAAAATTGTCATGATGTTTATGTTTTCAAAAAACATGTTATTTTTAACAATATACTTTCTGATGAATATTCCTCTTTTTCTGTGGAAGCACTGTAGTTTTGCATCTTGGTTTTTCTGTTTCTGGCATCTCAGGTTATATTCCAAGGGCATGGATGATTACCACAATGAATCTTCAGATTGATAGGTTAGTATTTTTTATGTTGTTGTTTATTATATCTTTATCTCTACTAGGGGTTACATTTCTTAGTTTGTACCATTTGCAGGCTGCCTTTCTCCCAGTAAGGAGATCTAAGGTGACTCACAATGTTAAAAGAGCCAATAGTAAAAGTGCAGTAAGTTACAGATTCAGGAGCAATTGAATGTGCAATAATAATTAAACACCTGTTAGTTAATTTAAAAGCATTAAAAATTTAAAACAGACCTAGGAAAACCACCTTGAAAGAAGTTGTAGAATCATCACCCTATTATAACTCTTTTGACCTACCTAGTTTGTGCTTATTTGTTGGATTTATAGGACAAAAATTAATAATTTTTTGCTACAGACTGATTAATTCAATTGTTTATATGATGTATACCAGACAATATAAATTTGTACCAAGGAATCTGTTCTACAGAACTCCCCCTGATTATATTTACTTCTTTTTTTAACATTTTAGTAAACTTCCACTTCTTGATACAGTGTCTGGCCTCCTGGACTTCTCTCTTCTGTACCACAGCTGGTTGTGTGGTCTGTTTCTTCTGATGTCCTGGTACATTGCATGGTTGCTTTTCAGGATCTTTGCTACTGAGGTCGGTATAAATTAGTATTTGCCACCCTTTCCCTACTTGCTATACTCCAAATGTGTCAGATTACAACTCCCATCATTCTCTCCCAATATTTGGAGGATACTGTGTTGGGGCAGCTATCCCACGTCATATAGTTTCACTATTTCTGCTGCTTGTTTTTAAAGAAATATAGTAAAATCGTCTTGTATTACAGTGCAATAGAAATGACTATGCAAAGGTTCACCTGTCTTTGGTTGAAGTTGATGCTCCTTTTCTTTGCTTTCCATCGGGACTCTGTTGGCATCCTCGTCCATTATCTTGCTTTTAAATGAAAGCTGATTTGATTATTGGATTATTTTATTACTGGCTGAAATGGTACTGTGCACTTACACAAACGGTGCAACTTTTAAATGTGTATTGCTGCAAGTTAAGGAATTATTGTAGGCATTTGTGACAGTACATAACTGATGATGTCTACAAAGATTTCTTAATTTATAGCAGTTTCCAAATGTTACGTCTTGCACAACAGAATTTCAGCCATTCATAATAGATTCTTAGTAATATTCTTATGCTGATTCCAGCCACATTGTGTTCTGTTTTTAGGCACATCACTTTCCTGTGCAGCCAACTTTTGCAGAAGAAGCAGATCAGTGTTTACCCAAAATTTTAAGCAGCAATCCTCCATCTCTTTTAAAGGTATGCCTTCAGTGTGATTACCAGGCTGTCAGTCAATGTGTTTGCTCCATATTTTCATGTCAAAATATCAATTTAGCCATATAATTACTACTTCAGTCTAAATGTATTCAAATTTATTACAAATCTATTCAGAATCACTCCTTTATACATTGGCTTGAGCATCTAAACTAGTGGTGTTTTTTGATAGTTCTAACTCTGCTGCTTAATGAAAATTATAGGTTCTTAATACTAGGACTTTTCCAACAAACAGAGATTCAGTCATTTCTTTCTACGTATCCATGTAATTTGTGTTGAAAATGAACGATTCACAGTTCCATATGTGGGTACAGTAAATAGGCTGTTTGTCTTCATTAGTATCAGTCAAAGAGGAGGCCTTTGTGGGAGAACATGTTGTTACATGCCATCAAGTCATTTCTGACTTACAGAGACCATTTGAGTTAAAGACTTCCAAAAAGTCCTATCATCGATAGCCCTCTTTAGGTATTGTAAGTTCAAGGTTGTGACTTTTTTTTACCGAATTAGTCCATCTCACATTAGGCCTTCCCTTTTTTCTGTTGTCTTCTGCTTTTCCAAGCATTGTCATTATTTCCAGTGAATCTTGTGTCTTCTTGTGATGTGCTCAAAGTATGGTAGCTGCAGTTTTCTTGCTTTTGCTTCTATAAAGAGAGAACATAATTGGGAATATTTTTAAAAAAATTAAAATGTTGTGATAAGAGGTATTCTGAGATAGCAACAAGGAACCAAATGTTCTTGTCTTGCTGTATCAAGGTGGTCAACATTAGTACTGTACTAACTTTGGAAAGTAGTGTTCAAGCTTGGCACTTTTTAAAAGTAATTTTCAATATTTTTTTTCTGTAGTTCTTGGCTTTACAGGACCTGATGTTTCTTTCCCAGTATTCTTCTGTGCGACGTCAAGAAGTCTTTAGTCTTAGCCAACCAGGTATTTAGAAGATACTCAATGCTTCTTTCAGTTGGAAGGTGGGAAGCACCTGCTGAGATGCTTATTTGATTTGGGAAGAGTGAGGACATGTTTGTTGTTTTTTTTTTTTTTTTGGTATGGAACATGTTACTGCTAGAAAGAAAACTACCACTGTTGTGTCCATAGGTGAGTGTGAAGTGGTACTGGAATAAGTGCATAAAATTATTATTCGTTCTGCATCAAAGCAAAAAAAGGCTTGTACTATACATGTCTGTGCATCTTTTCTGTAGAGTGTTGGAGATTCATCCGAGTTTATGTACTATGTAGGGAAACCTTATTTCACTTCCTGACATTATAGTTTTTGGGGGGCTTGCCTGGTTGTGTGTATTAGGCTGGAAAATTGTATACCATTTACAGAGTGTTCATCTGTTCTTCCAAAGTCATACCATAAAAAGGAAATAAGTAGTACAGTTACATACTTTATATCAGCCAATGCTCTGCTACACCGTGGTATCATAGGTTGTGAAGTAACTATTAGGAGATTTTTAGTCTCTGTTTCTGCTTTTAATGTACTGTACATTCTGCTTGTCTCTAAAAGGTGGCCATCCACACAACTGGACTTCTATTTCTAGGGAGTGCTTGAATCTTCTAAATGATCTGACACAGAAACTGCTAATTCACCAAGATGCTGCAGCTGCAAATGGGAGATTGAAGCAGGAACCTGTCAGTGACCTGGGACAACCCTCTAGCCCTCCAGGTAATGGACAAATACATTGTAATGCCTCCTTTTGGAGTCTCTGAGCCTATGTTTGTCCAGTTTGTCCAGTGGGAATATTTTAACTTCTGAAATAGTTTAACAACTGAAACGGGACTGCATGGTGCTAACTCTGATCTCATGAAACAGTAACAAGGAGTGCAAGATAGCACTTTCATTTGGAGTTTTTCATTACTTAAAAGTGGACATTCCAATGCATGTTTGTGAGAGCTTATAGTAATAAAACCTTTATTGTCATACATACATACATACATACATACATACATACATACATACATATGCCTGATGCTATGTGGAAGTGATTTTTTGCCATGGTTATTGGATGTTTTCCCATAGTTGAACGCCATATCAGTGTGAAGGAGTACATTTTCTCTGAAGGAATGGGAACCACAAACAACACCCTGATGTCATCCATCATTGTAAATAAGGCTCAAAATCAATATTCAAACAATAACAAACACGGCCAAAGAGCCCAAAAACCCACAACAACCATTAGATCCCGGCCGTGAAAGCCTTCGCAAATACACTAACAAAAGCATTTATCATATGGCTTCTTTACTGATCAGTTCTTTCCACATGGTCATTTATATAGGAATTAGCTCTACTTCAAAGTGTCCTTTTTCAGGGAGTGGAAGAGAGTTACTTTCACCACCTTTCTCACCCCACTGTACAAACTACCATCAAGGCTTATAAACATCAGTCTCCCTGCCCTAATGTCTCTTACCAACTGATGCAAATGCTTGAACTGGTCTTAATGATGCTCTTGAGTCAGAGTCAGGTCCTCCCATTTTTCCAGACCGTTCTCTTTGGTCTCTCTGGTGATTCACAGCTGAGTCTTGACTTTATTGGGCTTCCCTGGATCCTTCCAGGTGAGCCCTTTCAGCTAGCCAGGAATGTAGTCGGTTAAGGAGGGGGTTACCTTTTGAAGCTGCAAAGCCAGCATGTACAGTGGTGCCCCGTATAGCGAGGTTAATCCGTTCCGGATTAACCTTCGCTATACGAAATCTTCGCTAAGCGGGAAGTAAAAAGCCATTGGAACGCATTAAACTTCATTTAATGCGTTCCAAATCGGCCCTAAACTTCCCACGTAGAGAAGTTTCCTGGCCCCGGGCAGCCATTTTCGCGCCCTCCCCTCGCTTGCCGAGGGCGCGAAAACGCCGCGGGGGGCCATTTCGGGTCGTTTTGAAGCCGCAAAACAGCTGTTTTGCGGCTTCAAAACGGACCCGAAATGGCCCCGCGCCGCGTTTTCGCGCCCTCGGCAAGCGAGGGGAGGGCGCGAAAACGCGGCGCGGGGCCATTTCGGGTCCGTTTTGAAGCCGCAAAGCTGTTTTGCGGCTTCAAAACGGACCCGAAATGGCCCCGCGCCGCGTTTTCGCGCCCTCCCCTCGCTTGCCGAGGGCGCGAAAACACAGCGCGGGGCCATTTCGGGTCCTTCAGCGCCCATTTTGGAGCCGCCGATCAGCTGATCGGCGGCTCCAAAATGGCCGCCGGACACCCAATCGTCGCAAAGCGAGGTGCGGCGATTGGGTGCTCCGTATAGCGATCCCGAAAAAGGGGATCGCTATACGGATTCGTCGTTGTACGGTGCGCTCGCTAAGCGAGGCACCACCTTACTAGAATCTGGCTGCTCTTCACTCCACTCAAGGCCGCTGGCCCAGTCCTCTCTCTCCCTCTTCCCCTGCTTACTGCCCCCCCCAGCTCTTCCTCCATCTTCCTTACACTCCCTACGTAGCAGGAGACTTCTTTGGTCTGCTTTTTTCCTCTTTCTGCCCTTCTGCTTCTCTTTAGGGCTCCCCTGGAGCATTCAATCCTTGGTAATGTCCAGGAGAAGCCATCTCCCCCATTGTTTCTGCAGGGGTTCACTGGGAACTCATTAATCCCATGCAGGTATTCAGAACTGGTGTCTGTGGAAGGAAATGAGAAGCATGCTACTGTCCAGTCTCATTTACCTGTGACCTCTCCATGTTAACGGAGCTTGCAGCAGGGAATCCCGATAAGCAAAGTTTCTGACTCTGCAGAGCATTGTTTTTGGACTGCAACTCCCAGAGCCTTGTTTAGATGTGTGGTTCCCAACCTTGGGTAACCCAGGTGTTTTTGGATTGCAACTCCCGGAAGCCTTCACCACTAGCTGTACTGGCTGGGGTTTCTGGGAGTTGCAGTCCAAGAACACCTGGGTTACCCAAGTTTGGGAACCACTGGTTTACAGTATATTAATTCATTTCAACCATTTCCAGTAAATGCAGACAAATCACAGCAGGAAGAGCCATAGCATACTGTATATCTTCACTCCTACAGACAGCTGTTCGAACACTTGCATACTCCTGTTCTATCTGCGTTTTCTGTGCATGGAAGTGCTCAACACCACTTAACTTTCAATAAATTGTAATTTCGGCTAAGCTGAAACAAATTCATATATGCGTACATCTAAACTGTTTTTGCTGTCTGTTTCAGGGCACTAATAACTGCATAGAAATACACTGGCCAAAAAAATTTATTGTTGTTCACATTAACTTACCACAGCTAATTGATAGTTGCATGCCTCTTGCTCAAGAAAGATATGCCATGGTGCCTAATTAGTCAGTTGCAATTAGCAGTGGCAAGTTACGTAAACCTTATGTGAACACAGGTAGGATTCTGGCCAGTGCTTTTAGTAACAGAAAAATAACTCTAAAGGTAACATTAATTCCTTCAACTCCATTGCCAAATCCAGTGAATGTTAATATCTCTAGTGAAATGATGCTTCTATGCAGTACACTTCGGCTCTTTTACTCAAAGTGGTATCAGTACTTTTATAGTCACCTTTTTTGACAGGTACAAAAGTGATTATTGTGTTTTTTTTATACTGCATGTAAGTTTGTAGCTGGAGCAGTTGCTTCAAGAAGTGCGTGGTTGTGAAATGCTGCTCGAGATGAGCCATCCTGGGTTTACCCTTTTTCAATTTTCTTCCTTGGTAGTAGCGGCCGCTGAAGAGAACCTCTTTCAGACCCCAAGGTTCAACACCGTTCCACGAACTAATATATCCTCTTTGGTTAAATCATCTCGGCTGCCTTTTAAAACTTCGCCTGCAACGGATCTTGGGAGCAGTTTAGGGTCACCATTCAACCCTTCTCCTCTGAGTCACAATCCTGGAACACTGGAGTTAAGCTCTCCTTGGCATGGATCTGTCCAAAGTCCCCACATTATGAGAAGAGGACCAAAACTATGGACATCAGGTTCAGGTAGCAGAAGTTATTTTGTCCCATTCATTTGTTTTTAATTTGTTAGCTGCATGTCAATCCTGTCTTTCCTCCAGTGAGGTCAGGATGGTTTACTTGGAGGTCCTCTCTGCTTTAGCCTCACAACAAGCCTGTGTGATAGCTCAGAATGACAGTGATTGACTGGCGTGAGGTCATCCACTGGGTGTTTTGGCTAAATGGGGACTTCAGTTTAGATTTCTCCTGTTCCACTCTTAACATTTGAAACATTTTATTGTATTTCACACAATACACTCCCTCGAGTGGCAAAGCTTGAAGACCTTTGAAATTTGTGGTTGTGATAACTCAGTGGAGTATTTATCAGGCCATCTGCTGAGTTTCTTACCGAGGGGCTGGGTTTCTCTTGCAGATCTGCAGTGGACAGGCTCTCCTCATGAACCCCATCCCACGGTTGCTATTACAAAAGGTACTAATGAAGCAGTGCAACCACAATTTATCTACACATGGCTGCAGAAAAAGAAAGAACAGGTACTATCACATACTAAACAATGAGTGCATCAAGTCATCTGCAGGGTTTGTCTGTATGATACTGATAACTGTACTGTATGCTGTTGAACCAATTCTGAATTATGGCAGTCCTATTTGGGGTTTTCTAGGTAGAGAGTACTCAGAAGTGGTTTACCATTCCCTTATTTTGTGGGCACTATGGGACTGTACAGCTTGCCCAAAGCCACACAGGCTGGCTCTTCTCCCAGGAGGCTCAGTGGGGAATTGAACTACCAATCTCTGGCTCCACAGCCAGATAACTAACTCACTGAGCTATCCAGCTAGCTTCACATACTGTATGTTCCCTTAAAAACATGTAGAGAGCAATTCCAATGACACTTTACAATTGGGCTGTCAAGGCAGCAAATGTTCAAGTATTGTTTTAGTAGAAGTATTAAATTGAGGATATAGAATGTTATTCTCTAGTGATCTTTATGTATGTTTTTCACCTTTTCAAATACTGCTTCTTTCAGCTGAAAAGCTTCTTGTCAAGACGAGTGCTGATAATGTATTTTTTCAATAAGGTAAGGATGAGTGCCTGACTGCTTGAGATTTGGTGAGCAGCAAATAATTCTTGTTAGTACTATGAGTAACCATTATTAATACTTGCATCTACCATAATATTAAATGAAAATATGACCCACTGAAATAGTTTTTGTGTAACATGAATGTTTGGTTTCAGAATGTTAACTATTTACAGTCTTGAATTCTGTGGTTCTGCGTATCAGGACATAATAAAAATCATCTGGTCTTTAGCAGGTTTGAAAATTAGGTAAATATAACCTCAGATGAGCAACAAGACATGACATATTATACCGTGTTGTGATTTATTTAACAAAAATAAAGCCAAAATGGAGAAGCCATGTGTGAAAAACTAAGTACACCTTTTGATTCAATAGCCAGCAGAAACGCCTTTAGCAGCAATAACGTGAAGTAATTGTTTTCTGTATGACTTTATCAGTCTCTCACATCATTGTGGAGGAGTTTTGGCCCACTCTTTTTCAGCCGTTCTGTTGTAGATTTTCTGGTGTGCTTGGGATCATTGTCATATTGCATGATCTAATTTTGGCCAAGCGGTTGCTCTTAAACAGATGGCCTCACATTTGACTCTAGAATACTTTGGTATACAGAGGAGTTCATGGTTGACTTAATAATTGCAAGATGCCCAGGTGCTGTGGCTAGAAAACAAGCCCAAATCATCACCACTCTACCACCATGCTTGACAGTTGGTATGAAGTGTTTGTGCTGATATGATGTGTTTGGTTTTCGCCAAACATGGTGCTGTGCATTATGGCCAAAAATCTCCACTTCCGTCTTGTCAGTGTCCAAAGGACACTGTCCTAGAAGTCTTGTGATTTGTTCTTTTTCGAGAGAAGAGGCTTTCTCCTTGCAACCTTTCTAAACAAACTATACTTGTTCAGCCTTTTTCTAATTGTACTGCATTGACCTTTATCATTTAACATGCTTACTGAGACCTGTAGAGTTTGAGATGTAACTCTTGGGTTTTTTCCAATTTCTCTGAGCATTGCATGGTCTGATCTGTCTTGAATGTTTTCCACTTCCTCACTGTAGAATGATAGACTTTAAATTGTTTGGAAATTACCTTATAACCCTTCCCAGATACATGGGCAAGCAGCAATTGCTTCTATATGATCATTGCTGATGTGTTTCCTCTTTGACATTTTTTAACACACACCTGAATGCTCCAGACCAACAAACTGTTAAAACTTCAGCTTTTATAGAAGTGGTCATACTTGCTGATGTGCTGCTACTTAGCTTAATTCCTGTGGAAGCAGAAATTTAGTTTTTCACACATGGCTTCTTCATTTTGACTTTATTTTTGTGATTCAGTTGTTCACATGAGTGTACATTGTTTTGTTTAGTGTGTTTTAAGATTAGTCTCATTTTTGTTAGTATTTGAAATATCCTGCTTACCTGATTGGCTAACTGGCAAAACACTTTGCATTCTTTTAGCATCCTGAGGCCTCAATCCAGGCTCTCTTTTCTGATACTCAGATGCACATTTGGGCATTGGAAGGTGAGCATTCTCTTCATATCTAAAATAGTTCATAGCTCAATAATACCAGTTGACTTTTTTATGCTACTTACTTTGATTTCTGTGCTGAGTAGTAGTTAAATTCATTTTCTATTATTAAATTCAAAGACGGGTATAGTATTTAACACTATGTGACTAGGCTTAGAGAAAGCATAGCTGCAATAATTTTAATTACGTCTTCCTGTTAGTTGCCATATTATTGAGAACAACCTGGTCCGGCAGTTAACTTATTCTGAATATATTAGCTGCACATTCAATTGATAGTCCTAACAGATACTGTATAGCTGTTGAATCAATAGGCTTTTGATAAATCAACATTTATAAAAGTCCCATTGCTTAAATTGATTTGCTTTATTTGGGACTAGAAATTGGAATTAGCCCTTAGTGTAGAACTTACTATATTGAATTTTTCTGTTTTGTTTTTCACCTTGAGGCTTCAAACCTTTTCACTGCTCTAAACTTCTACTGGCAAAAACTTTCCATGTATTTGGGCCAGAGAGTAATGGGAGCCACAATTTAGCTTTTTTTTATAAATTCAGAGTCCCATGATAAGTGATATAATGTAAACAATCCAGACTAAGCAATAATCTATCCTAATAATAAACTGTTTTTTTGCTGAAGGTTTATCACATTTAGTAGCAGCCTCATTTACTGAAGATAAATATGGAGTTGTCCAAACAACATTGCCAGCTATTCTGAATACTTTGCTAACTCTGCAGGAGGTGAGGAGCCTTAATTTCTTCTGCGCAAACGTGGCATGACCTCATTATGGTTTTAGCAATTAGGAACAGCTTGGTTTTCTTCACCAAAAGGTGTTCATAGCCAATCATGTGAGATCTGATAATGAGGTCATGGATGCTTTATGTTACTTTGTTACAAGTGCTGCACACTTTAATATCTCAGCCAATTTTTAGACAACATTCTTGAGCTCAAAGATACCCAAGAGATTACTTCTAAATATCTTTTGATATCTTGTGTGTATGTTCTGTGCCATCAAGTCGGGGCAAACTTATAGTGACCCTAATAGGTTTTCAAAGTAAACAATATTTTAGCAAGGTGGTTTTTTTGGGGGAGGGCGCTGTTGGAGGTAAAATATGCAATTAGAGAAAATAATTGTAGTTGGAAACAGACAGAGATCAACTCAGAAGAAATGGGATGGCTCTAATAGGGAGGCATCAGGGGTTATCAGACTACAGCTGCACAGATTTTTCTCCAGCTGTACATTTTGTCTCCAGCTGCATGCTATTTAAAAATTGTACCTAAGCAGCAAAATTTAGCATGATAGAACTTATCCTCTGAAGTCCTTGCAATGTTATAATATTAAGCTACTGGTATTCTCTTTATTCATGGCTTCCCAGAACGTTAGAGAAGGCAAATGTTGCATTGGCAAACACAACTTAGGTTATGAGCACTAGAACAGTACTAAGAGCATGTAGTCTGTGCAAATAGGACCAGTGTCTCATAAGAATAGTACTGTAATTAAATAATGGATTATGTCTATCAGTGGCCATAATTTTGATTTTTCCAGGTCTGAACTGGTATCATGAAGCTTGATGCTTGGAGGATATCAGTACTTCTTTCTAAATAAGCTTTTTCTGATTTAACTTTCTGTAATTCAAACCTCTTTGCTGTCAGAATGTTTTCTCATTAGATGCCTTTCTATTCTAGGTGGTAGATAAGCACTTCAAACTGCCTTATGTCTCCAGCAAGCCTCCCAGAATTTCAGGAAGTTTGGCAGACACATCCTACAAAACCCTTCGGTTTGCTTTGAGAGCATCCTTGAAAACTGCAATCTATCGAATCACTGCCACTTTCGGAGAACACTTAAAGTGAGATTTGGGTGAACAAAGTCACCTTAATGTTCATTTCATACTACGCTCTGAAGTAAGGAGCAGAAAGTTACATAAAGATTTAACATGGTCTTCTGACAAATGAGTGGTAATGTACATGAACATATAAAGGCAACCATACTCGTGTAAAAACAGAGAAGTTCTTTACCCCTGGATTTCACACATTGTTTTATAGCTTTCTGTGTAGCTGTGTAACCATATTTCTAAGGGCTAATTCAAGAGTCTTAAAGCCACATGGGAACAACTTAAAAGCTTATCTTATGAACTCCTTTTCAGCTGTTATAGTGCTGGTCCATGGAGTTGAAGCCAGCATTGCCATTCCTCTATTTCACTGACAATCCAGATGACTATAGTGGGAAGACAACCATGGGCCTAAATGAGTGATTGGTCTTCCAAATGACTGCTGCTCCCTACATGAGAAAAATTTGAAACCATTGGCTTACTAATTTAGCATAAGAACAGAGTTAGAGCTCCTCAGAAAGTCTTAGATCTTCTGGTCAGCCTGTAACATGTTTCATACTTTCTGTCTAGGTTTTGTAAAACAAAACAGGCTTTCAGTTTCTCTGAGTTGTTGCTGATATTTGCATTTTGACTTCTATAGATATTCATTACGCCATTTGTTGCATAGCCTAGATAAGTGTTTCTGAACCTGAGGTTCACAGATATTCTTAGACTGCAACTCCCATAAGCCTTCACCACTAGCTGTGCTGGCAAGGGTTTCTTAGAGTTACAGTCCAAGAACATCTTGCTACCCCAGGCTGGGAACCACTGGCCTAGATTAATGGGGGGTCTTTACCTCTTAGACTGGGAGATTTAGTGGGAGGTCAAGTTTTAAAGTTTTCTTTGATGACAGCCAGCCTTCCTGCATCGCTTTGCACTGGCAGTTGCTTTTTAATTTGCAGTTTAACTGGCAACATAAAAAGGACTTCCTTTCATTAAGGAAACAAGCGCCAGAACAAAAATGAGAATGCTAGACATCCTATGAGCACACAGCAAAGTCCCATTGGGTGATCAAAAGAATACTTATAACACAAAGCGTGTAAGGGTTATGTGGCCACATGTACTGGCCCCTTGCTCTCTGCTCCCACCTTTCATAGGGTGGTAGGGAGATCTAAAGATGATCAGGATGATCTGAAGGGTACTTAGATCCTCCCTTTTGTCCTTCACATCCTACTTATGAAAATCATAGCAGAAAGGCTGGACCAGCATATGGAAGGGTGGAACAAGGCTGGTATGTGTTGCTCCTGCAGACTTTGTGCCCTTACACATTATTTTGAACACCCAGTAATGTTAAAGTTGTGTCAGGATTGGGGTAAATATCTGAGATATAAATTTGCTTACTTCTCCCCTGTTGTATTTGGTCTCATGCAACACTTTACTGCTGGGTTGTATAGATTTTCAGAGAGGCATAGACAACTTTCTAAGTTGTACATTAACATAGACTGAGATTTGAAATTTTTTATTTTGTGTTTTGTTCTCTAGTGCGGTACAGGTGTCTTCAGAACATAAGAAAAGGCTTCAGCAGTTTCTGGAGTTCAAGGAGTAACCCATTACACCACCTGTACTGTTGCCGGTGGATAGCACTTGTTCAACAGTTTCAGATCAGAAGAAAATGAAACTAATTTTATATGTCCTACTGGCATCTCAGAACTGTCCTTTAAGGCCAGATCATAAGGTGACCACGCTGGCAGCAGAAGTACCTGAAAAACTTGGATTACTTTACCATGACATTTTGTATAATAAACTGGTTTCTTTTTAAGTAAATATCCTTTGGAATAAGTGAAGGGTGTTATGATTTTTATATGGGATTGCTTGGATTTCGGAGGGAGCAGTGTTTAACATATTTCTTGAAGCTCTGTTGCTGCTCCACAGTTCACTTTGTGGTAGTAATTGCTCCATAAACATGAGATCATACACATCTGACGGCCACCTGATTGCCTTGTGCCTCTTTATATATATACAGAACTTCACAGCTGGGGAGCAGCTTTGGCCTTGTGAGACTACTCTTGAGTTGCACATGATTCTTGTCTCAAGCCAAAAATGTCATAAATTTATCCTGCACCTGTTTTGATTAGCATTGCAGTGAGGAAGTAATTTTTTTTAATCCTACTACTATGAAGGGTATGGTATTATATTTGACAGGCAAGCTATAACGTATTTATTAATGGACTGGCCTCAAAATTTGTGATTCATTTTGCTTGGGAAGGTCTCTTCCAACATAATAATTTCTAAATCCAGCTTTTTTTTAAGGAGGAGGGAATCCATCCCCATTTCTATTGACCCTAGAGACACAACAAGCCTTTCTAGACCATTACAGTCTATTGTCATTTTACTGCTCCTGAGCAGATAATGTACAAAGCATTAAACTATCCACATATGAGGGAATTCTTGTAGCTAGGAAAAAGAGAGTGGTAAATAATTCCAGTTCCTTTTTCCTCAGTTTACTGCCTAAGCCTGGGAGAAGGGGGAAGGAATCTTAGGAACATGCCCCTCTTGTAGGTAGCCAGGCTGTCCCCAGTGGGGACTCTTCTGGAACCAAGCTGTCTCTGAGTGGGTTTCCTTTCTCCAGTGGATCTTATCCCCCAACTCCAAATTCATGACCAGAGACTGTTTGGACTTAGACTGAATACTGTAGTTTTATTTAATGTACCAGGTAAGTTCTCAACAATAACTTCAAGCGGTTCAACTTCTGTTCTCAAACTCTGAGACTGAACTCATTCGTTTCCTGGAACAATCCACAACGTTGTCTCTAAGCCTGAGGGGCTTCCTCCGTTTTCTCACCCTCTGAGACTTGGTGAGGGGTTGACAAAGTGCCGAGCAGAGGCTGCTGCAACTTGGAATGTCTTGCCCAACTCCCTCCAAGTTCTCTCCCTCTTTCTCCTGGATTTTATTGTCTTTCTGTGTGCTGTCTGGTCTTTAAATCCCTTCCCTTGGGCTGGTGGCCATTCTTTCCCTGACAGCTTTCATAGTTCTAGACCCCCCCCCCTCTCACTCTGCATTCCCTCTTTTCTGTCTCATCCCAGAAAAAGGGTTTTTGAGGTGACTGGCACAAACTCCTCTGTCACACAGTATATATAACTTGCCAAGAAATATGCTTCTCTAAAAAATATTTAGCAGCAAAAATAGTATTTGTACTTGATCAACAATTTTTGGCCATTTAACTGTGTTTTCTAGGAAGATAAACTGCATTCCTGTTACTAAAAGTTTACGAGGCAATAAGCTTATTTAAGTTACAATGAATATTTAACTCCCCCATTTCTCTGCAATTATAGCTATGCAGATAAAAATATAAAACATGCTTTTCTGTTCTAAAGCAAACAGAAAAAGCAAAGCATACTGCTTATATACCACCCCATAGAGCTTACAGCACCCTCTGGGCGGTCTACAAGTTAATTATGCAGGTTACACATTGCCCTCCTCCCCCCCTGCGAGGTGGGTACTCATTTTAACAACCTCAGAAGGACAGAAAGCTGAGTCAGCCTTGAGCTGCTACTTGGGATTGAGCCCCAGTTCATGAGCAGAGTTTTGGCTGCAATACAGCAGTATACTTCTGCACCACAAGGCTCTGTGTAGCTCTTAAGCAGGAAAGCCTCATGGACTATACAAACTGCAATAGCTTACTGCTGTGTGGTTTCAATTTTTTACTTGTAAATCAGATACTATATTTGATCCTATTAAGTATGTAGCATTTGGTATTCATAGGAAGTTTGAAGGCATCTTAAATGAGGCTAGGTAAGAGATAATGTGAGAAAGAGGACAGGGAGATGTCTGCATGCCCGCTGTTGGCATGCTGTACCCTCTTCTCCTAGAGACAGAAGAACATGAAACCTCTAGCTCCCCACCAGAAGCAGGCATAGAGGTAGCAAGTTTAGATTTGACATCTAGACCTGTTCAGCAGAATGCCTGGGGAAAAGAACCACCACCAGAGGTAGAGGAGTCAGAAGGGGAAGCAGAGAGAAGAGGAGGAGGAAAAGATGGGCAAGAATGAGGAAAGGTCAGAAGACCATCCACCTGAGAATAAGGGGAGAAGGCTGTGACAAACCCAGACCTACTGGGATATGTCACACAGTTACACTAAGCTGCCACCAACCATTCCCTATAAGAAGTCACACAGACCAGGGATGGATTTTTAAACAATAAAAAGAATAAGGTTTATTTTAAATACACACAGGGAAAAATAAACAATCAGGTGAATAAAATAAAGTAACGTGGCTTATTCTCACACACACAAGCATACAGTTTGGTTCACCTAGAACCTTTAACTTAAAGCACAGACCCTGAACCCATCAGTTCTGGCTAACCAACAGACCCCTGAACCTTTCAGGCTGGTACTCTGACACACAGTAGTACCCTGTCAGACACCCAGACTCCCACAACAGCTTCTTCTTCCCCAGCTGCTGCTTCGTCCCAACCCAGTGTCTCACAGTCTGTCTCAGCATCTCCTCTTCACCACACAGGCATCACATATTTATACAGTACAGCCCCTCCTCCTGATGTCCCGCCTTCCACTCCCCATAGGATGGAACTTTCCCTCCAAACCCATGACAGACAGGTAACATCAGTGCTGTTATGTAACACCTCCCCTCTTTATAAGTTGTTTTGTAGGGGGAAAGCTAAAAGTGCTTTTCACCAAAAAACAACCTGTATAAAATACACAACAACAGTAATACATACCAAATAATACTTACATCCAAAGTTAACCATAGCAAATATGCATTTAAACATTTTACCATATACAGTACATCAATTTTACCTTTATTAATACCAACCAAATTCAAAAACCAGGTACATTTAACTTTTTGTCATCATTATATACATATAGTCCATGTTCTTTCGCCGTCTTCATTCTTCAGGTCTTCTTGATAAGGCGTCAGCAACACAGTTCACTGACCCTCTGACCACCTTCACTTCAAAGTCATAGTCCTGTAAGTTCAAAGCCCACCTCATAAGTTTGCTATTGTGGGTTTTCATTGTCTTTAACCATTGCAATGGTGAATGGTCAGTACACAGAACAAAATGTCTTCCCCAGATGTAAGGCTTGGCCTTCTGGATCGCGTAGACTATGGCCAAACACTCCTTCTCCACGGTTGCCAAATGTCTCTCACCTTTTTGAAGTTTCCTACTCAGGTAGGACACTGGATGCTGGTCACCATTCTCATCCTCTTGGCACAGAACTGCTCCTACCCCGCTGTTAGACGCATCGGTGTAGATGATGAACTCCCGGTCGAAGTCTGGAGCACGCAGGACAGGATAGTTGATTAACGCCTCCTTCAACCTCTGGAACGCCTCCTCACAGTCGCTGGTCCACGGGATGCGGTCATCAGCCTTCTTCCTCGTCAGATCGGTCAGCGGAGCCGCAATCTCGCTAAACCTCGGGATGAACTTTCTGTAGTAGCCCACCAACCCAAGAAATGATTTGACTTTTTTCTTGGTGTGGGGTCTAGGCCAATCACGAACAGCTTCTATTTTGGCCTCCAGGGGTTTTATCACTCCTCCCCCTACCATGTGACCCAAGTATTTTATTTCTGGGCTACCCAGCTGACACTTGCTGGCCTTTACTGTTAGCCCTGCTGCACTTAACCTCTGCAGCACTAACTCCAGGTGTATCAGGTGATCTTCCCAGGTATTACTGAAGATCCCTATGTCGTCAATGTAGGCCACTGTAAAGTCACTGAGCCCTGCCAAGGTCTGGTCCATCAGCCTTTGGAATGTGGCTGGTGCATTTCTGAGACCAAAGCTCAGGACTCGAAACTCATAGAGACCAAAAGGGCTGCAAAAGGCAGTCTTTTCTTGATCCCTGGGATCAATTCTTAATTGCCAATATCCCTTTACCAGGTCCAATGATGAGATGAACCGACAACCCCCTATGGTTTCAATCAGGTTGTCTAGCCTGGGCATTGGGTAGGCATCAGGAGTGGTTACACGGTTTAATTTCCTGTAATCAACACAAAACCTAATGCTCCCATCAGGCTTGTCCACAAGGACTATCGGAGAGGACCAAGGACTAGAAGAGGGGACGATTATGTTCTCCCTCAGCATTTCGTCCAACTCCTTCCGCACCTTGTCCCTATAGGGTCCCGTTACTCGGTATGGGGATACTGCCTGCGGGGGTGCATCCCCTGTATGGATCCGATGCATCACTCCCTTCACTATCCCCGGCTTGTTGGAAAACACCTGTTGATATTTGCTAAGCAGCATTTTTAGTTCTTGCTGCTGGTCTTGGGTGAGTGCAGGACTGATCTTTACCTCCTCTGGGTTGTATTTTACTTCCCCTCTACCCTCCCAGAAGGGTAATTCAGCTTCCTCACTCTCAGCTGCTTTTATCGCGAATAAAACCCTCTGTTCCCCTCTGTAGTAGGGTTTTAGGGCATTCACATGAACCACCCTCCTTGCTTGGTTCTCCTCCTGCTCTATTAGGTAGTTCAGGTCTGACATCTTGGAAATGACCCTATATGGTCCTGCCCATTTGAGCTGCAGTTTGTTCTCTCTGCAGGGCCTAAGCCAAAGCACTTCCTCCCCTGGGTCAAAGTGCCTCTCTCTAGCTTTGTGGTCATACCATGTTTTCTGTCTGACCTTCTGAGCTTGCAGGTTTTCTGCTGCCAGCTCTAGATTTCTCCTTAGGTCATTCATCAAGGTGTCTATGTATGTCACAACGTCTTGTGGGTCATCCTGGGTGATCTGCTCCCAATTTTGTTTGAACAAATCAAGGGGCCCTTTCACCCCTAAGTGTGCAGCAAACATGTCAGAGTGACCCCTTTGTAAGATCATGGGGCGATACTTTTCAGGTACCACCAGCTGACTTCTGATCCCATCTCCCCCTTTTGAGATATTCCTCAGGGTTTCTCTATATAAAATCCCCTTTTCCTCCAGAAATCTCACTGGGGTTTCAGGTGTTAGCTGGGCGTCAGTCACCTGTTCAAAACACTTTTGGAGAGTGGCGTCTGCCTTTTGCTCTTGTCCAAATCTGCTGTCTGTGGTTAAGGTTTCCACCACAGCTTCTGAACTCCCCTCTGCTTCCGTCTCTGGCTCATCATTACCCCCTTGAACTGTCCCTGTGGTGGCTTGTGAGCGTGTAATCACTAGCACCCGTTTCACATGTTCAGCCAGGTCATTTCCCACGAGCACGGCTGCTGGCAGAGTAGATGAAATCGCTATCCGCCAATCTCCCCTCCAGCCTTGAAAGTTGACAGGTACCTCTGCTACTGGCAGAGAGATTATCTGCCCCTCAATCCCTGCCACCTTCATGCTCTCATTTGGGATTATAAACTCCCTAGGGATGATATCTGGATGGCACAGGGTTACCTGGGAACAAGTGTCCCGCAGCCCCCTATACTGACGGTCAAGTATTCCTACGTCCACCCCAGCTGTCTCAAACAACTGAGAATCTGTTTTTACCAGCAAGCAGCGCTTTACCTCCCCAAGAGGACCATTTTCCTCAGCCTGATCAGCAGAGGTAGCTGTTCCAGACTGAGTAGTCATGGCAACGGGCTCCCTCTGTGACAATGAGCTTTGCTCTTTCTGGACACAGAACACAGCTTTTGGCTTGGTCCCACTAGAATTCTGAGGCACCATTCCTTTTAGCTGCTTTAATTTCTCACACTCTGAGATCAGATGACCCTTTCCCTGACAGAAATAGCATTTTCTAGTGTATTTGGATTCTCTCTCCTCTTGTTTCGGTTTTCCCTCCAAATTCTGAGGGCTTGGTTTCATGCCTGAGGGCTTCCCTTCACCATGGGCCCCTCCCCCTTGCTGGCTTTTCCCTGGTCCCTGAGAGTACTTGCTGTAGGTTTCTTTGGGTTTACCTACAGATTTCCCCTCACCCAAGGGCTTTCTTATTTGGGAGATAAAATCCGCGATCTCTGCGGCTTGTGCCACAGATTTTGGTTTCCTTTCCCTCACCTGGAATTTCAATTCCCCATGCAGAACTGAATAGAACTGTTCCAGGGCTATCAAGTCTTTAAGCTGTTCATAGGTCTCTGTTCCCTCCTGCGACAGCCATTTCTCAAGCAGCCTCACCAATTGGGCCCCCACTTGGGTAAAAGTCTGTTCTGGCTTCTTGGTGAGGGACCTGAACCTTTGTCTCAGCTGCTCTGCATTTATCCCATGTCTTGCAAACACCAGTTTTTTAAACTCTGCGAAATCTTTCATCCGTTCCTCAGGCATCTCGGCATAAACCTCAGCCAGGCTACCACTGATTAAAGACCGCATGATGGTCATCTTCTCAGTTTCCCTCACTGAGAAGTCCACAAACGCTCTTTCCACTAAGGAAAAGAACACCTCGGGACAATCTCCCTTGTGGTACACAGGGAATTTCTTCAGGTCAGCTTTAGACAGTTGGCCTCCCTCAGAATCCCTATTATTATTATTGTTCTGGTTCATCAGTTCCAGTTTTCTTAATTCAAACGCCATTCTCTCTCTCTCCAATCTTTCCTCCCTCTCCATTCTCTCTCTCTCTCTCTCTAATTCAAATTGCCGCTGTTTCTCTCTTTCCCTTTCCTCCATTTCCCTCACCCTCAGTTCATGCTGTTGGGCTAGGAGTATTATTCTAAGTTCTGGGTTCTGCTCTCCTGTGCTGTCACCTTGCACTGAGCCAAATTCATCCTCAGAACCTTGGTCAATCTGGGGGTCTTTCACTTCACCCATGTCTGTTACTTGACTTCGAGTCAAGGGCATAATCCCCCCTCAGAACAGGCTGCTTTAAAAAGTCAAGCCTCAAAATAAAACGACCACTTTTTTCCTTCTTGCCTCAGAACCAGCTCTCCTAGAGATTGCTGCTGTTCTTCAGCACTAAATTTGCAACAGTATCGAGTCAGAGCCTACCCCCCTCTGCTGGGCCTCTCAGCTGGCAAGCTAGCTCGCTGTTGCTACGCAGTTTTGCCTCAGCGTTTTCCCGCCAAAATCAGGCTGCCTCAGAGCACCTTAATCTAAGTCTCCCCAGTTGGCACGTTCTTCTACTAGTGCACCTCCCCGTGAGGTACACCTAGAAGATTACCTACGCGCCTCAGACTGTCCCTGACTAGACCCCCCTTGCTCTGGGCACACTTGCCAAGGCTTTGCTGGACCGCTGGACAACTGGACCAGTCGTATCCCACACGCTGGACACCAATCAATGTGACAAACCCAGACCTACTGGGATATGTCACACAGTTACACTAAGCTGCCACCAACCATTCCCTATAAGAAGTCACACAGACCAGGGATGGATTTTTAAACAATAAAAAGAATAAGGTTTATTTTAAATACACACAGGGAAAAATAAACAATCAGGTGAATAAAATAAAGTAACGTGGCTTATTCTCACACACACAAGCATACAGTTTGGTTCACCTAGAACCTTTAACTTAAAGCACAGACCCTGAACCCATCAGTTCTGGCTAACCAACAGACCCCTGAACCTTTCAGGCTGGTACTCTGACACACAGTAGTACCCTGTCAGACACCCAGACTCCCACAACAGCTTCTTCTTCCCCAGCTGCTGCTTCGTCCCAACCCAGTGTCTCACAGTCTGTCTCAGCATCTCCTCTTCACCACACAGGCATCACATATTTATACAGTACAGCCCCTCCTCCTGATGTCCCGCCTTCCACTCCCCATAGGATGGAACTTTCCCTCCAAACCCATGACAGACAGGTAACATCAGTGCTGTTATGTAACAAAGGCCACTCAGCTCAGGAAAAGGAGAAGGCAGAAAAGAGTAAAGTGGAAAACATCCAGAGACAGGAATAAGTTTAAGAGAAAGTACCTCAAACTGACTTACCTGAGGGATGAGAGCAGGTAACTACAAAGGACTCTACTTTTGCACACAACTGAGTACCAGTAGGGTCTATTCAATCTACATTTTGTAAGATTTGTTTCCTGGGCTGGTATAAGAAATGGCAGAACTCAGCCAGTTAACCTGAATTCACTACACCTGGTAAGTAAGAAGCATGCTATTCATTTTGTTACATAGAGCAGGAGTTGTAATAAATTACTGTACACAGCTTTTTGAGTATATCTTTGGCTTGCCACCAGAGGTCACTGTTACTTGTCTGTAAGGCAGCATTTTCCCCCAGTGACAAAGTCTGTTGGTTAGAGAACAATTGTTATTAGTTCTCGCCTTAATTATAGAGTGTAGTCAAGGTGCAAGGAATATTTTTATTTTAAGGATGGGGCATTAAGTTTCTGGAAGAGAGAGTATCTGGAAACAATAGTTTTCCACTGTCTGCTCACTCAACCAATGTCCAAGGTCCTTGGACAACTATCATAGCTGTGCATGGCCATGTCTGTAGCATCGGCTCTACTGCTATTGTGTCTATTCTGTTTTGAGATCCATCTCTAATACTACAAGTATTAGAAATTTGTATCACTGGGAGAATTCCTGTGAATTTCAAATAACAATGCTGTCTTTTCTACAATGTGCAGCTGTTTATTACAAATTAATAATGTCTTAGTATTGCTTGAAATTTTTCAAAATAAATCATGACTTGTTACATATTAATCTCCTACAACATTTTGTCTTTGTTTTTTGCTTTTATTTTGTTTTAAGTAATATGCTACTTATAATTGTTTTTTTAACTATTTAAAAGGATACTTGACTTGATTACTACACAATGTGATGAACAGTGTTACAATATTTTATTTTTGTTTTGTTAGATTAACGTTGTTCCTTTGCCATAAAAAGGTAACCTGTAGCAGGTAACATTACTTGTAACACTTTACTTCCAAACACTGGAGAATACATAATTGACCTAATTAGTCATAGAAGCCATTGTAATCTCTGCACCACTGGAATGAAAACCTATCTTCATTTCAAGGTTTTCTGTTACTCTTTCGGTCTTTAGTGTTTAGTTTCTGCCATTCATCAGAAATGAGCATTGCTCTAAGCATTCGAACAAGACAGTCAAGAAAGAACAATAAAGGACCAGCGTACCATTGTATCGCTTCACTTTTAGTCTTTTAAAGGTAAGCTCAGGCTGACTGGTTGTGCTCTGAACACTCTGAGGAAAAAAAGGACAAATTATTAGAACATGGTTAACCAACTAAACCTGGAACAAATGCGGCTAGCCATGGTGAGCTATAAAAGAGGAAAGGAGCCTTATTTCATGCTGAAGTCTGCCCAAGCCTGTTGAGTTTCTCTAGGATCTCTCTTTTCTTCAACTCTGAGAATTTTATAACAGGAAAGAGACTGGATGAAGACTGACAAGTGACTTTTAAAACCATTACACTTGATGCCTGGTCCAACTCCCTGTGTTATTCAAAAAGATATAAAGCTAGTAACAGAAAAAAGGACAAGTGTCATCATAAATATTGTGGCTATGGCATCTTCAGCCTAATAGTTGGCTTTTCTGTGTTTGCCCACCTTCCTACCGTGTTTCCCTGAAAATAAGACAGGGTCTTATATTAATTTTTGCTCCGAAACACGCATTAGGGCTTATTTTCAAAGGATGTTTTATTTTACAGTCATGTCATCTTCCTAGTTGCTGCACAATGCTGCATAATGGTGAGATTCGCGCGGCCCCGACGCTGGGTACATTTAAAACCCAATTAAAAACATGGCTTTACATCCAGGCCTTCCCTCCTGCCAGCATTTAATTTCCTTTCTCTTGGCTATCTATTATTTATCATTTTTGGTATGTTTTGTTGCTATGATTTCAATGATTTATATTGTTTTAATTGTATATATTCTGTTGTTCGCCGCCCAGAGTGGTAGAATTTACTAGATGGGCGGGATATAAATCAAATAAATAAATAAATAAATAAATATGGAGGGTGGGGTTTCACTTAACTAGGGCTTATTTTTGGAGTAGGGCTTATATTATGAGCATCCCGAAAAATCATACTAGGGCTTATTTTCTGGTTTGGTCTTATTTTCGGGGAAAGAGGGTAGTAATGTCTCAAGTTAGAACTTGCATAAAGAGTTTGTGTTTTTTTAATATACCATTGTACATGACGGGCACTCCCACAATCCTTTCTCATCTGCATCAGAGCTCCTGTTCCATGGCTGCTGCTGTAGCTGGGATGGATAGACAAGGTGCAGCATGAGCAGAGGACATGGCCTATGGGATAGTGCCAGGCTCTGGACAGAATGTGGTTGGCTTCCATAGTTGGTTTGTGCTCTAGCAGTTCCCTATCCCTTTACCGTACCCTTGATATAAAGGCCAAAATCCTGTTGTAGTTATCCAAAAGATGTAATATTTAGTTGTGAATTACTGTAAATTAAGAACTCTCTATAGGTATTATCTGTTGCACTCCAAGTTAATGCCTCACTATGCAACAGATAATGCTTATGGAAATGTCTTAACTTATGGCACTTTGCAGCTAAAATTTATGTCTTTTGCTTAACTGCAACAAGATTTTGGCCTTTTATTCTGTTAACAATTATATCCTTACATACTAAGGGGTAGATTAAATTAATCTAGATGAGAATTTGTACAGCTGGAAGAATGGTTTACTATTGGATAGCAGGAATTCTTCACAACTATGGTGTTATCCTGTCAAATGTATTATTTTAAAGTGTGGGTCCTAAATGTTTGGTTGATAAATTCCAATCAATTTACAAAATTTAGCTCTTTCGTCCTTTTTTTTCCTTTCTGGTCCAAAGCCCTCAATCATACATCTTTGGATGCAATTTGCTACAACAATACAATAACCTATTTTCCTAACCTGCATCAGAGATTTCCCCTCACATCTATGCATATATTGGTTTAATTGCCACATTATGATTTCGAATTCCTACCTCCAAAATGTGCACCCTTTCTGAAAATTCCCCTACAAATGGGGATGGGGGAAATCCAGAGTTATTCTCAAGGCTGGCTCTTCCTTGTGCTGGTTGGCATTATGAAATATGTGGGGGGGTCAGCAAGAAGGGGTAGGTAAAAGCAGAAACTGGCATTTGAATCATGCAGCAAAATGCTTAATGTGTTATTTATTGGGGATGGGTGGGAAATGGGTTCCTCTTTTAGATCTCCTCCTTTAGCAGAACATTAAATTACTTAACCTCAGGCAAGGGCCAGAAACAGTATAGTTATATTTTTCTGAGAGTGGGCTAAAGACATTTTGCTGACTGAGGGAGAAAATGGCAACCTAATACACATCACGGTGTGTAGCACCCCAACCCAGCCAAGTCATTTTGATACAGGAAGTAAAAGTTATCTCCTTCTTTGACAGATAACAATAAAAGCAAAGCAATTGCCAATTTTCTGCCTCTTCACAGTACCCAAAAGGAGTTGCCTAGAGCAGCTTATTCACTCTGATACAGTTAGACTTCCCCCACTTTCCCCCCAGAGCAGCAATGAGCTGTTTATCATATAAGCCCATGCTTAAGTTTAAAATTATATGAACTTTCTGTATTATTTCTGTACCCGTCCTCTTCCACATACACAGTAAACTCCAACTGCATTCCATTTCCCCAGCAGCACTGGTAGAAGAGAAGGACTTGAATCCCATTGAACAATAACCCCCATTTAATCCAGATATCATTGCAGCGCCTTTGCTCAGAAGTGGAGACTACCATTTCTGTTTTGTGCATGTATGTACAAACATTTCCATAAGCTCCCTCTTTGTCTCCTTCCACTAGTGGGGCAATGTGCAAATAAGAGCTTGAGAAGTTAAAACCAATGGATTTCTAGTACAGTACAGTATTATTGAATTTAACTCTTTGCAATGAAATAAGCCCTTTTAAGATTTTCTGTCACAGATTTCAAAATAACTTTTTAGTAGTACTTTGCTTGACACTCTTTTCCAACAACACAAGAGGCGACTCTACACATGGACATCACCAGATGGGCAATACCGAAATCAGATTGATTATATCCTCTGCAGCCAAAGATGGAGAAGCTCTATACAGTCAGCAAAAACAAGACCTGGAACTGATTGTGGCTCTGATCATTAGTTTCTCATAGCAAAATTCAAGCTCTGAACTGAAGAGAGTAGGAAAAACCACTGGGCTAGTCAGGTATAATCTCTAAAACAAATCCCTTAAGAATACACAGTGGAAGTGAAGAACAGATTTAAGGAACTAGATTTGGTAGAGAGAGTGCCTGAAGAACTTTGGATAGAGGCTTGTAACATTGTACAGGAGGCAGCAACAAAAACCATCCCAAAGAAAAGGAAATGCAAGGAAGCAAAGTGACTGTCCAATGATGCCTTACAAATAGCAGAGAAGATAAGGGAAACAAAATGCAAGGGAGATAGGGAAAGTTACAGAAAATGGAAGGCAGACTTCCAAAGAATAGCAAGGAGAGACAAGAGGGCCTTCTTAAATGAACAATGCAAAGAAATAGAGGAAAATAATAGAAAGGGAAAAACCAGAGATGTGTTCAAGAAAAATTGGAGATATTAAAGGAACATTTTGTGCAAAGATGTATATGATAAAGGACAAAAATGGTAGAATACACAGAGGAATTATACCAGAAAGATCTGGATGTCCCGGACAACCCAGATAATGTGGTTGCTTACCTTGAGCAGGCATCCTGGAGAATGAAGTCAAGTGGGCCTTAGAAAGCATGGCTAACAGCAAAGCCAGTGGAGATGATGGCATTCCAGTTGAACTATTTAAAATCTTAAAAGATGACACGGTTAAGGTGCTACACTCAATGTGCCAGTGAGTTTGGAAAACTCAGCAGTGGCCAGAGGATTGGAAAATCCTCAGTCTACATCCCAATCCCAAAGAAGGGCAGTGCCAAAGAATGTTCCAGCTACCATACAATTGCACTAATTTCACACGCTTGCAAGGTTATGCTCAAAATCCTCCAAGGTAGGCTTCAGCAGTATGTGGACCGAGATCTCCCAGAAGCACAAGCTGGATTTCGAAGGGGCAGAGGAACTAGAGACCAAATTGGTAACATGCGCTGGATTATGGGGAAAGCCAGAGAAGTCCAGAAAAACTTCTACTTCTGCTTCATTGACTATGCAAAACCCTTTGACTGTGTGGACCACAGCAAACTATGGCAACTCCTTAAAGAAATGGGAGTGCCTTATCTATCTCCTGAGAAATCTATATGTGGGACAGGAAGCAACAGTTAGAACTGGATATGGAACAACTGATTGGTTCAAAATTGGGAAAGGAGTACGACAAGGCTGTATATTGTCTCCCTGCACATTTAATTTATATGCAGAATACATCATGCGAAAGGCCGGACTGGATGAATCCCAAGCCGGAATCAAGATTGCTGGAAGAAACATCAACAACCTCCGATATGCAGATGATACCCCTCTAATGGCAGAAAGTTAAGAGGAATTAAAGAACGTCTTAATGAGGGTGAAAGAGGAGAGTGCAAAAAATAGTCTGAAGCTCAACATAAAAAAAAAACAAAACACTAAGATCATGGCCACTGGTCCCATCACCTCCTGGCAAATAGAAGGGGAAGATATGGAAGCAGTGATTTTCTTGGGCTCCATGATCACTGTAGATGGTGAGAGCAGCCCCGAAATTAAAAGACGCCTGCTTCTTGGGAGGAAAGCAATGACAAACCTAGACAACATCTTAAAAAGCAGAGTCATCACCTTGCCAACAAAAGTCCAGATAGTCAAAGCTATGGTTTTTCCTGTAGTGATGTATGGAAGTGGGAGCTGGACCATAAAGAAGGCTGATCGCCAAAGAATTGATGCTTTTGAACTGTGGTGCTGGAGGAGGCTCTTGAGAGTCCCCTGGACTGCAAGGAGAACAAACCTATCCATTCTGAAGGAAATCAACCCTGAGTGCTCACTGGAAGGACAAATCCTGAAGCTGAGGATCCAATACTATGGCCATCTCAGGAGAAGAGAAGACTCCCTGGAAAAGACCCTGATGTTAGGAAAGTGTGAAGGAAAGAGGAGAAGGGGATGACAGAGAATGACATGGTTAGACAGTGTCATCGAAGCTACGAAGATGAATTTGACCCAGCTCCGGGAGGCAGTAGAAGACAAGAGGGTCTGGCGTGCTCTGGTCCATGGGGTCACAAAGAGTCAGACACGACTAAACAACTAAACAACAACAAGACAGGGACACTAATTGCTTTTCTGCCTTAGGCACCAAAGGCTGGTCCTGCCTGCTCTATGCCATAGTTAATACTGTGAAAGTATTATGTTTTCTGCTGGGTGATTTGCAGAGTTATCTAAGCTGCTTCATAAGTTACTATTTGACGGGAATTTAATGCCAGTGTTGAAAGAAAAATGTGTATTTAACACTCAAATAAAAGGTTATGTCTCTCTCATTTTGCAGCAGTCTGATTTGTTGGTTCCACAGTCTTAACATTTTTGGACAACCAGCTATACTTGGCTGAGAAAAATGTCCCATTAAATTTTGTTAGTACATATTATTGGAGCACTGAAATTAGTTTTTTTTATCCCAAATGTGAAATTACCCTCATGAAGAGACTAAATGGGATTTAAAAATGCTTAGGTGTTAGCTAAACAGCTGACTTTTATATTTAGAGAACAAAGAAGTCCAACAACATTTAAAGTTTGCTCATAAATCGTTCACAAATGTACACAGCACCAAAAAGTCCCTGGTCATGGTGATGTAATTTTTAGAATGTTTTGGACTCCAAAGTTTAAAGTACAAAGGAGAGTCTTCTTCCCCAGTAATGATTTCTGCTAACTTAGGGAAGGTTGTGACTGCTAATATATAATGACTCAAAATCATGAAGGGATTTTAGAAAGCATGTATTTGAGAATTTATTCTATTGTAATACTTCTGTTTACAGAGGAAATACCTATAAGGGGATATGGGTGGAAACAGTTAATGCTTGTCTTAATAATTAATCCTCTTAATTTTAATTCTAGATTCCCATTAGGTTTTGTAAGTGGATTTATGTTGGCAGAAATTACATGGATTTCTATTACAAATTCCCTGTTAAAGTTGCAATGTGTACAGGTTTATATATATATAATACTGGTCTTCCTCAGAGGGATAAATTAACAAAGATAGGATGTTTTCCCCTTGTAAATAAATTCCATTTAATTAGTGGGCTTTGTTCATGTTGGGCACGCCTAGACGCAAAGCTTCACAGAAATAATGTTTGTGAAGCATTTTAACTTATTTGGAGCCCCATAACAGAACTGTTGGGATGGGGATGACTGGGAGCAGCAGAGGATTAAACACAGGGCCAGCTCAAAGTATTTTTCTAGCTGGGGCAAAGCAGTACGTGGTGACCCCTCCTTCCAGAAAAGTCAAGATACATGGCGAGCAAGACAGTCACCTTATTTTGACAGAAGAGGCAGATAATCCTCTAGAACCACATTCACATTCTGGAAGTAAAAACAGAATAACAAATTTTTAAAAAATACAGTTTTATCCCTTTTCACAACATCCCAGTCAGCCACCTCACTCTGCCTAAAGGTAGTGCCGGCCTTGCTTGCACACTCTTCTCCATGCCACTTCTCTGCTCCACATTCCTCTCTCCAGAAACTGCTGCTTAAATCAAAATTAAAAAAAACTGGAGCAAATCCCACTTGTGATCTGCACACATGCTAGTCTTGAAAAATAACTACAGCAATAATTTTACTGTTAAGGTAATTTTATTGTTAAAATTACATTTTTACTGTTTAAAAATTAAGGCAAATTTGTCATATGTTCTCCAAATATCAGGGGTCTCCTACCAACTCTCCTCAGACTGAAGGAGCTACTTAGATGAGTAGTGAAACATTTCAACCTTGACTCAACTTCCAGATAACCTCAGCTGGAGACTGAGAATCTTCACACACATATTCTCCAAATATATTAATTTGGGGATATTTTATTTCTATCCTGTTAGTGATCATACAATATCTGTAACACTGAAGACAAGTTAAATGCAGGTTGTTAAATTCATGGTAAGACACGCCCTATTGATCTGGGAAATATAGGCTGGAATCCACAACTGCAAAAAAAGGACCATACCCATCAAATGGATAAAATGTGCTTATTGGGCAAAATTGCTAGAAACTGGAGTCTGATTTAATGAATTTTAATTGTATTTTAATTGTTTTATCTTTTTATTGCTTTTTAAACTAGAGACCTTTGGGTAGAGTGGGCGGCATATAAGTTAAATAAATAATAATAATATTAAAAAATAGACACAACACCATTTATATTCATTCAGTAGTAATTGAGCCACTATTTAATTCTAATACAGTACCTTTCCTATACTGTGTTTGAAAGCAAACTTTTGTTTCTATTTTTGGTTCTGTTTCTTTTGGTGGACAGGCCTCGTTTGTTCTTTGTGCAACACTAATTTTATTTACCATGAGAAGGAGCATCTATTTTGTATAATTTAATTGAATGTTCTTCCCTTTTGTTTTTCTGCTTAGTCCATAAAAGCCCTACATAATGTGGCAGTGGTGGTGGCAAGATAAGAAGGGAGAAGGGGAAAAGGAGGGCAGTCACAGTGATGAGGTACATGACAGAGGTGGCAGTGAGACAAGAGAGATTTATGGGGGCAGGGGTGAAATTTAGATGAAGGAAAACTTAATCAAAAGAGGGAAACAATAAACAAGACATTCCCTTTCCCCCCCCCTTAATTTTTAAACAAAAGTCCAACCCCCAGGCAATGATTGCTCCAGGAATTTCAAGAGGGTAGATGCGTTGCTGCAAAAACAGTGAGGAATCCTGTGGCACATTAAAGACTAAAGGCAGAGGCTTTGGGGGACTGTACCTGAAAAGATGCATCTGAAGAAGTGGGGTACCGTCTATGAAAGTGCCTGCTGAATAAAACTTACAGTATTTGTTTTTAAGGTGCCACATGTCTCGTTTTATCCCTCTAGGACAGTGGTCCCCAACCTTGGGCCTCCAGATGTTCTTGGACTACAACTCCCAGAAGCCTTCACCACCCCCTCTGCTAGCCAGGATTTCTGGGAGCTGAAGTTGGGGACCACTGCTCTAGGACAATTGCTTCCAATTGTGTCCATTATACCTACTGACTTCTTGTTACATTCTTATAAAGTTTATTATCTTGTATCAAGGTTCTCCTCTTACCAGGTTTATTATACAGTATTTAACATACTTTCCCAAGACAACTGGAGACAGGAGTCTTGCAATAAAAAGATTATTACAATAGACCATAACAGCATTTTACTGTTATATTTGGAGAAGCCATTTCTTCTGTGGAAGATGAGCTTACTTTGTTGTTTAGTCGTTAAGTCATGTCCAACTCTTCGTGACCCCATGGACCAGAGCCTGCCAGGCACTCCTGTCCTCCACTGCCTCCCAGAGTTGGGTCAAATTCATGTTGGTAGCTTCGATGACACTGTTCAACCATCTCGTCCTCTGTCCTCCCCTTCTCCTCTTGCCTTCACATTTCCCCAACATCAGGGTCTTTTCCAGGGAGTCTTCTCTTCTCATGAGATGGCCAAAGTATTGCAGCCTCAGCTTCAGGATCTGTTCTTCCAGTGAGATTACTGTAGATCTTTACTAATAGTTTATAGGGGTTTTTTTGTGTGTGTTTCATTGCTAATTTCTGAAGTTCGCAGGTGATTTTTTCTTGGTGTACCTGTTCAATGCAAAATCTAGTAAGTAGAATGACATGAATAGTCACTTAAGACTGTTTTTCAGGATGTTACAGAAAAAGAGACCCAGCCAAAACTTCTGAGCTACTTTTGAGTCACTAAAAATTAGTAGATGTGGGTCTATTTGGCACATTGGCTGCAAGAGTTTGCTATCAACCATCTACCTATCTACTTCTATGTTATCTGCCTATTGTCTTGATTCATGCTGTGTTGAAATGCAGCACAACATTTATTTGTTTAATTGCACTTGAGATATTTTTGAAAATTCACATTCACTGTGCAATAATAAGTTGTTAAATAATTTGGATGAACCAGACCATCCCTAGATGTTGCTGTAATGCCAGTGCACAGTTAATTTGTCCAGTGTGTAGTTAATCTGTTTTCTATGGGGGTACAAATTAGAATATCTAACCTTTTATTTATTTTACCTATAATGCAATATTTGTGTGTGTGAGACAATGAACTATTTTGGTATAAGAAAGAATCTGTCGTTCTGTTTGTTCATGGACATTGGAAAAAAAAAATCTCTGTCCTGTGACATACCTACAGTATTTTTAAAGTACACTTTTTATAGGCTTTAGACTGCCTGTTCTGGTGCTGTTATAATGTGTGTATTAAAATGTAGTTTGCAGCCTACATAAATTTATCCTGAGCTAGTTAATATTTCACTAATGATGGTGGTAGTCTCTTCTGGGATTCAGGAGCAGTGTGTGAGGGAAGGACCTTTTGTTCAGATTAGCTGGAACTTCTGAAAATAAAATCTTGTTAATTTAAATCTTGTTAGTTTAAATTGTTGTTTTAATTGTATATGTATATTGTTTTATGAATGATTTTATGTAAGCCGCCCTGAGCAGACTTAGTCTAGAAGGTGCGTGACAGAAATATAAGTAAGTAAGTAAGTAAGTAAGTAAGTAAGTAAGTAAGTAAGTAAGTAAGTAAATAAATAAATAAATAAATAAATAAAACTTTGTTAATCTCTTGCAGGTGAAAATCTTTTTATATTTTAATGAGCACACTTATGCTAGCTGTGGTCAGAAAACATAACTGCAACTGCAAGTTGACAAAGACAGTAAGTACTGGGCAAATTATTGCATTGCAAAACGAAAGCAAATATAAAATCCAGGTAATTTGGCATTTTAAAGACTAGCAGATTTATTTAAGTGTGAAATTTGTGGGTTGCAGTTCACTTCCTCAGACAGACACGGATTGCAAGCCACAAAAGGTCATATTGAAATAACTCGGTTAAGTTTTTTGAGGTGCCAATACTTCCCCTGCCCCTTTTCGCGACACATGTTGAAATAGACTAACAGAGCGATCTCGTCGAAAACTTAGAAATAACTGTTCGCATTTTTCAAGGAAACAGAACACCAATAGCTGGAATTTGCAAAGTCCTAATAATAGGAACAAAATAAGTTTAAAAAGCAAATGCTAATTTATTTCTATTTTAAAAAAAGATAAGGGATAGAAAAATCCTGAAGGGCAGCAGCATTTTATGGCTCTAGTAATTTTGACGGGGTGTTTTCAGCTTTTTAAAATTTATTATTGAATTGATTAGTATCCCGCCTTTTTTCACAACTTGGGCTCCAGGGAGCTGCTTTCGCCTATAATTCTCGCCTGTCCTTCACGAATCTTCCACTTAGTGCACGGACACGAAAGGCGCGCAAACGGGGCTCCCTTGCCCAGCCACGTGCTGGCCCGCGCCCCTTCACACACATGCCCAGCCTGATCGCCGCCCGCCGCCTAGCCCGGCCCCGAGGGGGCGAGGCTCCCCCGATGGCTGCTCTTCCCGCCCAATCTGGCTCAGGGGCTGGGCTTGTTCAGCCACCGGCGTGTTGGAAAGGCAACGACCGAGGCTGCCTTCTGTCAGGCGCCCGGCCCGGGCAGAGAAGCGGCGAGCGTCCCCGTTCAGGTATCCCTGGGAGAGAAGCAGGCACTCATCGCCCTAAGACCCGGAGCAGAGCCGTTCCAGCGATGCTCTAGATTCCGTGGCTAGAAGTGCACCAGGAGGCGCCGCCTGGCTCCGAATTAAAGAGTTTGGCAGGTACGGGAGCGTGGGCAGGAGGCAGCCATGTGGGGGTGGAGGGCACGGAGGACGGCTCGATTTCTCACCTGGAGATGGTTGGGTGCGTACGTGTGTGTGTGTGTGTGTGTGTAGGGAGGCTCTTGCCGCTTAGTTTGCGCTGTCGTTGTTGCGGGAAACAGACCTAGCTGAACCATGTTATCCTCCAAAATAGGGTGTATGTGTTGTTGTTGTTTTTTGCGCCCCATTTGTTTGGAGCAGTTTCCGCGGCAGCGTACGGAGCCATGCATTGAGAGTACTCGCCAGGCTCCCCCCCCCCCACAACTGGTGAGACTTATTTAGTCGCCTGGTTTCTAAGACGGGCGAAGTAAGCTTTCGGTTTCCGCAGAACGCTTCGTTATGAGGCTCTGGCTTTCCTCGAGTCAGCTAAAAAGGCAACGAGGAGGGGGGGCGGGCGGGCGAGTTGACATCCTAGAAGAGAAAAGCGTTCCTCCTCCTCTTAACCAATTATGCTGCACCAACAAGTTTGCAAATACTGTACATCTTTTAAAACCGAGCAACCAAGGTAGTCTTTTTGAGATTTAAATAAAGGCACTATAGCTGTAGCAAAACAGCAGACTTTGCCCCCTGCCTACTCTTGGAAACACCAGCCCTTCTGTTAAGGGGAAAAAGATTGATCTCTTTTAACACCCTCCCTTCCCATCTCCTCCCAACATCTAGCCACAAAGATTTATGTTGCAAAATACTTCCCAGATATTTCACGCTGGTATTTATTGTTTTCTGTAAAATACCACCTGATTTACACTTTATTGGGCAGTTGTTAAATATTTGCACAAGGCAATATGTAGCCTAGATATTGTTTACTGATCCCTTAGGATTTTTAAGTGGGTTTGAGTGCCTGACTCAATGTGTGTTGGTGTGTGACATTAGAAAGTGTCAGAAGGGACACTGGGTGTTAACTGGCTTTCTGTTACTACAAAATTCTGCCACCTCCTAGAGCAGTGTTAATTTTGGAATGTTAAATATGTAACAGCAATCCTCTGTTACAACTGAAAGGATTAATTTGGGTTTAGAAGGTTTATCTCAAAAGATAGTCTGATTATTGTGGACATGTTTTCAGGAAAGGCCTATGTCTTTATTCTCTCCCTTTTACATCTGCTCAGTCTGCAGCGTATAGTCTACTGGGCTTTTAAAGTAGGACGAGAAAGTTACACTAAAATGATTTAAAAACAAAATTGGAAAAAGTTGAACGTAATGTTTTCTAAATGCATTTCTTTTTTAGATGCTTAATACATGTATGTGAGAGCCAGGATGGAGTAGCCACTGGAGTGTCAGACTAGGACTCAGACATGAGTTAAAATCCCCACTTGGCTATGAAAACTGCCAAGTGTACACCACTTACTGGTTGCCTTAAAGTTGGATCAGACACCACATCATGACAATATATGTACATATGTATTTGGATTGGTTAGGGAACTGGGTTGAAATTGGCATTGGAACTACATATACATGCTAGTGGGAGCTAGTCTTTATGAGCTGAAGTCACAAAACTTTTGTTTGTACTTAAGGTGCAACAGGCAACTTGCAATTAATGCAATGTGGCAAGTACACTGCAAGAGTTAACTGTGCCAGAACAACTGTTTATAGCCGTTTGCTTACTATTGCTTGTGCTATGCTGACAGTGTAGAATTGAAGCCGTCCAACCAGCTATCTTCTAGTCTGGAAAATGTTTGCATTGTGGTCATCTTGAGAGATGACTGTTGCAGTATTCTGTTGTATGAGTGGCTGTTTACAAGCTACAGTTAAATCAATAACACTAATTGCCTAATAGACCTTTCATCTGTTGACAGACTTCATCTCTCTCTTCGTTCTGCCATTTCTTCACTTTGGCATTTCCGCATCCCTACTTGATGTAGGAGATTTTGGAAGACCCCTCCTGCAGAGGGATGTCAATATGCACTATGAAGTGGCAGATTATCCAAAGCCCTGCAGCAATGATGGTTTCTTTGAAGTCTTTGACAAGTATGAAGTCTTGCCTACGAAGGACCTGCCCCATGTTAGTTGTTCCAACAGTGGCCAAGCTTTCTTGAATTCCCAGATGTCCTTTAAAATAACAGTCAGCAATAACAGTGACAGTCTTGAAGCTCAGCGGAGCCCATCTGAATTGCCAGTACCTCTTCTAGATCTCTTCCCCAAAAGATCCAGCATTTTTGAGAGAGTCCCTGGTTTTCCAAGGACACAGGAGTCACGGTGCCCTAAAACTGGCAGAGAACACTTCCAGCAAAAAGGTGAGTAACCAAATGCATTAATTGTAAAATACAGTATACAGTATTACCTGTGGTATCCTTTTCTCCTTTTCCAGAATGCTATTTGTCTTTTAATTCTTTTATCAGTTTTTTTTTTAGCATGACAGTGTATTCTTTACATACTCGCTGCAAGGTAATTTCAACGAGACTTTCCTTGTAAAGGATCTGGGTAGTTATCCATACTTACCATAAACTGCAAGACCCATTTTTGCAAAATATCACAGCTAGTATTGAAAAGGCACTGTATCAAAGAAGGGTTTCCTTGAAATTCACTGAGAAGAAAAAACTATCACCACAGGTACTTACTGTATAGGATTTTGGGTGTTTGAAAACCAGACTAATTTTTGTATGTATAATATAGCTAATATTAATTAAGAGGAATATGGCATCGGAAAATATTTTTACTTGGATTTTTCACTTTCCATTCTAGAATGTAATAATTTTATTGCAAAGCAGTGAGTATATTTGACATAAGATCATATGCTTGAATAGTATCAGTAGGTTAGTATTATTTTAATTCTATAAATGAAGAGATTTTTGAGATACTTATTGTGAAAATTAATTTGCTATACAGATAAATTGTGTTAATCATATGCTTATCTCTATAGTTTTTATTAAGGGTAAATACTGTCATGATTACTGTTCCTTTCACCTCCCATTCCCCCCCCCCCAATTTCTTTCCCATGAGCCCCAACTCTTAACCTTTTAATGTAATACTCAGTTGTATGATAAGGTACAATTCTTATTTTACTTTAAAATTTTAAAAAAGTGAATGTTAGTCATGGAGACAGTAGCAAAATGGAACACAGAAATATCTGCAAAAAGATTTTATGTAATTTATATGCAAGAGATTTTCTTCGTTACTGCGTACTTTGGATTTAGTATGCTGTTTGAATGTGTATCATCTCTGAAAGCCACAATGAAACAGAATAATCTGAATTTACCCATGGGTGGAATGGAATCCTACGAGGAGAACACTGAATATAACTATTGGATATCGTTTGCCATGGAGGAAAGATCCTCAGTCTCCCAATCAATAGATATTCCTCCCCACCATGATAATAAAAGTAGGAGGATCCTCTTATTTTTCGTAAAAAAAAAATCACTGACATATGGATGTGATTAATATTTTACTGTTGACTTAATATTATCACTATTTACCTGAAACAGGGCTGAAGATGGCCAGCCACAAAAATAAGGAGTCTGCGTAGAAGACTTAACACTGCCCCCAATCTTTTAAAAGCATTAAGAAAGACACAAGCTTTACTTTCTTTATTGCTCACCAGAAAAACCCTGCCAAATCAGGCCTGTTTGGTTCAGCTTTCTGTTTCCCACAGTGGTTAACCAGATGCTTAAACAAAACCCCAAAGAAGATATGAAAACAACACCCTTCTTTCCATTTTGTTCCCAACAACTGGTACTGAGACAGAATGTGCTTATGATCCAGGAAATAATTATATAGTTGTCATAAGTAGTGGTGATTAATAACCATAGACTTCATGAATTTGTTTAATTTCTTTTTAAAGTAGTTGAAACTAAGTTCCTCACCACTTCTTGTAAATTGTCAGAACTTTAACAGTATGCACTATAGGGAAGGAATGCTTCTTATCTCGTCTGAATCTGCCAGCATTTGGAATGGATAACCTTCATTACAGTATACTGAGGGAAACACAACCTATCTGCCCACTTCTTCCACTGTATGCATAACTCTGTAAACTCAAATCCTATCTCTTCTTCTAACCTGGAAGGGCCTTGATATTGTAACCTCTCTAAGAGCATAACTGCTGAAGCCGTCTGTTGATCACGTTAGTTGCCCTTTCCTGTGCTCAAATGCTCTTTAAAATTATCAATAGATCTAACTTGTTCTCAATTTAAATTAGATGTAGCTAAGTGGTTCTTGGGAGGATCCATTAGAACAAACACAGACACAAACTGAACTTATTCAGTGAGAAAGGATACCTATCTTCTAAAAAGTGACGGACACCCTTGCAGTGGTCCAGTGAAAGAGAGCAGAGATATTGAAAATCTTCATAAGGCAATCTTGGGTTACTGTATCAGGAAAAAAAGCCCTGTGGCAACATTTTTATAAGTAATTTTTAAATATTGTCTTTGTAATGTTATAAGCCGCCTTGGGCCCTTTTAAGGGGAAAGATGGGGTACAAATATTTTAAATAAATAAATAAAATGATAAATAATTTGATTTCTTGATCTAGTCCAAATGAGAGATTGAGTAAGAAAACTCTCAAGTTGAAGCCTCAATGCTAAACCAGATCTGGCTTAATTAAGGCTACTTGATACTTTGTCAATGGACTGAAATTGATCATAGTGGTAATTTTCAGTAGCTTGCTTGAGACAATTTCTGTTTCTAATTCTGAGTATCATTACAGGTTTGCAGGTTCTGACATAATGACTTAAGAAATCAGTTTAAATAGCCTTTCAGAACATATGAGTGTGTCTTCTTATTTACTTCCTACAGAATAAGTAAATAAATTTAGTCACATCAGTTTTCTTTGGCTTCCTCTTGCCTATACTCTATGAAAACATAAAAACACAACAAAATGTATTCCCAATTCTTAGGGGAAGAAGAACAGGGATTTAAACCCCCTACCAGGAAACTAATTTGAGTGTTTTGTTTATTTTTGTGACCTATAAAGATATTCATCCATTGATATCTAACACAATTTAGAAGAAAGGGCTTTGAGTGATGTACTGTTTCTTTAAAGCTGGAACATGTGCAGCTTAAATATGTTCCCATACTTGATAAGACCAAAAATTCTGTCAGTTGTATAAGGCCTAATTAAAGGCTTGGGTTTTTTTTTTCTCCCAAGAAGGATTTATTACTTGCTTGGATGGAGAGTAAGGGCATTTTATGTAAGCAAGCTGCTGATGTGAACTCTCATAATAGTTTTGACCTACCAGACCATTATATGTGATTTGCGTTCACTGGTGGTAAATCCCTGATCACTTTTTCTGAGATTCAATGTCTTACGGATAGGGTATGAAGCTGTGAGTAGGTGAGTTATTTCCAGTTGTGCCTTCTGTCCCTTTTAACCTCCTTCCCATATTTAGCTCAGACACTGGCTTATTGAGGATGAGGAGTGCTTTTAGATTTTCGAAAAATGTCCTCTTCCCTATCTTTGGGGCTGGCATGTTTTAAAAGAGACTTACTTAAATTGGAAACAAAATAAAAAAAGGTTTAAAAAAAGACAGAACTGGTGGCATCGTAAAGACTAACTTTTTAATTTTTTAATGTGAGCTTTCACGGACAAGTCCACTTCAACAGACGTAAACCCTTTGTTTTCACCTATAATGCTTGCAAAGACTTAACACGGTGACCCCTTCTCTACAGAGCATCTTGGTTGCTTTTACTCAGAGTTGTCTCTGTCTGGTACAAAGAACAGAAGAAAGGGGGACAAACTATATGCCACAGATAACCCATAATTAAAAGAGGAAATTCTTTACCTGCTGAAAGTATGTAACTGTCACAGCAGGAGCTTTTTTCACCTTGCGTTGTTTGCACATCAGCTCTGCAATTGAAAAAGGCTGAGAATCTATATTCAGTATTGAAGAATACAGCATTTGTGCAAGGGTAACTTTGCTTGCTAACCCAAACATGTTCATGCATCTCTGGGCCAAATTATACATTTCAGATAACCTATAATTAGAGCTGATAACATATTAGTGTCTCAGAGAGGTGTTTTAGGCTGACTTTTATTCCTGAGAAACTGGACTTGCAAACAAATCACAGATTCATACTATGTGCCTGATTATGACTTACTTTACTTTACTTATTTTGCATCTTGCAGATTAATGAAACAACTAATGAAATGAATGAGATATCTGGGGCCCTTTTAATCTTGCTAGTAAATTATTTGAAGTGTAGTAAAATATTTTTAAATGAAAAACTGTCACTTTATTGCAAGTATGAGGGCTTTGGCTGCAGGCCCTGTGGCAAATAATGTTACTTTATTTATGGAGTTTAGCCATACATTTGTCTTTTAAAACTTAAATTTAAAACAATAAATTACTGATTGAAAAGCAAACAACACTGCTAATTAAAAATCAGCTGAGAAATTTAAAAGCAAGCATTTAAGACTATATAATCAAACTTTAAAAAGGAATAAGATCAACATCTAGGACTCAGCTATAGTTATTAAAAGTTATTAAAATCCTGCCCAAAGAGGTGGGTCTTTAGCTGTCAGTGGAAGGGTAAAGGGGAGGAGCTAACCTAATCTTCCAAGGCAGAGCATTTCACAGACAGGGAGCAAAAATAAGGACCTCTTGTGTTCTCCTCAAACATGCCTGTGATGGCACAGTAGAGGTATAAATAATATTTACAACCCCTGTTTTCAAGAAGGACTAGGCATAATGGGGGGGGGGGAGTCTGGAAAGGAAAGATGTGTGCAATAGAATGTCCTTGAAAGATACAGAAGAGCAGCATTCCACACTACAATATTTTGTTGCAGCCTCTATTTGTAAACATTCTAAAAAACATACTACATTTTGGCTGTAATATGCAGGATAAATGTGTGGGTGTGTTTCTTGGACGGTATTCAAAAGATGGAGGGCAACCTTTGTATAGATTATGTATTCCTGGTTTAAACTGTGACTACTCTGTAAACTTAATCTGAGCTACAGTATTCAGTTTTGCTGTGGCTTAATTTGCAGCCTATTTTATTCTGTTCAGATTCGTGATCACATGGAGATAGTAGATTGTTTTGAGGATTGAACCTCAATCCTATATGGTTCAATCTTTATTATAACCCACAGTCCCCCTTCTTTTGATTGTGTTCACTGCTGATCCCTGGCTTTCCTTTTATGGTTCGTTGTAAAACCAGTGGTTTAACAATGCAGTGATAAGGTGATCTAGTGCTAAACTTGGTTTGTTTAAAAAATATATTTTGGGATGACTAGCGGGAAGGATTGTAGGGGTGGCTGTTCCTGCATCTAAAACAGCATGCTCAGCATAGTAAGTCACCAGAACATCACCCATAATCATGTCCTCTCCATCCTTTTGGAGAATGAAATAACTGATCACATGGGGAAAACACTGTTTGAAAGGCTCTGTCTTTAAGGAAGCAGGAAAAAAACCCCTCTGCATCTGAAGCCAAATGGGTTGGGCTGGTTTGCATTGGCCTTTGCATCACATTATCAGTTTTTAAAAGTCTGAATTCATCTCTTCTACTTCCACAGGAAATCTTGTATAATATGTGCCAGTGTAGTTACAGCTCTAGAAAAAGAATAGTTTTCTGAGAAATTTCCCTTTATAGGGTGAAAAACACAACAACCTGATGATGGCCCAGATCCTCTTACCTAGTTATACTGGAGTATCATGAACAGCGTAATGTTTGGAGGCAAATTACCCCAAGTTAAGAAATTACTGTAGGTACTATAAATTGCATACTGGGTTGTGTTACTCGGAATGTAACTAGTAGGATCTACAGTGAATTCTTAATTTGGGGTACTCCTCAACCCCCCCAAAGTTGTGGTATTTGTGTAGCTCATACAAGAGGATTTTGTCCAATATAATATCTGTTTGTGAAACTTTAGAAGATTATTTACAGACCTGCCTCAAACTGCTATGGAAGCAGAAATCTGAAACAATTTCTTGCCAGAAATACTTGAATGTGTTATTTGTTTGTTCATGTCCCTCCAGATTGAGAGAGATTTGTAAATGAAATAAATTGTCTTCAAAAGGTCATGTGATTATGCCAATCCCAATTCTACTAGTGAGGGACGCTGCCTTCCAGCAGAGTATATTGTTCACTGCCCATTCAGAATGTGGATAGATGTGTGCTTGATAATATGAAGGAACTGGTATTCAAAGAATAGACATAGACAAAGAATAGAATAGGGGAAAGTAAATAACCACAGTGTTGTGACCGAAAGTGGTGTAAGTGTTGTCAGTTTTACTGCTTACCCCCAAAGAGTGCTGTATGATTGTAGCTAACAGTGTGAAAGTCTTCAGCCACTGAAGAAGTTTTTTTTTTTAAAAAATTAGACATTCCTAACATAATATGGAGGTGGAAATCTGAGAGAATTATGCAGGTAATACTTAACATCTACTATTTCCAGCCATGTACTGCCTGATAATTAAAGTATGTTGTGATTCATATCTGAGAACATACAATACGTACTCTTATCACAGAATACAGGATTCTTGCATTAAAACAGTGTTTATAAGGAGATATATATAAAACTGAAGAAGACCATTAACTTGTGTATTCAGCTTACAGTGATTTTCAGCAAAATAATAAATATTTTATATACTATATTATGTATAAATATATATAAACATACAGATTTACATATTTGTAAGTATATGTACATAATTCAGAATAAAATACTTTATATAAAAATTAAGAATTTGAAATGTTTTGGCATGAGTCTCCAGCTTTGTACATATACTGTGTTTTGCAGATTACTTTAAAAATATGTGTTTATTAGATAAACATTGGTTGTGCATAGAAGTTCCAAAATATTTCACTAATACAATTAAATAGCCAAAGCCCACCCTCTCCCAAAGATGTGGCATGTAAGAAGGCCACATCTTTGGAATTTTATTTAAATTCCGTTCCAATTTTGTCTTTAGGTTTCATTTTGAGTACCTTTCGAAGACTACCTGCCAAGTTTTCTCGCTGCTTTCTCTTAAGGCATCTGGTGTATGTGACTGCTTTCTTATTTGTTCAACACATGTTTCACCGCTAAGCTGGCAGAAGGATTTTTCCACTTTTCTGAGGTTTAATTTGTGTTTTATTACATGATTATTCATCACTGACAATCTCTGGGAAAAATGCTGCTGTACAAAATAGATCCAACTTATATTGTTTCAATTTTCATGTGGTTTTTTATATTTATGAATTGCAAGAACTTACTCAAACCATTGCAATGTAATGAGCCAAAGTCTATCTGGCCAATCGGTACATTAACGTAAATACTATAAGGTTTGATGTTGCTGGCTGATGTTGATTGGGTTTTCGTGTGGCTATGCTTGAATGGTGTTTTGATGGTTTAACACAATTTCCTAATAAAAAGCACAACAGTAGAATAACTCTGATTTATGCTTTTGCTTCAAAGATTGGACAAATGATTTTTATATTCAAAGGGATTCTTGATGTTAAAGGATTAGCAGATAACAAAAAGAGTTGTGATTTGACAAGAAAAATAACTTAATTCTTGTGTGCATTTGCATGTTTTACTTTGGGGAGGAGGGAAACGTCCTTAAGAAGACATCGGCAAATACTGTAAAACTAACTTCTAAATGTATGTTTCAATTGCTGTTATTTTAAGCTCTTAAGGGGTTGAAGACTTAGTTTATTCTGGAACCTTGCTGAACTATATGAAATGTGACTCTTGAGACATGGTATTTTAATACTTAGTAGAAATATGCATAATAGTAGATGATGTAGTTTGCCTGCCTTCCAGGTCTGAAGAATTGAGACGTATTGGCTAGGACAGAGTGTATCCAATGTGTAAATCAATGCCTAAGTTTTCATAAAATAATAATCATTCTGTAATCAAGTACTGTAATTATGCAAGTGAGTGTATGTGTAAGGGGAAGAATATATGCTCCATATCTGAAGCCAAGCAACTTCCCAGCAAGTAATTTAAGGTCTGAACTTTATTGCCAATTTGTGCCAATGATTCACTGCTATTCCATGATTTGTTCTAGTGAAGTATCTTAACACTGAAGTCACCAGCTCTTGAGTGAAAAAACAACAGCAATGATTTAAAGTCACTAATAGAATTAAATTGAACACCAAGTCTATATTGTGTAAAACAGAATAATAAATATCTTACTTTTGTTGCAAAATAGATTTCTTCTTGTTGAAGACTGACAGTGACATAACTGCCAAATAAGAAACAAAGTAGTTTTCTAGATGGATGTGCTCCTAAGTATTTCATGCTTAACTTGGTCCAGGTTTCTTTATAATGTGTTTAAACAGTAATTCTTTGGAATGTTGGATGCCTAAAGCTAAGTGTTTAATGATGTGTCGTTTCAGATATGTGGGAGCAGGTTTATGAAATGGGATATTTTGCTGGGAGGAATGAATGGCACACTTCAGACCTAGGAGACTAAAGACAACAAGACAGGACGATATATTTTGTTAAACTTAAAAAAAAATCCTAGCATTGCATGGCAAAGATGTCTTGATTTTAAAAGTTATTTGCATGAGAATAAGGACAACATTTGCACATTAAAGAACAAATTCTTCTTAGGTTTTGGTTTCTTGAATCATCCTGTTGCTTCAGCAGCTGGATTTAATTTAATGTGAGATCTATACCGTGGGCAAAACATTGGTGAGTCCTGGTAGACTTTATACTTTCTTGGAATTGTCTGATGTTGGTGCACCATCGTAAAGGGACAAAAAACAGTTTTGGTATAGTGTTTGTATCAAGCTCCTGGTTTATTAGCTCCTGGAAAATAGACCACCCATCTTCCTCATAAACAAACAAACAAGCAAACAACATGTATGTGCCAGGCAGATGGAGTTGTGGTTTTTGTGAGGATTGCAAAGAAGAAAGCTTGGGGGTTGATTTCACAGTGCTTACATATTGTACATGTGCTCTGGGTTGCTGGGAATGCTTCCACTTAAATCAAAGTGAGTTCTTATTGTTGTCTTCAAAGAGAAGGAGAATAGAGTTTTGAGGGCTTTGTGAAACTCCAGTCCTTGTTAGGATGGAGAACAGAGGCAACAAATATGACCTTATATTTTTCTCTTTGAATAAAAAGAAACCTTGACATTGACATCAGTATGATGTAGAAGTATGATTTGTCTTCAAATGGTTCTTTGAAGATTTGCAGTTGTGCTGCAAAGAAAACAGCACTAGTCTTCACAGCACCAGTCAGATCTGGAAAGATCAAAATTATAACCACTGACTGACAAATTTCAACATTCAACTATAGCACTGTCCTTAGGAGACATTAGTACTGTATGAACAAAATATTGTCACAAACTATTCCTGAAATTCAGTAGTAAGGTGAAACTGGAAAAAGCCCATTGATTTGATGAGTTCCATTGACGCAGTAGGCTGACTTTAGTTGTGACTTACTGCTGGATTTCAAACAGCATCTCCTGTTATAACATACAACTTCAGAAAAATTGGTCTCTTTGCATCATTTTCATGTCCCAACCATTTCTTGTTGTTTGGATCCAAAGCAAAGGGAGCTATGAGAACATTCTGCTTAGCACTTTTGCTCTTTTTTGTGGGACAGTGTTATGGTGATTCTGTCCTTGTCTAAACAAGCACTGTGCAGTTTTAAGAGACATAGTGTATAGTTCTTGATTTTACTGCAGAAGCAGGATGGGGAAACTGCTGTGGAGATGCTGTTCTTCAGTGCTAGTTGTGTGGGGTGCAGAGCCCTGCTTAAGAATGTATACTGCGGGTTCTTCCATATCAGGTGGTGCCTACTGCCACAGCCAGAAAGGCTGCCCGTAAGGTGTTTCCGCTTTCCTCCTCTGCAATGGCTTTTTTGTCTCTCTCTTTTAAGCATGTCACTAAAATCATAGTCTGTAATTGACCATTTCCCACCTGTGGAGAAATGAAAAAACTGACTGCAAATAAGTCACCCATTTTAAGACTTTCTGAAAGTCCTGCTAAGCCTTTTGAACTTCTTTTGTTGACTTGTGAATGAATCAAAGGTTTGAAAACTCTGCCTTTACACATGAGTTTATGTTTGAATCTCTAGGAAAATGTTCTCTTTATTCCTGTAAATTTGATTTTATTGAATAAAAAAGGGGGAAATTTGGAGCATTTCATGTAACTGTCTTGGTTTTTTTTTTATTTTCTGTGATGTAAGAAATAATAGCAGTAATTCAGTGAGATATAAGAGGAATATATACATGTCCAATAAAGTAAATCATCTATCAGATGCTTCCCCTTTTGGGGAAAAGATGATATACAGTATTCTTAATAGACTTATGTCTGTGATGTGGGAGGACAAAGAGATCCAGAGTGTGTTAGAGTTGGCAATGCAACTCTGTGAGAGAAGAAAGTATTTACCGTAATTAATTTCTATTCTGCCCATTTAGAAACATCTACTCTGGGCGGCTTACAATAAAATAGCATAAAGACAATCAATACAACAATTTAAACAACAATAATATCGTTCAAGATGGGAAGATAAAACTCAAATTAAAAAAAAGACAGGAAAATAAAAATAGCGAAGTAAAGATCAGGTAGTGACAGGAGGGAAGGCCTGCCTAAAGAGCCAGATCTTAAGTTGGCTCTTAAAAACACCCAGCGAGGGAGCCAGTCAGATCTCTGATGGGAGACTATTCCAGAGGTGAGGGGCCACTGCGGAGAAGGCCAGGTTTCTTGTTCTTTCTTTCTGGGCTTCCCTCGTCATTAGGCCCCTCAGCCGTCTTTCCTGGCTATAGCGAGTGATTCAAGTAGATCTAGGTGGGAGAAGGCATTCCGCTAGGTATCAAGGTCCTAAACCGTTTAGGGCTTTGTATGTCATCATTAACACTTTGAAATCAATGCGGAAACGAATGGGCAACCCACTAAGAAGTCTGGCTGCCACATTCTGCACCATTTGAAGCCTCCGCATCAATCTCAAAAGTAGTCCCACGTAGGGTGCATTGCAGTGATCTAATCTCGAGATTACAAGTGCATGGACCAAAGTGGTGAGTGCCCCACCATCAAGATAAGGACGCAGCTGGGCAATCCGCCACAGATGGAAGTAGAAAGAGCGGACCACTGACACCTCCTGGGTTTCCATGGTGAGCGCCGGATCCAGATGGACCCCCAAGCTGCGAACCTCACTCTTCGCAGTGAGAGTCACCCCCCCAAAAGAGAGGGAGCTTCCCAAACCACCAATGGATGGGCCGTCCACCCTCAGGACCTCCATCTTGTCCGGGTTCAGCCTCAACCCATTCACCTGCATCTATTGCAGTACAGCCTTCAGACAGCACTGAAGGGACAGAACGGCATCCACTGAGGTAGGTGAAAAGGAGATGTAGAGTTGAGTGTCATCAGCGTACTAATGGCATGAGGCCCCACCCCCCCGATGACCCCACCCAGTGGTCTCATATAGATATTAAACAGCATTGGGGAGATGATTGAGTCCTGCGGAACCCCACAATTGAGACTCCACGGGGCCAAAACACCTTCCCCAATCTGTACTCTCTGAGGATGGTCCTCCAAGAAGGAACGGAGCCAGGCAAGCACCGGTCCACCGATTCCCAGCTCAGAGAGCCTCCCCAGGAGGATACTGTAGCGTGGTCGACGGCATCAAAGGTCACTGAGCTATCAAGGAGGACCAACAAGGACATTTTGCCCGTCAGCCCGTCATCCAACAGTGCAACCAGTGTCGTTTCTGTACCATGGCATGGCCTGAAGCCCGACTGGAACTGATCCAGGGCATTGGTTTAATCCAATAGAGCCTTAAGCTGATCAGGCACCACCCTCTCCACCACTTACTAAGGAAGGAAACATTGGCGACGGGCCTATAATTGCCAGTGTTGTCCGCCGCCAAACTAAGTTTCTTCCTAATCGGCCTAATGAGTGTCTCCTTGAGGACAAGGGGGACCTTGCCCTCCTGGAGATACCCATTAATTATAGCTGTGGCCCATTTGATTGTTATAGGCCTGGCTGCTTTGATTAGCCAGGCCCGACAGTGATCAAGCACTTTGTTCGCCATATCTGGCGTCACAGGCTGAAAGAATTCAAAGAATTGCTCACTGGGCAAGGTGGAGTGCTGGACATCTCTGCTCAATCCACTGTATTTAAAAAGAGAGAGAGCTCCCGGCGGATGGCCTCCACTTTAGATTTTAAAAATGCTGCAAATTGGTCAGGTGAGATACTGGTAGGAGGCCCTTCTCCTAGACCAATTCCGGATAGATCACGAACTATACGGAAAAGTTCCGCCTGCTGATTTGCAGCTTCGCTTATCCGGTTAGCGAAGTGCACTCTACTAGCAGCCCTCACCTTAGCAAGGTAATGGTTAGTCGCGATCTTGACAGCTTTCCGATTATAATCTGCCGGGTCCCGCCTCCAATAGTACTCTAGCCTTTTCTGGTAGTCCCAGAAACAGAGCACATGCATAAAATAACAACAAGAATGTACAGGAAGTTCACATACATAACTTCCAATGTACAGTGGTGCCCCGTATAGCAAGGTTAATCCGTTCCGGATTAACCTTCGCTATACGAAAACATCGCTGTGCGGGGCAGGAAAACCTATTGGAACGCATTAAACTTAGTTTAATGCGTTCCAATAAGTGTGTAAACTTACCCCCTCCAGCGATGTTTTCGCTCCGGCGGCCATTTTGGAGCCGCCGATCAGCTGATCGGCGGCTCCAAAATGGCCGCCGGATGACCCGAAATGGCCCCTATCAGCGTTTTCGCGCCCTCCCCTTGCTTAGGGAGGTCGCAAAAACGCTGCGGGGGGGCATTTCGGGCCATCCGCGGCCATTGGCCGCAGATGGCCCGAAATGCCCCCCCACAGCGTTTTCGCGACCTCCCTAAGCAAGGGGAGGGCGCGAAAACGCTGATAGGGGCCATTTCGGGTCATGCGGCGGCCATTTTGGAGCCGCCGATCAGCTGTTCGGCGGCTCCAAAATGGCCGCCGGAGCCCCAATCATCGCAAAGCGAGTGCGGCGATTGGGGCTGATCCGTATAGCGATCCCCAAAAAGGGATCGCTATACGGATTTTTCGTTAAACGGTGCACTCGTTAAGCGAGGCACCACTGTATTTAGGATGTAATTGTTAAGACTCATTAGATTCTAAAACAGGGTGGATTTGATTTAAGTCCTGACTTTTTTTTAAAAAAAATCAGATTTTAAAATGATTTAAATAAAAATGATTATTTAAATGGTGGTTTAAATCAATTTGATTTTTTAAAAAAATGATTGATTTTTATCCACCTTGTTCTACAGCAACACAGTGAAATACTGAATTAAATCAGCCTTCCCTAACATGGCACCTCCAGTTACAATTATTATTAGAACCACAAGCATCCTGGCAATTTGACTGGGCCTGATAAGAAATGAAATCCACAACATCTGAAGGACATCGTTGAGGAAAACTAACTTCTTTTGATTACTTTGCGTACAATTATGTGACTTTTCTCTGTGTAAAGATGGATGTAAATAACAGCAGTGACAATAATAGATGTGTAAATATAATACTGTACAAAAGTTCATCTTCTATGGCAGTGGTTTCCAACCTTAGGTCCCCCTGATGTTCTTGGACTAAAACTCCCAGAAGTCTGTACCACTAGCTGTGCTGGCCAGGATTTCTGGGTTTTGCAGTCCAAGAATATCTGGGAACCCAAGATTGAGAAAAAACTGTTCTAGGGGATAAGAGCTTTATAGCACTTTATAAAGTACGATAACATTGTTGTTAGGTTTATGCCAGCAATTGGAAATGAATCAGATACTGTATGTATATAGTTTAATTACAAAGAGGGAGTAAGCTTTCTTATGGCTTCCACAAAACAATTATTGTTGGGGGTTTCTCTGATGTTCTTCCTTGTCACTAGGTTTTGGGATCATACTGGAGGCTGTACTTCATCAGGAAACAAATACCATAATTGAAATTTGAAAATATCTACACTTAACCAGTTCATTTTTATTTTAATGTTCATGATATTTATGATATTGTCTCACAGCTGTGATTTAAAAGAATTCCATAATTCTTGTTAGATTTGTAAAAAGAACAGTAGTTTATGGGTTCAACTATATAGGTGAATGATTAAAATACAACTATTGCTAGCTACTTCATCATTTCTTAAAGGTGCTATCTGAAGAAGTCAGCAGAACTCGTAATGATCTGGCTTTGCCTTGCAGAATGGAAACTGCTTAGTGCAGTTTCTAGTGTCTAGCTTAGTGCAGATGCACTACTTAACCATGATTGATGCAAACTATTTGCAAATCACATGAAAGTGATGTACTTTGCATCCATTATTAAACTGTGGGAGAAGTTTTTTTAAATACAGTGCTTAAAAGGATCTATTCAGAGCACGTTACCATAGTCTCTCGAGACTGAAGGATGCCTAATCTAAAAGCGTTTAAATACAAATAATGGCTGAAAATTGTGACTCTGTATTCAGAAGTGTGTTTTGGGATTAGATTTTAGGCTTTCATGCTCCTCTCTATCAGTCCTTCCTCAACCTTTGTGGGATTGTGGGTTCTTATTGTCCTATCTTCTCTTTTGAATATTTAACTGGTTGTTATTATGTCTGCACCAATGCTAACCATAGTTAATCTTATGGTAGAGTTTAAAATCTTCCAACCATAGCTTCATGCTTTGGTTTAAATATAACTATACTGTACTTCCATCTTGATAGAGACATAATACAGAGCAAGGGATGGGGCATGGTAACATGATAAAACAAGGAACAGGAGGATGAGATTAGGGAGAAAAGGAAGCTCAAGACAGAGTACAGAAGAAGCATACATACCCCTGTTGTTTTCATAACTGTAGTTAAGCTAATGAGAAGTGTCCTTCATACATAGATTTCTGGGATGAAACCATGCTCTTTGTAGTTAACCCTAGTTGCCTGTTTGCACTCAAAGTGAAAAACTGTGATTACCAGCTTTGGAGGAAGGCTAAATCTTTTTCTTTTATTTTTCATTAACACAAAAAAATTCCATAAATTTGTCGGTCACATTTTTCTTCCATAATATTGTATATGTGAGATTAGCTTCATATATCTTTGATACAGTACTTATGTTAAAGCAGACAAGTGTGTGGTTAGTTTGATAGCTAGTTGTTGTTGTTTTTTATTTCCTAAGATGATGACTGCAATTTCCCAGATTGAATGAAATGGGAAAATGGCAGCTTCCTAATTTAGTTACATCTTACATGAAGGGACTCAGTGCAAGCGCAAACAAACAGACCAACCAACATACTCGTATCTCATCTTACGAAGTCAGGATACAATTGTCATAATCAGCTCTACAAAATGGTACTGTCTCATGTAGTCTCCTAGGCCCCATTTCTATATTCATGTCTGCAAAATAATTCATCCAGTTTTCAAGTTGGTATGGTTAACTCCTATTATCTCCTCTGTTAATTACTATTCATAATGGGTTCTCCAGGTTATGAGTTGGTTTTATAGCACAGTTGCCTGGTGGAGGAAACTGGCTTTCATTGTGCAGTTTCTGCTATCAGTACCACTGGCAGAAGCAGTGATGTGATTTAACAGGTGCCTTGGAGGCATGTCTCTTGCTTAATTATAATCTGTGTATCAACATTATTTAAAGTTAAATTGCTTAGGTATGCAATTAATTGTGAGCACTTTAAACATTTCTGACAGTATAAAACAATACTGAAAGTTCTTATTTTTAAGATGCTTCAGGTCAAAGGACACACATGTTTTTATTTTCTTATTTGTGGTATAATGTGTTCAAGGCAGATTTATGGCACAACCTTTGTTTATTGACTAGTACGTTTTCTGCATGAAACTAATGGAACATGACGGATGATATTTATGAGGCATGTGTTTCAGATTAAATTGCGTTAGACATTAAAACCTGATAAAAGAGCATATTTTAAAGGGGCAGTTAATAGGCAAGGGTGCAGCCTTGATTGGAAGGTTTACACGGAATAAGACACTTTGGTTTTTAATTGACTATTTACAAGCAAAATACCTGGTTATAAAGTTCAGATTTTGTCTGTGAATGGAGGCTAGTAAGTGTTCATATGGAATGCGAGGAAATAAATTGCTTGCTATTTTAGAATTGTTAAGTGACCAAATGTTGGGTTTCTAGCTTGATGTACTGTCAGAGTCTCCATTGTACCCAGTCACTTAGGACATGTCCACACTGGCAGAATAGCTTGCTTTTTGAATCACTTTTGGTCCTGTTTGGTTTATGGCATCCACACATGTTTTGATTTAGAACGATCCATCCAGCCCCCTTTTAGAGCTGTAATGGTCCTCTTTAGCACAGTGGTAAGGCTACAGGTTTTTTGTGTGTGATTTGGAGCACTCCTAATTAGCCTGTTTTGTAGCCCATGCCAGTGGTTTGAATTTTTTCAGAGTTTGTTTATTATCTTGGTAAGTGTGAATAATACATGTACAGTACTTTCTGAAAACTGCTAGAGGAAAAGTAGCCCAAATATATCTCTGCCTTGAAATCGCAAAACAATCACTTTTTTGCCTTAAACAAGAGTTTTTCACTAAACATATTGAGCTATTGCTGATTAAACTATGGATAAGTAATTGGAAGTTTTGCAGTTTTATTTTTTTAAATTACCTCACAGTTTTCTTTTTGACTATTGGATTTTCTCGTAAAAAGTATTGCATGTTTTGAGGATGGAATTGTGACTGAAACCCATTAAATAAAAACAGCAATGATACATTATTTCAAGAATGTAGGTCACTATATTGTATCTATGTTCTGTGGTCAGAAAAAGAAAAAAAAATGTTTCAACTTGAGAATTTGCTGGTGTTGAAAACTCCCGCCCCCATAAACTTTGAAATAAAATGGGGATTATTTACTTTTATTAAGCAAGCTCAGCTATGTAGAATCACATTGCATGGTGCATGGGAACATTTTGGTTGGTAGTTGGGATCATTATGTGTAAAGGGCAGTGTTATGTATTTTTAAAGTTAAATAAATTAATGTTAATCATATCAGAACAGTCAGAGTTTTAACTCTGGACAAGTGATCCTGATGTCCTTATGTGTGAATGACTAGCACGTCCTTTTAGATTGAAATCATCCAATGGGACCTGGATTCCTCTTGTTCAGTGGTTCAAGTTGAGATGTTCAGTGCACTGTCTTGTGAAATTTTGGGGGATCTGTTCCAACTTGTTACAGATGGTGACGTTGACAAGATGCTGGCATGCTACAAAATCACTGCCTTTCCAGTTGATCTCATCAAACTTGTTAAATCTGCCAAGGGAAATAAAGAAGACCATCAATAGAAATTGGGGGTTTTCAGCTGTGGGACCCTCTTTATGGAATAAACTTCTATTAAAGATCAGGCGGGCTTGCTCTGTACGGTCCTTTGGAAAATTACTGAAGGCTGAACTGTTCATGGAAGCCTTTGGCAACAGGTGACATTACCTCTGTGACCTGTTACTATATTTCATTTTTCAGATTGGAAGTTTTATTGTTTTCATTTGTTGTATTGGATTATGTTTACAGTATTTACTTTTCATCTATTCTAAACTGTTTGTCATTTGTTGCTGGTGTCAGCTGATGGTCCTCTTTTGCTAATTTGACTGTCTGATTGGGATGTGTGTTTTTTAAACCTTTTTTGTTGATTGTATGGTACAGTATGTCTATATTTGGTAAAGTGCCTTAAGTAGTGATTTCACTAGGTCATGCAATCTGTTAAATAAATAAATAAATAAATAAATAAATAAATAAATAATAGCAATTGTGTGCCATCAAATGGATTCTGATTTATGGTGACCATTTCAAGGGTTTTTTTCCAGGTAGAAAATGCATAGAAGTGGCTTACCATTTCCTTTTTTCTTGGAGTGGCCTGGGACTGTGCAGCTTGCCCATGGCTACACAGACTGACTCTTCCCCCAGGAAGCACAGTGGGGAATTAAACTCCCAATCTCTGGTTCCATAGCCAGATACCTAAACCACTGAGCTGTTGAGGCAACATAGTTCAATAAAAATGGAATGATGTAAATTGCAATTGCAATTCTTCTGTTTTGGAATTCCTTCTGCATTCATGTAAAATCCATTCCATTTTCTTCAGTAAATACTCAAGGTTCTGGATACAGTATATTAAGTTTTAGAATTTCCATGTCACAGATTTGTGTACTGTATTATTGTTTCCCCTAGAAAAAGGAAATGGTATCATGTAAAATGGGTATGTGATAGTTAATAACAAGCAAATCATACCTTGCCAAATGTGCTTTGTAAAGTTAGCTAAGTTGGTTTGCAAACATGCATACACACAAGGACTTCAGGCACATAGTTCATAATACTGCCAACACTTTAATAAAATGTTCATTTTTCATTAACTTGCAGCCTAAGGGTTTGTACACTAATGCAGTTATTCTAAAATAGGAATCCAGGATCCTGTTTCCCTTGTGGTTTTTACATAGGAAGATGGGGAGAGGAGGAGGAGGAGGAAGAGTAAAAATATGAATATGACACATAAATATAAATACTGACATAAAGAGATTATTTCCCCCCTTGTGGAATTTATATGGCAAAGAACATAAACTCTCTCTCTGTCTCTCTTTGTGGTTTTGTTTGCGAATTAAAACACATCGGGGTCATAAGATATTTTGCTACTCCTGAATAAAACTTGAGTTTGATGAATATGAATTGTCGAAGAAGTCTGAAATTGCGATACTGACTGGCTTATCTCAGTGGCTTCTGAATTGTAAATAAAGTATTAATAACATTTCTTTGTTTTAGATCCCATCTGCTAGATAGTTTCTGTGATCCAGTATATTTTTGATGCTGTGGTAAGTTGCTTATGTCAATTGAACAATCATCAGTAACTTTTAGGGTCCTAAAATATAGATCTAAATCTATCAATGTATTACACTGAGTAATGACACAATTCTGCTGTTTTTTTCAGTGTTTGTAAGTGGCAGGACATCTAGTTGCCTAGCATTTGTGCAGCTGATTACGGGAAACAAAAAACGACACTGTACATAATCTGGAATTAGGGGTCTGCGAGAGCAACGTAATTTGGAATGATCCCATTGTACTTTGAAAAGAAATCTTCTATTCAGTTTTCTTACATTCAGTTTCAAATGTAAGAAAACCTGGGAACTATAATTGCCTCCAATGTTGTGATAACATGTCTGGTTTTCTCTTGATTTGTTTTCTACAAAGATGGGGACATCATAATTGTTTATGATAGTCCCTACTTACACATTTTTTAATATTGCTTTGTAGAAGTGAATCTCATTGTGTGCATTTAGGATTGTAGCCCTGATGTACTTAGGCTATCAACAAGGTAGAATTGTAGGGTGAGGTCACAGATTCATTTTTTATGTGTTTTTTTTCTTACTCAGAAGCAAGTGTGTCCAAGAGGGCCTTTTATCTGTGCAGAGAGCAAATGTGCCTTTTATTTGAATCAGAATGCGCAGTAGGGAGGTGGGTGGGGAAAAAAATTCAAGGTAATTTATCCCCTTCCTGAGATGTGGTGTGCCGTACTGTACTTGAGTAAGAGAAAAGAACTGATACAGCTGCTGTGAAGTGCCATAATTGCCTTATCAGGTGAACCAGTTCCCACCTTCATTTTTTAGACTTTTAGATAGGATTTACCACCTTCTGCTGAATGACTGTCACTGGAATCCTGTTATATATTTATGCTGGCATAACTACAGCAGCATAAATTTTGGTGGCAAATTGTTGCAAGCTAAGATATCAACATAAGTACAGTATTTGCCATCACACACCACATCGCGCGGTAGTGCGATAGCGAATGCCTACACCAACTTCTTAATTTTGCTGGTAAAAATTTACAATGATGGAATTATACCAGTGGGCATAACTAATAGGACTCTGGCCAATAATTATAGTTGCAGTGGTTTTTGTTTGTTTGTTATGTTTTTTGGCATCTGAATATGGTCCTGTAGCTCTGAGTGCCTCAGTGTCTCTTTCACTTGTAGAAATGTGTAATGAATTGGTACAGAAGGAACCAGCAATATTTGTTTATAAATATTTATTATTGATTATTAAGTATGATAGATAAGGTTTAGAAATGAATTGAATGAATTAGTGGAATATCCTTTTTTGTCTAATATTTGGATTGTGGCCTTTGGCTTCCACATCTACTGTACATGTGGGTTTTAAGATGCAACTAATTCAGCAAAAAATGTATGCCATGTATGTTGGCTACTGCAGTATGTTTTTTCATTAAAGGAATACGTTAGGTGATTCTGGCGATATAACATACATCATGCAGCTCTTAAATGGCTTATTTTAGGAAGGAACTTATTATTTGTATTAATTTTGTATTGTATTTAAAACCAGTTATTTTAAATTGACCAATCAATGCATTTCTTTTGATTATGAATAAAAGTGTATCTTTCTCATAATGTGCTGTGTGTTTATTAAAGTCAAATGTTTAAAACTCAGTTGAATTGTAATTTTAATTCAGTAAATGCAGTTTTATGAAGCATTAGCAGAATGGAAACATGATATCTGGAACTATAAAAGAGATGTTAGCTTTTAATGAGTGGGACAGTATTTCATCTGTGGTGGTGAAGTCTGGTTCAGAATTGTAACACTTTATTTTATTTCTCATGTTGACATGTTCTTAGGCCCAAAGGACCAGACAGGAAGGCGTTAGAGAGCCTCATATTACAATTTACTTGCTTAAAGGAATAATATTACTGTATACTGTATATTTCTTGTTATCCATTGACTACTTCTTCAACTAATGAGCTCATGCAAGTCCCATCTACACCATAGCCATTTGAAATGTTTAATTTTATGTTTTTAAAATATTGTCGAATGTGTATGTGCTCAGGGCTAATGCATACAATCATTTGTGTATGGTGCTATAAAATTGGGATTAACGATTAACACGCATTGCAAAATGTTCTTTTATTGTACCATAAAAATTATATATACTAGCTACTGTAACAATGTACTGTGGTACTAGTCCAGAAAGTATAAATGATGAGATAAAATGAATGCATACAAAGATAACAAACAACAACAGCTAATACACTGCCAGTTGTAGTGTATATGATTGCTATGGTGACTGGGGGGGAATGACAAGACCTCGCTGATTTCCCTTGAACATACTACTGTACATTGTACTGTATATAGAAAATATATTGTATCCTGTATACAGAAAATATATTTGTCATGTAATTATTATTTTTTTTTACACTCAGAGGACTGATTAGCTGTTCGTACATAGACTTTACTTCCTCCTCCCATCTCTCCTTAACTTTCAAACCGTAAGTTCTCCACTCCTTTATTAATAACCAGCTTTGCTTTTGTCTTTTTGCTTTGCAGTTTGTGACTAGACAGAGGAACCCTGTACATGTTTCCAAACAAATCTCTATATCCTAATTTATTGTTTTATTAACTCCTTTTTTATGTGCAGAGTGTTCTCATAATCCATATTTTATTCATTCCTCATTACTGGAAAGATTATGATTTGCCCATGTCACAGTCCTAGGCTGAGCTGGGATTTGAACTAAGTCCTGTTTTGCCCATGCATTGGACTTTTTGACATTATTGCAGTTACATAGTTCCCATGACCTCTCCATTTACCTCACTGGAAGAAGAGCTGAGTCTGACCGATCTCCCCCCTCCAGAAAAAAAAAACCCGTCATGACACTGTAAATAGGATTCTTTCTTTTCAACCATAACAACACTGAGAGATAGTTTAGAAAGAGGTGCAACAAACAGATAAATTGAATCAGAGGGACTTGGTAAGTCAGCACTCGTATAAGTCTTGTTGATCGATTGGTTCGCTGTAGTTGGATTAACAACTCTAATTAGCCCTAGCAAGATGGATTTGATTTAAATAAATTGATTTAGATTTTTTTAAAATGGACATTTTGATGATATAAATAAAAAATGATTTAAATTTTGATTTAAATCAGTTTGATTTGAAAAACTCATTGATTTTTATCCACCCTGGCCCTAAATTAAAAGGTTGATTCATATTTATTTCTAAGATTTTATCGGAAGCCTTTGTTAGTTATAAGATTCTACCGACAACTGCATAATGAGCTGAGCTTCTTAATACTTCATGGGTGGATGTCTAAATGCTTTTGGAAAATAGACCACACAGTAACAAAAATCTCATCAGCTGTCTTTCTGTGTTCCAGCAGAACATCTGCAAACTAGCACTAATTGTTCTTTGTTGATGCAATCCACTGTATTAGCTAGTTTACATGCAAACATGTCACCCAATTTGATATTACAGCTTTTCAGTCTTTTTCTCCTTTATTCCTCAGTCCCTAAACCACTTGTATTAGTAGCTGGGGGAAAGCATTAGGCTTCAGGCAGAATATTATAGAGTGGAATAGTACTGTGTTTAAGAAGCCTTTTATTATAAGAAATCAGCACAGTAAACAACTCAGAATGAAAGCTTTATTAGATTAAAGGAAAGGATACATTTTTAGAGGAAACTCTCCTCTATATTAATACAGTATAAAGCAAAGAGCAGGGCAATGCACTGAACCTAAATTACATGACAAACATTTGGTTTAGCAAAATTTAAAGGTAGAAAACACGGCTTCTTTTTTCTTCCTGGGATAATTGCTTCAAGCTTGTTCACTAAAAATGCAAATAGGATTCTTTTTAAAGTGCTTTACTACAGTACATTCTTTGCTTGTTTTATTTTAAAAGCTGCTTGATTGCTGAGAATGCTAACTATATAAATCTTACTTATTTCAGCCAAACTCATATGGTCCCAATTGTGTTGACCAGTTAGAGGAAGACAAATGCAACATTTAAAATTACTGTGTACTTAAAGATTAGGGGAAAAAAATGCTAAGCTTGGATTTAATTATTGGTGAAGACATATGTAATATTTTAAGTTAATTGAAGTGGGTTGAACACAGGTTACTACATTCCAGAGTATATTTTTTCTACGACAAACAATGTATGTTCATATTATTTCTACCACACTTACGTTACATCTGTCTTCTCATCTGATCCTAGCATAATTCTTTCTAGACCATGAAAAGATGTGAGGGAGCACTTCGGCTCCAGTGCAGTAGTTCCTTTTCCTCTCAGGTGTTGAAGTCATTCAGCATTATTCATGACAATCCAAATTATGATTTGCCCAAACATTAAACTGTGTAGTTTACTCAGGTGTGCCCCACTTTTTTGGCTGGGGTTTTGATTGCAGTTGTGGTGCAGTCCTTTCAGGTATGAAATTATGTAGTTCTGCTATCTCATCTTATAGGAATGGATTCCTGCACTGAGCAGACGATTTGACTCTGGGGCCTTATAAGGCCCCTTCCAACTCAATTATTCTATGATTCTATGAATGGTGTGGATTTTTGTTTTTGTTGTTTTATGCCATCAAGTTGCCTCCAATAAATGGCCACCCTATGAATTAGTGATCTCCAGAAAGTCCTGTTGTCAACAGCCTTGCTCAGCTCTTGCAAACTCAAGGCTGTGACTTCCTTTATTGAGTTAATCCAGCTCTTATTTGTTCTCAGTTTTAGTGGATTAGCTATGCACAACTATGAAGCGCATGATGTCATAAAATAAGTCTATTTCTTTCCCAAGTATTGCTGTATCTTTGTTTTAAAATGCTGTGCCTCTGTGGAGATGAAACTAGTTTTAAGGCAGTAAGACTAATAATTTTGTTAAGGATTTCAGTTTTTTCCACATGTCTAGAATAGACAGTACATCAGACATGTCATTGTGTTATCCAGACTTGTGTTGTTTAGAAACAGTAGTTGTGGCTGAGTATCTGTATTTTTGTCTAGGTCAGAATTGCAGCATGGGTGAGAGGGATTGAATTCAGGTAAGAGAAAATCTCCTTTAATCCACTTGACCCTGAGGGTTCCATTGTGCAAACTATTCCAGGGTCCAATTCACGATGCTTAGAAAGGTGTTTAAAGCCCTAAACAGATTGATTATGGCCTTCTGACAGACCGTCTTCTCCAGTCTGAACTTTTCTAACATTCTTGCTGGTATCTAAAGCTCTTTATAATTGGTTGGTATGCCTTGGCTCTGGAACACATGGAAGACCATTGAACGCCCTCGTTGATAGCCTTCTACTAGTGAGCAGAGATCCTCCTGTTCAGGCAGGCTTTTTATATGCTGCACTTATTGCTGGTTTATTGTCTCTGGTTTTCATGTGTTCTCATGAATTTTTATGGTTTTGAAATATATGTTTTATGATTTTGTAATTTTATGTTTTATTGCTGCTTACTGCTTTAGAAGCATAGTACAGGGCAGAAGGTGGGGCAAAAATTTAATATTAGCAGTGTGGGAAGGTGAGTTCTCCTTTGCGTAACTTTCCTTGTGAAGCTGCTCCAATGAATGAGACTATTTCCTATAGCCAGCCAGCTGAATAAGGCTAGTTACGTATCTGGAATCACTAACACTGTGCAGTAACAGGTCTGAAAATAATTCAGTCTGAAGAAATTGAATATACCAAGTGGCATGACTAATGAAGGCTGATTATACATCTTCTAGTAAGCACTAATGGGTTAGGATAGCAATTCTATACATTGACTACCAAGAGTTTACAAAAACAAATAAAAGCAAAATTACCCAGTGCCTACAAAATATCCAGCTGCAAATTCCATTGTTAAATAGGAGGCACCATAGCTAGTTTTGCTTGTGGCTTTTGAAGTAAGATACGCCAATGCAGAATATAGGAGCAAGCAATTCAGATTACAGTACTAATATATGCCTGTCTTTCTGTGATAGATATAATCACAATGTCAGTTGATTTGCTGTTAAGTTCCTTTTGAAACTACAACCAATATCCTTTGTCCCTGTACATTTCCTTTCACCTTGAGGAGTCTAATGTGAGATGCACGTTAAAGCTGTTTTGGAATACAAGTGGTCATACCTGGTTAATCAGCTGCAGTGCAAAAATTAGAGTCTACACAGCAGCTCAGTAAATAAATATCTTTTCTAAAATGATCCTTAATGGGCCCATAAAAGGGATAGCCTAACTTTTCTGTGCACTTTCAAATCAAGGCAGACTATTTCCAATGAATGCTTCTATTGTTTGCTTGAGTTATGCTGTGTTAAACTTGGCCTTGCTTCCTATACTTTGATGCTTTCTCTTTCATCTTCACCTTCCTCAAATACCCATGCAGGCCAGCTGCATTATGTTGAATATGATTTATTTAAAATTAATGTCTTTAATTTTAATTTGTAACGTAACAAGTTCAAAAATGTGTTCACTGTTCTCTCTCCACAAAAGAAAGGGGTTATTTTGGCATACTTTTTTTGAAAGGTTCAGCCTGTTGCTGAAGCAGTTCTTAGGGATGAAGCAATTTTGTATGTGTGTATGCGTTTGTTTGTTTGTTTCATTTTTACCCCGCTCATCTAGATTCGGAAATCTACTCTGGGCAGCCTACAGAATATAAAGATAAAAACAGCATTGGAATAACTTTGTTCATAAAAGCAATAAAGATCAATAAAGAAAACGGGATCCAAGATGGGATAAGGAAGCTATGTAATGTGAGAGGGGAAGGCCTGCCGGAAGAACCAAGTCTTTTTAAAAAATTCCCAGTGAGGGTGTCACACCTCCTGATGACCCTACCCAGCGGCCTCATACAGATATTAAACAGCATTGGAGAGATGATTGATCCCTGCGGCACCCCACAATTGAGGAGCCACGGGGCCAATACATTCTCTCCAAGCTGGACTCTCTGGGAACTTTCCTCCAAGAAGGATTGGAACCAAGCAAGAGCTAGGCCACCAATCCCCAACTCAGAGAGCCTCCCCAGGAGGATACCATGGTCGATGGTATCAAAGGTGGCTGAGATATCAAGGAGAACCAACAAAGACATTTTGCCCCCATCGGCCTCCCTCAAAAGGTCATCAAGCAGGGTGACTAAAGCCGTTTCCATGCCATGGCATGGCCTGAAGCCCAACTGGAACGGATCCAGGGCATTGGTCTCATTCAAGAGAGCTTGTAGTTGATCAGCAACCATCGTCTCTGCTACCTTGCTAAGGAAATAAACATTGGCGATGGGCCTATAATTGCCAATGTCATCTGCCACCAAGCTCAGTTTCTTCCTAATGGGCCTAATGAGTGTCTCCTTGAGGGCAAGGGGAACTCTGCCCTCCTTGAGAGACCCATTTATTATAGCAATGGCCCATTGGGTTGTTACGGGTCTGGTTGCTTTGATTATCCGGGCCATGCAAGGGTCAAGGGAGGAGGTGGTAGCATGACAGCGTTCAAGCACCTTGTCAACCTCAAGTGATGTCACTGGCTGAAAGTGGGTTATCTTCATCGGACAAGACAGAGCGCTGGATGTCTTTGCTTGATCTACTGGTTTCAAATGGGGGAAAGGTCCTGGCGGATGGCTTCCACTTTAGATTTAAAAAAAAAACTGCAAATTGGTCAGATGAGATACTAGGGGGAGGCCAGTCACTGTGACCAATTCTGGATAGGTTGCGTACTATACAGAATAACTCTGCCTGCTGGTTGGAAGCTTCGCTTATCTGGACAGCAAAGTAAGCTCTCTTTGCAGCCTTTATCTTATAAAGATAAAGGTTGGATGCAATCTTGACAGCTTTTAAGTTATTTCCTGTTGGGTCCCGCTTCCAATTGCTCTCTAGTCTTCTCCTACAGTGGGGTCTTGACTTGAGAACTTAATCCGTATTGGAAGGCGGTTCTCAAGTCAAAAAGTCTGTAAGTCAAGTCTCCATTGACCTACAGTGCATTGAAAACCGATTAATCCCATAACAGGCCGTTTTTGTTCCATTTTGGTTTTTTTCTGGTCTGTAAGTCAATTCTCAGGCTGCAAGTCAAACCTAAATTTTGCGGCCAGAGAAGTCTGTAACTCAAAAAGTCTGTAAGTCAAGCCGTCTGTAAGTCAAGGGTCCACTGTATTTTGCTTCATAGTTCTCAGCTGCTGGTCAAACCAGGGTGATGAACAAGCTCTGCAGTGGAGAGGATGTTTAGAAGCAATCATGTCTACAGCTCTAGTGGTGGCGACAAACCATCCATCAACCAGATGGACAGGAGTGCTAGCCAGATCAATCAATATCCCTCACATGGAATTCTGGAATCCAATAGGATCCAGTAGCCTTTAAGGGGGGACCATTAAATTAGGTCCCAGCTCCCTGTGAGGGGGAGGACCATTGTTAGGTTGCATTTAAGTAGGTGGTGATCCAACCATGACAAGGGGACAGACACAAGGTTAGTCACGATCAGACCACACTCTCTTGCTCAGAGGAGAACACCAAGTCAAGCATATGACCACCCACGTGTGTGGGGCCATTAACATGTTGGGACATGACCAAGGAAGCCATGGTTTCCAAGAACTCGAGAGCTGGACCAGAAACCACCATCTCTGCATGGACATTGAAATCACCCAAGACCAATAGCCTTGGGGATCCCAACAGCACCGCAGAGACGAAGTCAGCCAACTCTGGTAAGGAAATCGCGGGGAGCACAGTATGCCAGCAAGATCCCAATACCATCCCTGGCTCCGCACGGCACGTGGAGGGCCTCCAGACACTAACCTCCAATATGCATTTGTACATCAGGGAACAGAGGAGCCCATATGTTCTGTACTGGAGACAAGAGCTGCACTCTTAAGAATAATTTTAAGGTTAGCTGAGTTATTGTTCACAGCATTGATTCCTACAACATGCCACATCTTTATGGCCTGTCTGTATAGATGGGCAGCCATCTGGCCCTTGGAAACGTTGAGATCACATTTCATTCATCACAAAACCAACAAGGAAGTGGTGGGTGATGCTGTGCTAGGAGGTACTAGGCAGATACTGACCAGGTGCAATAATGCAACATGACAAACCTGTACAGAATTGTTTTAGTGGTTAGAATCCTTGTGTGAGTGATACTAGCCAAAGATGTTTTACTATACACACTGTTCTGAGGGAATTAGGCCCTTGACTATGTATCTTGACTTATTATGTTCACTTTCTGTATGATGTCATTCTGCAAGTGGTTTTCTGCTTTATTTTCATTTACAGTTTACAAGCTGCTCTGTAGTAGACATCGTCTTGGCTCTTTACGAATAAATAGAGAACACTGAAATAGACACAATTATTATTATTTTTTTGGAGGGGGAATCACCATCCAAGTCCCAGTAGTTTCTACAAATAGATAAGGGAGCTGATATTTAAGGCATTTTGCTGCCCTTACATCACGAGGACATTGATTTGCAACAATAATGATGTCAACTGAGGATGCCATTAAGTTCCAACAGTACTGCCTTATATGGGCTACTAATAGCTTAAGATGCCACAAGTGCTTCAGTAGTCTGTTTTTGCTCCTTGTAGCATGCGTCACTTTCTTCACGTAGACTGTATTTTGTTAGTGTGTGCTATTGTTTAAGCAGTCTGTTGTGTAGGGATGTCATGTTGAGGGTGGGTCTTTCTGGTGTGCTAGGTTTCCAAAGAGAAAAGAATGGTACAGCCCCTGATTATGAATTGCATGATAGCGCCAGGAGATAATGTTCTTCAGAAAATCATGGAAATGGATTGGCATGCTTGAGTAGATAACCACGCACACAATGGTTTATTCAGCAAGCTATCCATTGAGCCATCTTTCTTGTGCCTGGAAGAAAGCTGTCTGCTGACGTAAGGACATTAAACTTCTGTGTGTTAGTGGTACAACAGTTTTCTAACAATATGCAACATGATCTCCTTATGATTTCAGTCTCTGATAGAATGGGAACAAAATGTCTATTAAGAAAAATATGCCTGTTTAGTGGAAGCTTGCCCTATTTTCTTCTTCTCTGTCTTTGACTAAAAATACTGAAGTGAGTTATTCTCCAGGAACCCTCATGCTGCAAGAAAACTGTTTAAGTTGTCCCAGAATTCTTTGTTATATATGTTCATGGAAGGAACTGGAGAAGAATCTTGGTTCGTGTAAGTTAACAATTTATTGAAACAACTTTCAGAAATACATCCCATATTTTCTTGTTTAACACTGGCATCTCTCACTGTCTGTCTCTTCCTCCCTCCCTCCCACATTCCTTTCTTGGGCATCATTCTTTTTTGTTCAGATTATAGTACCACCTGAAAACAGGAGCATGGTGTGCCCTCTCCCACAGTCACTTACTGCACATAGAATACAGTAAGTTAATGTTTATTTGAACATGGCATCATCCTGGCACTATGGATAAAACTGGATGTTACCTCAGTTAAATCCACTTTCCACCTAACAACCAGGTGTCCTCATGTATCCAGTACATGCCTTGGCAAGCCAACTTGAAAGTTAAGCTCACCTTTACCTTATATAAAACAAATCACAAAATAAACCAAAACTGAACAGAAGATGGGTAAGTGAGAAAATGAGCAAACATCTGTCACTACTTAACATATTTCTTTACAATGTTCTAAGTACAGTGGTACCTCGCTAGACGACAACCCCGCTAAATGACAAATCCGCATAACGATGACTTTTGTGATCGCTGTAGTGATTCACAAAACAGTCATTCCAATGGGTGATTTTTGCTTGACGATGATTTGGTCCATGCTTTGCGGACCGTTTATTCGCAAGACGACGATTTCTACAGCTGATTGGCGGCTCCGCAAAATGGCTGCCCTGTGTTTTCGGGACCCATGCTTCGCAGGACAGCCATTTTTACAGCTAATAGACGCTTCGCAAAATGGTTGCCGTATGGGCGATCTTGGCAAAAACAATGAATTATTTTCCCTATTGGAACACATTAAACGGGTTTAAATTCATTCCAATGGGGAAATGGTTTTCGCATGACGATGATTTCGCTAAACAGCGGTTTCTATGGGACAGATTATCATCGTCATGTGGGGCACCACTGCTGTATGTTAACATGTTGCTTGATTCCAAATGCCAAACTCAGTTATGTGCCATCGAGTTAGAATCGACTTATAGCAACCTCAGTATGGTTTCCAAGTTAGATATTTAAGGAGTGGTTTTAGCGGTTCCAATTCCCACAGTGAGTTTCCATGACCAAGTAGGGATTTGAACCCTGGTTTCCAGAGTCCTTGTCCATCACTCTATCCACTACACCAGTGGTTCTCAAACTTGGGTCCCCAAATATTCTTGTACTGCAGTTCCCAGAAGCCTTCGCCACATCCTGTGCTGACCAGGATTTCTGGGAGTTGCAGTCCAAGAACATCTGGGGATCCCAGTTTGAGAACCACTGCACCACACCATACGACACTCAAAGTTAGACAGTACATTCCATGAATGGTGAGGAGATGCAAGAAGGGAACATAACCCATTCATATTCTTGTTGCCAGTGGCGGTTGGTGGTGAGAAGCAATAAAACTGAAACAAGCCACTACCAGTTAGAATATCAAAGGGTCATGTGGCACCTATAAGACTAGCAGATTCAATGTAACATAAGCATTTGTAAACATATAGCTGGCTTCTTATAAATCTGTTGCCTAGAATGTGTTGCACAACTCTTTATTCTAATGTGACTGCTCTGGAATGCAAACTATTGTCATTTTCAGCCCCCCCCCATTTTAAAAATAAGATAAAAAAAGGATTTGATAATATAATTCACTTATTTGCGAAATGTTTTCTCAAATAAACAATGGCTCACTTTCATCATTCAAGTAATATAATTAGGTGGCAGAATTTAGGAATTTGTACTAAAAATTCTTAATTTCACATTGGATTTTAGTGTGGCTAAGCAACTGGAGTTTTGTGAATATATGAACATGTCCCAACATTTTGTGGATCACTAACTTTCAGCAGGATTTAAAAAAAGTTAGAAATCTAGCAATGTCTGAGTGGTGATAGAGAAAAGTATACTCATGGAGTTCTGTCCATCTAGGCCAAAGGTCTACTCTGGGTGGACTTGTGAGAGAATGCCTTCTGTATTCTTCCTGGTCTCTGCCTTGTTTCTGCATGAATGATTGGTTGAGGAAAAGGAGAGAATAGAAGTCTGTGGGGACCCTACATTGTTCCTTTTAGGAATTGTACTCTCCTGCTTTCAAACCCCACTCATGGTGTAGTTACCTGAGAAAATTTTCTTCATGGTCAGGTTTGGTGGCAGTACATGAAAGGCCAACCACCTGGGTTGCGCAGTCATGTACTTAGTTCGTAGGCCAGACCCACACTTACTCTGGGCAGTTAATACCGATGTGGGAGGTAATCAGATAATCTTGGACAATTAGTATGATTGGTCTTTGCATGTAAGGTAAGTGCCATTACCTTAACAGTGTAGTTGAATCAGTCAAATAATGACCAGTTGACAAATTCAATGATAGGAGATTAAGTTGCATTTCTGATTGATGATAGAAAAAAAAAATCTACAGCTCATTAGTTTTGAGTGACCACTGGAGTCATGAGGGACGTACAACATATTAAAAGCATTTTAGCCACTTTTTAATGTTACTCTCATTTTGTTGGCACTGACCTGTTTCTTATCATAACATACCATCTGACTTTTCAAAAAAGGATTGCAACTGGCAAGAGGCCTCTATGGTCTCTAATGGTAGTCATTATTTACAACATATTTGTCTAGTTATGTGTATAGTTCATTTCCTTGAGGGGAAAAAAACAGAAAATCCAGGAAAATGGAAGGATGACTTGAAGAAGAAAGCCTATAAAGTCACTAGGGCATGAAATGCTGGCTTTAAAAAGCATAGTGGTTTCCCCCCTCCAGCTCTTTCCCTCTTCTATTTATCACTTTAATTGCTTGAAGCGTATTTCTTAGAAATAGTCAAAATACAGACCCAGACATATTTTGTATTTTATGCATCCCTGCTGGTACATATTTTTGGATGCCAAATGGTTCTGCAAAACTTTTGGAGGTGTTTGGATAGAAAACACTGTTTAATGGAAGTCTTGCTGTGAATTAGGTATTGATAGTAGTAGTAGTAGTAAATCAGGAGACGCCATCCCTTTGTCTTGCTCCTTGCGCAGCAATGGCTTGTCATATCACATGAAAACATTACAGATCTGCATGTTGTGAAGATGGCAGCTGGTGTTTAGGCTATATGTTGTCAGACTCCACATAAGCAGAAAAGAATGCAAATCTGAGTAATATATCAGCTAGCAGGTAATGCTGTGGACAACTGTGTGTGTGTTTAGGCATAACTATGTAATAAGTATGTCATTCTTATGAAAGGCCTGTTAAAGCTATAATTAAATCATTGTATTAGGAATTAATATCCAAAAGGTGCATTTAACATTAACTGCACTTTGTAATCAGTAAGATATTCAAAGTTCATTACTGCTATATAAAATAAGTTGAAAATACATACAAAATCTGCAGTAGCATTGGTTTAACAACCACTCCTTGTAAACAGTGATTTCATTTAACCACATGGCAGGATACATTATGGACTACTATTCCTAGTTGAAATTAAGAATAGACACATTGAATCAAAATATCTCACTTGAAAGCTAATCAGCACATATGTAAATCCCACTGAGTCCTGCTGTGATTAGGACACTGATCATACTGTGCTGTTGTGATTGGCGATGGCAACACTGAACTGCAGCTTTTGATTATTATACAATATGCTTAACAGATAAACCTAAAACAAATTGTACAGGCACTTACCCAAGGTATTTTATTCTCATTACTTGAACAGAGTAGGGATCCCTAATATTTAAATCTGGAATCCAAGATGGCAGACAGACTATTTAAGAGAGTGGTCAGTGGAGTTTTTATTGTTTGAGGCTTATCCATTTGTTTTCTTTTTCTAATTTCATTTGTAGTTGAACAGATCTTGCAGACTTTCATGTACTGCAACAGATATGAAGAACGTGTTGGCCAGAGATGATTTTGAAAAAAGTGAATATATACACTACTGGATTATAAATACAGTGGTGCCTCGCTTGATGATGTTAATTCGTTCCAGCGAAATCGCTGTAGAGTGAAAACATCATCAAACGAAACGAAAACATCCCATTGAAATGCATTGAAAACCTGTTCAATGTATTCCAATGGGTTGAAACACTCACCGTCCAGCGAAGATCCTCCATAGGGCGGCCATTTTCGGTGCCTGTGCAGTGAGGAATCTGTCCCAGAAAACAGCGGGGAGCCATTTTATTTACCCGGCGGCCATTTTGAAACTGCCGATCAGCTGGAGGAAAATCATTGTTTTGCAAAGAATTGGTTCCTGAAACAGGGAACTGATCATCGCAAAGCGAAAAAAAACCCATTCAGACCAATTGCGATTGCAAAAAGATAGTCGTAATGTGGTTTTGTCGTAATGTGGGGCAATCGTAAAGTGAGGCACCACTGTATTATGATTTGTTCTCCATTTACCATCTAATGTAAATGGTGATTTGAGAGCATAAATCAAAAACTAGGAAGAGGCAGCATTGAGAAGGAGTACAGTTCAGATTGATTGAAGCTGCTTGTAAATGGCTTTTTTTTAAAACAAGGCTCTGACTATAGCAGTATTTGACTGCCCTGTTTCTTGAATAAATGATCCGTAACTGTAATTTTGCAAGAAAGTAGTTTAAAATGTAAATGTTATGATGTGCAGGAGTTACTGTGATATAACTGAGGTGTGAAGGATAGGAAGGATTTCAAATGCAACAAGGATAATTCTTAGATAATAATAATTCGTGGATCAGTGTGGCGAATGGTTTGGAAGCAGCTATTGGGACTGCATTGGGACCTGGTGTGGTCACACTGCTGAAGCTACAGTAATCAGGTTTGGGCTTGATAAGAAAGTTGAATGTGAGTTAGCCTTCTGAGAGACCTGCGACAACCATGTAAAACTGCTAAAGAAATATAAACAAAAACTTTTGAAAAAGTAATAGATGAGTACTTTTCATATAGGAATACGTACATTTGATTCTATTGACAATGGCCACTGTGAATGCCCTGCCCCACACAACTGCTAAGAGAATTTGGTGTGTGCTTTTCTATCCTCAGCTATCATTTTGCATTGCAAACTATTTTTGAAATCCTGGAATTTTTGGAAAGCTTAGGGCCCACAGGATTAGTTTTGGGGTGCAGTGTTGACTCAAAACATCAAAAAGCCCATCAGCTGTGCCCACCAGATACCCTTTTTGTCATGCCTGAAGCAGCTTTGGGTCCTGGGCTACATACTGAATGCAATTACTGTATTATTTGGGGACATGACATTGTTACCGCTATGCCACTATGAAAAATAATGTTTCTAAATAAAAAGCAGACATTATGTAATGTCAGGAGACGCATTAAAAGGAAATTGTGGACCTAAAATTATGTTTAGCTGTTTGGGTATACAGAAACTCAGCAAGAGGAATAACAAACAGAGAAATCAATGTGTTTAGCTCAATATGCATTCCTAAAATGAAACATAAATGGCTACAAAATGTTAAAGGGTCACTTTACAGGTTTGTTTTTTACATACACAGAGGAAAAATTTGAGTTCCCACAACAAATATTTGCTTTCAGCTATGTGTGATAACAGAGGTAGTTGCACCAGCACAGTTGAATTCTGTGTGCATTTTTATGTAAACATCTTGATATAGTTAAATATCATGGCAAAAATGCATTTGTGTATGTGTGGAACAACTCTAAGGATTTATTATGCTGTATTTGGTAATGTTAGATATATTGATTTAAGGCAAATATAGTTTCACGTAGTATTAATAGTTCTGTGCCTGTGTCTGAGATTTTCAAAAGTTGATGTAGAACTTGGATTATTGTAACTGTTTGATTTGGAATGAGCAGCATTTGCCCACTGTAATATTATCCATATGTTGACAACATGCAGAATAGTTTAACTTAGGCGAGTAGGTAATAAATATTCCATTTTATGTATATTTTTTCTGATATAGCAGTTTACATTCACACTTTAATTTGTTAGATAGATGAATAATAGATTTAAACAGGTCCATGGCAGATTAAACATACAGTACATTGATGAGCAGCCGGAGTAGTGTGTGTCATAGACACTGGAAGTGTCTAAAACAGTGTACAAAATAACATCTATCTATCTAACTGCCTTTTCTCTGCTGCAGTACGAAATGCTGAAATGTTCTGAAATGAAAAGATTCCATGGTAATTTTCCAGGTTTAGGTGTTTGTGTAGCAGCCAGTGTAAAGAGATAGTGAATGAGAAGTAAATAATTTTGAGTTTGCGGTCTGTCAGACGTCTCTTCAAGTCTCAATTTAAATTTGGGGAGCATGCTTGCTTCAAAGAGCTACATTAATTTGTTTATTATGGGCCAAAGTAGACTGGCACTATTCCAAAACTTGGTTGTTTCATCATCATTTAAAAAGAAAAAAAAGCAAAGATAGCAGACGCAGGAGGGCCTGGCCTGGATTCTGGCCTGATCTGGTCTCTTCATGCTGTCTGTATAAATACATGTGTGTCTTATGGGGAGACTTTAACCCTTTCACCCACTGCATTTTTTGTCTGAATGGAAGCCTTTGGGCTTCCTGTTTACAAAGCTTCAGTCTGTGACAAGGGACAAGCTTCTAATGCAAATAAGAAGCATGGAGTTCTGTGTTGTCATCTCCACAACACACATATGGGTTCAGAAAGTAGTCTTGGAACTTTCTAGAACCTTTGGAGAAGAACTTTTCCATCTCTTAGTGCTACTGCACCATACCAGATACACCCTACTAACACCTCTCCCTCATTTCTCCTCCATCTACCATGTGAGCAGCGTCTTGAGAATACGACGGAGCCTTTTAAACCTATAATTTCATTCCCTTTCAAACTGTAAATAGTTGTTCTACTTTTTCTACTTCATTATTGTCAGATTTCTCTTGTTTGCGACCTAAGTTCTGTGGCTTCTGGGGCTGTTTTCAACAATTGTGTTGCTTGTGGAGACAAAATGCCCCATTCCAGCAGATGCAATGCCTCTCTCTCTCTCTCTCTCTCTCTCTCTCTCTCTCTCTCTGTGTGTGTGTGTGAGAGAGAGAGAGAGAGAGAGAATACACAAAAGTGTAAAATTTGTGCGATCCTATCTCTAGGAAAAGTCTCCAATTTCCCTCAATCCTTTGGCTGCCAACAAATTCACAAGCAACATGAAACATTTCTTGTTCTAAGGCAATGGAGCCCTTAAAAATATAAACCTTAAGAATGTGGACTTACCTGTGTCAGCTGCAGAATCTGATTCCATTTTGGCACCACTTTTGATGTTGGTATTGAAGGCCTCTTCAGTGTTGACCTTAGCAAAACAGAAGACATCTACCACAAACAAGTGGGTCGAATCTAAAAAACATAAAAAGAGAAACAAACACCATGAGGTGCTATCATGATCTAAGTCTCTGGAACCTGAGCTTCAAGTCAGAACAACATTGGCAGTGGATAAGACTTTTTCATCTTTTTGATCCCCAATCCCATCAAACCCTGAGAATGGTGATGTCTTTCTAGACTTCAAGTACACTGCCAACTACAGAATCAATGCAACCATCAGCATCAAAAAGGGCAAAGTCTTTGCCGCTACCAAACCAGACAGCTCACTCAAAACTGTTCTGAAGATTGGTTTCCCCACAACAAGTGGTATCCAACTTGGCGTTGAAAGAGGCTCACTATTCACCTCTAATATTTCTGTCTTATTTGTTATGCTCTCTAGAATTTCTTGTGAGAGATGCTTCCCCAATTTCTCCTGTGAATTTGTGGTCATACATGGATCTTATTGGGTGTATGGCCCAAAGCTTGCACATTGTAATAAAGAAACCTCTCCTATCAGTGTATTACCAGGTTTTCGTACAAGATGCAGGAGGAAGGGGTGAGTTTTCTTTTAAAGCACCCCCATCTTAATTTAATAATTGTTGAAATTACTGTCTAAAATATGTTCACACTCTGTTTCCACTCCCTCAAACAAAGAGGACCATAAAGTGAACTTTTTAGGATGTAGGATCTATTCCACAGCTGCTCTGGGCATAAAAATTGCTAATCACCAGGCTGGTATGGGAGCGTACTGCCAAAACATCTGGGAAAAATTACAGCTTATATTGGGCAGTTTACCTGAGGACAGGAAAGCCTTGGAACTTACCTGGCAACAGGAAACTTACAGTTTAGCTGCACACCAAATTCATTCCTCTTGTAACATTGCAGACTATTTGGCTAGTTATGGCTGCAGGAGTTGTTTTGAGGAGAGATGCATAGTTGTGCTTCTGTAATATTTTGTACAGTTTCAAACCTTTTATCAAGAACCTTCCCTTTGCTGATGAAGGACTATTCAAAGCCAAAATAAGAGTACTGTATTTTTTCGTGTATAAAACAACACCTTTTCCTTAAATAATTAGACAAAAAATTGAGGGTTGTTTTATACACGGAAGGCAGGGCTTAGAAAAAAAGGAAGGGAAAGCTCCCTTCAGATGAAGCGGCTATGAAAGGGCTGCACAATCACAGCCCTTTGATCCTGAAGCTCTTTCATGGCTGCTTTTCTAAGCCCCACGGGGCTTAGGAAGTGGGTGAAGCAACCATGAAAAGGCTTCAGGATCAAAGGGCTGTGATCCTGCAGCCCTTTCATGGCTGCTTTACCCACTTGCTAAGTCCTGCATCCATGGCTTAGGAAAATGAAGGGAAAAGCAGGGATCAAATTTTCTAATTTGGGGTTGGAAAAGGGGGAGTTGTCTTATGTGTGTTTAGTCGTTTAGTCGTGTCCGACTCTTCGTGACCCCATGAACCAGAGCACGCCAGGCCCTCCTGTCTTCTACTGCCTCCCGGAGTTGTGTCAGGTTCATGTTGGTTGCTTCGCAGACACTGTCCAGCCATCTCATCCTCGGTCGTCCCCTTCTCCTCTTGCCATCACACCTTCCTAACATCAAGGTTTTTTCCAAGGACTCTTTTCTTCTCATGAGATGGCCAAAGTACTGGAGCCTCAGCTTCAGGATCTGTCCTTCAAGTGAGCATTCAGGGTTGATTTCCTTTAGAACTGATAGGTTTGTTCTCCTTGCAGTCCAGGGGATTCTCAAGAGCCTCCTCCAGCACCACAATTCAAAGGCATCAATTCTTCGGCGGTCTGCTTTCTTTATGGTCCAGCTCTCACTTCCATACATCACGACAGGAAAAACCATAGCTTTGACTATTCGGACTTTTGTTGGCAAGGTGATGTCTCTGCTTTTCAAGATGCTGTCAAGATTTGTCATCGCTTTCCTCCCAAGAAGAAGGCGCCTTTTAATTTCAGGGCTGCTGTCTCCATCTGAAGTAATCATGGAGCCCAGGAAGATAAAATTTGACACTGCCTCCATATCTTCCCCTTCTATTTCCCAGGAGGTGATGGGACCAGTGGCCATGATCTTAGTTTTTTTGATGTTGAGTTTCAGACCGTTTTTTTGCACTCTCCTCTTTCACTCTCATTACAAGGTTCTTTAATTCCTCCTCACTTTCTGCCATCAGAGTGGTATCATCTGCATATCGGAGGTTGTTGATATTTCTTCCGGCAATCTTAATTCCGGCTTGGGTTTCTTCCAGTCCAGCCTTCCGCATGATGTATTCTGCATATAAGTTAAATAAGCTGGGGGACAATATACAGCCTTGCCGTACTCCTTTCCCAATTTTGAACCACTCAGTTGTTCCATGACCAGTTCTAACTGTTGCTTCCTGTCCCACATATAGGTTTCTCAGGAGACAGATAAAGTGGTCAGGCACTCCCATTTCTTTAAGAACTTGCCATAGTTTGCTGTGGTCCACACAGTCAAAGGCTTTTGCATAGTCAATGAAGCAGAAGTAGATATTTTTCTGGAACTCTCTGGCTTTCTCCATAATCCAGCGCAAGTTAGCAATTTGGTCTCGAGTTCCTCTGCCTCTTCGGAATCCAGCTTGTACTTCTGGGAGTTCTCGGTCCACATACTGCTGAAGCCTACCTTGGAGGATTTTGAGCATAACCTTGCTAGCGTGCGAAATGAGTGCAATTGTACGGTAGTTGGAGCATTCTTTGGCACTGCCTTTCTTTGGGATTGGGATGTAGACTGATCTTTTCCAATCCTCTGGCCACTGTTGAGTTTTCCAAACTTGCTGGCATATTGAGTGTAGCACCTTAACAGCATCATCTTTCAAGATTTTAAATAGTTCAACTGGAATGCCATCACCTCCACTGGCCTTGTTGTTAGCCAGGCTTTCTAAGGCCCACTTGACTTCGCTCTCCAGGATGTCTGGCTCAAGGTCAGCAACTACATTGTCTGGGTTGTCCAGGATATCCAAATCTTTCTGATATAATTCCTCTGTGTATTCTTGCCACCTCTTCTTGACGTCTTCTGCTTCTGTTAGGTCCCTCCCATTTTTGTCTTTTATCATGTTCATCTTTGCGCAAAATGTTCCTCTAGTATCTCCAATTTTCCTGAACAGATCTCTGGTCTTTCCTTTTCTGTTATCTTCCTCTATTTCTTTGCATTGTTCATTTAAGAAGGCCCTCTTGTCTCTCCTTGCTATTCTTTGGAAGTCTGCATTCAAGTTTCTGTAACTTTCCCTATCTCCCTTGCATTTTGCTTCCCTTCTCCTCTCTGCTATTTCTAAGGCCTCGTTGGACAGCCACTTTGCTTTCTTGCATTTCCTTTTCTTTGGGATGGTTTTCGTTGCTGCCTCCTGGACAATGTTACGAGCCTCTATCCAAAGTTCTTCAGGCACTCTGTCCACCAAATCTAGTTCCTTAAATCTGTTCTTTACTTCCACTGTGTATTCATAAGGGATTTGGTTTAGATTATACCTGAGTGGCCCAGTGGTTTTTCCTAATCTCTTCAGTCTAAGCTTGAATTTTGCTATGAGAAGCTGATGATCAGAACCGCAGTCAGCTCCAGGTCTTGTTTTTGCTGACTGTATAGAGCTTCTCCATCTTTGGCTGCAGAGAATATAATCAATCTGATTTCGATATTGCCCATCTGGTGATTTCCATGTATAGAGTCGCCTCTTGTGTTGTTGGAAAAGAGTGTTTGTGATGACCAGCTTATTCTCTTGACAAAACTCTATTAGCCTTTGTCCTGCTTCGTTCTGAACTCCAAGGCCAAACTTCCCTGTTGTTCCTTTTATCTCTTGGCTCCCTACTTTAGCATTCCAGTCCCCTAGAATGAGAAGAACATCTTTCTTTGGTGTCAGTTCTAGAAGGTGTTGTAAATCTTCATAGAATTGTTCAATTTCAGTCTCCTCAGCAATGCTGGTTGGTGCATAAACTTGGATTATTGTGATGTTGAATGGTCTGCCTTGGATTCGTATTGACATCATTCTATCATTTTTGAGATTGTATCCCATTACAGCTTTTCCCACTCTTTTGTTGACTATGAGGGCTACTCCATTCCTTCTACGGGATTCTTGCCCACAATAGTAGATATGATAATCATCTGAGCTGAATTCGCCCATTCCTGCCCATTTTAGTTCACTGATGCCCAGGATGTCGATGTTTATTCTTGCCATCTCCTGTTTGACCACCTCCAGCTTCCCAACGTTCATAGATCTTACATTCCAGGTTCCTATGCAGTATTTTTCTTTGCAGCATTGGATTTTCCTTTCACTTCCAGGCACGTCCACAGCTGAGCGTCCTTTCGGCTTTGGCCCAACCACTTCATTAGCTCTGGAGCTACTTGTACTTGTCCTCCGCTCTTCCTCAGTAGCATGTTGGACGCCTTCCGACCTGAGGGGCCCATCTTCCAGCGTCATATCTTTTAGCCTTTTGTTTCTGATCATGGGGCGTTCTTGGCAAAGATACTGGAGTGGCTTGCCATTTCCTACTCCAGGTGGATTGCGTTTAGTCGGAACTCTCCACTATGTCCTGTCCGTCTTGGGTGTCCCTGCACGGCATAGCCCATAGTTTCTCTGAGTTACTCAAGCCCCTTCGCCACGACAAGGCAGCAATCCATGAAGAGTTGTCTTATACATTGGGTCATCTTGTAAACAGAAAAATATTGTAGTTTATGGATTTCCCATATAAGGAGACATATAAGGAGACAACAGACAAATGCATGGCCATCATCCCTCAAGCAGCCCAATAGTTGTCTAGACCTGCAATGTTCAGCAGAACCATATGCCGGCTGCCCTCCCCCAGCACATTTGAAGGGGACCACAGACTGGAAACAATTCTTTACACACCATCTTATAAGGTTCATTATATGACTTATACAATTCTGATTCGGCTTATATTTCTTTCATATTGTGATTATGGCCGTGACACATTAAGTGTCTCTACTGTCTCAGAGACAGACACAGACACAGCCCTGCCAAATTTGAAAGAGGACAGGTTCAACACTACCATGCTGTCAGTGCTGTAGTTACAACATGACATAGAATCCAGAGCCAAACACTCCTTCCAGAAGTACTATAGTAACTTTGTGATTGACAAATATAGGCAATTTAGATTCCACAAGCCTTTGTATTGTGAAGATGTAGTAGGTAGGTGCTCTTGAACGAAAAAGGTTATTCACAGTGTGTCTGTGTCCATTGCCTTCACTTAAGATGAGGTGGGCCATTGCTTCCCCTGAAGTCATTTTCCAGCTCCTAAGTTCCTAAGGAGTCTCCTGTGCTCCCTTCCCCCCGGTATAACTTTCTTCCCCAAAGATCATCACCATCACCAGCATCATCAGCAGCAGCAGCAGCGGCGGTGGCGGCGACGACAACAACAATAACAACAACAGGCTTTGTGAGGCCTTCAGGGGCAACATTTTTTGTGTAGACTCTTTTGTGACCTGAAGCCCCACGAAAGTGGAAATGGACATTAGTGTAGTCCTGGTTTTGAATTTTTTAAAAAAGTCTTTTGACATTTTTGAGCTGGGTGCATTCTCACCTGGGTGATGGGGTCAAATATAGGTTCTCTGGGGTTGAAGTTGTATCTTCTTTCTTTCTTTCTTTCTTTCTTTCTTTCTTTCTTTCTTTCTTTCTTTCTTTCTTTCTTTCTTTCTTTCTTTCTTTCTTTCTTTCTTTCTTTCTTTCGCAAAGGATGTGGTCTGCCATTGAGGGGCAGACCACATCCCTTGAGGCCCATGGATTATCAGCTTGAGATTGTTACTCCTTGCAAAGGGGTCAGAGAAGGGCCTCGAGTTAGAGTGCCAGATGAGGAAAGAGACTGGGTTCAAATTCTCACTTGGCCATGAAATTGACTGGATGATTTTGGGCCAGGCATATTCACTTACCCTCGAAAATGAAACAGCCATGTAAGCTGCACTGAAATCATTGGAGGAAAGACAGGATAGACATCAAACAAACAAACAAACAACACTTTTCACAAGAAGAGAATGGAATGAGCCCATGTCTTTGTTGCAGAAAATAAGTAGTCCAAGCCTACTTCTGGAAATGAAACATTTAGTGAATCAAAACTTGAATATCCATAGCTTGGGCTTTAGGAGAGAATTAGACAATTTTGAAAGAATTTATTGTTTATCTAAGAACACTTTAATATAATGGAAAATAAATATATGGGGAAGGTATGACAGGAAGGTATTAAAATATGAGTAGTAAATATTCTTTTTAAATTCCCTGCTTGGTTCACATATTTGTTCTAAACTCTGGCTTCAATAATACTTTCATCTGAAGTCAGATTTTCTTGGTAAACAAACAGTGAAGTCAACAAAATACCCTTCTTATACAGTTTTATAAAGTTTTACTGTAATTGCACAATGAAATTTCCTCCCATAACCTAAGGCTGCTTAGATTGTCCTAGCGGTTTTGTGTTATTGTAAAAACCAATCCTCCTAATTTATCAGTAGGGATAAGTGAAGAATACCTTATGAGTTTTTCTCAGGATCTTTTTTCAATTGTGGATGCATCTTAATTCAGTTTGTGCCAGATACTGGGACAACACTTTTAAATATCAAGGTTTTTAAGAAAGCGGTTCTTATGGTCTGAAATTGGTTTATAGCTAATGTATACTGGCTTTCAGTGTTATGTCTACAGATTATTTGCTTCCTCATTAAAATTATTGTTTTTCCTGTTGTTCTGAAGAACAGCTCCCTGATGGAGTTCTTTGGAGTGTGTTTCTCCCAAACAAATTGAGGTGTATATTTTAAAAACAGTGGTCAACCAATGTATATTTATTCACCTCAGCATTGCTAGATATAATGTAGTCCTGGCAGCATCTAGTAGAACTTTGAATGTCTGTTTTCCAGAATTTGAGGTTTTTTTAAATCAATAGTAATCTATTGGTGTTAACTATTTGAAAAGATAATATGGTTACTTATTACTATCCTGTTACTTTTTGAAAACAAAATTATAGTTAAAGAATAGAAAAATGCCCAAAAAGCCACCCAAATGACCCTCATTACATTTTAAAGAATTTAACAGGGAAAAAAGAGCCATGCTACCAAAGGTTTAAATATCAGTTCACAAAATTAGCATTGTATTCTCATTATGAAATAATGACCACTAATTTTAATTATAAATCATTGAGCTTTGGTTTTTCTGCCTCTAGTTACTGAATTTCAGAAGCTAATTAATAAGGCACTGGTTGAATGGCCAGGCTTGGGGATCAGTGCCTCATTAATTAGCCTCAGTTAGCTACTGTGACTTACTGTACACAGAAAAATCCAGTAGGATTTTGACCAGTGTGTTAACAGACAGTACTCTTCCTCTACCTCCTTCTGTAATCTTTGTAAAGTGTTTGAGCAAAGGCAGGCCTCATGACCTCAGGTATCAGTCAGGTTTTTTCTATTCTCTGCTTCTTTTGTTTTGATTCTGACCTAGGCTGGAGAAACTGAAAACTTGCATACAGTTTTCTGACATTTTGGATGGTTTTCGGAATTTTTCTGAAGACAGACATTCTTGACTTGTTTTTTTTATTGGTAATGGTGGACTTACTGGTGTAAGAACATATTTATACTACCTTAGGAGGAAATATGTTTACTGACTTTTCAATTTAGTGATATGTCTTTGGCCTCCATAAAATGTCTTGCTTCTTCCTTTTTTCCGGTGTTATTTTTTCTGGAGGGCACAGACTAAAGTTTCAATCAATTAAGCCCCCAGTGAAGAGCTTTAGTTAGAAATTCTGAATACTAATTGAGGATTCAATTTCTGGCTGTTGGAGTTTGACCCAAACAAATAGAATTATGCTGTTTTCCCAACATTGAAAGAATGGTTGTTGTGGGTTTTTCGGGCTCTTTGGCCATGTTCTGAAGGTTGTTCTTCCTGATGTTTCGTCAGTCTCTGTGGCTGGCATCTTCAGAGCACTGAAGTAGGAACTCTTTGTGTTTTTGTTGTGATAAGGGGGAGAGATTATCTGTCATGGTGATTGATGGTTGTCTAGCTGATCTTTTTTGTGTAATGATACTTGGTCCTTGTGGCTGGGTAGAGTTCATTGACCTTTTGCAGGCTGCATTATTCAGTATTGGGAGCCTGGCCTTGTTTAGTTTTAGGCCTTCTTCCCGGTCGTGAAAGCCTTTCAGAATACATTGAAAGAATGAATGATTCCAATCTCTCTCTCTCTCTCTCTCTCTCTCTCTCTCTCTCTCTTACACACACACACACACACACACACACACACACACACACACAGAGAGAGAGAGAGAGAGAGAGAGAGAGAGAGAGAGAGAGGAACCAGAAGGCATTTCTTCTAATTAGTATGGATCAAAAAAGTTTAATTACTGTTTCAGTAATATGATTAGAATCATCCGCTAAACAGAAAGGTATCTTGTTGGGATTTTATGCATGTGAAAGAGGAATCAAGTAAGTTGCTCTGGCTACTTTCAATTAATTGACAAGGTGCGTGGCATGTGCTGAGTGAATGATCAGGAGCATGCCTGGACCCATGACTGTCATGTATCTTCTACTTCATTAGTCAGTCTCTGGTGCATACATAATCCCAACCAGATTTTGGCCAGTGCATCTTTCGAGTAGAGTTTACTATTTAGGGCTGTGCGTACAAATTGGTTAAACTGCAAAGCTTCTGGGCTGCAAGGTCAAAAGATGAGCATTTCGAATCCATGCAGTGGAGTGAGCTCCAGTTGTTTGTCCCAGCTCCTGAAAGCCTAGCAGTTCAAATGCAAGTAAAAGTGCAAGTAGATAAATAGGTACCACCATGGTGGGAAGGTAATGGCGTTCTGTGTCTAGTCAGGCTGGCCACGTGACCACGGAAACTATCTACGGACAATCGCTGGCTCTACGGCTTGGAAATGGGGATGAGCACCGTCCCTTAGAGTCGGACAAAACTGGAATAAATGTCAAGGGGAAACTTTACCTGTACAAATTGGAATATAAAAGAGTATTTCTGTCTTTTTTCCTGAGAAAAAGCCGAATATTGCTGTAAAAGTTACAGACTAATGATATCAAGCCGATCTAATGATCTGCTTGAAAAATGAAGCAAAATATGGGAATAAACTTTGATTACTTGCATAGATGACTGCTACCAATCAGACTACAACTGAGGGCCCACAGGTTTTTCACATGAAACTAGCTACGTTTCGTTTAATTGTTTAGTCATGTCGGACTCTTCGTGACCCCCATGGACCAGAGCATGCCAGGCCCTCCTATCTTCCACTGCCTCCCGGAGTTGTATCAAATTCATGTTGGTTGCTTCGATGGCACTGTCCTAGCTACAGGCACTGATAAAAAGGCAGTTTGGATAGTTCATTTACTCTGAATACTTAAGTGTAAGAAAGCAATTCTTTGTTATCAGCTAAAACAACCTATAAACATTTGCTGTGATCCAAGTATAATATTGCGCGTCTTAGCATTTGAACTGGTGGCCATCATTTTTTGTCACTATTGGCACATATAAGCCTATTAAGTTGGTCATATATAACAAAAATTGGGTCTTTTTATGTAACAAATCCAGTACAAGCAGTACCTGAAATGATCTCTCCGCTTGATGATTTTGCACAAGTTTCGCATTAAAAAGTAATCTGCTGTAAGTCAGAGCTGATCAATGTTTATTTAACTATGGCAACACAAGCCAGTTTCGAAAGATTTCCCTTTGTGTGGGTTACTGAGCCTTGGTAACATTTAGGGGTTCACATCTCTCTGTCACTTATATGGCTTACGTACATAAATTCAGTGATCAGCCTTTATACATACAAAATCACTCTGTCACTCAAAAATGGAGTAGAGATAAATTATCATGATCGCCCGAATAGCTATAGAACAAGGATAAATGTCTTGTCTAAACTTTTTTCTTCATTCCAAACAATTTCTCTTGGTCAGCTTACGTTAACCATGGCCAAATGGAGCAATGCCAAATTTTATTTGATTAAGACGAAATCCGAGGCTGACGTGAACAACTCTTAACAGTCTCAGACTAGATGAGGTCCTGCATTGTTAAATCTGGAATTACATTATGCTGTGGTTCAGCTTCAATTTCTTGTAAAATGGATACATTCTTTCTCAGAGCACTAGTGCTTTCTCACAGAGCAACAAGCAGCAAGCAACTATCCTATGATTCTTCACTATACTGGACATCGTTCTTGGTAAGGACAGAGTGTAAGAACGAAGTGTTTCTTAGAGCACCCAACAGTAGAGGGTAGAAGGACATTATAGACAGCTTCTGTTTGAAGCAGAAATAATGTGAGTGTTGGATAGACATCACTGAAGAGTCTTCAGTGTTTGGGATACTAGATTTCAAAGGAATTGCATTTTAACTTTGGAAGACAAATCATAAAGTGAAGCAATCTACAAACTCTGGGAAGTAAGAGAGATCATGTTGTGACACACACAATTTACCTGTAAGGGTTTTTTCCCCTCTAGTGGTAGGGTATCTCCAACATCTGTTTCTGCCCAAAGGTACAATATTGGAAAGGCTAGTTCCTAAACTGTCTCCATTAATTTTAACGATGCATTGTAAGATTTGCAAGCTTATGACAGTACCAGAGTTTACTGTGCTTAAATACTGGCCTGTTCCACACAACGGAAAATAGAATTATAGTTGACAACTTTGTGACAAGTCTGTCCTATGCAGAATATGAAATTCAGGGTGTGATCAGATGATGGTGCTTTATCCACAGTTTTGACCACTTTGGAAATGGGCTGGTTTGTTTCATTTTCTGGTGACTACGTGACATTCTGATAATTGCAAACCAATTTGACTTATCCATGCCTACCCACAGTTTTTTGGGTCTCTAGCAGGGGCAGGTTTTTTTTTAGTGTGGGTTAAGATTACTCTGTTTTGGTTCCAGCATCTGCGATTGCCAGTATTAAACCAATGGAGATCTCCCATATTGCACTTAGCTGTCATTTTATCTAGCTGAATTGCTGCAAGATTTAACTTTCATGCAGATAGAAACTAAAAGGATTGCACTTATTAATAAATTTAAAACAAAATCCAGCTTCCTCCTGCCTGCCTCCCAGGGAGAGGGGAGAGAAGAGAATGTGGAGGATTTGTTTGTTTGTTTGTTTGTTTGCTTTCTTTAAAAGCCAGTACTGAATCACTTGAGTGGCTGGCCAATTCAGTGGCATGCCACTTACAAATAATTCAAAAACAACATTGCAGCTTTCCTCCCCCCCCCCCCCCATGGAGGGGAAGACAGGAGGAGACATTGAAGTGGATCCCTTTGCTCCTTTTTTCTTTAAATGGAGGAATAAGTTATATAGGGTCACTTAAGGCGATGCATGACTTCCAGTCCCAAAACTGCCAAAACCTTGTGTGTGGATACAAGAATTATTTAAAATGGCATATTGCTCCTGAAGGTCACCCTATTTAGCTTGATCCAATATTCACTGTTCTATTGCAGTAGTGTCTGTTGCAGAAGTCACTTTGCCAATTACAGGCAAAATATATAAGCAATTTTACCATCACGCTAGTCTGTAATAAACCTTTAAGGACTTCTAGATAAAGTGTTTTTAAAAATGTAGCTGTAGTTCCTCAGTCACAGAATTTTACAGGGAATTCAGTTATTTAGGTTTTATTTGGAAGCTTCCTGTGTTCTCCCAATACTGTCTTTTTTTTCTTTCCATAGAAAATGTGCTTATGGGGGAAAGACGTACATCTAGCTGGTATCAGTGTTTGGTTTGAGGATTTCTTGTCAGAAGAATACTGTACTGTATCTGAAAACCGCAAACAGAAAAGTAACTCTGATTCACATTGCCATTAAGAAGGTAGATCTACTGTAAATGAAAAATGCCAGGGGCCAGGGAGAGGCAAATGTTGAGTATTTGCTGGACATTGGTAAGGAGCCAACTTCTGAATCACTATGATATACAGTACAAGGAAAATATATGTAACATCGGAAACATTTTCCCCAGATTGCCTAATGGTGAGCAAGTAAGTTCAGATACTGAACTGTTTATACTTAATTTTGTGCTGTCAAGTCGAAATAGGCTGTCAAGATAAGTGAGATATTTAAGAGGTGGTTTTATTAGTTCAACTCCCCAGTGAGTTTCTGTGGTCACGTGGGGATTCAAACCCTGGTGTCCAGAATCTCCGTCTTCCACCCAGCCACTACACCATACTATGCATCACGAAAACGTCAAGAGAGGCTTCCTTGCTTAAGATAAGCTGTCTCTTTGTGGTTGTTATGGCCATCCTGACATGGCCACTGTTACAGATTATCCCTTGGGATCCTCTAAAATTAGAGTCTAAATAGTCTTTGTATTGATGAGGAGGCTTTCCATGCAACCATGAAGGGCCAGCTCATGTTCATTGCCTGATATAAGCTAGCAAGGCAAGAGAGACACCATGAATGCTTTGCCAGAACAATGGAAACGTCTGTGTAGTTCTGCAATCTGTTTTCCACAGTGGCCACAAAAATGGCTGTGGGAAGCCTGCAGGCAGAATGTGAGGGCCATGGATCTTTTTCACTCTTGTTCCTCAGCACCTGGAATTGAGAGGGTGACCCTGGAGGAAGCTGACTAGTAAGAGTCTTAATACGAAAGTTGCCTGACACAGAGAATGCGTATGTGGCGTTATTCAAGCTTAGATCCTCATTCCTACAGAATCAAAAGCAGTCAGGTAAGATGAATGGTGAGGGTAAGGCATGAGCCGCCTCTGCAAGACTTTATGGATTGGGAAATCTGAATTAGAAACTGTGCCTAATGGGAGCTCTTCCTTTGCTACTTCCGTTTATTGAAAACTGTGTCAGAAAAAAGATGCATGTGAGACAGAGATGGGCAGCACATCCTGTTCTGAACCATCCTTTTGGAAGGAAAAGAAGAATGAAAATTTGGAAGGAACAGATGTGCGGTCTAAACCAAAACAAAGTGCTGAGGTCAAAGAGCATCACTAAGAGATCCAAGCCCTGGGAGACCTGTCTAGTTAAAGAAGCAGCGCCCAAAATTGACTGCATTTTGTTTATACCCATGTCATAATGTGTTTAGTCAGAAGAACAAATTCTGATTAGACTCTAAACAAACAGTTCTCCTTGCTACAGAGCAGGCTTGTATCATTTGTGCCAAGGAGAGCGTCTCAAGAATACTTATAAATGAAGAACTGTGGAATTTCCGCTCCTTTTGACTTGCCCTAAAATGGCTTCTAATTCACTTAATTTTGTTTAGCTTGGGAATAGAATGAGAGATAGATATTTAAAGGGAAAGAATAATAACTCAGGATGTCTGGTGCTTCTCCTCAAATCCTTCCATACGTATTTGTCACCTTTGATATCTGACAGTTTTTTGTTGTAGCTGTTAATGATATCCATGGCCTCCCTTCAGATCCCTGTGAGTTTTTCTGTAACCTTTCCCCTCCGTTTCTGCTGCCATCACCCATTGCTCTTGCATTCATTTTTCTCCTGCTACATTTCCCCTTCCTTTGCCCTTTCTCACCTCACAGCCCTCCTCTTCCATGAATTCTTTGGCTTAACCTTTTGTTACTTGTCATCAATAAAATGAAGGTCAGGCACCAATTTGTTTGCACATATTAATTTTCCTTTTCTTTTGTGTTTTTATTGCAGTTCTAACTTTAAGGCTGCAGTTCCTGAAACACTAACTAGGGAATTAATCCAGCTGAACACTGTGGCTTTTCTGAATAAGCATGCATTGAATTTTGCAATTAATATTTGTCTGGATGGAGGTTTGGAAAGCAGTAGTCTCTATGGAACTGCGTGCTACAGTTCCCTGCCACTGCAGCAGTGTAATTGCTAAGGAAGCAGGATTATCCAGTTCGTATCATAGTAGACTGGTTTCAGTGGCTCACATTGATTCAGGCCATTTTGATGTGCATGTATTATTTCACCTATAACAGCAAAGAAAGCCTCTCTTAGTCTTTAGTATGATCAAATGCCATTATGCCCTTGTACCCAAATATATACCAGTGTTTGCCAGAATTGTTGCCTACCTGCCACTGCACCATAAAATTGCCTACCTATTTTTCCTTGTTTTTCCCCCCAGCACCTGCTAGCTAGTACATATTTGAGCTGCCCTGAATTTTGCTTAGCAGCAGCAGCAGCAGCTATAAATTGTGGACTCTGTCTATTGTTAATTTCTGGATATTTGGGTCATGAGGTGAAGACATGTTCCATAACTACCATGGGACCTACAGGAATGCCTCTCACAACTTCTGTGTAGCTGGTAACCTCCATAACTTCAGCATTGATATGACAAAGCTACTTGGAAATAGTAAAAGTGGGCCTATGACAAGGTTCATAACCATTCAATTAAAGGAAGATGTGTGGACATGCTGCAAATTCCCTGATGTTATACTAGCACTCAGAGGATGAAATCCTATGTATCCCTGGGGGTAAAATGTTTTTGAATTTCAAGTAGAGATAAATAGGGTTCTGCTGTTGAGTTTCTTAGGGATGAATGTATGTAAGTATATTTTTCTGGCAGTCCTGAATTTCACAAGTACTCAATTCTTATTTTTCACTGGCTTCAGTCAACTATTTTCACCATGAATCAAGTACTAACTAGTGAACTGTTCACTATTACTTCATTCATTGTAGGCATGATGTATCCTGAACTATCTGCACTGCTGAAATAACACTAAAGAGTGGCTGTGGTTATTCACAGAGTAGCAGATAAGCTCAACAAGTTAGCTTCTTGTTTATGTTCAAGAAATGGTGAAATTCCATGGGTCCATGGGGGAGGTTGTAAGTTCTTAGTGTGTCATTTGGACAGGATGGTAACATTAGCTACCTGCCAGTTTTTGAAGTTTTCAAAGGTACCGTAATTAATAATCCACAATGGTTACGATGCCTTCTTAATCTTCAGGTATTAGCATCTATTCCTAGCTCAGCACACAGGCCCGACATGATATATTGAATTAGTGTACTGAGAGCAAACATTAAAGATAAAGTCGAGTATTTTAATCCTTTGTAATGGTTTATAATTTATGAAGGAACTGAAATGTGTGGCACAAACATTCAGTGCTGAAAGCCTTCAGATGCATTGGAAAATGTACTACAGGGGAAAATGAGATGGCTGTGGGTGAGACGCTATGGGATTCCATGTAAGACTAAAGAACAAGATAATAGATAACAGAGTGGGAAGATGATACCTTAAATTGAGTTGCTGGGTAGTACAGCTGACATCTCAGAACAAGAGGAAATGCAAGGTTTGTAAAGCATTTCACTCAAAAGATACACTCAAGATAATCAGCAGAGGATTTGATCATCCTTTGCTTAAAACACTGAAATTTTCTTTGTTAATGTTAGTGACTGTGCATCTAACTATACTTTAAAAAAAAAGATGGAAAAAATAATCTTTTAAGTGTCTGTTCCAGTTCTCAGTTTTATCTGTATTTTTATATTACTCTGTGCACACTTTGAAATCATATGGCTGTACTCTTTCTCAGAATCAGATATAAAAATACCCATCAGATAACTAAAAGTAGTGGGTATTCATTTTAAAAGTATTTGTAAATATTCGAATAGCCCCATTCTAGTTTTGACTTGCTATGCTAAAATAAGTCACAAATAGAGTAGGCCAATTTGAATCAATGGGACTTGCTGGGGAGTTGTCTTACAATATCCTTACTAATTCAGTAGGCCTAGTTTTGTGTGATTTACTAAATCCGGCAGTAGGATTTTAGCCTCAGTGGTGTACTGTCAGTTTATTTTAAGAGGCTATGGTTCTGTATATTCACCAAAATTACAGCATTAGGAAATATTTTAAATTTACATTTTCATATAAGGACCACTAGGGGGAATTCAAATCATTGCAGTCATTCAGCAGCTGCCCACAACGGATGTATTATCAAGTGAATAAAGTAACCTGCTGCTTATATTCTTCATAATTGTTTCTCTATGGTGTCATTTGAAAACAGTCCTTAAACTAATATTTATTGTGGCATAAATGTTCATATGCTGCAAGCACATGCTTTGTTAGAAACAAGAGATGTTTTTCCTGAAATGAGTATCTGTATATAAAGTGTACCTATATGCATAATTATGTTTGCTCGAACATGGAGGTGAAAGGAGAAAGATATATTTCATACAGTGTGGCTAAAAATGTAAGAAATGTGTGTTGAAAGTTCTCATGGGCACTGAGACAAACTCTAAAGCAATAGAGATTACTCATCACTTTTTTATGATTCATGAATTCAGGTCATATGCTGGTCTTGTACATTCTCCATTGGGATAAACTCTGTTCTCATTTAGTGTTGTGACCATAAAAATGAGGAATCAGTGATCAAAATTTGGTTTCTTGTTTCTTTTGGCTATTTTTTCCTGTCTACTTTTAGATTTCTTACATATAAATATATGCTTGTAATTTTCATGGGTTCCTTCATTCACAGTGCCTCTTTACATTCCTGTTGTTGGCCATCCTGATTTTTGATGTGGCAGCTCTTAATACTGATGTTGAGGTGCATTCAAACCAGTCTCCCAGGTTCTTCAGCCAATACGTTCTCTTTTCTGTGCTTCTTTTCTCACTTATGTAGCCTTAAATATTCAGCTTTAACACATTTTACTTTTGTTTCTTGTTGTGTTTTCAAAGTATTCAAGTTTTCAGGACCTATGTGATTTATAATTTGTTGGTTTTTCTTTTTCTTAAAAATTCTTTGTTGGTTATCCTCTTGATCCTGGAAAGGTTTAACGTCCCAATATAAATCCGTATGAAACCTTATGACTATCAGCATAATCAATAGGGAAGGGGCTAAAGGGCAGTTTAGTTACAATACCAAACCATAGTTTGATGCTCAGGAAACAAACCTCTTACTTCTTCTGATTCCTTCTCATGTCTCTGATTTACCGAGAAACCAAGTTCTCATAAAATTCATTCTGGCAAAGGAAGATAAGGTTTTGATCCGCTTTTAACTGGAAATGAGAAAGAAAATTAAGAGTGTAGGAGAAGGAAGTATCAAGAGTATAGGTGAATGGAGCATTTGAACAATCACATAATGCTGCATAATGTTTTTAACAGACAATGGGTTGATTTTTGCTTCCTGTATATTGTTCATCTCCTGATTTCTCTGGCTTAATCAGTTGACTCTTGTCCTCATAACATTAGCATTTATTCGATGGTGGTGACAGAGAGGAAACACACTCTGAATTTTTCAAGTATTATTTCTGAATCACAGTATGTGGTCCTCAACTATACCTAGCTGTGATATGATGCAGTTTCTGTTTTTTTGAGGGATAGTTTTACACTTGGACATTGTTGTTGTTTTAAATTAGTGATGGAAGGCAGAGACAGGCAACCAAAGGAAGAAAGATCTGGAGAAAACTATGAAGAAGAAGCTGTTTTTAAACCATTGCTTTCCCACCAATGATGAGATAATAATTGTCCTACATGCTTGTTTTGATGCCAAATAAAAAAATGTCATGCTGAATAAGGGTACTGGAATGTACAGTTCTTGTTTAGAACATTTGGACAAAGCAGCATTTGAGTTTATTTTATTCCTAGTCTAGCATTTAAAAAGAATCTTTGTTATTACAGCAAGTAGGGCTGGCGTCAGTGAGCAGGGTTGGCATTGGCAAAGCTGCCTAAGTGCCAGTGACACTGTATTCTGAGGAGGGCCCATAGCCACCCGAGGCCTGTCTGTGACAGAAGAATTGGAAGTTGAAAAGTGTTTTGATGCCAGCTTGAAGCTTCCAGTTCCATTTTTGACAAATACTTAGAAGCCTCTCTTTCTGTATGAGAATGTGAGCCAGTGGAAGTGAAGGACAGCAGCAGTTGCTGAGCACTTAAGTTGGAAGCAAGGTGGGGACATGAATTAGGATATGGTGAAGTTAGCAGTTTACTCCCACATGATATTCAGAACTAGAGCAGCAAAAAGAGAAGAAACTCCACAGACGCTGAGATGGCTAGCTTTGTTGTCCTGGTGAGTCCACTCCTCTCGCCACCCATGGTGCCAATCTTAATATTAAGCAATTAAGCCTTTCCTTCTTTCCTTTTAATCTGTTAGAAAAGGCAGAGGTCCGCTCCTTTATTTTCCTTCCACTTTGTTTTCACCAGGCAGCAACCTGATCCTTGCTGATACAGGTATGTTGGAATAATGGCCTGTGAGATGCATTGTTGAACCATTCATCACTTCCAGCAGGAGCAGTCCATTAGGTTTTAGGATGGGGAACAGGCAGAATGAGATTGTGCAGGTTCAAGAAGTCTCGCAGAATGCACAAGAGAATTGTCTGCAAGGCAGTTCCTCCCAGCCAGTGAATTAGGTGGCCAGAAGATTCAGGAAGGAAAACATTAATCTAATGTTAAGATCCTATTGTGTAAGGTTTGCAAAACGTACCACAGTTAATTGTGGCTGATTGTTGAAGTGACAGGAAGTGTCTGAGTTGTTTTCTGTTCAGTTGTGCCATGGAGATGTGTCCTGGAGCCTCATCTGTTAGGTGCAATTGATCAGGTTTATAATAAGCAAGTAGAGGGTGAACAAATCTCTTATGTGTCCATCTTGGATCTCATATAAGCCATATCTCTATTAATATTCTGAATGAAATCCAGCTGATAGTTTAAGACCCACTGAATCACGTATAGAATGATAAGCCAGCATGTACATAAATCCTGTTGATCCAGTGAATCTAGTTAGAATTAGCAGTGGAGTTCTGATCTTTGTGACGCCTTCACCCATAGCTTTGTTGGCTGGGGTTTCTGGGAGTTGCAGTTGAAGAACACCCAGGTTACCCAAGGATGGGAACCATTGAACTAGAAGAAGCATCAAAGCATAATGCTTTGTTTAGTGCTGCCTCACCATTATCAGCTATGCCCAATTTTCTCCATACTAGAAGCAAGTCTTGTCTAAGAAGACATAGGGAGTGCAAACATGCCCCTTTTTGGGATGAGTAAGTAGTTAGAGAAATGTAGCTGTGTACCAACCTGCATGTAGTATACTGTATTTGCAGATGTAGTACAAGTGTACATGTAGTACAAGGCATTTGTGGCCTTTCACTGCAGTGAACTTAATGGTTATCTAGAAATGCATTCTTCAGTACCAAAGCCACCTCTCTGTTTTCCTAATCCATTTCCCAATCAAGTATGGTTTAATTATTGCAAATGGAATACTTGTTCTACAGAAGTCCAATAAATCTACAGCCTGTCTTTTCAATAATCAATTGCAGATTATGAACTGCATGAGGAAAAAGTCTATAAGCTGTGTTCTTCATGTCTAGTATGCTGGGTTATTTTCATGTCTTGTGGTTTGCATTTGGCCACTGTCATTTTGAAGGAATTTCCTGCCATCTGCATTCAATTGAATTTTCTCACAGATTTGGACTTGCTTGTAAATACTGAGATCTGGCAAAGGGAGAATCTTTGTTTGTCAGGGGTATTTCTTGAAAACCATTATTATGGGATTGGCAGTGTGCCAGCCTAGGAAAAATGTAGAAGGTGAAAGAAGGTGCAGCCTATTCTTTTTGTTTCTTAAATGGATGAAACAGCCAGCACTGTTATCAGCTACTGTTAATAGTTCATTGCACCCTTTCCCCCATTCAGGCTGTCCTTGTATTTTGTACTTTCTCATTAGCGGAGTGGAAGAAAGAACACAGCAACAAATATAATTCCAAGAAGTCATTGGAATTATATTTATTTCCCAAGGGGTGCCGTTGCACTGCGCTGATCACACCAGGACCTTAATTGCTATCCTTACTGCTGAAGTGTATTTGGCTGCTGGATTTGTGTTGCAAATTAGTACTCTGCCGGCAAACATCCCTGCCAGCCAATTGAAGCATTTGTAGGGGGTGTAGAGGGGCTTAATTCTTCTATGCAAAACATTTTCTTTAATTTGTTAATGGCTTTGTTCTAATCTCACTGTGCTGAGTGAAATACTGCAAAGTAGGATGCTTTGTTTTATCTCTGAGACAAAAGATCTTTTTAAAAACCAACATCTAATTTCACCTTGTTTTTCTTCTTTAAATAGCAATCCTAACTTCTCAATTTGGATAGCTGGAGGGGGTAAGGATTTGGTAGAGGCAACAGTGAGGAGGCACTTAGCAGACATGGAGGTCCTTGCTGTACTCATGAGCAAAAAACACCAGATGTGACAAGTACAAGGATGCAAAAACAGGGCATTCTAAGCATAAGGAAGGACCAGCTTTGAATCATCTGGGTCTTCATGTCTGGCCAGAAGAAGCTGGCAGGGCTAGAGGCTGGGCAGTTGCCTCTCCACTTGCTCTTAGGTATTTAAAATGAAGAGGAATAAAAAAGGATATTCTTAGTAGCTCTTCTGTTGCATTTGTCAAGTACTTTGATCTTGAGAAAACTGACTTTATTCATGTGTGGTGTAGGGATATTTCAGGACTTTTTCACATCTCCATTATATATTTTTTTCTTTCTCTGCACAGTTAAATGCTTTCCAAGAGACATGTGGCTGTAGAGCTCCAGTGTATAGGTAATTCCTACTCTGAACCTTGTCAGCGATTTAGATTTGAACAGGACCAAAATGCTTATGTAAATGATCTGTATATGTATTTATAGATTTGTTACATTTATGCCCTCAGTTTATATTCTGACAACTAGATGCATCCATTAAGCTCAGGCTGTTGTATGTGGCTCTTTTTGTCCCCACTTTACCCTTACAACCCTGTGAGGTAGATTAGGTTTGGAGAGTGTGTGACTGGCTCAATGTCACTCAGATAATTTCCATGACTTGCCACCACATCACAAGTATGTAGGCCACTAAGTGGCAGTTATGTTTTCTCACATCAAGATGGTTAATGTTCCTCTCTATGAATTTTTTTAATGTGGATGTTATCTTTTTAATTTTAATTATTGAGCTTGTGGATGTTATCTTTTTAATTTTAATTATTGAGCTTATGGAGTAGTAATGTTCACTGAGTGGTGTTTTCCCTCCTTCCCCCAAAATTCATGTTGAGTTTCCCATTGATTAGTAACCATTTCTCTGTGGGCCAGATAGGTGCAGGCTCATATATGTGGGGTACACTCGACTTCTTCCTAAACAAATGCACAATTGATAGCTTTGGCTTGACATAGTAAGTCTTAGTGGCATAGGGCGTGGGGAGCTGGTTTAGTTCTCCCTCAGTGATTACTGAAAGTGAACCATATCCATCCAGAATGGGGGGAATGAAAATTTTCATCACAAAGGTAGCATTGAATTACACAGGAAAATACTATGTTATTCTGTGGATAGGAAAATACTTATTGTGTTGCTGAACTAGTGTGATGTTCTATTATTGTTTTGATTGACTAATTGTATGTTTTAATGTATCTAATGTTTTCGTTCTGTGATTGTTGGTTATTAAGCACTTCAGACCTTTCTCATAAAGGGACAGAAAGATAAGAAGTAAAAATAAAAGAATGAGCACCTTTGTGCAAATCTTTAAAAGCTGAAACTTTTATTTCTAGTAAGCATTTTCTCTCCAAATCTTCCAGATTTTTTATTTAGTATATTGCATTTCTAACTTGCTTTTCTTCCAAGAAATCATACACACCCTCCTTTTGCTATCATTTTGTCCACATAACAATGCTGTGAGGTGAATTCAAGAGAGAGAGAGAGAGAGAGAGAGAGAGAGAGAGAGAGAGTAGCCCAAGGTCACTCAGTGAGGTCATGGCTCAATCTGAGTGTCTCAGTTTACATTCCAGCAACTAGATTCATGGTTTTTGATGAGTGTTTTAATGAATTCATTTTATTTTGCTTCACATCAATTCCAGGTATTTTATTTTTCACTCTTTATAAACATTTCTGTGTTTTTGATTATACTTTGTATCATAAAATTTTCAGGGTGCAGTCATCAACATGTGCAAAGGAATCAGATTTATTTTAAGATTCACTTAAACAGAGATGGCCTGCCTAATTAGCCAAGTTTAAGTTTATTGTATTAGCTAAAAGCCATCACAATTGTTTAAAATTAACCACAACATGTCCATGATAAAGCATCGGAGAAATATCCTTTGAAAGTTTAAGTAGAGAGGTTGTTTTATTTCAGCAAGTTTTCCAAAATGCTTTGGATCACTGGCTTTATAGTTTATTTGCTTACCAAGCAAGGAACTGTGTTTTGTGCAAGCCAAATATGGCTGGTGCCACAAATAGAAAGCAGATTACAGTCATTGCTGTTAGCTCTTCTTTGAAAATGGTTGACTGTGTACAGATGGTACAAAGAGCTTTTCTTGTTTACTGTCTTGTAGGCCCCCAAAAATGAAGGACACTAGTTCTAGCCATGGAATAGTAGCCCTGCACCCTGCTTTACATTTACAGTCTGGGATCTCAGAACCAAACTATGATTTAGCTGTTTCAGATCTCCACAAAGATCAGGAATTTTATTTACCGTTTGCAAGATAGAGGTCTTCAGGATGTTGCAACTTACTTTGTCAGGAAAAATATACAAGAAGATCCATGGACAATGTGAAATCCTTTGCATTCCCACAATGTGCATGTTTAGAAATTCAAATATTCAGACAAAAGAATACACAAATAGTGAATAGCACCTTCCTCATACCTATATAATATTGGAATGGTTGTAAGCTCAGTGCTTGTTAGCGTTACCTTGACAGTTGGTTGAAATGTGGGTTGAGATTATGGTGACTTTTACCTCTGTGATACTGTCTGGTTTATTGCTTCTGGCTCTTTATCTCTGGATGATTTATTTAGTGTTTATTGAATGTGTCGTTATGTTTTATAATGTGCAAGATATTTCAGATCTTACCAGAAGAAGGAATTTAAGAGCATAATGTTGTGCATGATTACTCAGAAGTAAATGCCTCTGATTTCAAGGGTGCCTTAGTTTACAATTGAAACCCAAATATTTAAAAGAAATGTGGTGATATTTTGGATATGATGTCACCAGGGTGACTTGAAAAGATTTCTGTTGATAGTCTTTGATATATTTCTTGAAAAGTGATAAAAATCTTGCCAGAAAACTATATTATTTTACAGCTGAGCAGATTGTTTTTATGGTTTCATTCTTATGATCAGACTGTGCGCATCTTTGTTTTGTTCTGTGTCATTAGCTTGCTTTTTTAAAAAAAAATCTGTACAAGAAATATTTTAAAAACATTCCTACCTAAGATATTAGGGGACGTGGTGGCGCTGCAGGCTAAACCACAGAAGCCTGTGCTGCAGGGTCAGAAGACCAGCAGTCGTAAGATCGAATCCACGTGACGGAGTGAGCCCCCGTCGTTTGTCCCAGCTCCCGCCAACCTAGCGGTTCGAAAGCATGCAAATGCAAGTAGATCAATAGGGACCACCTCGGTGGGAAGGTAACAGCGTTCTGTGTCTAAGTCGCACTGGCCATGTGACCACGGAAGATTGTCTTCAGACAAAACGCTGGCTCTATGGCTTGGAAACGGGGATGAGCACCACCCCCTAGAGTCGAACACAACTGGACAAAAATTGTTAAGGGGAACCTTTACCTTTACCTTTACCTTTACCTAAGATATTTCTTATGGCTGTGTAACTGTGACAGTTTGAGACTGACAAGACAGATCCTCAATGTTTTCCCTCAAAAGTAACTTCCATTGAGTTAAGTAGGGCTGATGCCCTGCAAATTAGATCTGAGATTGAGTTAAGTAGGGCTGATACCCCCTGGATAACTTTGTTTTACTTTTCTAGACTGTTACCTTTCTGCTTTCTTCTGCCTTAGTTCAGCATCACCCTCAAAAAGCAAAATAGCAAACAAAAATGAAATCCCTGTGACTGATAGCTCAGTGGCTTAAGTCTCTGCAGAGCCAGAGTTTGGAAGTTCAATTCCCCATTGTGCTTCTTTGAGAGGGGCTGGACTCAGTGATCCATAAGGTCCCTTTCAGCTCTGCAGTTCAAAGTTTATGAACAGACTAAACTATTTTAATTTCACCAGGGTGAAGATGAAATGCCTACGTTTCATAGGCAGTATATTAATATTCAAATTTGAGAAAAGATTGCATTGGTTCCTAGTTTCCTCTTTAACACATTGCATGTGCTTCAGCTGCTGATTAAATTTAGAGATTAAGTTTACATTGTATATATCCAGATTACCTAATACTCTGTGTGAGTGAAAAATCCCTTTGTTCCAGTCTTACCCTGATGGTTTTTTTCTTTTAATGATCTAGATAAACCTAGTTAAGTGGTTCCTAACCTTTTTTTTTGACACCACCTTGTCCACATTTGGCAAGAAGACCAAAAAGACGGTCGACTGGTTCAAAGCCCATTCGGAGGAGTTCATGCCAGCCATCGAGGATAAGAGGAGAGCTCTAGCAGCATAAAAAGCCTGTCCTAGCATGTGCAACTTGAAAGTTCTTCGAGCTGCTCATAGCCAAGTCCAACAAGCTGACAGGAGATGTTCCAACAATTATTGGCTTCAGCTCTGCTCTCAGATACAGATAGCAGCGGACACAGGTAACATCAAGGGAATGTATGATGGGATCAAGCAGGCTTTAGGTCCAATACAGAAGAAATCTGCTCCCTTGAGGTCTGCTACAGGCGTGATCATCCAGGATCGAACACGCTGGGTATATATCTGAAATATACTCAGACCTATATTCCAGAGAGAATGTAGTAACCGAAGAAGCATTAATTAACATTGAGTGCCTATCTTGGAAGAGTTGGACAGTGAACCAACCTTAGCAGAAATAAAAGTGGCCTTGGATTCCCTCATCTCCAGCAAGGCACCTGGAAAGGATAACATCCCTGTTGACGTGCTGTAAAGAGATCATCACCACCAAGCTGTATGAAATCTTTTGTCTTTGCTGGAGGGAAGGTGGAGTACCACAGGACATGAATGATGCAAACATCGTCACATTGTATAAGAACAAAGGAGACAGGGGCAACTGCAATAACTACTGTGCCATCTCTCTTCTTAGCGTTGTAGGGAAGCTGCTTGCCCGTGTTGTGCTGAAGAGGCTCCAGGTGCTTGCAGACAGAGTCTATCCAGAATCACAATGTGGATTTTGAGCTAATAGATCCACCACTGACATGGGTATTTTCCCTCAGACAATTGCAGGAGAAATGCAGGGAACAACAGCAGCCACTCTTTGTGGCCTTCATAGATCTCACAAAGGCCTTTGATCTGGTTAGCAGGGATGGCCTTTTTAAAATACTTCCCAAGATTGGATATCCACCCTGACTACTTAATATCATCAGGTCCTTTCATGAGGGAATGAAGGGCACCGTAGTTTTTGATGGCTCAACATCAGATCCCTTTGACATCCGAATCAGAGTGAAACAGGGCTGTTTCCTCGCACCAACCCTTTTTGGGATCTTTTTTGCTGTCATGCTGAAACACGCCTTTGGAACTGCAACAGAAGGTGTCTGTCTCTGGACTAGATCAGACGGAAAGCTCTTTAATCTCTCTAGATTGAGAATGAGGACCAAAGTCCAACTGAAATGCCTGCGGGACTTCCTCTTCACCGATGATGCCATTGTTGCCCACTCTGCTGAAGACCTCCAACAACTCATGAATCGTTTTAGCAAGGCCTGCCAAGACTTTGGACTAACAATCAGCCTGAAGAAAACACAAGTCATGGGCCAGGACATGGACTCACCTCCCTCTATTACCATCTCCACACAAGAATTGGAGGTTGTTCATGACTTTGTGTACCTTGGCTCAACTCCCTAGATGTCGAGCTGGATAAACGCATTGGCAAAGCAGCTACCATGTTCTCTAGACTCACAAAGAGAGCGTGGCTTAATAAGAAGCTGATGACATATACCAAGATCCAGGTCTATAAAGCCTGTATCCTGAGCACACTCCTGTACTGCAGTGAGTCCTGGACCGTTTGTGCATGACAGGAGAGGAAGCTGAACACATTTCATACGCGTTGCCTCCGACACATTTTTGGTATCACCTGGCAGGACAATGTTCCAAATAGAGTAGTCCTCTTTTGTTGACTATTCCATTTCTTCTACGGGATTCTTGCTCACAATAGTAGATATAATAATCGTCTGAGTTGAATTTGCCCATTCCCGTCCATTTTAGTTCACTGACGCCCAGGATGTCAATGTTTATTCTTGCCATCTCCTGTTTGACCACATCCAGCTTCCCAAGGTTCGTAGATCTTACATTCCAGGTTCCTGTGCAGTATTTTTCTTTGCAGCATTGGACTTTCCTTAGAAGAAGGCTAATAGTGGATAATTCTTGGCACCTATGGGCCTCCTGCTTCACTGCTTTTGCATCTCTGTTTTGCTGTAATGCATCAAGTAGCTCTACCTGTACCAATATATATGTATGCAATTTATATTCTGCCTTTCCCCAGAGGATCTAAAGGTAGTATGTACACCTCAAGCCTTATGAGGTCGAGTCTGTCAGACCGACAGAGAGTGTATTGCAATGACTGATGGGAGAGTTACTACTCCGTGACACTAGAAAGGATAGTTGGTCACCGCATTTCCATTTTAAAAACTAGCACCAGCTAGAAAGAAAACTGCAATAGTTACTTGCCTCAGCTGTTCAGGGAGTACATTGTTCTTGTGTCTGTTTATGAGGCTTCCCTCCAAAAACAAATAATATATCCTTAGAAGTAAAGAATGAATACAAGGATACTAGCATCAGTGCAACATCAGTTAAAAAAACCAACAAAAATTAGTGATTGTTAGCTGATATTTCTGTTTGCTACTGTTTCTTCATTCTGCAGCTCTTTACAAATAATGGGGTCAAATTTTTAAAGGATGGATCATACTCATAAAAAACTGAGTGAGAAATACAACCCACCATTTGTGGCATCACACAATTGCCATGGGTATAGTTGAGAAAAGCCTCCCATTGGCATTTTGTGCGATATGTTGTAGTACAGAAGGTACAGGCTCAAGTTCCTGAAGCAAAAATGAATGCTTTAATAGACAGCCTTTTGTGCAGCTAGGGTCCAGCTTGCCAAACCACAATTAACTACATAGAGAGATGTGGGTTGGAGCTGTGGATACGGCAGCTACACTGTAGATGGGTTCTCTGCTATAAAAGTTTGAGCGAACTCTCTATCTTGCGCTCTCTCTTCCTCCCTCCCCCCTCTCTCTTTCTCGTGTGTGTGTGTGTGTGTGTGAGAGAGAGAGAGAGAGATGGAGGGGGGAGAGAATGTTCTCTTATCTAAAGGCAATTTAGGAGCATACTAATTGTGAGATCAAAATTTTGTTGTTACTTATAAAAAAGATCCGCTTCATCCTTGAACTACTCCAGAGTTAACTGAATTAGAAGCTCAGCCCTCTGATCATAGATGAAAGTGGATGGGCCAGGCTTCCCAAACCTGGTGACCTCTAGATGTGTTAGACAGAGAATCATTCTGGCTGCGGAAGATGGGAGTTGCAATTGAGTGTTACCTGGAGGGTACCAACTTGGTACTATTGGAGTAGGCTTACTTGGCTCTCTTTTTATCTTCCATTTCCTGAGCCTAGGAGAAATATGAATGACTTGTCTTTACTATTTCATAATGTGGTTTGTCAGTGAACTATACTAAGCTGCTGGGACAGACAGGCCTCCAGCATTTGTGAAACCTGGCTGGAAATTATGGCATTAACAGTGTGTTTGTTTAAAGGCCAGCAGAGAAAAACAGCTGCATTAGAATCAGGTGGGAAGAAAAAGTATTGTGTATATAAAATCCCAAACCATCTTGTGGCCAACTGCTTAATAATTTTTATTGCATTTATTTGAAAATAAGAGCCCTTGTTGCCTTTTTTTTAATAAAACCAAACAGTTTCCATTTTCTTGCCCATAACCAGGAAAGTTCTATAACATTTGGCAAAGTGGGTCTTAAAAATTCTTTTTCACTTTCCATGTGTGGAATGAGTAATTTTGTGTAGGGCATTTGTTATAAACAGTTAATGCGCTTCATTCTTTGGAAACTACAGTGCTGATAGATCCTTCACAGATCTGAATTGTTAAGGAGTTGATGCCTGAAATTTATGTTGTGCAATATGTGTCTAAAAGTCAATACACTTCCAGAGTTCAGAGATAAGTGCTGGCTCATTTCATCAGATTTTAAAGCTTTGGATATTTTGAGAAGAGCAAGGAAGCTAAAGGATGATGGTATCATCAACTCATAGGGGTAGGAGGTAAGTTAGTGTCTGCACTTAGCGGTGATGGAGCTGTACTGACTCAATGATTGCTGATGTTGCTATTTTCTTTACAGTGATTCTGTGGATGGAACTACCAACTGTTGTTCAAATGCCATTAATAACTTTGAGGAGGATCTCTTGTAAGGTGAACACACATCAGACTTTGAATAGATCTTTTTGTTTTCTTGGTTACCTGCAGTCATTGCACGATAGCTTTATGCTAGCAAACAGTGAGGTCTACAAATAGGAGTCTACCTTTTTCTAAAGCCATGCTCTTCAACTGGAATAGGTTATGTAATGGAAAAATTGTGTCACTTATTTTTATTTTTATTTATTTACATTTCTGTAGAGGAACATGACAAAGCATTGGTATAGTAGAGGTACAAGCTTAGTGTGAGGAGTCTGTCACAGATACAGTATATAGCAGAAATAAACAGAAGCCTTGCAGTGTTTGACAATCCTATTTAGACATTGGATGAAATCTTGTTGTACAGCTATGCAAATGGTATTATCAGGAGTTGTTCACAAGTTTCTCTGGTTATTGCATGCTCTCAAGTCAATTCTGAATTATGGTAACCCTATGCAGAGTTTTCTATGTGGAAGGTACTCAGAAGTGATTTACCTTTCCCTTTTTCTGGGGGCATCTTGGGTCTATGCAGCTTGCCCAAGGCTATGCTATGCAGGCTGACTGTTCTCTGGAGAGGCAGTGCAGCAGGGGTACCAGATATCTAGCTCACTGAACTATCCAGCCTCAATATACATGACCTTGCCGCTCTCTAAAATGTATAACTATAGGAGTACTGGTGATGGGTACTCAGCAAGTGGTGGTGTAATGGCGGTATCTGTGTAGGAGAGAGAAAGTTGAAAATGCTTTGGATTTAGAGCCTGCCAGATTATTTCTTGGGGTACTGCAGGCTTTTGAAACAACCATCATTTAACTACTGTGCACCAGTGTTGCAGAATTTTCAGAATGGATCCAGGATATTGTAGTACAGTGTGAAGTAGGCCCTAGGCACAGCTTGAAAAAGTTGCAGCTCAAAGAAATTTGCAGCCAGTATAACTTGCAGCTTCTGAATTGCAGCCCAAAATAGTAACTTTTCCCAGCTGTCAGCAGGAGAGGTTAGATTGAAATGGTAGATCTCTGTGATTTGATCTGCAGTAGAGTGTCCAGGATTTCAGTTTCCCAGCTGTTTAGCAGAAGCAAAATGATATGCCTTTTCTATATTACAACACTGAAATTTTAAAAACTTGCAATAATCAAGAGAGGATATTTGTGTAGAAGAATTATGAAATTTGGTACCAAAAAAGTTTCTGTGTATGTTTTTTACATGTGGCTCCAGTTGGTGGATTCTGAAGTTCTGGTAAAAAAACAGAATTAATTCTGGAAGTCTGATGTTTTCCCACCTCTGCAGATAGAGACTGTGCAGTCAATTCCTTTGAAAATATTTTTGAGGGGGGGTTAATTCAGTGCAGGAGAAAATGGAATTCAAGAAAAGAATAGACCAAACCTTTATGTGCATCCCATAAAGAAAATTTGCAGTAATTCATGATGTGTGAGCTTTTGGAGAAAGCCATTCTACACATCTGTGATAAATAGGAAGAGAGAGAATATACATTTCAAAATAAGTTTGTTTCCCAAGAATGTTTACTTTTTCCTATAGTAGAGCACACTGGTCTTTAGATTCTGAGCAGCAGATTTTCACATCTGTTCTCACGAGATCTAGGTTTGTTATCTGTTGTATTTTTGTTCGGATATGCTTATGGTTCATGATAACATGTTGATAGATGCAAAGCTTTTCCTTTCTGAACTAGTCATGGTGTGTTTGATAGCATGCGTAGAAATATTGTACAAGTGGTGACTTGTGATTTCCGATTTATATTGAGACTTGCACCTGATCCAACTTGAGTATTATATTTATGATTCTTCTATCAAGAAGAAACCCGAACATAAATCAAGGTTTATAGTCTTGATAATATGTCTGTTCCAACTGATATTCTATTTCTTCAGCCTTTTGATTCTTTCCATATGAAAGGGAAAATGTCCACTGGGATATCATAGTCATTTTTTTCTTTAGCAGTGGAATACTTTTTAACATGGATTGAAGAATGGATTCCTTGACATTTACATACATAAATCAAACGTCTAGTTGCATGGTATTCTGATTTTTGGTGTCCTTAATATTAGATGATTAAAGATATTGCAATTTACTAATGAAAAGATACATTTTTGAAGAGTAAAGGTCAGAGCTTTACTTGAAGGTTTCCATTGCCTGAAATGTCAAAAGTAATTTTAATCAAGGAGTTTTTCTAGACCATCATCAAAGTAGTTTTCCTTTCATGATTCGAAAAAGCCATACTGCTGATGTTTATAATTATGGTACACTACCATCAAAATCTTTGTTCATCAAACTTCATTACAATGATTTATTGGACATGCCATAATACTGGTAATGCAGAACAGAAATCAAGCTATTGGTTTACCAGCAAATTCATTAAAATGGTGTAAGTATTATTGCAGTGGATATACCAGAAACATAAATTATCCTGTTGAAATGATTGGCTTTTTGTAGCTTCTTTGCTTTAACAGTTCTATATAACACAGTACAGAATGTCAGTGTTTCTGCAGTATTAGTGAATATTTCTGCAATAGCCGAATATATGTGAATATATGTTTGGCAGAATAGTAGAGTATTCTTTATAATCCACTCAGGGCCCGCTTATCTACAGAGGGACAAGTTTTCATACTATGCAAGTAGTCACAATGTGGTGAATATCATTCTGAAGTTTATGTCTAATTTGTGACTGAAGGAGCTTTCAACTATCTTAAAAAACCCACCGCCATCACTATCTTTGTGTCAGCCCAGCATGAAGCCTCCTAGATCCAACTTTGCAATTTTCTTTTTATATGAATTTTGGCAAGGCAAGCTAGCTATTAGGGATAAATAGGTGCTTAAAACTGCAGCAGGGACTCTCCTGTCTGCCCATCAGTACAATTCTGTTCACTATATGTGATGATCTCAAATTGCTTTCTTCTTTTTGAAGGGCATCTACATTTTTCCAGTTCCTACAGGGTAAGAGGATCATTTGGTTGAATCTCTGGAACATAATGTGTTTTCTTAACATGTAACACTTCTCCAAATGTTTCTTATAGCACACTGATACATTTTTTTGTGATTAGAAAATTCATACGGGCTGATTGACTCCCTATCATGCCATATACTGAGCAGAGAAATACTGTAATTCAAAACAATTTCTGAGCCAAAATGTCCATAATGCTATACATTTTCTATATTAATCTTAACACTACAACTTTGGTACCAAATTCTTTTACTTAATTTGAGAAGATGGCCTGATGTTGGAGAAAGGGGAACATCTGGAGTCATCAAACTGACCCTGTTTTATTTGCTACAAGGGACAGATGTGATGTGGAGTGCGTGGATAGATTTCTTTCCCCCACCCCATTTTGCTCAGTTTACTTTTCCAGTTTCTTTCGCAGTTGCATGCTTCCTATGGTTTTGCCAGCTGCTACTGCAATCTCCCTCTCCTCCAGCACCAACTATATAATATACTTTCTGCTGTGGTATGGATTTTATTATTATTTGGTTTTCCATTCCAACCCTAGGGATATGATTTGTTTTTTTTAATTACACATTTATCCCCTTCCCCTTGCTCTCACTTCTAGATGCAAGTTAAAGTAGCTAAGAGCAGTGCCCAAACAGTATATCCCCCACAGGGCCATGACAAGCTTTGAACCCAGACATATATAACTAGTATTTCATTGGTCTATAGGGCAGAGTACATGTCCTAAAACAGTGACTACTTTAAATAAGAGGTACTGGTAAAAGTTTTGTCAATATGGAAACCGTTCACAGGGAAAATCTTTTATTTCACTGTAGTACTTCACTGAGTGCACTCTTGTTAATGGACTTAGCTTCAGAACATGTAATCATCTGGCTCACTCTGGTTTTTCCCCTTCCCAAATTAATTTTCACGCACACATTCTTGGAATATTTGGGAACTCAGATAACCAAAAGGTAATCTGGTAAAATTATAGCAGTACCTTAAAAGGCATTTTGCCCCTAAATTCAGTGGGCACGTCCCTGAGTTGCACAGTCTATTAAAGGGAATGTTGTGATAGATTGCATCTGTGTTTTGTATATGCAGTACAGTTCACATTAGGTTCAACATCCTAATTGGTGTTCATAATTCTCAAGCAAGTGGCAAGAGCACATCCTAGCTGGACTGATATGATTGGTATAGATAGATACAGTTTCTGAACAGAATTTTTAATCAGGCTTAGAAGTGGGGTTCCATGAAAAGGATGGGAGTTAATTAATGGAGAAGAGAACCAGAACTACCAGAAAATGGAAATACCAAAAAATATTTCCTTCCAAATTTTAAGTGTTTTTTTTTTTTGCATTTATAAAATAAACAAGAAGATAATTCTTTTCAAGCATATTTTCTTCATTTTGGAAGTGCCTTGTTAACCCAAATTTGGCTGTTATCAAATGACCAGGAGGAATGAGCTTTCTATTTTTGTCTGCAAATTTTCACAGACCCTTGGCCTTGATTGATAGTGCATTGTGACTGGGAGACGGGATATCTTTAACTGGACGATTACCATCTTCAGGAGGGGAGGGGTGTACAATAACTTCAGTAGGTCCCATGGGACTGTTAAACATAGGTGAACCAGTTGACACCATGGGCAAAACGGTCTGTATTGTTCTGTCTTTCAGTGCGGTGACATCCCAAATTTCTCCTGATTGGTCGGCTTCCTCAAAGGGGTACTCCTTACCGCGCATATAGTCCCACAATGTGGGTCACAGGCCCAATCTCCTTTGTGATGTGTCTCCCCCATGGGGATAGGGTTTGGATGCACCACCTTCTTCCAAGGACCCTTCCCTCTCCGGTAAACGTACACTGTCCATTTTCGAGGGTCTAACTCCCCCAACTGAACTTCTATGCCTGTGGCTCTGCATCCTCATCTAGGTCTGCCTCCTCTTTCTCTTTCTCTTTCTTCTCTCTTCTAGAATGAGAACATGTACAGTCCTTCTTCCCTTTTTTGACCCCGCTACACTTTTCCTTTCCCCCTGTTGTTGTACATTTCTCTGAACCCCAACTCTTCTGCTTTTCCTCCCACTCTGTCGTCACTAAGAAACCTTCCTCTACTGGCTCTTCTCTTCCCGCCTTTTCCTCCCCCACTCCTCCAGTGGCTTGATCTCGGTCTAGAGTTATATCTTGAAGCCTCGCAGGCAAGTTATAAAACATGTTGTCAATTCCACCCCCACCCCCCCGAGACGATTGAGGGGACAGGTCACTTCTAAGTGTGACCACTTTAATCGGTTCCTCTTCACATGCATCAAATAAAAAAAAAGTTACATTGAAACCATATGAAATGAACTCAGGATAAAAGAAAATTTCCCCATTGGAAGAAGAATCTCTGAAGTTGAGAAGGAAGAACTGCTTGTTAACATTCTCCTTTTCCTGGAGTAGGAAGGAACAAAAATGTTTTTTGGCAGATAGTACAAGATGTCCTACCATTGTTTGGCTGTTTCCCTTGTAGTATGTTCCAGATTTCATATTATTAGAACAGGTAGGGAAAGTATGGCCTGTAGAAATTGTTGGGTACCAAATACATCTCAAATCACCAAATGAGAAGGTATATGTTTTTTGGGGGGGGCTTGGTGTGGGAATCCTGTGAATTAGGAACTGATTCCATTGGGATTATTTGTTATTGGGAAAAGCTGCAAGAAGTTGTAGTCATGACACTGTTGCTGCTGTCCCCACTCATACTGATTCTGGTGTATTTCTAGAATGCCAGTCTTAGGGTTACATCATGGTGCAGAGTTCTGTTAAACTCTTTCGGTCTGAACAACTGGTTGCTTGTGGTGTCCATCAATGCACCCCTCTCTTTCTATATGACCTGTTGGCATTATGTACATGTAAGCATTCAAACTCATGTGCCTGATATTTAGCCTTTTTCTACCATGTTACAAAAATCTGAAAATTTGTCACCATTTTTTTTTGTTTTCTAATTTCTTCTACCAATCATTAAACTGTCTCTAATTCCACCTCACCTACCCCATGGCCCTTGATAAAGAGCTTCGATACTTTCCTGTAATATCTGGGCTGGTCTTTTTATTACTCACAATTGCCGTACACCGTATTTTTAGTTTTATTACAAAGTATGACTGATCACAGCTAAAGGTGGTAATAGTTGCAGTGCTGAGGTTTTATAATGGAAGTGCTGGCTAAGACTGAGAGGCATTTCGAAAACATTCAGCGAATGCCTATAGCTTGTCATATTTGTCCATAAAGTATTTTTTGCAATATTTTCTGGAGACAGTAAGAAAAAATGGCTTTTGCTGAGCTTTGACTGGTATTCATAAAGAAGAAATCCTAAAACTTGTTCGGCCTTATAAAAATCTGATAGGGTAGTAACCAATGAATAAGAGAACACAGTACAAACTATTCTTTCTATTTATCCTAATTTGATGAGATTTTTCTTTTAATTTCTTCTAATACACAATTCAGCGTGGCAGTACTTTCTACCAATTCAAGAGGGTAGCCATATTGAAGTAATTTTTTGTCATTACAGGTGTGCAAACCTTTTAAATACCTTTTGGAAGGTGCTGCAGGTAGGTGATCAGTTTGTTTTTGTATGCTCTTGGTAAGATATCACTTCAGATATGCGTCAGAGCCTTGCTTGGAAGTCTCATCATTGGGCGATTATATGAGAGTTTCTGCTATCATTGTGAGCAGAAGCTACTGTGAAGTCACTTGCATTATGGCGGTAATCAAAGGGCAAAAATAAATAAATAAATAAATAAAAATTAAGGGCCATACTGCTGAAAATGGTTCATGGTAGGACTTCTAGCTCCCAAGCAAGCATCCTGTTGGCCCATGGATTTATTCATAAAGGCTGAACGTCTGAAAAGAATATCACCTTTAGCAAACAGGCTTTTGTCTTGAAGATCTCGAGTGAAGAAATTCTTTCACATATCCACAATTTTGGCCCAACAACACTGTTGCCTGTTGTGTTCTGGGCCAGGGTCGAGGTGCTTGTTTCACCACACAAAACTCTTAACAGTTTAGGATCTCGCTACCTGTCAGAGTGTCTGTGCTATAGAAATGCTGCCTATTCTACTCAATCTTCTCAGGCCTTAGTGTTGTGGGTGGCGATGCTGAAGGAGGCAAGGAAGAACTCAACTAGAATGCTGGCCTTCTTGTTAGTGACCCCACACTTTGGAATAGCCTCTCACTAGAAATTCTACAGGCCTCCTCCCTTCAGAACTTTAAAAGACAACTTAAAACCACAGTCTTTAGGGAAGCCTTTAGGGATGTTCTGCTCCTCAGTTAGTGTACCTTGTGCCATCTGAGAGCTGTCAACATCCTTCTGTTTTATTTGCTTTGTTCTATGGTTTGGGGATTATTTTTTATTGTATTTGGGTCTGGGTTTAATTGATATTTGAATGAGGAATGACTCTTAGAGAACACATCAGAACTTATTTCTGAATAAGCATTTTAGTTAATTTAATGTATGTATTGCGACAGGAAGGCTGCTTTAAGAGACCATTAACACTGAATTTTAAAAAGCTGAAATTGCAGGCTAGCTCTTACACATACTTAAGATAAGTTTCTGGGGGATGCAGGTCATTAGATCTTACTCTGAAATCTCATCTGCTTGCTTTAGTATTTGACTCAAAGGAGGTTTAAACTAAAAGAACAGAGGAAAGAGAGCTAGGTTAATTCTGCTCCTTTCACAGAGATGCCAGAAGATCAGAAATATCCATGTGTTTAGTCAACATGGGGAAAAATGCTGTATGCATGTAATGATCACAGATGGCAGAGGGAGGGAGGAGAGGCCAGCTGCCCTTCTAAAGATACCAACTGCCAAAGCTGTCCAGCATGAGCGTATTAGAAACCGATCCTTCCATGTTGTTGTCCCCATGCTCTGGAATTCTGTCTCAGAGTCCCTGTGAAGTATGCCATCTCTGTAGGGATGCAAGAAAGGATTTAAGGTGGAGTTGTTTTTTGGCAAGCCTTCAAAGGCTTGGAACTGCTGTTTCACCGCTTATGCGGCATGCGTTTTTATGTTTAAGTTGTTGCTAGGTTTTGTTACATTTTATCATTTATGTGGAGGAGTTTATTGTTATATGTATAGTTTTTGTGTTGTGTGCCCTTATGGGTGCATATACTTAAAAATAATGAATGAATAATCAATAAATACTTGCACCTGACCTAAGTGTATATTGGTGTATATGTAGAGTCCTTTCCCATGTTAGCTGAACAATAGCAGACAATTGTTCCCTCCCTCCCAAACAACACTAATTTGCCCCCCCTTCCCTTCTCCTTCTACTAGTAGGCAAAATCATTTTTTAATAAAAAGGTGTTAGAAAAGTGAATGCCCTTATGAGAAATCAGTTTTGGTAGGTGGGGAGTTTACTGTTTGTCCTGTATTCTTAACTAGCACTAGTGTGTTGCTAATTAGCACTAGTGTGCTATTTTTTACTAGCTTGTAACTGTTTTTAATGTGTGACTTTTAATTTGAATCTAGTTTAAATATATTTAATGTTCCCATTTATTGTTATTATATTTGTCTTTTAGTCATTTCTAAGCCACCTTGAATCCATTTTTGAAAGAAATAAAATAATAAATAGATAATATCATTGTTTGGAGCTGCCACATCTAAATAATCAAAACAGCCATAATCTCATCCAGCCTCCCATGTGGGAGAAACTAAAAGAAGTGGTAGTAACATTTTCTCAATGTTTCGAGTAACCCCCCCTCTCTCATTCCTTGTGATGCACAGAGGTTCTGTTGTTTCTGATAAACGCATCCACTGGAAGCCATTCACAGTAAGATAAGACAGAATCCAAAAGGCAACAAGAGTTTGCTGTGGCACTTTGTAATTTTACCTAATTAAGAACAATGAACAAATAGCTATAATGACACATAAAACTGCAATGACTCACATTCAAAACAAAGATAGGTTTGAAATATTTGCCTAACATACTTAACTATCCCAAGAGCTTTTGTGGCTTTTCTGGTGTCTGCCAAACTAGGTCATTTGCTTATTCTTGCTGCTTTGAGACATCATACAGAATGCACCTATGACATGTTTAAAGAAAATAACATTTTTACTGGCAACTAAGCAGAGCAGTATCCTTTCAGAACAAGACTTTTGATCACAGAATTTTTATTACCAGTAAGTATGATCCAGCTGCAGAAAGGGCCAAGAAAATTGTCCATGGTAACTATAAAGATATGTCTAGATAACAACATTTTCAGTCAGACTTACCAACTTTTTTGGATTCTACTGCTTTCAACAGCTGAAGTGACAGAATTTCAAATGGTAGCACTTTGATCATGGTTGCGAATGCAGAGCAAAGAAAAGCTACACCGGTTGGCTTGCAAGCCCCGCCTTTTAACTTGTGGTAACGTCTCATTTTTTACCCCTTTTCCAAACTGTCATTAACTTATATAAATGTACCTAGTATAAGAATATGGGTGTCACCAAAACCTAGTTCCACTTGGTTGAGCTTCATGTGTCTGTGGACATTGTGCAGTTGTTTTTCTGTGTGGATTGGCTATATTACATATAAGACCTATGACAGGTTTAGAGCAGCATTTCAGCTTCCACAGAGGTGGAACCCTGGCACAGATATTACCTTCACCTAATATTATACAGCTGATACATGGAATTTGCAAAAATAATGTTTATGATGAAACCATACAAGGCACTTTATTGAGGATTCTCAAATCCACAATACAAAATCTCACCTCCAAGTGCAAGGATAAGACAACAAGGATTTTTTTTCATTGTGCTTGGCATAATTTGCAAATAAAGATGGCCCATGGCATCTTTTCTCTTTCTGAAGATAAGTACAGACGCACCACAAACATAAAAAAGTCTAAATGTGCATAAAGATGCCAGCAACTCATTTAACACTTTTACATTTTAACAGTCCACGCAACAAGGCATGGACTTGTTGCATGGACTATCATATTCTTAAACGTAAAGCATTTACAGTAGTGCACAAAAAGTATGTAAACTCTCTTTAAGAACAGAAAAATATCTCACTATCTTGTAGTGAAGTAGGGGGAGTGCTTTATTTTGGGATATAAATGTACAGCTCATAATTTACATCCATACACGGAATCATGATGACATGAACCCACTGCAATTAGCTATTTATTAGCCTGCAGTTCAGTGTTTATGCTCTAAACTGGGAACATGGCCTCTTTCCAGTTGGGAGAGGGAGGAAAAGTTAGGTTACTTACCTGTAACTTTGGTTCTTCTAGTGGTACTCTGTGAATTCACACAAATGTTCCTGCGCCTGTGCAGGAACGTCCGGAAGATTCTAGAGTTTAAGAAAAAAGAGTCAATTAGCTCCCCTCCGCGGGGTATATAAGCCCCGCCTCCTCCATCTTCCTTTCAGTTCCCTAATCCACGGTTACCGTAAATTAGATAAGCATGGTATCATAGAACGGTACCGTGATGGATAGAGGAGAGGAAGGGAGGGATGTGTGAATTCACAGAGTACCACTAGAAGAACCAAAGTTACAGGTAAGTAACCTAACTTTCTTCGTAGTGGTCTCTGTGAATGCACACAAATGGGTGAATAGCAAGCTGTACTCACCGGCAGGAGGGCCGTCACGGTATCATAGATGACAGTATCGCTCGTCCAAACGCCGCATCATTTTTGGCTCTGACGTCCAGTCGGTAGTGTCTGGCAAACTTCAGAGGGGTAGCCCAGGTGGCTGCCTTGCAAATGTTCTGCAGTTGGACACCTTTGAATAGGGCTGACGAGGTGGAAACTGCTCTGGTGGAATGCGCCTTTAAGCCCTCTGGAAGAGGTTTCTTGGCTAGCTGGTAAGCCAGGTGAATAAGCTGAACAATCCACCGTGATACTGATTGAGAAGAAGCAGGAGCACCTTTTGTGTCGTCCGTGATAACATAAAAAAAGACGCGGAGAGCATCGGATGGACTTGGTGCGGTGTAGGTAGCAAGCAAGGGCCCTTCTAACGTCGAGAGAATGAAGGTTGCGCTCCAGCGGTGTGGTTGGAAACCGGAAAAAGGTTGGAAGCACAATGGGCTGATTGACATGGAATTCTGACACCACTTTTGGGAGGAAGGAGATGTCCATGTGTAAGGTAACCTTATCTGGGTGCATCTGTAGGTATGGAGGGTCCGACCTTGGGGCAGCAATCTCGCTTGCTCGTCTGGCTGAAGTAATGGCTACTAGGAATGCCGTTTTCAAGGAGAGAGAGGGGCGGGGTTTACTCTAAATCGTTCTTGTTTCCCAATAATAAAATATTATTGGGAAACAAGAGATATCACCCTAGGGTTGACTTGATTGTACAATGCAAATGTCAGTCTGAAACTCTCACCACTTTCTTATAGAAACAAATGACATGTTGCATTCATGCAGAATTTGTCAGTGTTTTCTTACGTGCATACAAAGAAGTCCTGACAATTTGTTATGTATGGAAAGTACCAAGGGAAGAGGCAGGTTTAAATGGAAGAATGCAGGTGGTATGCAGTGTTTAACTTTTACTACTAGTTATTTTGTCTCATTCTGGTGTTCCAGATGAATCACCTTTCTAAACCTTTATCTGTTACTTTCTGGGAAAAGAGGTATGGTAAGGGGTGGGAAGTCAGGAATGAAGCCACCCTTTCTTATCACAGTCGTGCTTAAAACGAGAGATTCTTGAAAGTCCTTCTCAGTTTCAAAAGTGAATTGCAACATGTTACTACTGATACATTTGTCCATTTGGGGGTTTGGTATCTTTAAAATGTTTTTATCTGTGTAATCTGCCCAAATTAGTGACATCCCAGTAGATAGACAGGATAAAAATCTAATAAAATAAAATAAACCTATATTTTAATTTTTGTGCATGATTCATGACAGATAAAACTGCAAAAATGTATTTTTATCAAATCATAAAAAATATGAGTGGTCTGAAGGGGCAGAACCTTCTTTGATTCTACCACTTATGCAGTGGTCATTTCAGAGCTTGCACAAAATGGATATATACTACCCTGCTGCACAGATGGGATCCCCTTTGCGTTAAATAGGATGCCCTTAGCTTTTGTGTAGTGAAACCAGTTGGAAAGCAGGGGCCTGGGCCACCCAAAAGTGGGAACTGCATCTCACTGGCCAGCCCGCAGGTCCCAACAACCCAGACTGGTTTCTGCCTCTGGGATTAGCAGGAGTCTTAGGGGCTGTGAACTCCATTGGAGCCCCGATTTCCATTATTGCATGCAAGGGCCTCATTTTCAACCTAGAGAGAGAGGCAGATCCCAAGGGATCCCAAGGAACCTTCCATTCCAGTTAATTGCCTACAAAGCCTGAGGGAGTAGACTCCATGGTGACCAAGTGGCCTATGTGTTTATATCCCCTGTGGGATCCAATTGTAATACTGCTCCTCCACTTCTGGGGCTTGTGCCTGCTAGTACTTAACTGCCAGAGGGCCCTGTTCCTGCAAGTCCCCTACAACGGTTTGCAACCTGACTCCAGTGGTACTTATCTACTAATTGGGCTGATCCTCCCCAAAAACAGGATGGGCATTGATTCCTGAAAAAAATTACTGATTCAACAGGCCTGAGATATCTAACAGACTGTGGGGCCTTGGGACCTTTGGAACTGATACCGTGTGGTGAGGTTGTTGCAAAATTGGCCTTGAAATTAATAAAATGGACTTTCTGAATGCTAAAGCTGTAGGACACTTATTACAGGTATAACTGCAGACAGTTATGATGTCCTTTTGCCAGTGGACAAAGGGGAGGGTGTTAAAACAGCAATATTCAAACTTTGAATATGCTACACAGAACTTGGTTGTGCTTTGTAGGTGTGAATTTTTTTTGTGTGGAATCGATCTATGCTTTGCAGGTATTAAAGATGTTACATGGAATTAAATATTAAAAATGAGCTGTGTTCTCTATGCTTAGTGAAAAGATGTCCAACTAGATAAGAATTACAGCTGGTTCTGCCCACTTTGCTATGGCTTCACCTGTTTTTGTTTTTGACTTCTGTCTATGCTTTTAGTTCAACCTACACCTGAGGTGTGGCCCCTGAAATTCTTCCCAAGTAGTAATGTAGACCCTACATTTCAAAAAGTGTCCTGTTTGGTTTTAAGTAGGAACAATTCAGTGTATATTTGTGTTCTTTTGTGTAAGAAGCATTTTTATACAAGCATTTTTGTCTATGTATGTATTAGTTTTTATTAGGGCTCCAAGCTCTAATAAATTAGCTGGTTCCATTTTAAAAAAGGCATTCACTCTAATATATGTATGTACTGTAACTGAGAGCCAAGAATATTTTTTTCATTTACAAAACAATTATTTCAATCAAATGGTGATTTTATATAGTTGATTGATCAGTCAAATAAAACTCACCCATGATGAACATACACAATGGTAGAGTTTTCTTCCATGTGGTTCGTTTGCCTCTGAATTACTGCAGGTGCAAAGCATATTTTTCTATTGTCCATTTTTATATGGACTAAAGGTTATACTTTAATTTTTCACATGGTGAGATGGTTGCATGCTGATAGTGATGAATAGAAAAGATATTTTCCTGAGAGACAAGAGATTCATTTCTGGAATATTCTTTTAAGAAACAGCTTATCTTTCCTGATATTTCCATGTGGTTTTTCAGGTTTCACATGCTAAGTGTGGTTTATGTTCTTTGAAAGAGTTATGTGCTTGCAGTTTATTTTTAAAAATTAATTTATGGTATGCTGTGTTTGAGCATTTCTTTTTCCTTTCCTATGGTTATCTCTGAAGCCATATTATCCAGGGTGTTATATGATGTGGTTGCTATGTAAAATAAGAAAGAAAAGGAGAGTGTAGTTAATCCTGACTCTAATGTAAAAAAGTGAACTTTGTGGGGTTTCTCTTTCCTTTCCCCCCATCTTGTAATGCAAAATCTGGTTGAGTAAAGCATCTTTTAAAAATGTTGCATATATAAGATTTGGAAGGCAATGCAAACATCACAGTTATGTCAACCATTAATATAGCAAAAATTCCAAACAGAGCCAAGAGGTTGTGACAACACTGCAGAATTTGGATGAAGGCTTGCTTGTGCAGCCCCATGTACGTTAGTAAAATTTGCCCTGAAGAGCTGGGAAATCATCCAAAGCAGATTTTCAGGCAGCCTAGAATGCTACTTGAGGAAGGATAAAGTCTTGCTGCTCTAGTGGAAATATGCTTGCATGATGTTGGATCGTGATCAGTTTTTTTCTTTTCCTTTCATGAGTAGATTTACACAAACACAGATAAAGAGCTGAGTTAAATTAATCTTTGCAATCAATCCATTACTGCTTCCTGCAGCACTGAACAATAGGTTCAGTCAGTAAGGTCAGAATTTGAAATCAGTTGAGGGTCAAAGCTGTAGTAATCCAGAATCTTTATCTTAGAAGAAAGAGGGTTTTATCTTTTAAAAAAACGAAACAAAACTAAAACCCTCCAATTTTAGGTAGTAGGAATAAAGAGAATCCAAAGTTAAATCTAAGAGTTCTTCTTCATGGTCTCTGTGAATCACACTCCGCCTGCGCGGAGTCTCATCAGAAGATTCTAGAGCTTCTGCGGTAGCAATGAACACATTAGAATAGGCTCCTCCCCACCCATATAAGTACCTTGGCGCCAAGCGTCCCCTTTCAGCTTCTTTCAACCGCCACGTTGAGAGAGAATTCTGCGTCTGTGAGTAAAAGAGAAAGACAGCTTATTCTTGATTCCTTCCTGTTATCAATCTTTTTCTTGTAAACTATTAGGTCAAACTCTTTATCATCAGAAATTTTTCCTTTCCCCTTGCTCGGCCTCCGGCCGCAGCACCCCCCCCCCCATCATTGGTTTTTCTCCTCAATTATTTTCTCCTATTCATGGCCCCTTTGGGCCCATTTAAGCACTGCATTGTCTGTGATAATAAGATCCCACTTCCCGACAGACATGCTAAGTGCCTTTTCTGTTTGGGAGAACAACATCAAACTTCATCCTGTACCCATTGCAAAAAATTTTAAGTGTGGAGTTCTTCAATCTTGCCTCTTGAGGCTAAAACTCCGACTTTGGGAACAATCCTTAGAACCAGTTCAAATGGCCCAACCTCCCTGTAGGGCCACTTCCCAAACCAAAGCAATGGAAAAAGCCGTTACTGAATCATCGAAACAACATCCATCAGCTACACCAGCTCATTCCGATTCTCCATCTGCATCGTAAGACCTTGAAGACACACAAATTGAAATCCTCCATACCGAAGTCCTCTACTTCGAAAACAACTTCTAAATGTCAGAGACCTACTGAAGCAGCTCCAGCTCCGGAGCCTGTTCCTCCTAAACGAGTTAAACAGTCTAAGCCTACAGACATCCCACCACAACCACAACTCTCTGAATCAATTTCGGTCAGATCTCCCTCAGATGATGACAGATGTCCATCTCATCAACCCTGTTCTCAGACTCCAGAATGGGATGATAAAGTCGACCAACTAACGTCCTCTCCTCCCAGTCCAGAACCTTCCAGCAATTCTTTGGTTATTCCATCGCCCGAGGATTCCCATCCCGAACGGCTCGACACCGTTCCATATTTGATGCCCTCAGATTGACCACCGGATGATCCCTAACCAGGACCGTCAACATCAACAATCTCAACAGCTCTCTTCATCGCGCGTGGTTCAAACCCATGCTCAGCAGTGCATCGGGTTGCCATTTGCCCCGACCAGTGCTCTGCCCAACAAACTGCACCAACTAGTCGACCAGGTGTTTTACCTGGTTCGATAATACCATCTAATAATCAGCCTATCTCTTGACAACCATCGGTGTTGAAGTGGCCACCGAGGTGACTATATTTCAACCTGCTCCCCACTTGGTATCGAAAAAACCTCGGACGGTTGAGCAGATTTCAGCCACGCATGAGGCTTTTGTAGGCCCAGCCTCCCGATACTTTCCTACTACAATAGATGACGGAAATCATTCTTCATGCTTGGCATTGGCAGTGTCAATTTATTCTATTGCTATGCCATCGCATCAGCAACACAGGCTCTGATATTGACGATCCTCAATATTCATCCTGGTCCATGGACACTTGCTCCATTCTGTTACATCAACACAGTTCCCGTCCTCTGGTAAATCCAAGTCATCAACCCCGGCACCATTATGACACCAAGTTCAACACCGAGGTCCATCCCTACCAATTGAGATCCATCGACGCTCAACCACCATCTTTCGATGTCAATGATCCTCGACATTGACAGATGTCCATGGGCATGCCGCCTCCATCTTTTCCAACTCATAACCAGCAATACTATGAGACTCAGCCTCTCAACACTGAAGGTGATTGACAGTCTGTCGACTCCAGATGTGACGTCGATGGCTCTGCCCATGGATCTCAGTCACAGACTCCATCAGTGTTACTTACCTCTGCAGAGTCTGACATTGTCGATACCGACCTGCCGGCACTGGCAGAGGATTTCCGGACCTATGCCCAGCTTATGATTCACATGGCTAAATCCCTTGATCTGCAGGCCCACTGACCATTGACAGAACCAGCCAATCATGTATATGATCCAGTCTCTAAAAAATACAACCACTCCGGTGCACATATCGATGCTGCTGTCTCTCCTTAGTACTACACAGAGATCCTAGACAAAACCAGCTTCTTCCCATACCATGTCTAAGCAGATTGATAACCTCTATAGAGCAGTGGTCCCCAACCTTGGGCCTCCAGATGTTCTTGCACTACAACTCCCAGAAGCCTTCACCACCACTTCTGCTGGCCAGGATTTCTGGGAGTTGAAGTCCATGAACATCTGGAGGCCCAAGGTTGGGGACCACTGCTCTATAGAATCCATGACCCAGGAGCCATTATCCTCCAAAAACAACCAGCTCCAAATTCTATATTTGTTGAAGCCTCTCGATCGAGATCTCGACACCGACAATCTCTCATACCACCAAATAAAGACAGCCGACGAATAGACTCCATGGGTAGATGGCTTTACTCTTCTGCAGCCTTCAGTCATCTCGTCTCTTCATAAGCCATCAGCTACCTACCAAAGGCCGTCAGGTGACTTCCCAATCTATCTCCAGATGGGTCACCTCTACCATTCATTTGGCTTATCAACTTGCTTGACAACCAGCCCCTAGAGTGGTTCGCCCTCACTGCACCAGGGCATTGGAAGCCTCTACAGCCTTTCTCAGCAGCGTACCTCTTCTGGACGTCTGCACCTCTGCCACTTGGGCACAGGCATCCATGTTTATCCATCATTATAGACTCGACCTCCAGAAGTCTGATGTGGCATTTGGACGTGCTGTTCTAGCCTCTACCTTGGCGTGACACCCTGCCTCCGGGTAAGACAGCTTATTAGTCACCCAGGATTTACAGAGGCCGCGAAGAAGAACAATAGGTTACCCATCTGTAATTGTAGTTCTTCAAGTGGACCTCTGTGATTCACACATCCCGCCCGTCCTCCCCTCTGTCACACCATTGTTTGCTTACTATTAAGTGGCGGTTGACACAACTGAAAGGGGATGCTTGGCACCCAGGTACTTATATGGGTGGGGAGGGGCCTATTCTAATGTGTTCATTGCTACCACAGAAGCTCTAGAATCTTCCGATGAGGCTCCGCACAGGTGCAATTCACCCAGAGTGCGAATCACAGGTCCACTCAAAGAACTACAATTACAGGTGGGTAACCTGTCGATTCCCTTTGCTACATCAATCTAGAAAGCAAAGCATTTAGTCAAGCAATACTGTCTGTATAAATTCAGATGAGTTCCTAATATAAAATACAGTATTATTTAAAAGTGAAAACATACACTGAGTGTACAACATAGAAATGTGTCATTTCTTGTATTTCTTGTATTTTTTATTTATTTATTTATTTATTTATTTATTTATTTATTTATTTATTTATTTATTTATACCCCACCCATCTGGTCTAAAAGACCACTCTAGGCCCTTTAGACCAGATTTGGTACTGGTAAGCTTTGATATATTGACTAAAACACTCATTAACTCTCCTTACAGGCCTAGGAAAGCAGATGATATCCTGGTTTTTGTTTTGCATCATTTTTAATGGACTCTTTCTCTTGCTTGATTACACTATGTTTGATTGTTTCCAGCTTAAGATAATCCGCTATAGGTCCTTCCTTGTTTTTTCTTTTTTTCTTTTTTGAATAAGTCTGTGTTTCTGGACAAAAGACAACATTTTGTTGTCATGTCTAGTTTTCGCTGTGTTGGAATTCCCATATGGTTAGTATGTGCTTAATAGTAACTTGGCATGAAAGTAGTCTAACAATATATTAGGAAGTCTACCCAGAGTGAATGTATGTTGGGAACTTTAGCATATCGGCATTTGGCTGACATACTACTCTAGATTTAATGTTTTAAAATATATTTTCTTACATTGAAGAACAACAACAAAAAAGACATGATATCTCTCAGCTACCCACAGGGTTCTTTATTTGTTGCAGTTTAGCTGTCATCCTGCCTCCTTGTTTCTGTGTCACATTGTCACAAAACATGTTCAAATGGCTGCTAATTAATTTCACAGTTGTACTGTCGAAGCACAGAAAAGGAAAAGTGTACCCCAGAGCTCAACTATATATTTATTTGTTTCAGTGATTTGGGCAAGGGGGAGGGACTCACAGAGAGAAAGATAGTCTAGAAAGTAAAAATGTGGATGTCTGTCTTGATTTATGTTCAAGTTTAACGTATCACTAAGCAAGTAAAGTAGTTTGTTGAGGTGATAGAAGGAATTCTTAACCACAGTTTATGTGGCTATATGATCTAACTCAGGGGTGTCCAAACTACAGCCCGCGGGCCACATCTGGGAGGCCTTGCCTTTTTATCCAGCCCAGTCCAGTACTTTGGAGGTCCGCAGCTGCCTAGAATGGATAGTAAAGGAAACAGAAGCTAGATTGCTGGAACCATGGTTTCAGTTCCAGCAGCTTAGCTTTTGCAAGGAGGAGCAGGGAGGGCTTCTCTTTCGGCAAGCCCGACTGAGGTGATTCCCCCTCCGTGGCAGCACAGGTAGCAGGGGTGTGGATCGTCTCAGTCAGGCTTCCCCCATTTTTCTGTGTGCCAGGGGGCATAGAAAGGCAAGGGCAGGGGGACCCAAGTGATTCCCACTACCTGCAGCAGGGAAGGGTATTGCTTCTGTTAGGTTTTGCTCCTCTTCCTATCCCAGCCCAGGCATAGGAAGACGAGGGAAGGGGGGGCCAAGCAATCCCCCCCATCCCTGCTGTCTTGGGTCTCCCTTTACCACCTCTTTCTATGCCCAAGCAGGGATAGGAAGAGGAGTGAAGCCTCATCTAATTGATCCCCCACCCCTGCTGTCTTGTGGGGGATCTCTTGGGTCCCCTTTCCCTTTTCTTCCTATGCCCAAGTGGGGACAAGAAGAGGAGCAAGGCCTGAGAGAAGATTGCCGGAAGAAATATCAACAACCTCCGATATGCAGATGATACTACTCTGATGGCAGAAAGTGAGGAGGAATTAAAGAACCTCTTAATGAGGGTGAAAGAGGAGAGTGCAAAAAACGGTCTGAAGCTCAACATCAAAAAAACTAAGATCATGGCCATTGGTCCCATCACCTCCTGGGAAATAGAAGGGGAAGATATGGAGGCAGTGACAGATTTTACTTTCTTGGGCTCTATGATCACTGCAGATGGAGACAGCTGCCAGAAATTAAAAGACGCCTGCTTCTTGGGAGGAAAGCGATGACAAACCTTGACAGCATCTTAAAAAGCAGAGACATCACCTTGCCAACAAAAGTCCGAATAGTCGAAGCTATGTTTTTTCCTGTTGTGATGTATGGAAGTGAGAGCTGGACCATAAAGAAAGCTGACCGCCGAATAATTGATGCCTTTGAATTGTGGTACTGGAGGAGGCTCTTGAGAGTCCCCTGGACTACAAGGGGAACAAACCTTTCAATTCTAAAGGAAATCAAACCAGAGTGCTCACTGGAAGGACAGATCCTGAAGCTGAGGCTCCAGTACTTTGGCTATCTCATAAGAAGAGAAGACTCCCTGGAAAAGACCTTGATGTTGGGAAAGTGTGACAGCAAGAGGAGAAGGGGACGACCGAGGATGAGATGGTTGGACAGTGTCATCGAAGCAACCAAGATGAATTTGACACAACTCCGGGAGTCAGTGGAAGATAGGAGGGCCTGGCGTGCTCTGGTCCATGGGGTCACAAAGAGTCGGAGACGACTAAATGACTAGACGACGATGGTGCTGCGGGCTAAACCGCAGAAGCCTCTGTGCTGCAGGGTCAGAAAACCAGCAGTCGTAAGATCAAATCCACGCGATGCAGTGAGCTCCCATTGCTTTGTCCCAGCTCCTCACCAACCTAGCAGTTCGAAAGCATGTAAAAATGTGAGTAGATAAATAGGTACCACTTTGGTGGGAAGGTAAAATGGCATTCCCTAGTCACACTGGTCATGTGACAATGGAAACTGTCTTCAGAGAAGTGCTGGCTCTACGGCTTGAAATGGGGATGAGCATCGCTCCCTAGAGTCGGACATGACTGGACTAAGAATGTCAAGGGGAACCTTTACCTTTTTCATGTGTGCATTTGGAGAGGAATAATGCCTTTTTAATTAAGACTGGAATCCTTTTTTAACATATCCTGCTAGAATCCCATTGGTGTTTGTTTAAAATTATATTACTTACTACAACTGATTGATACCAATGCCAATGATTGAAGACAATGTCAAAACATGCCCTTGTACCTCAGCAATTGACCATAATTAGCTTTCCAAATTATGCAAACCTTATGTGAACATCATAGCACTCAGGCTCTTGATTGTTAAAAACACTCTGTAAATAATAGGTGTTCTAAAATACAGTCTTTTCTTAGTGAGATTAATAATGCTTTGAAATGGAAATGGATATTGTTATTAGAGCATTTTACTTCGGCTCATCTCCACAACTTCCTTCAGAATTAGTGTGTCAGCTTGTTGAGTAGTCTAATACTTCACATATCAACCTCAGTATTATGTGTGGCATAGAAATGGCAGTCTGTGTTTTATTGGCATTTTTCAAGGTTTTTTAGCAAATTCATGGTATAATGAGTCAAAAACTGGGAAGCTTTGTAAAGCCATCTATAACCTCCACTTGGATAATGTCTGGATTTATTCCATATGAGTTGCTTTCAACACTCTGTGAAAAGAAACTGTGGCTGAAAACCTGTAAAATGGACCACTGCTCAAGTGTAGAAATTGAAGGTTTAGTACAGTTCATAAATGGTTCTGCTGATTTTAATTACATAGTTAATGCCAAGAGGTCTAAAGTACAGTTCAAATGTGCTCCATTTTTTCAATGCCACACAAAAATATTTATATTCTTATTGTTGCACAAAGGACTAGTGCAGAGTAGCACTTAAAATGTTGGAATGTGGCTTAAGAGGCCTCCATTCAAATCCACAGTTGGACATGAAATTCACTAGGTATCCTTGAGCTGGTCAGTGCTGCTCAGCCAGACATACCTTACAGGATTGTTGTGAGAGTAAACTGGGGGAGGCATGTATGCCGCCTTGACCTCAGTGAAGGAAAGATGGAATATAAATATCATTCATTCATTCATTCTTGAGAATACCCATGCTTCTGCCCTGAGTTTTGTCTGCAATGTGTAAGTTGCTTTGTTTGTTTGTTTTCTTTTTTTCAAAACTTCTCTCATATTGCTTGGTAAGAAGGAAACAATTTTTGATGTGTCTTGACTCTCAGTTAAGAAGGATAATGTTTTGTACAAATGGAACTGATTGTTAAAAAGAATTTAAAAAATCATTCACGCACACATTTACTTACCCCTTATTCCTTCGCACAGAAAGTTCTTCACTGAAGTAGTAAGATAAAGGGAAAAGGAAAACAAAAACAGTTATCTATTCCATTTCCATAATAAAAGACGTATTTATTGCAAATGTCACAATTTTTAAGATGATAAAATTTGGGAAGATATGGCAATGAATCATAGCAGGTAACTCCTTGGGGTTTGAATCTTGAGTTATCTAAAACACTTTGTATTCTCCCCTTCCTTCATGAATCTAGCTACCAAATAATGGGTGGAGCAATACAAAGGGGTACAATGAAAATATGCAATACTCTTATTGATTGTTATGCTTTTTCTTTCTTACCCTTCCTTTCTTTAACAGTGAATGGTGGCTACAGTCATTGTAATTTGATATCTGAGAAGAATGACATGGAGATGGCAAATAGCTTGGGGCCTGTTTGTAGACAGAACCTGCTCATCCACTCAGGAAACTCGCTTACCCGAGACCACCCATTGAGTAGTGAAAGATGCCTACATGTTAGTCAGCTGAATTTGTCTCGCTCAGATGCAAGGTATTGTTTCCAACTTTAATTATCTTATATGCCCCATCATTTCTGAAGTTGTCACAGCTTTAAAAACTTTCATCTTTTGAGACAACAGTTATGCACCACCCCATTTCCCCAGCTTCTGTTTATTGGAGATGGCAACCCATATCTCAAATGTATCCTACATTTCTCTTCAAATGTTGGCGGTCACAGGGGGAAGAAGCCCTTCTGCTTGAAGTTACATTCTAAAAAGAAAGGATCTCAACAGTTATTTGTCTAGCTCTGTAGTCGGTAGTCCTCCAGCTTCTATTAAAAAGCCTATAGTGAAGAACAGTACACCACCTTCTGAAATGCCTTCTACTCTTAAGCAGCAAATGCTATCAAAATGCTTCCTAAAATATAGTTTAAGTCCTCTAATTGGAACCTATTGGCTTGGATCCAACTATCCGGACCACCAGAAAACAAATTTGTTCCATCATGTGTATGGCAGACCTTCAGATATTTAAAAGATAGCCATCATATAGGATAAATCTACATGAGACACAAGAAATTACATTTAGAAGATAGCATGTTGCTTGTCTTGTGATATGATTCCCAATTGCCAAATAAAGCCTGTGTTTACCTTCTGAAGGTAAAACATAGTAAACTAATTTGCAGGGTATGGAAGGTGAGAAAAGCTTATGCCAGGAACAAGAGAGAGCTTGAAGCAGTCAAGGAAGGTTCATGTTTAGTTACATGCTATCTTTGACCCTTAACTAGCTTCTCCACTGTTGCTATCTCTGGTGGGGTTTTCTGTAGCCAAAGTCAGATACAGACCAGCTACTCACAGAGGCAGTATGTTAGTTGCGCTCTCTCTCTCTCTCTCTCTCTCTTACTTGTGTAACATCAGTATGCATGGATGATGGCTGTGTGATATACCAACAGGAGTCAACTATGTGCCTGAGGAAGTGGAGCTTACATTGAAATAAAACCATTAGTCCCAAAGCTGCCACAATGTTTTTGTCTTTTTTTATTGTACACAAAGGGGTGTTGGCTCTAAAAATGTGTGAATGAAACATTAATCTCTACAGTTTACTCAATTTATGTAGTACCTATTAGAGATGTGCATAGGGAAAATGTCCTTATTTATTTTGTTCCAGGTTCTTTTAGGGGATGCCTCATTTGTCTTCTTTCATTTTGTATTTTTCCCTCTCGTTTTACACAAAAAAAGAGAACCTCTTTCAGCTCATTCATATTTTGGTTCCCCGTTCACCCTTAATAATTACTCCAAAAAAGTTCCAAAAGATTCCTTAAAACCTTCCCCCAAAAAGGAAAGGAAAGGCAACAGGGGATCAATCTACCCCAAAAACAGGCAACAGTACATGTGAAAGAAAAACCATCACCAGACCTATCCAGCCAGTAGTTTATGTTGCCAAATTTAAAACAAAAGAGTTCAAGGGACATGGTAGCGCTGCGGGTTAAACTGCAGAAGCCTCTGTGCTGCAAGGTCAGAAGACCTGCAATCATAAGATCGAATCTATGTGATGGAATGAGCCTCCCCCTGTCGCCTATCCCAGCTCCTACCAACCTAGCGGTTCTAAAGCATGCAAAAATGCAAAATGTGAGTAGATAAATAGGTACCACCATGGTGGGAAGGTAACGGCGTTCTGTATCTGGCCACGTGACCACGGAAGATTGTCTTCGGACAAACACTGGCTCTATGGGTTGGAAACGGAGATGAGCACCACCCCTAGAGTTGGACATGACTGGACAAATTGTCAACGGGAACCTTTACCTTTACCTAGAGTTCAATGAAACCTACCCAGCATAACAGACCCTTGGGACCCGGGGTAGTCCAATAATGATAACACAAGACAGCAGCCAGCCGGCCAAGCACTGGTTGCTTGCCACACAAAGGCACCCACTCGTTAAAGCAACAGTACTTCCAACAGAAGCAAACAAAACAGTTCTAGAAGGTCCACCAAAATATACACTTTTAACAGAATAAATAAACAGTAAATTAACTCAAGTGACAATGTTACAAAACCCAATCAAACAAGGAAAGCCACCACCTACATACAGGGAAAAAATAGCAAAAGAAAAAACAAAGTGCCCTCCCCATCAAAAAAAGGGAGGAAAAAGGGGGGGGAAAGCAAGCAAGGGGAAAAAATATAACTCAAGCTCCCAATCAAAACTACTACAATATTAAGTGATTTCTCTTCCTCCTTTTCTTTTAATATAGCAGGTAGCTAAGGCAGGTCCTGGCAGGCACAAACAAAAATAATTCAGTAATGAATCTGACAAAAAGGGTTGGGGTAGAATTGCCCCTCTCCAAATCACAAGGAACAACTGGAGCAAGAGTGCTCCTCATTTAGCTCCTGACATTTTATAGATTTAAAATTCCCACTCTCTCTCTCTTGTAGATGCTCTGATTGGCTGGCTGCTGACAGACCTTGCAATGTTATTGGGTGAAAAATGTCACGGTGGATTTGACAGACAAAGGGTGAAAGGCACCAAAAGGTTAAGCAATACTGAGAACACAGACATGAAACTTTTGTGCACTACTCTTAAGTAAACATCTGTGTTTAATACTATCTAAGTCCCTGAAGCAGTATGAATTAAGTAAAAGCAAGCCACTTTCTTGTATTGGGTCTTTCAGTTAAACCCGGCAGATGAACTAGGTCTTCTGAAGGGATGAGAGAAATGGCTAGTGAGGTAGTAACACAGCTCAGTTATGAAGTACATCGATTACTATATGTGTAGCTTTAGCCTCTTGTTAAGAGTTTGGTACATGGTGGATTGAAAGAACCCAACATTGTCTGTACGGTGGGGTTTACAACCCTCTACCTTATTGCATTTAGAATGGTTTGACCTAAAGTATTAAAAGCCATGTGCTTCTGAGCTACAATGTGAGAACAAGGAGAAATGGCAAAATAATTCTTAAAGTACATTTCTTCTAGGATGACGTAAGTTGCTGACTGTCTTGTCAACATGGTGCCTGTGCCTTTGAAACAGACAACAAACAGAAACCTAAAGTGTAATTTCCTTTCAAATTCTGCAGGACTTTTATATGTAGAACAGCTTGCATATTTCAGTAGAAAAAGTACGTCATGTCATTGGCTTTTGCTTTTATGGCTTTAGCGGAATAATTGGGTAATTAGTCTGAGTACACATGCTTTACCTCTTGTTCTGTTAATGACTGATTCTGGTTTAGACCACTGTGCTTTTGTGATGGGAAAATGAAGAACTCATTGTGTAATTTATTTGTAAAATAATACTTTGTCCATGTTTTAAATTAAGTAGCCTTATAATCAGAGCTGAGTTGTTGAAGAAACTGGCTATGAATTGAAACTCGGGCGAAGTCCTATCTAATAATAGACACTTTAGCAAGGTCCATTCATTTTTGTAGTTCTATTCTAAGCAAGACTAATGTTGAATTTAATCTTACATTTGCTGACAAATCCACCAATTGAAATCCAACCCTGGGGAAGTGGACCTCCACTCTACCAACAAGGCTTGCTTGTTACCATCAAACTTGCTCGTCCTCTATTGCCCCTATGCAGCTTACTTTCTCTTTAGAAGCCCCCTGAACTCTCTGGAGTAGACTTTGAGGATGCAAGGGAGGTTGCAGGAGTGAGAAAGAATGGCCTCTTCAGTCTTCCGGTGACAGAAGCTGTTCCATTGGTGGGAAATCTTAACTGGAAAACTTGAAGGAAAAAAAAAGCTTTAAAATTGCAGCTTTTATCGGAGATATTTTGAATAATACCTGCTCTGTGTTTAGAATCATTTAATCTAAATTTCCATTGGCACAACATGAGGAAGGAAGGAGTCTTAACTCAGGCATATACATTTTTTTTTCGGTTTTTTATTTTATTCTATATGTTTGTTAACTCCATCTTGACCTTGTTATGAATCCACATGGTGCTTTCTGCTAACAAGCTGGTTTTATTCTGTCATTGAAGACAATTATGATGCAAAGATAATTAGGGTTGGAGCAAACAAAAGGAGGAAGAGAAGACCCTGCTTAGATCTTTTCAAGAGCTTTTTGAAAAATCCATAATGAGGAAATGACAGATGCCTGTATGCAGGCGATCATAATACTCCCTTACGAAATATGAACTCCTTACAACTTTGTCTCAGGAAAGATTCCCAGAACAACACAGGATTATATGCCACAGGACATGAGAGAGACGCTTTTGTTACATAAAGCAGCAGGTGACTGAGTTAATTCCATTTGTTCCTAAAGTCTGCTTTAAGATCTTCAGGTGTTTGCCATTTTCTCAGTAACTGGAAGAGCACTAGATATATATCTGTGTTTCTTCTAATGGTTTACCTGTTTGTGTTCTTGCTTGCTTTAAGCATCTCAGCTGTTCCAGAATTTTATTTTACTACATCTGTATCAATGAATATCCCTGTGCAGCTGGACCTAACGAGGGTCTGACCCTCAGGGCCAGACTGTCCACTCACATGTCCTGCTGTGGCACCAGTTCTGCTCATCCTTCCAATGGCACTTGGATCGCCTCTCTCATTTTCCGTTCAGCTGGCCACTCAGCAACCTTGTCGGGAGACTTGTCCTCCCACCCTCTGCCTGGATTGGCCAGCCCAGCAGGAAGAGAGCGGATCTCCAGGCAGTATTGGAAGGACAAGTGGGAGTGGTGCCGCAGCAGGATGTGTGAGTGGACGGTCCGGTCCCAGGGGCTGGACCATCGTTAGGTCCAGCTGCGTGGGGATTTTCGTATATGAATGGAAATATCCCCATCTCTAATTAAGAGATCTTCGCCATGGTCTCACACACTTTTGTAGTGTTTTAACCACAAAAAACCCATTTTCAACCCAAAAATTATGTCCGCACATCCTTGACTGATTATTATGCCCAAGCTCAGCCTTTTAAAAACATAGTGAGTCGATTAATGTCTATTATCCTCCAAATGCATTTCAAAGCCATCAAATGAGATATGTCTCTTAGTTATGCTATGTGCTGTTATATTGTGTTTGACTTATGGTAACCTTAGTTGGTATGTGAAATATTTAAGGAGTAGTTTTACCATTACTGCCTGCACTCCTGGCAAGTTTCTGTGGCTGACTCAGGTCTCCTGGGTCTTAGTCTATCACTCTGTTCAATACACCACACAGTCCAGTATTTTGTGGTGGTCTGTCCCCATTGACTTATGCCCTGAGTGAAGAATATTTGATGTCAGGAGACTATAACCAAATCTCTAAGATGTGTTGCTTTAAGAAGAGTCGGACCTCAGCACAGATCAGATCGTAGAGCAAGTGACTGTGCAAGACTTAACACAATTATATGAAAAGTTATTAGGACCATAGAATATTGGTTTGCATTATGTTTTACAAAAGCCTTCTACCTTTCCTCTGTGGAAGCTATGTTGATGAAGAAAATGTTTGGGTCACAGTCTCAGGGTGCAAAGGTGAAACTGGACATTTCATAAAAAAGATTTATAAGGGTAGCAGTATTTAAGGTTTTCCCCAATAGCATCCAAAGAGATAAATTTTGTTTCTTATTTTGTTTCTTCCAAATTCACTATACTTCTGACCAAGATTGTACAGCAGTTTGACATTAGATATTGTTAATACGCTAAAGGCAAAGCCAAAATTTCAGTACTACATCTTACTTGTAGTAGGTTGCTTTTGGGCGTAATTAGGATATATAGAAATTATTTTTTAGGCAAAAAAATCTGCTGACAAGTAAAATGTATTTGTTCGAGGGGGATTGGGACCATTTACTGTATTTTTAGTAGTATATTTCTTTAAGAAATATTCTTTAAGAAAGAAAAATTTAAACAACTTTGCCTATAGAGTTAGGTGTATGACCAACTACTTAATTTTGTTTAGAATGGTAGTACCTAGATGATAATAAGTTACATATAGCTGATTCTTAAGTTATGACTGCTGGATACTGGGGACATTTAATTGATCATGCTACCTTTATCCAATCATTTAGATCTGTTTCTTTGGGATGCTGTTTGAATCCTCATTAGAAATGTGATTTTTTTTTTTTAAATTAAGGAGCCTCTACTCCCATAAATTGGCAAGAACCCTCATGTCAAATTATGGTAGTAAAAACTCTTAAACTGGCAGGAGGTACTCTCTGCTGTTCCTGCACTATTTCTGTTGAGCAGGAAGAAAAATGACCCATGGCAGTATGTGAGTCACGAGGATTCCCTAGGACTTGCAAAAATAGGCAGAGGTCATAATGTGCAGCACACCTTTCTGTTCTTGAATACTTTCTCTATTTCAAAATTAAGCAATGCATTTTTCCACCACATAGAATAAGTAAATGCCTCATATATTCTTCTAAAAGGAAAATCTTCATAGTTTCTTACTATAATGCAGAATGATTATTGGCAGTTTTTCATGTGATCTATTATTAGGTATAGAAATCATATTTTTACTGGATTCAACCACAGAAACAATAGAAGAAGCATACCTGCAAAAGCTCTAAAGATAAAACACTTTAAAGTAGTAATGGGTTAATCTAGGAATTTTATTTTATTTTAAATATTGGAAGAAAATTAAGAGGCATTTTACTAGAAGAGTGAGTGAATCTAACTATTGATGCTTCTAATTTCCAATGGCTACAGCCATAAGATTTCAAAGAGAATGGTGTCACGAGGATGCAGGAAAAATGTGTGCAGAATAGAAGAACAGAATAGAAGAAGCATCCTAAACATAGCATGGACTTTTAAAAAAGTGTAAAATTTATTATTCTGAAAACTTTAATAAAGAGCAATGTGCACACACACACATAAATATATTCAGTTGGAAGTTGTTATTATTAACAACAACAACAACAACAACAATAGGGGAAATGGGGAAGTTAGCATCAAAGGAGAAATATTTCAGGGGGATTCTTTGTCACCACTACTGTTTAACATCTCACTAATCCCCATGTCAATCATTTTAAATAAAAGCTGGATTAGGCTACCATATTTCAGAACAAGCAGGAAAAATCAATCATCTGTTATACATGGATGACCTAAAACTATATGCAAAAAGTTCCATGGAGATAGAATCACTGCTAAACACAGTGCAAATATTTAGTGGAGATATCCAAATAAAATTTAGAATTGACAAATGTGCAGCTCTGTCTATACACCGTGGCAAGATCCAAAAACTAGATGGAGTAGAGTTAAAAATGGCAATATAAAATCACTCTCAAGTGATGAAATATAAATACCTTGGAATACTAGAAGCAGATAACATTGTGCACACAAACGTTAAAGAACTGACAGACAGGGAATATATCAAAGGACTGTGAAAAATCTAAAAATCTAAATTAAATGGTGGAAATACAATCAAAGCCATAAACACATGGGGAGTTCCAGTAATCAGCTACACAGCTGGAATAATAGATAGGACTCAAAATAATTAGAAAAACTGGATGGAAAAACATGGAAACTAATGAACATGCATCACACACTACATCACGAAATACTCCAAATACAGCAGGTAGCAGAGGAGGAAAAAAAGGCCTAAATGATTATATCAGTACAAACATAGAAAAATTACTTAAGGAAGTGAACACGGAGAATATTTGGAAAACAACAGGAACAAAGACTCAATGTAAGAAACAACAATTTGAAAATAAATTAAACAACTGGAAAAACAAAGCACTACAGTGGACCCTTGACTTACAGACGGCTTGACTTACAGACTTTTTGAGTTACAGACTTCTCTGGCCGCAAAATTTAGGTTTGACTTGCAGCCTAAGAATTGACTTACAGACCAGAAAAAAACCAAAATGGAACAAAAACGGCCTGTTACGGGATTAATCGGTTTTCAATGCACTGTAGGTCAATGGAGACTTGATTTACAGACTTTTTGACTTGAGAACCGCCTTCCAATACGGATTAAGTTCTCAAGTCAAGACCCCACTGTACATGGACAACACCTGAGTAATATTGATAGAAAGCATGATCATAATTCAACATGGGCATGGCTAAAACTGGGGACCCTTAGGAAAGAAACCAAAGGCTTGATTTTTGCTGCACAAGAACAAGCACTCCAAACCAATATGATGAAAGCTGAGACCCAAGGAATTAGTGCTAACAGCAAATGTTCTGCCAAGAAAAAGATGAAACTGTGTCACACCTCATCTGTGAATGTCCAAATATTGCACAAACAGATTACAACGTTAGACATGATAGAGTGGCAAAATTAGTGCACTGGGCATTATGCAAAAAATGTAACTTGCCAGCCTCCAAAAACCCATGGGAACATCATGCAGAGAGGTGTTAGAAAATGAGGAAGTCAAAATCTTGTGGGATTTCCAGTTCCAAACTGATAGACACCTTGAACATAATAGACCAGACATAGTAGTAACGAAGAGATGTCCAGATCATTGACATTGCAATTCTAGGGGATGCCAGAGTTGAAAATAAAGAATTGGAAAAACTAACAAAGTACAGAGACCTGGCAATCTAAACATCTCGCCTCTGGAAGAAACGCACTTCAGTGGTCCTCGTAGATATTGGGAGCAATATCAAGAAGTTTCACACAGTACTATAAACAATTGTAGATCTCAAAAATCTCACCATCAGAGCTACAAACCCCGGCAATATTAGGAACAGCATACATACTGTGCCGATATTAACAGACACTTAGGTTTTTGGTTAAAACTTGTATCTGTTATATAATACTAGTCAATGTTTTTATAATTTTGACTGTGCCTGGAGTTTTATTAAATAATAATAATAATAATAATAATAATAATAATAATAATAATAATAATAATAATAATAATAATAATAATAATAATAATAATAATAATAATAATAATAGAAGAAGAAGAAGAAGAAGAAGAAGAAGAAGAAGAAGAAGAATACAGTTATAAAAAACTTCAAAACATCTAAAAATAGACCCAAAGTTACTGATTCAAAATATTTGATGTGAAGTTATATTACTAGAAATCAATAACATACTATCCTATGGAAAAGGAAGTATCTGAGGAAATGGATTTGTTCACAAAAGCTCACATTAAAAAATAGCAGTTAGTTTTTAAGGTGCCACAAAGTTCTGTCTTTGGGTTTTGTTTTGTTTTTTAGCTTTTTATGGAAAAATCTTATTTAATCACATAGGCCTATCAATGGATTTTCCTCAGGGACCATGAAGGCCAAAAAGGTTTTTTTAAAAAAAGCATGAGCTTAAAATATTTACTTTCCAAAAAAACCATAAAGAGCAGAAAACAAACTTTAAGGGCTACAGGTTACCCACCCCGTAACATGAAGAAATGAGACAAATACTGTGAAAATGTGGGGTTGGAATTTGGAATTCATTGTAAATCCATGAGTTAAACTCTGCTGGTTGTTCCAAATGTGTGTCAGGAACAGACTTTATACCACATCATTCCTCATTTTACTGTTGTGCTCCATATTTTATAGGCAAGCTGTTAAGATGTGTTAATAAATGCGTATTTACTATTCCACCTGTAAAAACCAGGTGTGTTGGTTACTATCTGATGAAGTGTAAAGGATTAAAATATTATATGCAGTAAATTATGGCAAGTAATAAACATTATTTGAAATAGAATTTTTACAAGTCATCGTGGTAGAGATGAAAGGAGTATGACATTCCAGTGGAAAGAGAGCAAAGTTTCCATTGGGATTAAAAATTCTGAATCTATCTCTGATGGTTCTTAAGAATTAGTGTTGTAAACCTGCCATGGAAAGAAAGCTAAATGATGCTAAACCTGCATCCCAGACTAGAATGGTTTTATGGGAATGCAGCATTTTGTGGCTTCTTTTTAATATGACATTTTAGAATCACTGGGACACATTAAAAAGATGGCATGCAAGTAAAGTGAAAATGTATTTAGTATAAATATATCTGACCCCATTATTCTGATATTTAGTGTGTAACTTTTAGTATTTTAGAAAAATGTGCTGGACATACGTGGGGGAGATAGACTTAAATCATGGATTATAATTTTAGTCTGAGATTTTTTAATTTTATTTATATTCTCAAAATGTTCAGCCATGACAAAAATTCTGTCTGTTTTTCTGCCTTTCCAGCTGAAATATCCTTCCAAGCAATGCCTCAGAGGTCAAAGTAGAATAAGTATAATGAGTCTGAAATACCAAATCTGTTGCATTTTTAGTATTGGTAACTAAAAATGCAATAGATTCAGTTCCATTAATGTGTAAACCCATGTGGTAGAATTGCTTACCTGGAAATAATAAAGTAGCATGCATCATGCCTGACCTGCTGAGCATCATGTGCATGTAATATTTCAATGCAGAGTGTTGAATTGACCTTGTGCGCACAGAAGTTATGAATTTCTAGTATTAAACCATTATATCCACACGTACATGGGTACACTGGGTAAGATCTTGCTCTCATATCACGTCTGGTTCATACAGTCAGTGATCTGTATGAACTTCACTACAAAACTACAAGTATTGGTAGTATGTAAAACCATGTAAATCATGGTTTTCTTGTTATTGGTAAAATTATTTTGATAGAGTTATATAGGTACATTGCATTTTCCTCCCACATTTTCAGTTACCCCAATTTTCTCCTTAATGTATTTGAATATGTATTTCCTTGCTTCTTTTTCCCTCCAGTTTATGTCCAAAATACATTTCTTCTATAGTCTGGAAGCTATGTACCTGTTTGTTTGAGATGATACAATGTAATAGGAATGGTTCTTAGTCAATCCAGAAGTTTGAAGTTTGGCCCTCCATAGTCAGACCTAATTCTGAGCTATTTGTGTATATGGAGAAAGAATGTGAAAGGGTTAATAAAGATTCTTATGGTTATGTGAAATGCCTCAAGGTCATGCTAACCTGTTTCCCTGAAAATAAGACCTAACCTGAAAATAAGCCCTAGTATGATTTTTCAGGATGCTCGTAATATAAGCCCTACCCCCAAAATAAGGCCTAGTTAAGTGAAACTCCTCTCGCCACCATTGTGCAGCAACCACAAGATGACATGACTGTATTTGAATAAATGTAGATTGTTGTACATGAAAAAAAATTCCCTGAAAATAAGCCCTAATGGGTGTTTCGGAGCAAAAATTAATATAAGAACCTGTCTTATTTTCGGGAAAACACGGTGCAGTATTATAATTTCACAGTCCTATGTGCTTCTTTGGCATAACGGTCAATACTGTTTTGAGTTTCTGTAGTGTGAAAAGTCCCACTAGTATAGGAACATGGGATACCACCACTTCCACAAGATTTGCAGTTTTCCTCACAAGAAAACTTGTGCAAAGCCAAGATTTGTGTAAGCAACATTATTCTTCATCACTGTTGCTGTGCGGGCTTCCTGCTTAGGGAAAGCTCAATTGGATAATGTTCAATACGTTGACACTCAGTTTCCATGCCTATTCACAGATGTAGGAGAAGTGAAGAATTTACTTGAATCTATAGTAGAAGGTGTTAATTGTTCTCAGCACTCTAAGGACAATATTTTGGCACTGGCAAAGTGGCAGATTCCTTGTCATTAGTGCATTAGTTTCAGCGATGAGTGTTGTTCTTTCTTTCCACCCCTACGTTTCTACCATGTGAGGCTTTCAGCATTTTTTTTCCTTACTCAATTGGTAACTAAGTATTATCTCCCTGGACTGCATGGGGGTGCTTGTGTAACACCAAGATGATGGCATCTTCTTAAAAGACCTACTGTTTTTTAAAAAATATTTCTTTGCATCAGCATCATACAGAATTTTTCAGCATCACTTGTAGCCATCAGTGGAGCTGAGAAACTTGTGGAGGGTTTTCCAACTTTCGGAGTAGGTTTTGGAGTTCACAGGAGAGACTACTGCGGACGGGAGATTGCCTCGTGTCCTCTCCTGATTCTGCTAACAGAAGCTATTTTAGCAATACGTACTTAGATCCTGGCCTCAGTTTTTAAGTTTTATTTTTTCATTTACCTTTTTGTACTCTACAGAGTTTCCTTCATAATGATTGCAAAATATCACAAATGTGTTTTTAAAAGGTGTACATCTTTGTTTTCATGAAAATCATATCTGGTTTGTAACTCACTCACTGCTGTATTCCGGAAAACTGCTTTTGGGAGAAGAGGGCTTAAATCCCTTGAATCCAGATGAGTTTTGCAAGAACAGCAGAAGATTTCTGAATGTGTAATCTATTACGTAATTATTCATGTTGACTTCTGGCCATTCGTTGAAAAAAATTGGAAATCTATCCAAATTGGATAATCCATGAGGGAATAAGAATAATCTTAAAACTGCAGAGCTGCGAGGGACCCTATGGATAATCGAGACCAACCCCTGTCAAGGAGCCCCAAGGGGAATCAAACTCCAAACCTCTTTCTCCATAGACAGATACTTAAACCACTGGGCTGGATATGCATGTTTAGAAGCTGGTTTTGTTAGCCATCTTGTATTGAGGATTCTAGTTTTTCATCTTTGTGTTTGGAAAAGGAGATAATAGAATTCTGTCCTATAACTTATTTCATTTCCCCCCCAGATTTAAAAAAATGAAATGGAAGAAGCCTGACATGGTAGAATAGAAAATACTGTGTCAGCAGCTTTGAATAATTACATTTATAACTCTTTATCTCTATTAAAAAATAAAAATAAAAAAAAAACACAGACTTCCCAGCAATTAGAAATAGAGCATTTTGCTCTAAAGTCTTTCTTCCTGATGTGTTTGTTATTGCTATCTATGAGGTTTTGTTGCTTTTAAATGCAGGGATAATTTTTTAAAAATGTATTATCCTATTTGCAGCCTAAAATGATACAGAGGATTCTAGCATCTACTGTATTTTGACTACATGGCAAGACTGTAAAATAAATTACCTCTGTGTTTTAAATAGGTGTTCCATCAAGAAACATTTAGTGAGCCAATTTCTGTTATGACTGCAACTCCCAAAATTTCCCAGGCAGCATTACTTTAATTTGGACATTATTTGCATTTGCTCCTTGTGTTTTGGACTGTTGAGGCAACAAAGGTTTTCATTTGATGTGTTTATTGTTCCACTCATCCTAAATGCACATCTGTGTTTCTAAATGTTCTGTCTAGTGGGTCAAAGAAAAAAAAAAGGTTTGTATTGTCATGCTGTTATCCAATATAAAATAAATAAATAGCAGAGCCAAATAATTTGGAAGTATAGCCTTTCATGGGTTTTTGGACATGTGAAATAAACCAACTGAAGTCTTGATCTCATTGTTCATGATTGGAAAATAAATGTGGATGTAGATATTGTTTTGATCCTTTCTCCTTAATTTTTCTTTATTGATGAGACAGCTTGAAACCATTTTGAAAAGAGTGCTACTAGTAAACTACTCTGTATGAGTCAACTAATATCATACAAAATGTCATTGTTTTCCTTTCTCAGAGAGTTTTTATTTCTGTAGCTTTCAATTTTTCATTGAAAGACAAAGGGATGGTGTCCACCAAAAAAACTTTAAAATTATCCTTTGGTAAGGATCTTAATAAATATTACATCTTGCATTAAAATATGAAAATTCTTTGCCACTCAGCACTGTTAATGAAACTGTGTTACAGGCCTCCTTTTCAAGACTCCGCAGACTCTACCACTCCATGCATGAATGGAAGCCACACTACTCAACATATAAAGCAGGAGTGCCCAAGCAATTATAAGGGCCCATCTGAGGTTTCCACACACAGAGGAATTACTGAAGGAATGGAATTGAGAGGCTCAGGCAGCCTTCGCCCTGAAATAGACCTAATGAACAATGGCTTTACAAATTCACTTTCATCATACTTGTTCAATAATGAACATAGCTCCTCCCTGAGCTCAGTGTCACTCAGCAGCCCTCAGCATTCAAGCAGACACCAGGGAAACAACCTGAAGCGGAGGTGCATCTCCATGCTGCCGTCTTCTACTGATGGGATTGATATTACAGCCATCATCCGCACATCACAGACATCACTGGTTACCTGCATGAATGGACTACGAACTAATTCAACTGGCATTTCCTCTTCTCCCGGGGAGATTACTCTCCATAGTGCTCAGAAACCTGCTCATCTGCAGTCTTGCTCCCAAGCTGGGAACCACTGCCGCCTTCCTTCCCCCTCTGTATGTCTTGTTCCTGTGTCCTCTGAAGTTGTCCGAGGGGACTGCGACCATCTGCAAATGCAGCAAACAGGAAAAAATGCAGGTCTCTGTCATGTAATGAACAATGCTAGTGGTCCCCAGCAAGACATCTCATGCGGCAACCAAAAATTGAATTTTTTAAAACAAGAACCACTTGACGAATATTCTTCTGCCTCTGATCTTTTTCAGCATCACCAAGAGCTACCACCACCTTATCATTTACACCAGCAGCGAAGCCAAACTCAAGAGATACTCTCTCATTTACATGCCTCCATGTCTCCAAAGTCTCTTCAAATGAGCGAAGGTGACGAACAGGAGACCAGCCATGGCAGACAGGCCTGTCGGTGGATTGACTGTAGTGCTGCCTACGATCAGCAAGACGAACTGGTCCGGCACATAGAAAAAACACATATTGATCAACGGAAAGGAGAGGACTTCACTTGCTTCTGGACAGGTTGTGTCCGTCGGTATAAGCCTTTCAATGCTCGTTATAAACTGCTGATTCATATGAGGGTTCATTCTGGAGAAAAACCAAACAAGTGTATGGTAAGTATGGAATATATTTATTTCACTAGAAACACACTGAGGTCTTTGTACTTTTCACTCCTTAAAATTTTATTTTTCCAAAATATTTTCTTGTAACTTAGTCTGTGATTATTGCCAAGCTGAATTTGACAAGAAACCTACTTTAAATTATTTTTTCTTTCACAGTATCCATCTAATTGTATTGTTTTCCTGTAAGTTGGTGTTTGATGTTTCTAAGGAGAATTTGGGTGGATAAGGATGTGGGGAGGGAATTGAATAGAATAGTCTTATTTCTCAGAGGAAGTGTCTGAGTTATAAATGCTATGTCACTGAATAATATTTTTTTGCCCTCTGCAAAAGCTTAACTTTTAATACAATGGTTTATTTTTGAAATGGCCACTGAAACATTAATATGATGATCAAAGCAACCTAGCATTTGATGTAAAAGGGGAGGGGGATCATAGTGCCTCGGGTGACATTTTAAAGCAAGAAACATGAAGCATATTTAATGAAAATTCTTTTCATTCTGCCTTTTGAACAGTATTCCAACTGAGCATAAGTCTTTGAAATGCTAGATTGCAGAAGAGAATCCCAGTAATTATTAACGATTAAAATGGAGTGGTATAACTTTTAGAATAGATTTCATTTAATGTTAATAAGTAACAATGAAAAAAAAAATAAAAATAATCAGAAGCTTTTCTTTTTTGAGCCAGCAGATCTAAGCCAAATAGTAATGCCAAAGAGAGAACATTTTGGGAACAGCACTGTCTCTGTTCGCATTATCACTGTAATGTGGTCAATTAAAATAAAAGCTAATGACTTGCAGTTGGCTTTCCACATGCTGAAAGCGGCCATAATATGAAACCTTGAACAGAATAGATAACAACAAGGCAAGATTGGTCAGAGCTTCTAAACCCAGCTGTGAAATATGAAACTTTTGTTTGCAGCCCCAAAAGTATTACTTACAAAGGAATAACCACACCAACAGATTGGGTTGCCTCATCAAAACGTCAGCAGGAAGGAGTGCTTTGGAGATTTGGTGTTTCGTCACTAGCATGTAGTAGAGCTATGCTCTGAGGAGGGAGAGGAACTCCCACTATATATACTATGACTGAGCCTGTAAATGAAGAGTGTTGTCTCCAGACCCAAGTGTCTATTTAAATTTGACATACGGTAACTTAATAACAAGGAGGTTAGTGAACTATGCTTTTCCAAGTGCAATTATTACTGCTGTGAACACTAGGGTGAAAAATCATCGAAGTCTGAATCAGAGTTTAAAAATTTACTTCTGTAAAATTATCTGGCCCTGTTAATCATTACAGAATTTAGGAAACAATTTGTTGTCATTACTTGCAGCGTTGTTTAAGAAGCTAATTTGTTGTATTCCTTGTTCTGTTGCTTGTTACTTTCTAACTGCTTTTTGTAGTTTAAAAAAAGTCTTTGGATTGATAAGGTTGTGGCACGAAACCTGCAAATTTCTTGTCAAAATGCCCTTAAAAGGTAAAAGGAAAAAAAGTTACTTATTATAGGAATGAAGTAAACTCACCTCTACTCAGTACATTCCTTTTGAAATTTACCTTTGTTACAATTTTGTGATTGAAAAATGTTACAGGTAACTACAATATCTGTAATTCATTATTTCTGAGCTTTGATATGGGTTTGTTATCAAGAGATTATATCCCTCAGACATCACAATTCTATTTACTGTTTCTGACAAAGCCAGGTACACATCAATAGTTGTGTGAAGAATTAAATATTGGGTGGAATTCAGTGGAATAAGCTTGCTGTCAGGAACTTCCTCTGTAGAACAGAAAGGCTCCAGTGCAAGGAGGCCTGCATGAAAAGAGGGAGCATTTTTGTGCAAGTGGATGCTCACTAGTGTAATACTGGATTCAGGCCAGTACAAATTAAAAAAATGTTCTGTGTCTGCCTTCTCCTTTATTTAAGACATTTTCCCCCTGTTCATTCATTTATGTCTGTATATTTTATTTCTTTTAATTTGGACACTTTTCGTTAGATTTATTCCTAATATTTTAAAATACTAAGAAAATAATATTTTTTTTATTTGTGTGGTAGTTACGTGCCATCAAGTCACCTTTGACTTATGGCAACCCTATGAATGAGGAGTCTCCAGAATGGTCTGTCCTCAACAGCCCTGCTCAGCTCTTGCAAATTCAAGCCTGTGTCTTCCTTTAGGGAATCAATCCATCTCATACTTAGTCTTCCTCTTTTCCTGCTGGCTTCCACTTTTCCAAGCATTATTGTCTTTTCTGGCTTGATTTCATTTAGGACCCACTTGTTTGTCTCGCTGGCAGTCTAAGGTATTTACAAGGCTCTCCTCCACACTACACTTCAAACAAATCAATTTTTCCCCCTGTTAGCTTTCACACCATACATAGTGATCGGAAATATAAGAATGTGGATTATTTTTGTCTCCAGTGATACATCCTTACACTTGATTACCTTTTCTAATTCCTTCATTGCTGTCTTTATGAGTCTCAGACTTCTTCTGAGTTCTTGGCTACAGTCGCCATTTGGATTGATGACTGAATCAAGGTATACAAAATCTCTATTTCAGTTTCTTCATTGACAGCATTAAAGTTGTGTAATTTTTATGTAGTCATGATTTCTGTCTTAATGTTCTGCTGCTGTCTCATTTTAGCACTTTCACTTTCCCATAAAGTTATTTCAAGCCATTGCTGCTTTCTGCCAGCAAGTTGGTGTCATCTGCATATCTTAAATTACGGATGTTTCTTCCACCAGTTTTCACTCCTCCATCATCTGAATCTAGTCTGGCTATCCGTATGATGTGTTTTGCAATCACATTGAACAGTTAAGGGAATAAAATGCACCCTTGTCTGATATTTTTGCCTATAGGAATCCATTCTGTCTCTTCATATTCTGTCCTAACATTAGCTTCTTGTCCACAATAGAGCTTACGTATCAGGACAAACAAGTGCTAAGGCAAACCAATTTTTTTTTTCAAAACAACCCATAGTTTCTCATGATCCGCACAGTCAGCGGCTTTACTGTATTCTGTAAATCACAGACTGATCTTCTGAAATTTTTTGGTGTACTGTAGTCAGTGGATATTTCCAATGTGATCTTGAGTGCCTTTTCTGTTTTGGAGTCCAGCGTGATCATCAGGCATTTCTTGCTCCATATAAGGTAAAAGCCTTTTGTTGCAACACCTTGACCATCGCTTTGCTTGCATGGGAAATTAAAGCATTGGTCCAAAAGTTGCTGTACACCTTGGCATCTCATTGCTTTGAGATTGGAATGTATATTGACTGTTTTGAGTCTGTAGGCCATTGTTTTGTCTTCCATATTTGTTGATATTTTCTTATTAGGATTTTGATGGATTCAGTCTCTGGCTTTAAATCGTTCTATTGGTATTTTGTCTATCCATGGTGATTTACTTTTTTCCTAGTCTTTTCAGAGCAGCTTTCACTTCATTTTCATCTTCTGGAAGAGATCTCTGATTTTTTCCCCTTTCCTATTCTCTATTTCTTTGCTGGTTGTTGTAGTAGCTCTCTGTGTCTCTACTTGGCAGTTGTTGAACAGCTGCCTTTAAAGTTCTGACCCTATTTCTGACACCTTTTATTTTTGCTTCTCATCTGTCCTTTACAATTTTAAGTGTTTCTTCCATCATCCATCTAAGTTGTTCTTTTTCTTGTTTTTTTTAACTCCAGGAATTGTAGTACTTTTGCATTCCAGTTACCTGTAATTATAAGGATGTCATGTTTTGTGATCAATATCCTCTTGGATGTTTGTGTAAAAAGCTTTCAATTTTGTCTTCAGCATTGGTAGTTCGAGCATCAACTTGAATGATGATAATGCTAATGAGTTTTTCATGAGTTGGAGTGTTATTTATTGGTCATAACTTGCATTATAGCCCCTAACTGCCTGTGCTAAATGTTGCCTCAGTATTAGAGCCAGTCCATTTCTTCTGAGCTTGCCATTTCCAAAGTAGAACACTTTGTGATTGTCTGACTGAAAATATCCCAGTCCTAGTCCACTTTAGTTCACTGACACCATTTTATTTTATTGATATTTATTTATTATATCACTTATCCCAAACATCCCAAAATGCCATTAGTAAATGCCATTTATATATTCTTGATTAGAAATAAAATATAATAAAGTAATATATACACTCTCTTTTGTAAAGGATATTGTTCTCTAGAAACAGTCAGTGGAAATATTTAGAAGGTTGTTACCCTGTTTCCCTGAAAATAAGACCTAACCTGTAAATAAGCCCTAGTATGATTTTTCAGGATACTGGTAATATAAGCCCTACGCCAAAATAAGCCCCACCATTGTGCAGCAATGTGCAGCAACCAGAAGAAGATGACATGACTGTATTTGAATAAATGTAGATTGTTGTACAAAAAAAAGCATCCCTGAATGTGTTTTTTGGAGCAAAAATTAATATAATTAATTTGGGAAACATGGTACATTGGTGCCTCGGCTTACGAACATCCCGACATATGACAATTTTGAGTTATGACCAGCTCCAGCTTCTACTTGCGACTGGAGCTTCAAGTTACAACCAGAAAAAAGGCAGAGAAAAAAGGCAGGGAATTCAAATTGCTAACTGTTGGTGGCGAAGAGGCCGCTTCTTTGTAGCTCTTTCACCCCAGCAGTTAAGAGAGTGCAATCGGATGAGGCTTCGGGCTGCCTGGTAAGGTGCTGCTTTTTACTTTAAAAAAAAAAGGTTCTGGGTGGGTTCTGCAGTCTGATTTTGGGCTGGGTGGTGGGATTATGTTTCTGTGTTGTGATGGGTCTTCTGGGGTTTGTTGTTTTTTGGTTCCCCCCCAATTTCCGATGGGTCTTGCAGGTTTTTTTTGGGGGGGTTCCCATTCCCGATTGGTCTTGCACAGTTTGTTTGCTTTCTGCTTTGCTTTTTTTTTTTTTTTTGCTTTTCCGAAGTGTTTTGCATGGTTTGTTTGCTTTTCTTCGCCCCCTCCTTCGGCCAGAATGGATTAATCACATTTCCGATGGGTCTTGCAGTGTTGTTTTTTTTAATGGGTTTTTGGTGATTTTTTCTTCTGCCGGAATGGATTAATTGCATTTCAATGCATTCCTATGGGAAATTGGGCTTCGACTTACAACCATTTCGAGTTACGACCAGAGTTCCGGAACCAATTAGGTTGATAAGTCAAGGCATCACTGTAGTTGGAAAAATAATTAGAGTATATTACACCAGATAGCAGAGATAACTGCTGAGAAGAGGGGAAGAGCCATTAACTATCTAGAAACTCAAACCTCCAGTCTAGTTATGTCTCTAAAAAGATAAATTATTTTTGGACTCACTTGTTCAAAACCACAAAAATATATAGACTATTAAGCAGATTGAGATACATACTTCTTTAGATTTCCTCTTTAAAAAGAGTTGAAAGCAATTTATTTTCTTTCATTTCTTGCTGTCTGATTAAATTAGCTTCAAAATGAAAGAAGCCTTTAAATTTTTTTTTTTTTTACAACCCTGAAAGATGTTGTATAGACGTCTAGATTTACTCAGTGGCAAGAAATTCTGCCCACATTTTCTTTGAAGTGTCCATTTGACAGGTATTGTTTGGCACTTTTCTAATGTTACCTTCTTAGTCAGGCATTCCACACAAACTAGTTCTTGTAATTCAGGCTATGGAACACTATGAGATTACTGTCTTTATGTCATTGTTTTAATCTGTATTGAACAGTGAGTAATGTTGGAAGAATTTCAGTTTGTGAATTGGACTATAGAACCCTGTGAGTGGGGGAGGGGTTGGGCTGGACTGGTTTAGTAATACCGTAATCAGTTATCATTATCCCACCTCCACCAAGATATGTTGCCTCTTTCTCTTCTTGCTTCCACTATAATTCCAATGCACACTTCTGTTTTCTTTGACTTTGAGTAGATTTATAGTCAGTTCAGCAAATTATGTTGGCTAAATATGTATTGAACTTGTTCAAGTGAGACTGGCAATGAGTAGCTTCTGTCTCCATGCATAAAAGCCCCAATCCATGTAAAATTATTAATTTCTCATGACGGGCTTTGCTACTATATACTGTAATAGACAAAGGAATTTTGGAATTCAGGCTACTTGAGAACAGGAAATACATGAGACATTTTGATTGAAAAGTAAATGGTCCACTAAAATAGCAGTTAATCCTTTTATTATCTTTCCAACAGCAGTTTCCACAATATACTTTCATGAGGTAAGCTTTCCTTCAGTCCAACTGTAACACTCATCATTACAGCTGGTTTAAATTTAGGCAGGGTGCTCCCTTCTCAGCAACAGACAGTGGAAAAGCAAAATTCTATCTGTTGGAAAGGAATGACTGATATTGTGGGGTTTCTTCTTCTGTTTCAGTGCCAAAATTGGTATGAGTGTTGCTTCTATTTTCTGTTAAATATTTCTAATTAATTAATTCCTTCTCTACTTTGTATCTTTTCATTTGTGTGGGTTTTTGTTCTGTTTTCCTTCTTCTCTTGCTCTCTCTTTTTTCATTGGGCTGTGTAAGTAGTCTGAAGGAAACTACCTAATCTCTTTGCAATATCCTGTTATGTTTCATGCTTAACTTGTGTTATTTTAGTTTTATTAAATTTGCTGCTCATCTGCATTATGATCAAAAATATATCCAACAAAAATAATGATGCAATGCTGAACTTCTGAAGATTAATTTCATGCTTTTTTAGATTTGATGTCCCAGACAACTGGAATTTTGATTGTCTGAGAGCAAAAATTAACTGGCTTAAATGTTTTCAGTTAGAAAACAAAAACAAAAAGGGAGGATTTATTGTATTATCTTTTTGTCCCACCATCATTTTAAGTAATATTAAACAGTGATCCAAGTATTGAGTGATAATGTTTAAGCCTCTGTTTACAAATGTAAATGTATTATTTCAGTCAAGAAATAATGTTTCTGTACAAGCATGTTTGAGCTTTCTTCCCCGTCGGTATTAACTACCATAAGTACTGTATTGGACTATTCATCTTCCCTTAATGTTTCAGTGCTTTAAAAAAAAGTTATGAAAATGTCATATTTCACAGGGTTTCCTTATAATATTCAAAAGGTCTGTATTCTAAATCTAAGCAACTATTTGAAAATAATGGTGAGGTAAATAATATATCTTTGGGAGATGGAATTGAATTAATTTAAGAGGATATCCTTCTTAAAGAAAACCTCACCAAAGTAGATGGCAGAGCATAATGGATGAAGACCTCAGATTCCCTTTTCTGGAGTATAAAAATAAGAATCCTGTTGGTTTGTTTCCTATCTTGATGGACGACATTTAAAGGAAACAAAATCTTGTCATGGATGAATAGATGGCTTTTCTACAAAGTTGGCCCTCAGCACATTTTTTGATTATATTTTATTTTTTTAGCTTAATAGTTTTTGGTCTTTTACCTTTAAATATTTAGGGCTTCCGCTCTCTTACTACTACTGGTCATGCTAGGGACTTTAAAACATCTGGAAGGCCAGAATAAAAGCTACTTTTCTAGTTGAGGAGTAGAGTGCAAAAATTCTGTGATAATAGATATGATGATCCCCTAATGTTATCTGTGTCTCATAACACAGTGGTTAAATTGCAGTTCTGCAGTGAAAACTGGTCACAACCTGAGTTCGATCGCTGGTTCAGGTAGCTGGCTTGAGGTTTAACCCAGCCTTCCAGCCTTTTGAGGTCAGTAAATTGAGTACCCAATTCACTGGGCCAATGTGTAGCCTGCAGAATTAAATTTTAAAGCACTCAGAGAAAGCTTTAAGCACTATGGGGCAATATATAAGCAGCACACTTTGCTTTTTACTTTATTTTTTTATAAAGTCTGTTCTCCTTCCTGTTTATCTACTACCTGCAATTTTCTGTAATATCTTTCCCCTCTTGTCCCATAGGAATTACTCAGGACCTGTGGGAGCCAGTGTATGGGAGGAGGAAATGTTTAATTTCCCCAAAATTGTCTCAACTGATGACATCATCAGCCTTTCACTGCAGGACTCACACAAACAGGACTTCAGCTATTATTTATTTATTGTATTTACATCTAGTCTTTCTCCCCCAAATGGGCCCCAAGATGGCTTATAATGAAACTGAATTAAATAAATAAAATAAAAACATTAAACAGGTTCCTGATAAAAGATTGAAATGCACACCAGTGAAAAAAGGACAGTATTGACCTTATTAAAGGCTCCTTCTGAAGCCACTGAGGTTTGTTTGCTACAGGCTTGCCTGAGTGCAAACTTCTTTGCCCCCTTATCCCAGAATAACCACGTGACACCAGGCGAATCGGTTAAACATGGGCCAGACTTTATTGGAATCCATTTCTTTCTCATGAACATTGCCAATCATTTGGCAAAGGGGGGTCCTGCTGTAGTGTGGATTCAGATTTCCTTCTTGGGAAAGAGGCTGAGCTCAGGCCTCAGTTATTTCCCTCTTTATTACCATGGGATAACTATTGGCCTCCAATTTTCCCTGGACCCCCTTTCCCTCTCTCTGTGCCGTCTGTGGGTCCAGGTGCGTCCCCAGTGTCCTCCTTTTCGTACACATGTATCTGGCAACCCTAGTTGCACCTGCTGGTGTAATGCACTTGGTATAAATTTCATTAGCAAATTGCAGAAAGTTAGGAAGTTAATTAACATAAGCATTTGGTGCTGCGAGCAAAGTCACATGACTGCCCAGAACAGTAAATGCATATGCGAAGTTCTTAAACTATGCCAGTTCATAACTGAGAGGTTCCCTGATTGTGTTATGCTGGTGTTAATGCACAATAAGGACAGATAGGGCAGGGGAAATAGTGTCTAGAATCTTATATAATGATTTCAGTACCTGCTTTCTTAGGGGTAGCTCAATGCAAAATTATTTTCAATAGTATTTCATCCTACCAAGGTGTTTTACATTTTAAAATAAAGACATGTAAGTAATGGAACTATAACAATGGTGATGGAGATTATCTGATAATTAATTGATTGAACTCCTAGGTAATTTTCCTGATAATGTTGATGTGAAATGTTTTTAGTAATATACATTGTGAGATAGTAAATTTATTATTCCACAATACATTAGAATACACAGAGGAATGCGAAAGATCTGGATGTCCCGGACAACCCAGATAGAATGGTTGCTGACCTTGAGCCAGACATCCTGGAGAGTGAAGTTAAGTGGGCCATAGTAAGCATGCCTAACAACTAGGCTGGTGGAGGTGATGGCATTACAGCTGAACTATTTAAAATCTTAAAAGATGATGCTGTTATGGTGTTACATTCAATATGCCAGCAAGTTTGGAAAACTCAACAGTGTCCAGAGGACTGGAAAAGATCAGTCTACATCCCAAACCCAAAGAAGGGCAGTGCTAAAGAATGCTTCAACTACCGTACAATTGCACTCATTTCAAATGCTAGCAAGGTTATGCTCAAAATCCTCCAAGGTAGACTGCAGCAGTATGTGGACTGAGAACTCCCAGAAGTATAAGCTGGATTTCGAAGGGACAGAGGAGCTCGAGACCAAATTGCTAACATGCGCTGGATTATGGAGAAAGCCAGAAAAACATCTGCTTCATTGACTACGCAAAAGCCTTTGACTGTGTGGACCACAGCAAATTATGGCAAGTCCTTAAAAGAAATGGGAGTGCCTGACCACCTTATCTATCTCCTGAGAAACCTATACGTGGGACAGGAAGCAACAGTTAGAACTGAATATGGAACAAATGATTGGTTCAAAATTGGGAAAGGAGTACAACAAGGCTGTATATTGTCTCCCAGCTTATTTAACATATGCAGAATACATCATGGGGAAGGCTGGACAGGAGGAATCCCAAACCGGAATTAAGATTGCCGGAAGAAATATCAACAACCTCCGATATGCAGATGATATCACTCTGATGGCAGAAAGTGAGGAGGAATTAAAGATTCTCTTAATGAGGGTGAAAGAGGAGAGCGCAAAAACCGGTTTGAAGCTCAATATATTAAAAAAAAAACCAAGATCATGGCCACTGGTCGCCTCACCTCCTGGCAAATAGAAGGGGAAGATATGGAGGCAGTGACAGATTTTACTTTCTTGGGCTCCATGATCATTGCAGATGGTGACAGCAGCCACGAAATTAAAAGATGCCTGCTTCTTGGGAGTCGGACATGGCTAAACGATTGAACAACAACAACAACACATTAGTTGCCGCAAGATGTCTTAATGTTGTATGTAGTATGTACTGGAACAATTAAAGAAAGGTTAATTAAGCTTTGGAAATAAGAGTGACAGAGCAGTTAAAATTTGCTCTGTTAAGTTTTGTTAAGATAATACACTTTAATGCCACAGTAACTTCAATACAAACATATTTTCTCGTTGTTCACTAACAGACTATAAACATGTATATTTCAGGTGTTAGTTTTTTGAAGAGTATACCTTCCTAATTAAAACAGGAAGTGAAAAGAAATGATAAGTAATCGTAATAGTATTAAAATGCACCCTTTATTATTCATCCAGCATAGTTTTAGCTTCAGAGAAGAGCAGTCATGCACATTTGGGTTGTTGGAGCTACTCAGAAAATCAGTACACTCTCTATCCTTTTTGTGTGTGCAGAGATAACATGTCCACAAAGAGGTTCCTGTGCCCAGATATCATGCAACTTGCTTTTCTGAATAACTTATCTTGGCCTTTCGTTTGAAACTGCACCCAAGGCACTTAAAAATGGGAAATGGAAAAAGCATGTTCTTATAATTTAAATCAGTAAAGTTTGCACAACTTGCTCTTTGTTTCATCATCCCAACAATAAATCTTTCAGTTGTGTCAGTAGAGAGTGCCTATTAGGCCTGCAAGTGATTACTTCTATGAACTGTATTGGTATTCTTACAGGACATGGGTAAATGTTAAAATAGGGAATTGATCAAAACTCTTTTACGGCCTGGCAGAAAGCCTCTTACAAAAAATTCCTGATGATAGAGTTTCTTCCAAGTGTTTCCAATCTTTTGTTCCGTTAACCTCCAGGTGCAGGTTAAAGAATTTAATTTATTTCCCTAGAATGTGAAAATCAAAGTTAATTGATCAGGAGTTGTTCACAATAAAGGGTGAGTTAAATCACCAGTTAAAGCACACAGTTGAAGAATTGTACTTTTGTGTGTAGTCTGCTGAATATTGATGATTATCACTTCTAGGTATTGACAAGTTAGTAGGACATATTAGATTATAATAGATTATAAATAACTCCCTAACAGAGAACTCCATAATAGGATTTTTAACACAAGCTTGTGGGAGGACTTTTCAGAGACCAGAAAAACAGAGAAAACAGGAAGTTGGTTTTGCATATGAGGTCATGATTCACTGTGTCTTAATGCGGCATACCTTTGTTTTGTTTTATTGACTTTCTATGTAGTTGCTGGATAAATTATATCTGGGCTTGGCAGCCAGCCATTTATGTCCTAGGAGCCAGCTGTAAGGTCTATCCTAGTACAAGGTATTCAGCTTCAAATATGTCTTCCAAATACAGTGGTGCCCCGCATAGCGAGGTTAATCCGTTCCGGATTAACCTTCGCTATGCGAAAACATCGCTGTACGGGGCAGGAAAGCCTATTGGAACACATTAAACTTAGTTTAATGCGTTCCAATAGGCGCCAAAACTTACCCCTCCAAGGTCGCGAAAACGCTGTGGGGGGGCATTTCGGGTGGCCGCGGACGACCCGAAATGGCCCCCCGCAGCGTTTTCGCGACCTCGGTAAGCAAGGGGAGGGCGCGAAAACACTGACGGGGCCATTTCGGGTCATCCGGCGGCCATTTTGGAGCCACCGAACAGCTGTTCAGCGGCTCCAAAATGGCCGCCGGACGCCCCAATCGTCGCAAAGCAAGTGCGGCGATTGGGGCAGCTCCGTATAGCGATCCCCAAAAAGGGATCGCTATACGGATTCTTCGTTATACGGTGCGCTCATTAAGCGAGGCACCACTGTAATGATTTAGGAACAGGGATAACAGATAAGTGTAATGAAATCTGGGCTAATAGAAGTCTTCACTTTGTAGTAATTAAAATGTAGTTTTTACATGCTTGGTTTTCCACTTGAAGGCAACAAGTTAGCTTAATGGGCTCTGGAAAGGCTGCATAGTTATCTCCTCCCAAAAATCTCACCATTGTCAATTACAGCATCTAGGTCAGAGCAGATATAAAAATTTTACCTGCAAAGCATTGTTCAAATTCTTCAAAGTGGTCTGCCTTACCTTCCTGTGAGCCTGCGTGTAGTAGGCCCTTGACCATTTGAAAGAACTGTGCTTCATGACTGTGCAAATTCAGTGATGGAAGAAAAGAGTGACTTCTACACTGCCATTACTAAAATAGAGTAGGTCTTCCAGTGGGCTGTAGCCCATGTTTGGTCAGATTTGCTCTGAGTTTTCCACCATTGTGGCTCTAGTTTCCATCTCACTTGTATCATCACCCCTAGCTCCATGGTAGACCAATGGACCAATGAATTCAGCTTCATTCTGTACTAGTCATGACATGTTGGTTGTGACACATATATTTCAAAGATTAGATTCTCCTATATGGACCTGCCAGGGTTTTATGATCTTTAGGAAAGCCTGTTTTATGGGGTCTTCTGTTATGGAGGCCCATGTAAAAACATTGTAAAAAAAGAAAAAAAGAGCCTAGATAGTGAGTGCTCCCAGGTTCTTGAACTACCTAAGGAAGATCAGGTTGATACCATCTCAGTTGTCCAACCATCTTGAACCGCCTAGAGTGGTCCAGTGGTCCAGATAGGTGGGGTATAAATCAAATAAAAAAAATAAATAAAAAATAAAAATCTTTTTGTTCAGAGGCTTTTTTTTGTCTGCTTTGTCAGTGAGTTTGATGAGTGCTATTAATTATTTTCTTTGATTAAAAAAAAAAAACAAGTGTCATAGAATTACAGAATTGTAGAGCTGGAGAGGACCAAAGGTTTCTTCCTGCTGAAGCAGAAAGTCCACAGCAAAAACATCATGATAAATGGTTATCCTTTAAACAACCTTTGTTTAAAGACTTGTAGAAGAACAGCTCCTACTCTCAGAAAGTTCTTCCTAAATGAATAAATGAAATCTCCTTTCTTGTAAATTAAATTCATCCATTCGGGTCCTATCCTCTGGAAGCCATGGGCAACAATTTTGCTCCACCATCCATGTGATAGCCTTCAAATATTTGAAGATGGCTATCTTATCATCCTTCAGTCTTCTCTTCTGTAGGCTAAACATTCTTAGTTCCTTTACTTTTACCTTCATAGGGCTTGGTTTCCAAACTATTGTTTATCTTCTTTCCCTTCATGTGGCTTTTCCTCATAGGGCTTGGTTCTAAACTCTTTATCATCTTGTTTGCCCTTGCAAATAGTCAGTAATATTTACAGTGATGGTGATTTTCCAAATGATGCTTTCTGTAAGGTATTTGGAGTGAATGGTTAGGAAACATCAGTAAAAACCAGAAACCAGCAAGTATTATTACTGCATGTGTATTTGTTATGTCTCTTGCCCTAATTTTGGCTGTTTTTACTGTTATTTTATGTCCATCTGATTGTAACTGTTTTATCTTGCCATGGTCTTTGACTGGTGCAATAAATATTCCTCCTTCTTCTCCTTCACCTCCTCCTCCTGTAGTGTTTGTGTATGGGGACGACTAGAAGGCTGAGGTGGAAAGACTGTAATCTATCCTAGATGGCTACTAAGCTAAGCCAAAAGACTCTAATTTATAGCCAGATCATAACCTGACAGGATCATATCACCAGATGTAACTGCTTGTGTCCTGACACATCATGGACAATCAATGGACAACAAATTGTATTTTTGTAAAGAAGATAATGCCTGTAAAATAGTCATGTCATGATTCATGTTATGACGTCTGTTTCAGTTATGTCTATGACTAATGTTGAATTTTGTTATTTTTAAAGAACATGTAGCTATATTAGTATTAATTAGTTAGAGCATTCTGCAGAATTTATTCATGAAATGGAAGAGTGAGTGTCTGACTTTTATGTCTGGAACTATAGGAGCTCCATTTTATCATGGCAAGTCTCCATCTCCCATTTTAGTGTATTTGGCTCTCATTAAGAGGACGGGAAATTAAAGAATTATTTTAAGACTTAAAATACTGGCTTTTAAAATAAAGATTAAAAGAGCGAACTGTGTCCAGCTTGTCCAAAGAAAGCTCTAAGGAGGAGAAAAATAAAGAAACATTTGCTTAGAAATGCTTTAGGAAATGATAAATAGAAGTTTGTACAAGTAGAAGTAGTAAGTAGAAGAGACTACAAGGCAAAATGGAAGAAGACGAAAAATAAACGCTGCGGTGAGATCTCTTGGTATTCAACATAATTTCAAGGAAGATCTCTCACTAGTGGAAACCACACACTCAGAAATAGTCACACTGATGTCTGTGGCAAGTCTTCATGTTAGGTTAAGATTGAACATAGCAGTCCACAGGCCAATTAAATTCTGGGTCTGTCCTTCAGCTTCCCCAGGTCAAACAGTTCAATCTTTATAGCCTGAAGCTGCAAAAACAGCAGCTCTATGTTCTGTCTTCCTTTTCCCAAACGTCTTCATTTCATTGTTTGCCATTTAAAAATCACGCTAACTTCTGGATGTTGCCAGAGAACAAAAGACATGTGGATGTTCTTTTTAGGGGTAACCACATGCTCTCCATAATATTTTGTTTCAGACTAAGTCATCTGAAGATGATTTGGACAAATAACTGAATAATTACATTAATTTGGATAACTGGATTCAAATGGAATGAAATGTTTGGATTTAGAAGGTGACTTCCAGGAAAGTCCCAAATGTAATACCTCCAGGGAGTGATACAAAGTGGAAGGTAGGAAGATTACTTATAAGGAAATGTGCTCAAAGATGTTTATTTTCAGGAATGTAAGCAAAAGGGAAAATATTGTTTTTATTTCTCACTATTATTTTTGGACACAATTTTAGCGTTTCATTGCAATGTCATCAGTATTGTTATACATTCCTGCGCATTCATAACATGGAATTTGACTCTCAGAGTACTTTTTCTGAAGTGTCAAACTTAAGGGAATTTTTGAGTTAGATAATGGAATGCTCCATTTCTATTAATAAAAAAGAATCAGCTCAAGGGATTTGCAGTTACTGTATATTGGTGCATGATATTACAATATTGTGATGGTATTGGTGCATGCTGATGTCAATAATTGACAATAAGAAATCCAAATGTAATAATTTCAAAACTACAGATGCAGATAGATATTGCAAGTACTGATCTACAAATACTCTGGGTATCTCTATCTTCTACCAATCCAAGATGACAAGTGTGGTGACAGGTGAGACATCTCTAGCATTGAAGTGTCAACTCATAATCCATTCACCACTAGAACATAGTATGAACTTTCCCACCAGCCACAGCTGGTTTCATGGCATGTGAAAATCACTCACATAAATGGCTGTTGTCCTATGTATTTGCTTTAGTGTGTATTTTGCTTTATGTCCAAAATGGAGGTTATTCAAGTTTATGTTTAAGCCACTTGCTTTGAGGTTTTCAAGTTCTTTTTTTCCCCAGGGACAATTTGTGAAAGCATCCCTTGAAACTTGAACAAAACCACATTTTTTTTTAAAATGGAAAACTGTCTCACCCTTATTTTAAATCCATGGTATGATGCCCAGAAATAGTTTGGAGTACAGGAATTCAGTGTATAATTTAGCCACCTTAGACAAAATAGACTATTAAAGCTATGTGGTTTGGATTGAGGTATTTATTTCAAATCCTATAATTGTTTTAATGCTGTCTATCCTTAAGAACATTAAAATATGTAGTGAAATTGGAAATACAGTATGTAGTGTTAACTATAGTAACTTGTAAATAATTAAACTGCAAACAGCATTTTACTGAATACAGTGGTGCCTCGCATAGCGATGATAATCGGTGCAGCAAAAATTGCTGCAAAGCGATTTTGTCACTATGCGATATTAAAAAGCCCATAGGAATGCATTGAAACCACCTTAAAGCGAAGATTCTCCATATGGCGGCCATTTTCGCTGCCTCTTATGCGAGGAATCTGTCCCTAAACACAACGGGCGGCCATTTTTTTTACCTGGCAGACATTTTGGAACCGCCGATTAGCTGTTCTAAAATCATCGCTTTGCGATGATTGGTAAGTGAAACAGGGTACCAATCATCGCAAAGCAATTTCCCCCATTCAAAACATCGCAATGTGATTGCTTTTGCAATTGCAAATTCTTCATAGCTATGCAATTTTGTCGTTAAATGGGGCACCCGTTAAGCGAGGCACCACTGTATTATATGCTAATTTTAACACTGATTATTAAATAGATTATAATCCCTATTGTGACAAACCCAGACCTACTGGGATCTGCCACACGTTAACTAAGCTGCCACCAACCATTCCCTATAAGAAGTCACACAGACCAGGGATGGATTTTTAACCAATAAAAGAATAAGGTTTATTTAAAACAACACACAGGGAAAAATAAAATGATTAGGTGAATAAGATAAAGTAACGTGGCTTAGTCTCATTCATACATGCATACAGTTTGGTTCACACAGAACCCTTAACTTGAAGCACAGACCCTGAACCTATCAGTTCTGGCTAACCAACAGACACCTGAACCTATCAGGTTGGTACTCTGACACACAGTAGTACCCTGTCTGACACACAGACTCCCACACCAGCTTCTTCTTCCCAGCTGCTGCTTCTTCACATCCCAGCGTCTCCACTTCTCCACACACGCATCACATATATATACAGTACAGCCCCTCCTCCTGATGTCCCGCCTTCCACTCCCCATAGGATGGAACTTTCCCTCCAAACCCATGACAGACAGGTAACATCAGTGCTGTATGTAACACCTATTTCCAGCATTTTGTGATTTACTAATTATTGAAATTAGGCTCTGATGATTTTTCATAACCATTTTACTTGGGACCCAGGACACAGTTTGAGTTTTTGCTAAAATGTTCTACTGGAACTGGATATAGTGATACTTTTGCAATAGTGTCTCCTGGCTGTGGGCTATTGAAATGTGCTAGGACCATTCTACAGATGAGTTGCTGCTTCAGACATGCTATTGTCATGAAAATTTAATGAAACTGTATTATCTAGCAGTGGTTCTCAAACTTTGGTCCTCAGATGTTCTTGGACTGCAACTCCCAGAAATCTTGGCCAGCAAAGCAAGTGGTGAAGGTTTTTGGGAGTTGTAGTCCAAGAACATCTGGTAATCCCAGTTTGAGAACCACTGATCTAAAACAGAGGGTCCCAATTTTGGGTAACCTAGGTGTTCTCGGACTGCAACGCCCAGAAACCCTGGATACCACAGTTGGTGGTGAATGCCTCTGGGAATTGCAGTCCAAGAACATCTGGGTTTCTTAAGGTCGGGACCACTGATCTAAAGTAGAAGGTGAATGCTAATAATGAATATCAGTTGCAGTTAACACATTTCTTCAAACTGTGGCACAAACACCATGTAAAGTGATTATTGTAGAATTCCAGCCTAAAAGGTGCTCTTTTGTAGGAATATAACATTTATGCATTGAACGAATTGTGAACATAGCCATTATGCTGTTTGTAACAAGGTTATTTTAACAGTGTATCTTAATGTTGCATTGAATCACAGAAGCCCTCTGTGTACAAATGTCACGTGTGATGATCTTCACCAGAAGCCTTCACCACTAGCTGTGCTGGCTGGGGTTTCTCGGAGTTGCAGTGCAAGAACACCTCGGTTACCTGTATCTGCATACAGGTTCCATTTTAATTCTTATTCACAGGTGTCTTGGGGACACTTGATCCGTGATTGCTTCTCTTAACAAAAGGTTAAACACTCCACACTCCATGAAAAATATGACCTAAATCCAATTCCTAGTCTAGTTAGAGTAGACTCATGAAATCATTTGCTGACTGTTAAACCAGAATGTATAAATCCCATTGATCCGAGGGCCAAAATCTAATTCATTTTTGTGAATATGTAAGGAACATCATACAGGTTTTCCTCTCTAGTACTGTCTCTTTTGCATGAATGGCCTTGTGAGACTGATTTTGCAACCATTGTTCACCTTCTTTCAGGAAGGAGAGCCTGCCAGAAAGAGAGGAGGACTTATGCATTGAGGTAGTGAATAGGATTTTAGCAAGTAGGTTTACTTACAGTAGGTTATAGGACAGGAACAAACTGTTAGGTAATGAAGGCATATAAAGCACAATCCTGTCACAGGAAGTCTTTTTTTTTTTTTTTGCCTTCACATGCTTTTTGAGAAGCGTATTTAATATTCTCACTTTTTAAAATGTAAGAGAGAAAATATAATCATAAGCTTCCTGTTGTATGTCTTTTGCTGGTGACAGGATTCATACCGAAACATTATTCTTTTGGGCCTGATACAAACTTGTAACGTATCTGCCCCCCACCCGGTCATTCGTTACAAATGGAGGTGGTTGATTTGCGCCTTTAAATTCTTTAGTTACTCATGTTAATATTTCTCCTTGCCTGATCTGTATTTATAGTCAGGTACAAGAGTGTCGCTTGTTACGTGTGTCCATTTAGAGCTTACAGAAGCACTTGATCTCTTTCTTTCATTTCTGGAAAAGGGCTGCAGCTTGCAAGTCAGAATATTTCCTTTTCTGTTTGAACAATGAGAAGATTCCCCAGAATTGACTGTTCATGGTTTAGTGCTGTGCAGGGATGGCTTGTGATGGGAATCGGTGTTGGGGTGAGATGTCCCTCTGTTTGGACCATGGGCTGGTGATAGTGCTAGGTGTACAAGGGTAGGGAATAACACACTCATCACTTTGCATGGCTGTGAGCTGAAATAAACTGAGATTCTGTTTTACTTTGTCCGACTCCTGACTTGTTATTACAGGCAAACCAAGAATTGTGATTGGACATAAATGCCAGTCAATTGCTAAAAAGCCACCAAAAAAACTGAAGTGTTTGACTAGTTTATTTCCCTTTCCTTCAGCTTTTATTTTAAATAATGATTCCTGGTTTTGTTTATAGCAAGCCAGGCAAAGTGAAGTTCATTAATGAATTATTCTATTTCCCAGCCTGTGGGAGGGGAGAGAAGAGAAGAGAAGGAACTGCTCAAATTGTTTTCTCCTTGCACTCATTGCTATGATTTAACCTATGCGAATGCAGCCCATGCTTTAAAGTGATTCCAGTAAATTCTCAAAGCTTGGACACTGTATATAGATGAAAGGAATAAGTTAGCATTAAAGTCTTAAGCATTTACTATAATGTAGCTTCATTCTTCAGTGCATTCATGTCAAGAAGCTTGCAGACGCTGCTGGATTGGTGAAGACCGATGTGTCCGTGTGTCCCCTTCCCTGTTCTATGAGACTTTGGATCAGGTATAAAATGAAAAATAACAATAATGTGATTTGGGATGGATTTATTGAACAAGGCGAGGATTTATGGGGTGGGGTGAGGACAAGATATTTGTGCCCAGGCTCTAGACTACCTTCTTATCCTCCCTATCAGGCTTGTTAAGGATCCCCTTTACCCCAGGAAAGCCTTTTGAAGCCTCAGGATTTGGTGGTACTGAAATCTGTAATACTGAAAACTGCTGCTGAATTTCTGACAATGGTCCCAATCCTATGGCAGAACTACCAGTAGCTGTTTCCTATATTAGTGACCTCCTCCATATCCAGACCCCCCCCAAAGGATTCTCCGTGGCAAAGGGGTTCCCTAAGGACCTCAGAACCTGAAGGAGGAAGTGCAAGAGAGTTTTAGACTTAAATTAAATACCTAATGCACCATTGTCTTCAACTCACCCAAAAACCACAGAGAAGTCTGGCCTCTGCATCAAAGAGGGCATTTAGGAGTGATGATATCTGCTGCTCTGGTCATCTCGTGAGTATCAGTGGGTGATCAGACCATCAATAGAGGCGTCAACCATATCAACGGAAAAAAACCCTGGGTTGGTAAAAGCAGACTTCTCCACCCCTCCTTTACATGACAGTTCCCTTCGGCATGCGATAAAACTGCTTTGAGAGGGTAGGACAGTCTCTGGAAACTAGAGGAACCTTGACATAATAGTTTTTTCTATAGTAGAAGACAGATCCTGGATACCATCCATTGACTTCCCTGGTGTTGAAAGGACTAATAAGGACGTTTGGAGGTAACATTTTTCACATAATTTTATTTTTCCAATCTGGTAGCAATGGAATTTGGTAGCAGAGAACTTTCTTGTTTTGTGCACCTCGGAGTTGCAGTGCCCCTACATGCCACAGTGCTTCTTGTCATTATTTTTAAGCCGGATGGTATCCGGATCAAACACAATTGTGTAGAAAATGCAATGCTATGAATAATCATAACTGTGTACGGTCAAGTCAGTTCTGACTGATGGCGACCCTTTTCAAGGTTTTCAAGGCCGAGTACTCAGAAGTGGTTTACTATTTGCTTCTTCTAGGGGCACCCTGGGACTGGGCAGCTTGCCCCTGGCCACGTTGTCTGGGATGCGTAGTGGGGGAATCAAACTCCCAACCTCCAACTCCACATCCAGATATCTAACCCTCAGGTGCTATGCAGTCAACTTAATACAGTACCATAAATGTGCATAATCATAGATTCACAATGTGTATTTGCACACCATACCCATAGAAGTATTACATCTGTGAAAGAAAATGTCTTGATAAATTGAAATTTAGTTGCTAATATCCTTTGTCATCGTAATACTTTCATTGCTATTAACGCTAATAACTTATTTCTGACCTTTCTTCCGAAAAATGCCATTCATGCGTTGTGTTGTATTTTCTCTGGGTTTAATAATTCCCTTCCAAATTTATATTGGTTTCTGGAAAGGAGGACTCATTAGGGGTGTTTTTTCCAAATTGGCCACAATAATCTACTGAGATCTGCCAGCTGAATCATTGCTGTGCTTGTGGAATTGCCAAGAGTGCTGTTGGGGAGGGGGTGAAATATTCACAATGCTGTACTGTTATTCCAACCTTTTCTTACACTTCATCCCAAAATGTTTACTGAACTTTATGTACAGTTGTGGATCCACAGATTTCATTGGGTAACCTCAGCCCAATTTACTCCCCCAAATGGCTGTTTCTGTTGTAAAACCATTTCTACAATAGTTGAAAAATGTCTTTGAGATAGCAAGTAATAATGGAGGCCTTCATTGAAATGTAGATTTAATTCACTTGCATGAACCTGTTAATTGGTGAAATTCCTCTTCTTTAGGTTTGCTAATAATTTAATTAATTAATTAATGCTGATAGCATAACATTTGAAGGAAAATTGCCTCAAATTAAGAAGTCATCATAGACATCTATTGCAAAATGAGTATTGTGACTTAGAGCACAATAGATAACTCTATACAGTGTTCTCTTAATTTAAATTATTTAGGCTTCTTTAATTATTAGAGGGCATTCGCTTGTTCTAATAGTGTGGTTCCCAGCCTTGGGTAACTCATGTGTTCTTGGACTGCAGTATCACCACTAGCTGTGTTGGACGGGGTTTTTTGGAGTTACATTCCGAGGACACTTGGGTTACCAAGGCTGAGAGCCACTGTTCTAATACATATTTTTTCTCACATTGCAAATTACCTTTTGTTTCATGATTTGTTGTTGAGAGATAAACATTAGGAATGAGAAGTGGAAAATAATACAAAAGAGACTTCAATGTGTGTTTTTCTGTTCTTTCATCGACTTCCTAAAGAGAGCCTCACAAATCATCCATTTCAATGAAACAGGGGAACATACGGTAGATCATTCTTGTATTTGCCTTTCCCTCTCTTTCACCATCTTCATTTCACACCCTGTATGTAAAACCAGCTCACTGAGTGTTCTAACAAATAGTATTGGAAATATCATGACATGGTCTATCAGCTTTCAATCAGAATGTCGGGGAGAAGTGGGGAGGGAAGTTTGATTCTTTAAAAGAGCCTGGGAACAGAATGTGTGCTCCTTGCTAGTTGTTCCTTATGGGATTTTGCTGTACTGAATTTCTTGGTTTGCCCTCTATTTTGAATTTGATTGGAATTGTTCTGTCTGCCTGTCCATTTTGAATTACTTGTGGATTACTTTGTTTTAATCTTTCTTTTTTGCTTTGGATTTCTTCATTTTTTTGTCCCATTTTATTGATTTTTGTGGGGAGCTTTCTCTCATTCTGGCTTTATTTTTTCCTGTGGATTGCTTGTCTGCCCTGGCCATCTTGCTGATGGGCTAAGGGAATAAAATGATAGTGGGGGAGTAATCTCTAGTCCCATATTCTAGAGTTTAGTGTTGCATCGGACTTCACTGTGTTTATTTCCTGCCCTTATCTTTCTAGCTTTTTAATTCCTCATGGTTGGGAGAAAGGGCTCTGTATGTTTTTCTTTTGATTCCCCCCCTCTTTGTATGTGTGGTGGGTGAAGGGTGCACTGTTTTTGCTTTTCCTTGTGTTGAATAATAGGACATAGAATTTTTTACTTGTTCTGCTTAGAGTTCCACTGCATATATCTGCTGTTTATGTTGTATATTTTGTCTTTTTTCAAAATTTTAGGTCATTATCTTGGAGTTGATGTTTTGCTTCCACTGATATTTGTTTGGAAATTTCCTATGTATTTATTTTAAATTCTGTTAGACAAGGTGTATTTATATAATATTATTTGGGAGTGACTTGCTGATCATTATGTTTCTTTGCTAGGAGCGAGTGGGCTAGGGAGGAGGACATCTTTCTTGCTTTTCATATACTGTATTCAGGGCCAGAGAGATTCACTATATTGTGTGGTGGATAACTTTGAAGATTAATAGTGTTGTTTTCTTGTTTCCTAATTTACGGATGGATTTCTTTGCTGCTTTTTTGAAAGATGCACTTTTGTTCTATGCATAGAATTGGTGCCAGTGGTGATGGTAGTGGTACTACTGATAGCCTGTTGCATAGGTAGCACTGGTAAATGGACATGAGGCTTTTGGATTTTTTTTTTACACTAGCTTCCAGGAATTTCCCCAGCTAGAATTCTGGCAGCAATAAAACTCACTCACTCACTCACTCCATCCGTCCGTCTGTCCATCCATGTCTTTAAGGGGGTTTCAGTGCATATAGCTGTGCTTTGGCAAGTCTCCTTCCGGAGCGAATGACATTAACCTTAAGAAGAAGAAAATGGGTCAAAGTGGTTGGATTCCATGAGCGCTTCATGAGATCAGAGAAGCCTTTACCTGATGAGACCTTTTTTTAGACACCCACCCCTACCAGAAAATGTCTTCTTCCCAGTGCAAGAATAACACAGATTCCACTCCCTCTCTATTCCAGGATTATTTAAAAATAATAATAAACAAATCCCCAGGCACCACTGTACATTGGTCCAATACAACAAGGAATTGGATCTTAAAAGTCTGTCTCCATCCTTGACCTCTGATGGTAGGAATGCTGAGTACACAGCGTACAGATGCATGCCTTTGTTGGTGGCATGAGATGCAGAAAAAAACATTGCTGGCAGATGATTGCATTGGCACATTTGCATTGGCCTTGGCATGACCACAGAAAATGGGAACCTAGAGTGATAAGAAAAGGAGAAGACCAGCATTCTCTCCTGCAGCTCACAAATGTAGGTTACACTTAACATTTGGTCTGAAAGGATGTTGTTGTAGGTGGTACATTGGGTGAAAGGCACAACATTGCCACTGGCAGTGCCATGGGCAGTGCACTAAAAGTTGGGGAGCAGGAGAGTTGAACTGCCAGTGCCAACTCTGCTGAATGGATTGGAGGTTCCTTGGAGTAAGGCAATTGATGATCATAATGATGATTATGATGTGATGGTTGACCAGTGTGATATAATACTATTAAAAATAGTTGTAATACTACCTATATAGATCTGAAGGTGATGATGACTGACATTTCTCCTTTCTCACTTGTATTATTGCCTGTTGGCTATGAATTGATGATGGTAGTGGTGGTGTGATACTGGTTCTGAATGTGCTAAGAAAAAGTACTGTGGTGCCTGGTCACATTGGTCTAATGATGATTGATTTTCTTTCTCAAGTTGTTGCCTGCTTCTGGAGTAGATGAAGATGATAGTGACAATGCCTTGTTTCGGCTTTCTTAGAGTAGTTTTTACAGCTTCTTCAGGGGTTTTGGATGACTGATAGGCAGAAAACGAATACAGTGGTGCCTCTCTTGACGATGTTAATTCGTTCCAGCGAAATCGCTGTAGAGTGAAAATATCGTAAAACGAAATTAAAAAACCCATTGAAACGCATTAAAAACCGGTTAATGCGTTCCAATGGGCGAAATACCGGCTCATCCAGCGAAGATCCTCCATACGGTGGCCATTTTCGGGTGCCTCTCTTGCGCAAAAATGCCTCCTAAAAATAGTGGGGAACCATTTTGAGCAGCTGCCAGCCATTTTGAAAACCCGACGATCAGCTGTTTTGATTGTCGTAATGCGAAGAATCAATTCTTGAAGCAGGGAACCAATCATTGCAAAGCGAAAAAACCCCATGAAAACATTGTTTTGCAATCGCAATTGCGATTGTAAAAGCATTGTTGTGCAGCGAATTCATCGTTATACGGGGTAATCATTAAGCAGGGCACGACTGTAGTTAAAAATGAAACAAAAGAACTTGGGGGGGGGGGAAACAGTCCTTTTTTCATTTAATGAAAGGGATTGGCACACCCGTGACCTGAAAACTAAGGCGGCACCACCCTCCAAAGGCTAAGCTCTATGAAGAATTATTGAATCCCCTGTTTTGCTTTCTGTGCTCATCAGTGATAAGCCTCAGTTTGCCTTGTTTAGCCTGCTGTTTTTTAAATCTCCCCTCCTTGCTTAATTGTACTGTGCTGTTTATCCTTTGTGGCATTTAAAGCTACAGTTGGTCAAACACTTTCCCGGTTTGCTGACTCAGCACTTATCCAGCCATCTGGATCAGTTCAAAGGTGATACAGCAGATCTTTGATCATTGATTAGTCACACTGACTCCTTTGTGTTTCCTTCTAAGAAATAACCTCACATATTGGAGGAGGAAAGTTGTGGTCAGGGAGTAGCTTTCTTCTTGTGCCATTTCAGAATTTGCAGGCTCCTGCTCTGGAAATATTTGTGAGCTCTTTTCCTGCTATGAACCAAATGGCATTGGAGGAAGGAGTAATTTAGATGTGGGAAATAGTATGGGAGGAAAAAGCTAAGCACCACTTCTCCAGCACTGCTTTTCTAGTCTGAAGAACAGCTATGTGAGGCTGCTGATTCAAAAATAACAGCACCATTAGCAACAACAGCATTAACATGAGGGATACATGAACTATAGATCTCACACAGTAGTTTTGGTTTCACCCTTAGCTATCTCTCTGAAGTATGACTGGTTCTATCTTCTTAAGTTCCTGATGTTACATAGATTCTGAGTTTATCTATTGATAAAAAGGTGGATTTCACTTTAGCAGCTACTATAAAAAGCAGGTGTATATAGTTTTCATCCTAGAATTTGCTATATTTCCCAGATTTTTTGTCAATGTACCTTTGGGTTCTACTATGCTCTTGGTCTCCAGGCAGCTTCGCTATTTTTGTGACCATAAAAAAAGGCACTTGTGTCCTTCTAACCCCTTTTTTATCCGAATCTACTTCAATTGACACTAATTAATTGGTTGCCAGGAATCCTGCACAGTTTCACAGCCATATAATTTGTAAATCAGTTTTGCTGCTCTGATTGTAACTGTGATTGTGGTTTAAATTGTGTTGTTTTTGCCAATCTAAATTTAAGTATAAACCTGCTTTAGGCTTTAGAGGAAACTTTTGTGGCTTTGCCACTGCAAATCATGGCCCATTCCCCCATTGCTTCATTCTGATGTAGACTATGTTCACTGAAACACGAGTAAATCAGGAGAAGGGAGAAAGATTAATTTCTTTGCAAATGTGCTTCTTGTTGCTTCCCTTTTTGTTCTGAACCTTGTTTTATTAGATGGACACAGAACGCTGGAGTCAGATTTGCTCTGTTGATTTACACCACTGTCATTTTAAAAAGCCATAATGATGTGTGGCAGCTTGAAACAAGAAAATATTTGCAACAGAATACTCCTGTCTTGGCGGATCAATTCTAAATTTAAGAGATAATCCAAAATAAAGAATGCTCACTTGTTTGTTACAAGAAACCATATGGCAAAATCCTGGAGACAGGCTTAGCCTCTGACCTAGGACAGCAATAGTCTCGTGAGTAATACTCACCAGGGTATTGAAGCAACACCTTTTGATGTAGCTCAAGTAATGTTATCCTAGAAAGCAGAGTAGGAAAGAGGACATGGAAGGCTAATGATTGAGAAGTGTTGAAATGGCAGCTGGATGAAAACTTTATTCTTACTCTTAGAAATGAAGAGCTGGAGGGGACCCTGTGGAATCATCGAGCCCAGCCCTGGTCAAGGAGGCATAGTGTGGAATTGAACTCCCAGTCTCTGGCTCTGCAAGCTAAACTTTGTGGACCTGCACCCTTATTGCAGAGTCAGTTCTACTCTGTACTTGTATTTGTACAGCTAAAGTAGCAGCATAGGGGTAGGCTGTTGGATGCCCAGAATCAGAAATTCTTTATACCTCTTCCCTTTGGACGAGTCATACTCTCTGAGCCATACATGGTTATTGTGAGGATCGTGTGGGGAAGAGGAGAGTAACATACACTGTCTTGATGGAAAGATTGGGTAGAAATGTAAGAAATTAATAAACAAACAAATCTGAACATGTGGATTACAGTGCGGTCTCGACTTATGAACGGCTCGACATACGAACGTTTCGACTTACGAACCGCTCTCATAGGAATATATGGACTTGACTTACGAACTTAGATTCGAGTTACAAACTCTTTTTTCCCCCTTTTTTTAAAAGCTAAGTCATCTTAGGTTAAAAGGAAAACAGGAAAAAAATATCCCCCTCTAGTGGCAGAAGGCAGAATAGCAGCTTCCCATTAGTTTCTATGGACGAAAAGAGCAGATACGGATTAAATGGTTTTCAATGCATTCCTATGGGAAATGCAGATTCGACTTAAGAACTTTTCGACCTGAGAACTGCCTTCCAATACGGATTAAGTTCGTAAGTCGAGACCCCACTGTAATTTGTTCCCTTGAGATCTTCTTCTACTACTACTACTACTACTACTACTACTACTACTACTACTACTACTACTACTACTAATAATAATAATAATAATAATAATAATAATAATAATAATAATAATAATAATAATAATAATGATAATGATAATGATAATGATAATAATAATAATAGAGGCCAGGATTATTTTTAAAATGTGTATTTTTATGGAAACAGGAGAAAAGGTGTTTTTCAGATTACTCAGGCCAAAGTAAAGGAAGAGATATAAAGATGAATGTAAGCAAGAAATATAAGTTTTGTAGCACCAAATGTATTTTGTTAGTCTTTAATGTGCCACAAGACTTTGTATTTTTCCATGAACCAGATTATTATGGCTGCCTGCCTGGACCTGCTACCAAGAAATATGGTTACAATATTCTGAGTTTTCTGTATGGAAATAAAATGTATATTTACATTCTTTATGCAAATAAAATGTATATTTGGATTTTATTTGTATGCAATTAAAATGTATATTTGCCACCCAGAGTGGTCACTTGACTAAATGGGTAGGATATAAATACAATCAATCATCAATCAATCAATCAATCCAATCAATCAATCAATCAATATTTTTTAAAAGAGCTCCTGCTAATCTTTATTCTGCTGCTTTTGTATTGTGGAGAGCCAGTGTAGTGTAGTAGGTGGAAACCTGATTTCTTGGCCATGCAAACATGCTAGGGTGGCGGCGGCACTTGTAAAGCCACTCCTTATATATCTAACATACCTTGGAAATCCCACTAGGGTTGCTGTTAAATCAGAACTGCTATATATTGGAATTGACTTGAATGTGCATAGCATTTGTGACATAAGTGCTCATTACTTCACTGGCAGTGAGATTTAACATCTGCCTGTTTGGACAGAAAAGTTATACTTTATCTCTCTCAATAACAGTTCAGTGCCTGATATATTTGAAGGCTACATCCTACCCAGGTATTACTGTTTAGATGGAATTAAAGTAATCACACTTGAGCCCTTAATATCTATAACAGTTACACTTTTATAGCAAGGCTGCCTCTTCCAAAGCTACAACTTTTCTAGTGGTAATAAAACCCAAATACTAAATACATTACATGGGCAAAAGTTGTGTTGATTTCGGTTAAGGCTCACCTCCATATAAAGGTGTTTTAGGAATGGAGCTTAAATCTAATACAGATGTAGTGGAGAGGAAGTACAAACCCTGCAACAGCAGGTAGTAGTTCTGGCAGTAAACTGGTTGTAAAAATGAATCTGTCAGCCCAGTGTGTGTGCAAAATGAGTATTAGAAACCAAATCAATGTTCTTTTAAAGCAGCTTTCTTCAGCTGCGTTCAGCTCTCAGTTCTGGCTTGATGCAGCCCAGCTGAAGTTCTGAAAAGTTTGGATGATATCATTTGTCTCACGTATGCAGGTTTATATGTTTTGGCTGAGCTTAGTAGTAAACAGTTGTTTGGCCTTCTTATTTCTGCTCCAGAGGAAAAACAAATGCCTGGCAAAGACATTTTTCAAGGAAGGTGCAATTAACCAATGTACATGTATAATTTTCTGTAACTCTCCCTTTCAACCTTTTAAAGAGTTTCTATATCACAAAATGTAGCACCGTGCCCCTTAGAAAGAGAGATTTTCTCATTGCCCTCCTCCAGACAATATATATGGGAGCTTTTTCTTGCTTTGGTGTGTCAGGATTAAATTTCTTGTTGGCACTGTTGGCTTAGTGATCATGACTGTCGTCAACCCCATCGCAGAATCGAAAGCTTGGAAATGATTATATGCGGTGCAAATGTTACATACATCTTCTTTTGTTAGCAACTAATATTTGACAATTTTTAAAGGATTCAATTTAGTGCAGGTTTTATTTAAAGCTGTTTACGTTAAAGTAACATCCAATTAAAATGTATTATGTAGCCCACATCAGAGCTGAATGCCGATTTTTTTGTTGTTTTAACTGACATATGGCCTTATTTATGAAAATAAAAATCATCCTGTTTTGATGATATGTTCACATAATTTATGTGGAAAACCATGGGGGAATGCTTTTATTGAGTAAGCTATTATTCTCTGGGATTCATTAAGTTCCTTTTAACCCATGTGCACAGCTGCCCTCCCCTTAATTCTTTACCCTGGAACAAAGGGGCCAATATCAAATATGAGAAGAGATTGGGAACAAAAAAAGAACAAGTTGTGCTACACTGTCCTGTGGCATCAGTAGTCTTTGTTTAGAAGTACAGATTCGTTTGACTCATTAAGTAACAAAACTTTTAAATAAGTCCCAGAGCTGGTATTGCAGGCAGGAGTCAAGAAACTTACATAGTCAACTGGAGTACTGTACCTTTTTAGTTTATTTTGAATTGGGACCAAATGCACAGTATGCTATCAAAGTAAGGAATACATACAATCTGTGTTTTCTCCAAGTAAAATTGATTCCCTTGTCCACTCAAGTGAAATGAATAACCTTGTGCTTCACTCTTCCATTCATTTAATTCCATGGTAGATCTATATGTTGCTTGATTGTTCTTGTGTTGCTCATGCTGGATATTATAAAATGAGAAGGTGGGTCAAGTGATAGAAGTTTATCCCGAAGACATCAGCCTGCCTGGCAGAAAATCAGCCTGACAGCAAATGGTGATATAGCAAAATGGTTTTGTCCCTCAGTCACAGCCAAATCAGTTTCAGTGTTTGAAATGAACAGGAAAAGTAACTCAGATTTTTGTTTCAGCCATTAGAAGTTAACAATTTTATTCTAGAATACTGAAAGTCAGCCATCTGATTCCTCATTAAACTGTGAAGATCACTCTAAGAAAAATGGAAATTCCAAGTAACTGCATTTCTGGGTGCCTTGTGAGTTTCCCCCTACACATTATAAGAGCAATTTGAGCTTAACTATTACTTCTTGCTGTAAGACTCCTAGTTCAGTAAATGTAGAAAAATGACAAGGTTTCTTCATATGTATACCGCCATGGAAGAGTTTGATGAGTTGAGGTGCTGTATTTTGTCTCTGAAGAATTGTTGACCTGAGCTTTTTGTCAGTTTTTGAGTCAAGATTTGAAAAATCTTGAATTGGACCCAGAGAGCAATAGAGATACAGTGGTGCCTCGCAGGACAAGCGCCCCGTTTAACGACAAAATCGCATCACGACAATGTTTCCTATGGGGGAATTTTGCTTTGCGATGATCGGTTCCCTGCTTTGGGAACCGATTCTCGCAAAACGACGATTTTCGGCCAGCTGATCAGCGGTTTCAGAATGGCCGCCGGGTTAAAAAATGGCTCCCCGCTCTTTTCTGGGATGGATTCCTCACTGCACGGGCAACGAAAATGGCCACACTATGGAGGATCTTCACTGGACTGTGAGTTTCAAGCCCATAGGAACGCATTAATCGGGTTTTAATGCGTTTCTATGGGCTTTTAAATTTCGCTTTACGATGTTTTAATTCTACAGAGATTTCGCTGGAACAAATTAACATCGTAATGCGAGGCACCACTGTAGTATAATTCCAATGACCTACCCCCACCAGGATACTGGATTCTGTCCAAGCTAGAGACAAACTGCATTCAGTTTCAATCTCCTATAAAATGTGTTTAGTCATTTTCTCATGGTTATATAAGAAGAATAATTTCAAATTCTGATTTTTCATATTGTGTCCCAACAGTAGCCTCTTGTCCATCATATAGGTTACAGATGAGAACAATCAACTACTGTGGTGCACCCATTTACTTTAGAGTGATCCACTGTGTTTTAGTGGCCTGCCTAGTGAGAAGCCTTACTGTAATCTACAAAGCATAGACTGATTTTCTTCTGTTATTCTTTCACAAGCTCTGGTATATTTGCAGTAGGATCTCTAGTGCCTCTGCCTTTTGGAATCCAGCTTGACCACTGGGTATTTTTTGGTCCATATATGGTAAAATTGTATTGTAAAAATGCAAACATTATTTTTCATGTATGTGAAATTAAAGCAGTAGTTCTGTAATTACTGTACACTTTCATGTCATATTTTCTTGAGGTTTAGAATGTATATTGAATATTTTCAGTCTGTGGACCATTGTACTACATTCCATATTTGTTGGCATATTCTTCTTAGGATTTTGGTATACAGTGTTGCCTCGTAAGACAAACGGCTCGCTGGACGAAAACCTGCAAGACTAAAGCGTTTTGCGATCATGTTGGTGACTTGCAAGACAGCTTCTTCTATGGCCGTGCTTCACAAGACGATTTTTTTGTTTTGCAAGACCAATGCCTCGCAAGATGAAAATAATTCATTTGTTTTGCAAGGTTTCCCATAGGAATGCATTGCAATGCATTCCTATGGGAAACCGCTTTTCACAACACAAAAATTTCACAAGACAGCGCTACTCGCAGAATGGATTACTTTCGTCTTGTGAGGCACCACTGTATTTTGTCTCTAAAGCTTGAAATAGTTCTGTTAGTATCCTATTGGGACAATGAAGATTTCGTTGTTAGTGGTGGACTAACCATCACAGTCCTAAGCAAAAGATAATTGGTTTACTACATGTGTCTGCCCGAATACCATAACCAGCATGATCTGTTTTTAAAAAGTATCAGTCACTAATGAAATCTTTAGCTTTGGGCAGTTTTGATCACTTACGGCATCTGAAACATCAAATATGAGGTAATTTGTTCTAATAAGTTTCATCTAGTGCAGTGATGGCAAACCTTTTTGAGCCCGAGTGCCCAAACTGCATAGATCATCGAGTCCAGTTCCTCTGCACACCTCAACACCCAAGGTACCCAAACAGCAGACACCCTCCAGGCTGGTGTGTCCTCCGGAGGGTGGCCAGGGGGCACCTTTCTCCCCTCCCCAAATATAGGCAGGGCCCTTGCCTGGGCTTCCTGTGCTGCACTGGACGCTGCTTGCTCACTCTCCTGCAGCACTGGAGCCATAGTCAATGGACATCCACAATGTGCACCGAGGGGTGACCAGGTGTGGCTCCTTCACCACCTGCTGCCGCCACCGCACAATCACTGCCTCCAGCACCACTTGTGGGCTCCCTTTGGGCAGGAGATGAGGTGGCAGTGTGAGCTCGAGCTGAGTGCCAGCAGCAATTGGTACCACACCCCGCACTGAGCCAACAGGAGTGGTGGCATTGGCATGGCTGTCATGCCCACCGAGAGGGCTCTGCATGCCAACTGTGGCACACATGCCATAGATTCGCCATCACTGATCTAGTGAATGCCATTTTAGAGGAGGTAGGTTGTACTTTTCTTTTAAATATTCATTCATCCTTCTATGTTAATTGCAACACTGACCTGTGTGTGTGTGTGTGCATGCGTCTGTGTCTGTCTGTCTCTCTTGCAGTATTTACAGAACTAGACATCAAAAGAATTGAATACCAAACAGAGGTCATAAATCATTGCAGGTGTGAAATGCAACTGCCACTGTTTTTAAGAGCCTAGCACAAATGTTTTACTGTGCTAATCTCTGTATTCCAACTCATATGTCTTAAGAAGTGTACAACGTTCCGCAAATGCTTTCTTAAAATATAGCAGTTTTTAAGGTGCCACAGCATTTTTCTTTTTTATTTTTCTTTTGTTTTTGCCTGATAAGCAAAAAGATTAGTCAAAGTTGGCTTAATCCAGTTTGAAGTCAAAATAAAGTAGAGTGGCCATGAAGTAGAGTGTTCTTTTCTTGATTTCTTTTTGTTCTAGGATAGTATTTATGCACAGCAATTTAGATTTATCATAATTAATTTTTAATCCTGTATAATATTTGAATTCTTCCAATATTTGTTTAAATGTTTTATACTTTCCAATGGGGGACTCTAGGAATAAAAGTATATCATCAGTATATAAATTAATTTTATGTTGTTTTATTTCTAACCATTATTTCTTTAATATTAATATATTTTTCTAATAAGTGCCGTGAGTGGCTTTATGGCCAGTGCGAGTATTAATTGAGACATTGTTCCTCTATATAATTCAAATTTTTCAGATTCAGTTCCATTTATTAATATTGAAGCCCTTGCTCCTTCATATACTGTAGCTTTTTTTGAATGCTGAAAAATGTTCCACCTGAAAGCTTTGAGGGCTTCTAATGAGAGTATTGCTACCTTCTGTTTTTTTTCTGATGCAATATGTATAATATTTAATATCTTACGAATTGCATCTGACATTTGTCTCCCTGGCATAAATCCATATTGGTCTCCGTGAATATAATTTGTAATTAAGCTATTTACTCTTTGTGCCATAGTAGATGAGAATATTTCTTGATCTTGATTCTGTAAAGTTATTGGCTGATGGAGATGTAATGTCTTTATCTTGTTTGGAGATAGCTATTATTCTTGTTATTCTCGCTTCTTTCCAGGAGTCTGGAACTTTTCCCCCATTCATTATTGAGTTATATACTTCTAATAAATGTTCAGATATTTTGTCCTCCCATATTTTATAGAAGTCTGCTGTGAAACTGTCACAACCTGGTGACTTTCCCTTCTTAAGTTTTTTGATAGTTATTTTTATTTCTTTAAGAGTTATAGGTGAGTTAAGTTGGTTTTCATGTTCTTCACTAATTGGATTAATTGGGAGTGAATTCACAAATTCATGAACATCCGTTTCTAGTCCAATTTCTGTCACATATAGCTCTATAATATTCCCTAATGTCGTTAGAATTTCCTGTTATGATGTTACTATTTTATCATCTTTAGTTCTTATTTTAACAATTTTAGTAGCTTTCTCTCAATATTTTATTAGATCCTGATTGCTTATGTTCTTCTTGTAATTTTTAAATTTAATCTTCTAATTGTATTTGTAATTTCTCTCTCTCTTTAAACTAGATCCCTCCATGATTAATTTCCCCCTTAAAGATGCTTTAAGAGTATCCCATATAGCTATTGATTTCACCTCTTCCTTATTATTCATTTCATAAAGTAACTAAATATCTTTTTTATTTTTTTCAGTAGTCTGAATTTCCACATATATCAGTACCTAATCTTCAAATCCTGGGTTTATTTTTTAAAGTATTATTAGTCCATGAAACTTTTAGTGGTGCATGGACTGAGGTTATTATCGGTGGAAACTCAATTTTATCTAACAGTGATGCTAAGGATTCTGATATAATTATATTATCTATCCTTGAGGAGGTTTCATATTTCTTTGAAAGAAAAGTGTAATCCCTTTCTTTAGAGTTTAAATATCTTCATCCATTGATCAAATTTTTCTTTTTTCAATAATTTCCCAATTTTAATTCCATCCCCTGATAGTTTTCTATTTTTTGAGGTTGTATCCCTCTTTCCATTCAAAATACAATTTGTATCTCCCTCAGTATAATTTTTCCCCATGCAAACTGCTTCATTTTCCTTAATAACTTTTCCATAAATACTGCTTGACCTGCATTTGTTGCATAATATGACCCAAGTAGAGTAGCCATGATAGAGAAATCCAAGTGAACAGATAACATTGGGATACTGCAATTTGTATTTCAGTTGTCTCACTTTCTGCTGATAAACCAGTCAACTTACAGACCTTAATTGACTGACAGCATAGTCAATTGGAAACACACATTTGTAATAGATTAATTTTTTCTGTTTCATTATCATCCGTGGTGTTCAAAACCACATGAATGTTTAAGTGTTTAAAACTGTATAACATATAATGTATTTGCAATTACAGCGGTACCTCGGTTTACGAATGCCTCGGTTTACGTAATTTTTGATTTATGAACCAAAATCTATAGAAAATAATTCCCTGGTTTATGTTTTTTTTCCTCCCCCCCCACTGTACGAAAAAGTTTCCCCAGGATGCATTGTGCCTGGAGGTTTCTAGCCCCGCCCCCATTTCTAGTGCAATATCCGCATTTTGGTTTACAAAATTTCCGCATTACGCAACGTCCCGGAGGAGGCATTAATTTTGTAAACCAAGGTATGCCTGTAGTGGATTTTGCTTATACATAGGCTGAACCTCACATATGAAGGGGTTCCCAGCTCAGATCAGGAATGCTCTCCATACACAACATAGGTAACTCCTGTGTACACGGCACATAAATAGAAAAATAATATGTGTGTGCAGGGGTTTGAACTGTGGTTGTTTCTACAAAACAGTAACTAGAAGGAGGTCTTGTGCTGTCAGTGTAAGTCTTATACTTGTTCAGATAACATACAGTAAGTGTCAAGCAGAATACAACATATTTGTCAAATATCCTGAACTGGCATCATTGCATTACAATAATATTGTAAAGAAAGCTTGCAGCCCATAGCTAATGCCAGAGTATTATGGGAGAGAAGTTGACTTCATTATATCTCCCATAGTGATTGGCAATGCATTATGGGAAACATGTTGTCTTTATTTTCTTCTTGGATGACGTTTAGAGTCTTCACTTCCATTGCAAGCTAGGTAAACCAAATTCAAGGCCTTTTTGCTTGCCAGAATCTCTTTAACAATTGTGAAAGCTAATAAGTGTATTAGTTACCATTTCAAATCTGCTGAGACCTAATCCACATGATGGTAGTATTCATTTCTGAGAATCGCAATAGTTCTAATGAACTGTGGCAGTTGCTGGCGATACCTCTTATTTCTAATGCAATTTGCTATTTTATGTACTGTTGGAGATCTAGATCTAGCTAGGTTAACAAAGAGCTGTGCACTCTGGTCTTGATTATTATAACTGAAATTAAATAGGCAAGAAGCCAGATTATATGGAGCAAAATAACCTATGAGTGCACTGGAGAACAAAAGAGACAATAACTGGAGTTTTACTTTTTGTCTCAAAGGAGGTTAGCTCTTCAGATCAACAGATGCCCCCTTTTTGTTGACTGGGTGACACTTCAGCTATGGCCCTTACGAGCAAACAGCACATGTGCATTCAGAACAATAATTTCTTTTGTGGCTCCTGTGAAATGTGCTGCTCCTTCTTGCAATCTGTATATTCTGTTATTTATTCTGCATATTCTGTTATTAAGAGGGGTACATAATCTTTCAAAATAATGTTTCTGTTCCATTTATATACCTTACCTTATGGGGTAATGGGGGAGGTGGCTTGATCTTGCATTTCAGGTAATGACAAGAACAGAGATGCAAAGCTTGTAGCCCTCCTGATAGTGAGGAAGTGCTGCTTCCATGAAGCTGGCTGGGACAGATGAATTACACCGGCATCTAGATGGCTACAGATCCCCCAGCCCTGCCTAAGAGAATCACTACTATTGCCTGAATAATGTGTATAGCCTCACTAGTTCCCACTAGGAATGTGTATTGGGACATGTAGTCTTGATACATGGCAACAGTAAACTGCACAGTGTGACATTATAACTGGGAGTGCAGAATTCATAGGATGCTGTTTTTTTAGGATATCCATATGGTGTTTACACTAATTCCATTTTCTTGTTGCGTCTTACAACATATTCACCATCACCATTGTCTTAGAACTGCAGAGCTGGAAGGGACTCTATGGATCATTAAGTCCAGCCGTGTCAAGGAGGCACAGTGGGGAATTGAACATACAACATCTGGCTCTGCAGTCAGATGCTTAAACCACTGACCTATCTATCCAGCAATAGAACATGCCAGATGCCCCAGTTCTGTCTGTTGAAGTTCTCTCGTTATACTCCACAATATTTGTAATCATCACTGAAGAACTGTGGGCAATCACTTTTTTAATACTATTTAATAGTAGACAGTCACATAGTTTAGTAGTAGTAACTTTATTAGGGTCAGAGACCAGTAAGCAGTCACATAGTTTGTTTTTCATCCACCAGGCTTATACAAATACCAGAATTCTTATTTAGTATCCTTTATGATTATGCAGATATGAAAAATGGTTTCAGATGCCTGAATTTCAGTATTCTGGAATGAAATGGTTAACTTTTAAAGGCTGAAACAAAAATTTTTGAAACACCATCTAGTGATAACATTATGCCACAACCCCAGGTTTTACTGTTTGTATGTTGCAAAAATGAATTCAATTCGTGTAGCTGCCTGAAGGTCATAGAACTGTAGAGCTTGGAGGGACTGCAAAGTTCAGCCCCTTGAAGGTACCTTGTCAAAAGCCTTGCTGAAATCAAAATACAGTCCATCCACTATGTTACCATTATCTGCCAATTTATGACTATCAGAAGCAGAAATGAGATTAGTTTTGCATGACCTGTTTTTGAGAAACCCATGCTGAGTCTTAGAAATCATAGTGTCCTTTTCTAAATCTTCACAGACTGACTCTTGAATGATCTGTTTGTTCTAGAACCTTTCCTGGTATTGATGCCAAGCTGACCATTCAGTATTTACCCAGATCTTCTCTGTCCCACTTTTCGAAGATGGAGTTGACAACAGATACATGGCTTTATTAAAGACAGTTGTATACAGAGTAGTTGTGCACACAGTAGTTGCAGATTCACTGTTATCTAAAGGGAGATCAAGACCGGTATTAATATTATGTGGAGTAGCGTAGGGAGAGATCTATGGATCATTAAGTCCAGACATGTCAAGGAGGCACACTGGGGAATTGAACATCCAACTCTTCATGGGGTCATGAAGAGTCGGATACGACTTAAACGACTAAACAACCACAAGGGAGAGATACTTGGTTGGATGCAGAGTTAAGACAGTCTCTGCCATGTTTCTAAATTGTGTTTGAACAATACCATTCTGCCTTCCAAGCTTCATATTGGATGTTTATATCTTCCAGATTTTTAGGGGGTATGGCTAGCATGTGTTCATGTTTCATTATGTGGAATGTATTGTTCCTTGATTTGATTAATATTGTAAGGATGTTAAGGTTTAGGCGATCTCTGAAAGGTTCTTCATGCTCCTATCTTCTCCCTGAGTTATTGCAGTTTATCATTAGGAGGTGGTTGTTGGAAATGCCTTGTTCTCATAATTAAGGGCTGTTTTGTAGAACTCAGCTGCCACATTGAGGTTCTGTGTGGTAGGTTTTGCCATCATAATTGTGTGTTGTGTCTCATGTGCTTTGATTGAACAACCGTGTATTGTGCTGAAGCATATGGAGAAGTTATCTCCATGTCATGGCAAACATTTTAGATTGCTGTGATACGAATCAAATTGCCCTAGATCATTTGGTAAGCCATTACACCGGAGTGATTCTAGATGTGATGATAGCCTTAATTACATTTAGTCATTATATCAGAATACCTCACCAGTTGTAATTGTGTTACATGAATGTTGAAGGTTAGGCGTTTTAATTTTTAAGATCTGTGCATGTTTTGAATATTTCTGTAACTTAAACATACAAACAAATGGTTACCTATAAAGTACATTTATTGTTGCCATTACAGAGATTTATTTATTTATTTATTTATTTGATTTATAACCCGCCCATCTGGTCTGGTCGACCACACTCTGGGTGGCTTCCAATAAGGTGTATATGATAAAACATAAGAATTTTACAAACAGTCCATAACACATACAATAATAAAACAAATAATAAATGAAAGAAAAAAATAAAGAAAGAATTAAATATTGACAGGAGTTAAGGCCTGAACATACAACCATGTTTTTAGTTGACTCTTAAAAGTGCCCAGTGTAGGGGGCCGCACGAATAACCAGAGGAAGGTTATTCCAGAGGCGAGGAGCCACCGCCGAGAAGGCCCGGTTTCATGTCCTTTCCTTCCGTAGGAGATCTGCTTGCCTCGGTTACTGCATCACACTTTTACCACAGCAGACACTCCATAAATAAAGGAATCAGGTAGAGTAGAAGTATGAACAAGCTGTCAACTGTTAAAAGCAGAGGAATTATTGATGAATGTTATTTTCCTTGTGTTTAGGTGACAGTTCAGATTCAAATGGATTAATACCTTAATTGTCTTATTTAATCTAATGAATTCATTCAGTCATAAGAGGTTACCCAATTGAACTAGAGTTGAAGTTTATTTGGACTGGATGTAGTCTATGGTAATATTTGGAATACTTAACCTTAATTTTTGAGAAATTAATAGACAGCTTGATTGGAAATACCTTAGTTGTACCCTCAAGAGGCATATTGATTAAATGAGGTGAGAAGACAGGCTGGAATAGTTTATTTTGTTATGAAATATTAAATAAACTTTTTTTAAAACTAGGTTTTCTTAAATAAGAAGTAAGAAAACAAACACGTTGAGTTGATTCTGAGGGTTGCCTTGACAGTGAATACTTACTGGAGCAAGAAAATACAGCTTTTAAATCAGGAGCACATGCTCCAACATTGAGGCTATCCAGGTTGACACTTATATGGCAGCATCATTCCTTGGTGATGGTTGCTATTGTTTGGAAAGCTCTAAGCTGTACTGTCTAGTTAAAAAAATGCAGAAAAAACATCAAAAGGATCTTGAGCGGTTTGCAATAAAATGTCATCTTCCAAAACATCTTCCCAAATTCATTTGACTCTCTTTTCAATAGACAATTCAGTATAGAGTGCTGAGCATGACAGTATTGATATACCTGGATTATACATCACTTGAACAGTTGTGGATACAGTCTGTCTGTTTCCCTTGATCTTAAAGCCATTGCTCTTATGAATGTTGTGCCTTCATAAAAAATGAAACTGAATTAGCCAGAATCCTATTAGTTAGCTATGGGGGTGTAAGTGTAGCTCATGAGTTTGTACTTGTATCCTTTGTCGCATGCCAGTTGTGCAAGTTGGTGCACAATGAGGATCACAAGTGGCAGCTCCCTAACCAGTGGCAATTTGCTGCTAGAGTTTACACCAGTGTTTCCCAAACTGCACTGTGGTGCCATGGGGCACTGGGAAATCCACCTGGGGGGCACAACAGAATGCTTTCATCCTTCCCTCTTGTTTCTTCAACCCTCTCCCAAAGTACCCTATAACACTTACTTGCAGTTTCTCTAGTCTGTGCATCAATGGAGAGAGGAAACCTTGGCCTAGAAATGGGTTTCCTGCCCTCCTGTTCTCAAGGGAGTCTTCTCTGCCTGCCCCTACCCCTGCAAGAATGCAACTTCTCAGTTTTTCCAGAAGTTGCTTCTAGGGGAGAAATCAGGCCACAGGGGATTTTCCTATCTGTATATAGCATATTATCTGGTACCATCTAGTGGCCGGAGCTGGTAATAGACCTTGGGAAGGTGTTTTAATTTTTTTTCCAAACAGTGCATAAGTGAAACCACGGATACTGATCCTGTGGATATTACAGTCTTACTGTACAGGGGAGCCGTGGCCAGTGGCCAATAAATAAAGGGAGCTGCAAGTCAAAAAGGTTTGGGAACCACTGGTTTACACCATTACACTTGGACTGGTATGACCATCATGTAATGAAAAATGAGAATGGCGCTTCAGTCTCTCAGAGATCGAAACAATATGAGGAATTAAGAATGAAAATGTTTTGCAAATACAGCATCTTGTCAGAAACGCATGGTCAGAGCATCATATAATATACAGAAAACAAAACTAATTACCAAAGGATATGCTGCAGTATGGTGAACATATTCTAGGTTGAACGGTTGAATTACCTCAGGATTGACAAACCCCATTCTATGCACCGCTGTTTTCCAACCTTGAAGGAATTTCATGGATTGTATCTTAACAAGTTTACTTGGTTTGCAGCTGTTGCTGTACAGGTTATCTGGTGGGGCTGAAACCCCATCTGATTCACTCCTCTCTTGGCACATCTCCAACAATGTTCACCTGATCATGCATAAATTTACTTTATGATATTGGTGTGAAATGTTAGAGATAAGACAGAGGAAACCATTGGGACATCTCTGTTGATTATTACTTTGTTAGTGCAGGGATTTAAGTTTTGGGCTAGTGCAATGCCAAATTATAATGTAAAACCAGATTATAGATCCTGACGGTTAGCTATTCTAGTTGAGGTTATCCACTTTTTCTAGGGAAGTAAAACTATTTTACCAGCAGCTGGTCTCCAGATGTCTCCCTTTCTTGTGCTGCACTAGTGATAAGACATTGAAATTTTTTGCTAGTAACTCCTCTGATGCACAGGGGTAGTTTACTTCTATTCATTAAATTAGTTGCTCTATTTCATTACAGCAAGTTCAGTAGTCTGGTTGGTGATTATGCAGAAACCAGTTTGCAAACTTTTGCATTCCTAAAACCAATGTATTTTAGTATTATCCTTTTGATGACTTTGCTTGAGGGCTATTAGTGCATTGTGTTAGAATCAGTTCCCACAATTTGATACTGGCAGTGTTTTGAAAAATAAGTATGAAAGAAAATTCTGGTGTATCACTTTCAGATTCATTCTCATATGTAATCACTTTGTGATCATTACAATAAAATGTTATTTTTGCTTAAAAAAAAATCCTCATGTCTAGATTCTTGCTATACAGGAACACCTCTTGCAGCTATAGGTCTAAAAAGAAGTTACCCAACATTACTCAAAATGTGGCATTCTGCAAATACATTCCACTGGACAATTCCAAAGCCTGGCTCTTCATCTGATCCCTTTGGTGCTGTTCCAGTCTGAGCCACTTATATTCCCGTGTTACCTGATTTCATTTGAGAAGATGAGGCTGCCAAACCAGATATTTTCCTTGGGAACACTAACTCTTATCCTGTAACTTTTCATCAGGCACAGCAAAAGAAAAGATTTATGAACTTTATAAGACTGAAAAGTTTCACTTACTTGCTAGCCAAAAATAATGTAAAGGCATATAGTACTCGCTTTTGTTTTCAAAAAAAGTTTGTAATTAGGAGCCCATATTTTGGTTTGATTTACAATGTTAGCTTGGTATCCAATTAGCAATAATAGTGTTCGTTTAACTAAACACATATCCTTCCAGAATTATGCAGACTTTCCAGTTACCGTGCTCTGATGAAGTTATAACTAGAGACTTGTAAAGTAGTGCATAGTTTATAAAGGCAATATATTCTTAACTGCCTTGCCCTTCAGTATGCTAGCAAGCTTCATATGCTCTCTGTGTTATATAGGGACCTATTAAAAATGAAAGATGTATAAGGTGATTGAAAAAGTATGTCAGAACATATTTTATGTGTTTTCTATGCAATAGAGTTAGTCCTCCAAAACAAGCAGCGAGGCATACTTCTTTCAGACATTATTCGAAGATGAGCTTAAGCTCCAGCCTTGTGTCTATGCTTGGCAGCGTTGCAGGTCAAAGTGACATTATGCAACTTGTCTCCAGATGTGTAGGAGTATCATGCAATTATAGCTGTCCTGGATTGCTTAATTTTCCTCAATGAGCACTGTTGAGTTTAGTCTGGCAGAAGAATTTGCAGTGGTACATCAGTGTTTTGAGTGGAACTAAATTCGCTAAGGAATAGTATGTGAATGAAGTTGCGATGTAGGACACTTCAACTGTGCATTGCTGCCAGATGTGTTGGGGCATGCTAAGTGCCACTACATCCAAAGCAAATAACTGGAGGAATGAGACCTCTTCATTCAAAGCCATGATTAATTTCAAGGAGAAGGGGTACTGAGCCTACAGCATCTGTCTGGATACAAATCCACGTCTGATTTGCAACCCTTCCCCCCTAATCTTTGATATGAGGGAATTCTCCGTGTTTATTCATTCATTTGAGATGCAATTCATCTCATCAAATCATGTTCAGGAACACTTTTGTCTTTTCTGTCTTCAGACTGCTAGAAATCAGAATATGCATGTTGTGACCATGTTCAAATTAATGCCATTCAGTGTGTGTGTGTGTGTGTGTGTCTGTGTGTGTGTCTGTGTCTGTGTCTGTGTCCGTGTCTGTGTGTGTATAACTGTTGCAGCATTAGCACTTAAAAAGTTTGCGTACACACCCACATGTACGGATGGGTGCACATGCTCACATAGTCTTGCTCACTCAGGAGTTTAGCACACACAATATTTGGTATTTATGTAAGATCTAGAACCATAAGAGGCATTTTGTATGTTAATTCTCAGTATATCCCACAGTGTCCAAAATACATATATATTCCACTACATGGACATATGTTTGGATATAGAGGTGTGTGTGTGTGTGTGTGTGTGTGTGTGTGTGTGTGTGTGTGTGTGTGTATTGAATAGAACAAAATTATATATGTATGTGTGTATTTAGTTTATAATTAAGTATTTACTGTATATACTCAAGTATAAGCCTAGTTTTTCAGCACAGTTTTTTTTGCTGAAAAAGCACCCCCTTCAGCTTATACTCTAGTGTCAAAATTACATGTTCTCCCCTGCAGTGCAGGTGTTCTCCAGACTCCCCTGCTCATCTACGGGTGCCTGCAGCCTCTGTGGGTGGTCTGATGACCCGGGTGAAGTACACTGCATTTCCACTTCCAGGACACTTCCATCCTCCTCCTCCTTCTGCATATTCTATGTACCCACCTTCTTCCTCCACCCTTCATCTCCTTCCATCTTTTTTCGCAGTAGTGGAGCTGTAGATAAGCACAGCATCTGGTATGAGCCCTCCCTCCGCAGGCAGTGAAGTGTGTCTCACAGCTCAGAAGGGCAGATCTTCAAAAACATTTAATCTACTGATGCCTCAATTAATGTAATTTTATTGGTATATATTTATAGTTTTGAAATTTACCAGTAGCTGCTGCATTTTCCACCCTCGGCTTATACTTGAGTCAGTAAGTTTTCCCAGTTTTTTGTGGTAAAATTGGGTGCCTCAGCTTATATTCAGGTCGGCTTATACTTGAATATATATGGTATTTGCTATATTTTAATCCCATCATTGCTCTTAAGAGCTCATAGTGCCCTACTCCAGCATTATGCTCACAACAACCCTGTGAGATAAATGAAGGTAGTTGAGAATTTGACCAGCCCACGGCCAAAGAAATTGTATTTTATACCTCATATATACCCTCATCATAACTTAGAAATAGAGGGGCAGGGTGTTAGCCTCAGGTTATAGGATTCACATTGAAGTTTATATAACTTCCTTCATTGAGGAGCAGCATGACCTCTACCTGTGGCTTGTTATATACTAAGCTCATACAAATTTGATATAAAACTGCTCATTAAGGGTTTTTCAATTATATATTAACTAAAGCTATCTGACCAGAACAATTTGTATCACATCTTGTTCCTGTAAGAAGTTGCCTACTTCTGCAGTAAAACTTCTTTTTTTAAAAGTTCTATAACTTTAATTCCTTGTTCTATTAAAGTTCATTGTGGCTTTAAATGGTATTGGGGAAAGGGCATGTTTGACTTTAGAGAGACTGTGATCTTTAGAGATATCCACAATCTTTAGTTACCGCAAACTTTCTTGGGTATTGAGCAGACAAGGTAAATGTATATCTTTTCTAATGAGGCACAGTATAGTTTTTAAATAGTTTATATCCAAGTTGTTCTTAGTTTTTCTATACTCCTAATTTCTAAATGACCTGTTATTTGTACCATATGCTTCTCTGAAGTCATTGTTTCACAGTACAGCAAAACATATACATAAATAATCTGGCAATTTAATATGAGTCTGTGATTTGATTTCACTCACTGTCAATCTACTACCACTCACTTAAGCTGAAAACAAAATAGAGCCAAACCATGTAATTAAATCATCAATGATGTCCTGGAATGATATGGATGTAGTGGAGGAGTAGAGATAATGAATACTCTTGTAGCACGTTCAGTATGCAGTTGGCATTTAATTTGTTGGCAAATAAATACTAAGAAGGAACAAACAGCTTATAGAAAGGTTTTTCTTGGCAGTGTCATGGTTCAGAGAATGTCTCCCATCATGTCTCTTTTGCATGCCCTTTTTAAATAGCAGCTAAAAACAGATCAGGAATCAGCACAAGGAGGTGGTGCTGTTTAAAGAAAGATAACAAAAGGCACATCTTAAGAGATTCTCTGAATTGTGATCTTGTATCTATATAAAACTAATTTGCAGGACCAGTACCTAATCACAGAATAGTATATACCTTTCTCTTACAAAAATACATTCTTCTTTTAAAAAACGCACCATCCTAGTCCACTGGGAGGAAGCCTCTAAAGCAGTGGTCCTCAACCTTGGGCCTCCAGATGTTCTTGGACTACAACTCCCAGATGCCTATACCACCACCTCTTCTGGCCAGGATTTCTGGGAGTTGAAGTCCAAGAACATCTGGAGGCCCAAGGTTGAGGACCACTGCTCTAAAGGATCAGATAGCAACCCCCACCCTCAGTCACTAATTGTCAGAAAAATGTAGTGTGTGGAAATATGGTTTGTACCTTCTCAAAACTACTCTTATGTAGCTGGTTTCTCTGTTCCAAACAACTGGGCTTATCTTGATCATATGGGAGTCATGGAAATCTTTATGGAAAAATATAGGCAACACCTTACTTTTATATTTGGATTTTATTTTGTTATGACCACACAGCTGCCCTTTAATGGAAATCTTTGAAGCAAACAAGACTAGGGACGTGCACTTTAGCTTTTTTGGACTCAAACTCCCAAAATTCCCCAGACAGAATTCTGAGAGTTTCAGCCCTCAGACATACACCTACAGACATCTACATTTCACTCAGCTCTGGGGCTGCATAGCCTTATCTGGCTTTGCTTCTTCTTCACAAAAAATAGAAAGTTGCTGTGGTGCGTTCTGAAAGTCATAGTCTCACTGCCCATTAGGCTCCACAGAGGTTCCTCCCAATGAGCTATGACTCCCAGGAAGCAGCACAACAGCTTCTTCTTTTTTTAACAACAGAAATAAAGGTTGGAGAAAGCCATGTACCCTCTCACAGGTGGGCCCTTCTTGAGGTGAGCAAAATGCATGTGTCTGTCACGGTGTGCTTATGGGATGAAACTCCCAGTATTCTGCTTGGAGTATTTTAGGAGAATTCTAGGAGTTGGGGTCCAAAAAAACCTAAAGTGTGCACCCCTAATCAGAAGTTTCATCAATACCATATTTTGCTGCAGGGTGCAACCCAATTGCGGGCTTTGATATGGGAGAGGTTTGGTCTGTGTATGTTTACAGCTCATTGTTGCTCATACCTTTGAGGCTGAGTGTGTAGGGAGAGGATCTCCCTCTTTAAAAAGTTAGTGCTTTTGTGGTGTGAGAACAGCACAATCAATTCTTATAGGTCCAGTTACACTAAGAGAAATGATAATTTCCTGCTAAAACATTATTTTCTTTGCGGGCAAGCAGTTGTGCAGGGCCACATGCAACCTATCTCATTCTGAGTTTGTCAAGGCGCATATTTATTGAGCTAGTTTGCCATTTTTCCACAAAAGCTCAATTCCCTAGTTTTGGGTGCTTTCACACTAGGTTTTTCAGCATACAGGGTCCACTGTACCACCTATTGCCTGTATGTCAGAATGCTTTTATTGCAATTTTTTTTGGAAAACAGTATATTGCAGTATATTTTTTTCCATTAATGTTTATTGATTTTAAAATATCCTTTCAGCACTAATCTTTAAAAATTGATTTTAAAACAAACATTGGCTTTCTAATTGGCACTGTTTCACCGTCATATTAATTCTTTTACTGAATTTTGAATTAGTTTTACAACACTTTTTACCCTGCTTTTAAAAACTGAAAGTAATTACAAGGCTTTTTACCCTGCTTTTAAAAACTGAAAGGAGTTTTTCATTATTTTAAAAATTATATAGGTGCAAATTATGGGGTTGGATTTAAAAATGATTTGAAAAATGGTTCTCAGAAGAACCAGTGTGGTGTGGTGAGAATGTTGGGTTGAGCTTCGTTTGGGAAAGCTGGTTCTGCTACTTACTAAGCCATGAAACTGCCTCTGGGCCTGTAACTCTCTGTCAGTCTGACCTGCCTGCTAGGATCAGTGTAAGAATTAAGAAGGGAGTGGGAGCTGTTTACCCCAAGAGATCATGGCAACAAAGGCAGAAGATAAGTCCTGCTACTTAGAATAATCATAACTTGTGGTCTGTTCCTCTGGGGTACAGAAAGCATCCTTGCCACAATCCTCAAAGTGCATGCCTGCCTGCCTGTACCCAGGCCAGTGTGTGCTTGCACCCCCAAGAATCATTACAGAAATTGTTTACTGGAAAGAATCTGAAACGTACAGTTTACATTAAGCAACAGGATTTTGGCCATTGTGTTTTAGGCATGGGATTTTGGGGCTACAAACCCCATAGTTCTCTATTCTGGGAGTTCCAGCTGACATGCAGGCAACGTACCCTCTAACTTTCAGCTCTGCTGGGCTGGGCTCCGCCTTGCATGCGACTTTGCTCCTGCATGTGCGTGACTCCACCTCCTGCACATGGGGTTATGTTGCAACTGCAACCTAATGCGATTGCTACGCAGAGGGGGAAGAGTTGCATGGAGTCAGGGAGAGGCACACGTATGTGTGCCTGACTTAGGGGGAAGCTCGGATAGAGGCACTTACTATATGCGGGTCATCTGGGAGGAGGCCCTAAGCTACAAGGCTTTGTGACCTAACTACAGTAGACTTAAATGCATTAGCTTCCTGTTCAAAAAAGATGTGTCTACACATCTATGTTATACTATGAGAATATGGTGATTCTCTATGAGAATATGCAGATCTATGTGTAACTTACAGAAAGACTTGCAACAGTTACAATGCAGGTTTCACCAGCTGTTGTTGTTTAGTCGTGTCCGACTCTTCGTAACCCCATGGATCAGAGCACACCAGGCCCTCCTCTCTTCCACTGCTGGAGTTGGGTCAAATTCATGTTGGTAGCTTCGATGACACTGTCCAACCATCTCATCCTCTGTCGTCCCCTTCTCCTCTTGTCTTCACACTTTCCCAACATCAGGGTCTTTTCCAGGTAGTCTTCTCATGAGATGGCCAAAGTACTGGGCCTCAGTTTCAGGATCTGTTCTTCCAGTGAGCACTCTGGCTTGATTTCCTTCAGAATGGATAGGTTTGTTCTCCTTGTAGTCCAGGGGACTCTCAAGAGCCTTCTCCAGCACCACAATTCAAAAGCATCAATTCTTCGGCGGTCAGCTTTCTCTATGGTCCAGCTTTCATTTCCATACATCACTACAGGAAAAGCCATAGCTTTGACTATGCAGACTTTTGTTGACAAGGTGATGTCTCTAGTTTTTAAGATGCTGTTTAGGTTTGTCATCGCTTTCCTCCCAAGAAGCAGGCGTCTTTTAATTTCGTGATTGCTGTCACCATCTGCAGTGATCATGGAGCCCAAGAAAGTCAAATTTTCACTGCCTCCATAATCCAAGTTTATGCACCAACCACCAATGCTGAGGAGACTGAAACTGATCAATTCTATGAAAACTTACAACACCTTCTAGAACTGATACCAAAGACAGATGTTCTTTGGAATGCTAAAGTAGGGAGTCAAGAGATAAAAGGAACAACAGGGAAGTTTTGCCTTGGATTTCAAAACGAAGCAGGGCAAAGGCTAAAAGAGTTTTGTCAAGAGAACAAGCTGGTCATCACAAACACTCTTTTCCAACAACACAAGAGGCGACTCTACACATGGAAATCACCAGATGGGCAATACCGTAATCAGATTGATTACATTCTCTGCAGCCAAAGATGGAGAAGCTCTATACAGTCAGCAAAAACAAGACCTGGAGCTGATTGTGGCTCTGATCATCAGCTTCTCATAGTAAAATTCAAGCTTAAACTGAAGAGAGTAGGAAAAAACACTGGGCTAGTCAGGTATAATCTAAACCAAATCCCTTATGAATACACAGTGGAAGTGAAGAACAGATTTAAGGTTTCACCAGTATAAAACACCAAATCCACCTTGTGTACTTTTAAAATCAGAATTTATATGTTTCAAATCCATTTTTTAAACTTCTAAAAATCTCCTAAGGTCCAAAAGCAGTGCTGGTGCTCTTAAATACTGTATTAAAGAGAGGGTCAATGAAACATGTTAACAATTATAATTTATACAGTGGCTACTGTACATATAAAGCAAAATGCCTTTACACCATGTATTGTTTTTCTTTCTCCCTTGCAGTTTACACGTGTGTCCATCTGTTCATTTGTAGTTGAAACAGGGTCAATACTGGAGTGGAATAAAGTAGCTACTTGAACATATAAGATTTTTACACATTAGGACTGAGTGCAATTTCTCCAGGAAACTTAGGTTAATGCCTCTGCATTAACCTAAAATTTTCATGAGATCTTATAGCATCATATTTTTCAGTATTTGCTCTCCATTTTATGTGAGTATTTGCAGGTGCAAATAAGTCTGTTACATTTAATAGCTTAAGGGTACAATGCAGGAAAAGTTTAACTTTAGTTCAGTTAATTTCAGTGGGAATGAGTTGAGGCTGACTTTTGCAAGATTTTGCCTTACGGCTACAATTTCAAAACTGCGTTCCTTTGTATATTTTCAGTAGCTTGGGTGCATACACTTCAGTCTCTTGTGTGTGTGTGTGTGTGTGTGTTTGTGTGTTTGTGTTTGTGTTTAAGCAAACCCTGTTGTCTGATGGGGTTTACGTCTGTGTAAGTTTGAACTGAATGTCAGCTATCTAGCTAAAACTGGCCTCATATGGGCATAACATAAAGCCAGTTTTATATAATATGTTAGCACAGATGTTAATGTCGAACTATGTTTTGTCGCTACTTTTGTAGGGAACTTGCTTTATTTTCTTGGCCACTTGGTTGTCCTTTTCAGAATTTTTCTAATCCCTGCACCTTCTCCTTGAGATGGAATGACCAGAACTGTATTACAAGTGTGATGTATCATAGTTTTTGTATCAAGGTGCTATCATTCTATATGATCTCTCCTCCACCAATTCCCTTTTCTAATAATTACTGTACTAGCACAGGATTTGTCTTTCTTTCAGGAACTACACATTGGTTTATTTATCACACCTCAAGATATATTTTCTGGTTGTTATTGTTATGTGTTGTCAAGTTGGAACTGATTTATAGCTACCTTAACAGAGTTTTCAAGGTGAGATATCTAAGAAGTTATTTTACCAGTTCCACTTCCCCAGTCAGCTTCTGTGGCTGGGTGGGAATTCGAATCCTGTTCTCCAGAGTCCAAGTTTGTCACTCAGTCCACTACACCACACTGGGAACTCTTTCCAATTCTCTTAGATAGAGTATGGTGTTAAGAAAAGTAATATATGATTAGCAACTTCACATTTCAGAAATCTTGGACAATTGATGTCTGGATCCAATGATTTCTTAGTTTTAAAAATTTGTCTATAAGCCAGAGAACCTTGTATCTTACCAACTCTGTTTGATCAGTTCTTTATATTCATTCCCTTTAAAAAAATCAAATCATGGTGAACAAAAGTCTGCCTCACATCTTCCACAGTAGATAATTCAACTTCTCTGCCATTTCCCTGTCTTTCCTTTTTTATCACACATTTTGCTCCCTTCTTTTAACTGTCTGATTTCCTTTCTATTTTTCTGCTTTTGGGTTATTTAATTTCTTTTGCTCTTGTTTTTGATATTTTTAATGGTGTGGTCCTCAACTTCTCCTCTTTCCCCTTTTTGTTAATTGACATTGTTTTGTGATTGTTTTTGTTCATTTTTGTTTGTTTTTCTCGTTCGGGCAAGACTTCCAATTTTCTAAAGGAGGTTCCTGTCCCCAGCTACTTTCATTGGTGTGCAAATCTTGGATTTTTCCATACCTTTCCTACCTTATAAATATTTGGGTCACTAGAGAAAGTAACAACTTGGGCTTAGTCACTTTGAAAGGTATTTATATTTTGGTAAAGATGCACAACAAGAAATGAAAAGTTTTCTTTTAAAGACTTGCTAGCTAGAATAGAAATTAATGTACTTTTAATTTATTTCACACTGCTTCCTTTTCTTTTTATTACTTGTAATACTTTTTACATCAACACTCACATTTCATCTGTGATCTGTTTAGAATATAAACTCTGATACTAAACATTTTAAGGTGAGGGTCCTGCTGGCCAGTATCCTGTTGAGTTACATGACTACAAAGGGGTGATTGCATACACTTTCCTCTAGCTTCAGCAGGATCCTTTATGTGAGCCTGGTCTTAATGTAGTTGTGAGATGTGTTTCATGACCTGTTTCATGACCAGCGTCATGCTGGAGCAGTAAGAATTGAGTTGAAGTTGAGGCTGTTAAACATGAGGCTGTTTGTGATGTGAGAGAAAGGTTCAGCTCCTGAAGATGCTGGGATATTTACGAAGTACTGCAAGCAGAAATTGCTTTCTTTCAGTATTCTAAGTCTGGGTGAGGAGCGCACGTTAACATAGATTTGAAGATACATTTAAAAAACGCTGCTCAGTTAATTGCACAGCCACTTTAAATGTTCTGGAAGGACAAGGTAAAGTGTATCAATTGCCGTGTAGTGCAGTTTTTCTACATGGTTTTCTTCTCTACTGAAGTAGTATTCTTCTATCGTACTTGGGACATGCTGTTGCTTGAAATTATATGCTGCTAAAGGCCAAACTAGATATGACAGCTCAGACGTTTTGTTTTCTTTTGAGGGAAGCTAATCCCTCACAAACTCCTAAATGCTTCTATTTACTTGCTTGGTTTTTTAATGTGATATTTTCTCCAAATTGCTCAGGTAGTGTATATGATCTCATTTACTCCCCCATTCCTTCTTAGGGTAGCAAGATGAAAAAGAAGACAGGATTCCTGCTCCTACCCAAACGTCACTTGCTGACATTTCCCCATCCAAAGAACTATTAAAAGTACAGGAGCTCTGGCCCCTTTTTCATCAGATCACCCTACTCTTTTTTTATTCTCACAGTAGCCCTTGAATATAAATCAATCTGTGAGAGACAGTGAGTGCAATAGGGTCAGCACCATGCAATTTGCTTACTGGATATTTAAACCTGGCTCTCTCCTCTTCTAGTTTACCACCTGAATTATTAGCATCACACTGGTCCAAAGTTTCTGCTTCACCTGAAGCCATTTCTAGTATTGGAACATGATCAAGGGGAAAGTCAGTTAGGGAATAGATTATAGAGAAACACACTGTGAATGGCACAGAGTTTGGCATCCCTCTCCAACGTGACTTAACTTGCTCTAAAAACTCAAATTCGTTTCTCTAAGAAAGATGGCTGGGACAAATTTTTAAGCAGATCTGTTCTCTAATAATCTAAAATGCAAGGAATTAAATAAAACGAATCCTACTATCGCTGTAGTTTCATGCTCTGTAACTCAAAGATTATTAGCAATTCAGTGTTGGAGACAAGAATATTCCTACAATAGTGATTGTGACTGGGTTTGTTAGAAATTTAAAGCAGCTCCTCTCTTTTGGCGGAAAATGGCGACTCAGCCTCTTTTGAAATATTAACAGATTTATTTGGTTTAACGTTTGGTGATTCCACAACAATTTCTACGGGTTCAAAACAAGTGAGATCTGGCAACTGTCCAAAGTGTGAAGATGAGAACTCCCTCTGTAAATTGGCAAGGTTCCTTGAGGGGGTGGTCGAAAACATTCCCGGTCAGTGGGTTGCCTCTTTGGAGCACTCTGAACCGCGCAAATTGTCCCACAGCAAGGGTGTCTGGCCCAATCTCCCTCTGGTGGTGGTTGGCTGGAGGATTGGTCTGGTTGGATCACCTTCCTCAAGTGACCTGGTCCCTGCGGAAAGACCACAACTGTCCATTCTAGTGCCTCTGTTGATGTTCCCTTTCTCTTTGACAAGTCAGGATTAGGCAGTAATCCTCCTATCTTCAAATTCAGGAAATCTTCTGATAACCCGCTTACTGTTTCATATCTCTGTTCACCTTTTTCTCTCTCTCTACTTTTCTCCTCTTTCCTTATCTCTCCCCTGGATATACTAAAAACTCTCCTTCCCCTTTCAGCTTTTATGTCCTCCTCCCATACTGGTATAATTAACTCCTCCTCCTTTTCTCCTTCTCCACCAGACAGATTTCAACTTTCTCTTCTCTTTCTTCTACAATCAACTCTTCCCATTCTATTATTTCCCTCTCTCCTATCTCCGGTGTCTCTATTCGTGAGGACAGCTCACTCTGTTCCTTCTCTCTTTTTCCTATCTCTCTTTCACAGTGACCCCAGACTGTTGTACAAGCTTGTGCAACAGTATGCTGATAGCCCTTTTTACTCAGAAGGAGGTTTTGGGAGGTGGTGATTTCGGTGGTGATTTTCACACATTACATACATATTTAATCTTTTAATTGGCTTTTATTTTCCATTCCTGGTAGATCATTTAATTTCTAATAATTGGAAAGGCAAAGAACTACTCAGGAAGCTCAGACCGAAAACTTTCAAGTCCCTGCTTGTTCCTGCAGCTTGATCATTTGCATTAGCAAATCACTATACAGTACATTTAACCTATATTTCAGTGTTGTGTATATTTCTAACTTTTTTTTGTAGTGGTGTTGTCCAGTTTTACCTTGGGGAAGAGCACCTCATTTCGTTGCACCCACTTGTGAGTGCAATGACAAATAAATTTCTTATGTCTTATGTCTATTTTGATGTCAGGTTGAAATGTAGCTGTGAGCAACTTGGATCCATGATATTGTACATATAACGTAGGTGCTTTGTTTTACAAATATGGTTGCAATATCTGTAGCATTTGAGTATATAAACATTTCAATAATGTTTGTATAAAATTGTGTCTCTTTGGGAGGTGTTCTTCTTTACTTGAAAAGGTGCCAATTGTCCTTCTGTTGCATGAAACAAAGACAATACATGAGCCCCCGGTTTTTATATTTTTTTGTTAAAGGCAATCTAAACATGCAACTATATCTGTCATCTCTGTTAGTTTTTGTCTATCTTGAGCCCACTGAAGCAAGCAAGTAAGATGTTTAGTATTTAATTAAAAGCATAAATCTGAAGCAACTGTTGGACAGGAATGCGAATCCTCAAGAATGGTGGCTAGGCCTAAGCTTTTAACATACCATCTGAAAAAATCTGACTTTACAGCAGCATCTGGGAACTGTCTTTATGTTTCCTTTATCATTTTAATTCCTTTCGCATGGAACAACACAATTTGGAAAGGGTGGGGGCAGAACAATGGCATGTATTGTATTATCTGAAAAGCACTGTAGTTGGAAAATGCTTGCTTCTCCAGGAACCAGAGAACTTCTTCTGCACTTATCAAGGGCCTGCTGTTGGTCAGAAGGTCAGAAGGAAGTTGGATCAGTGCAAATTAGTAAGAATGCAGCCTAATGTTTGCAGTATTAATGTCTGGAAATCTTACTCTTCTGCTCCTTTCAGTGTTTGGCCAGGGGATTGTAATTTTGCATTAACAGAGAAATATGGATAAAGAATCTGTTTGAATTATTAAAATATAAAAAGGAGATTCTTAATTGCTAATCTAAATTAGCACCATATAAATTGTTGGTTTAAGCTGCAAGTGGGCAAAATACAGCCCCCAAATTTTGGAAAAGCCCCATATCCTCCCATAACTCCCAGAGGCAATAAAATAAACAATGGATTTTTCGGCTCTTGAAAGCATAAAAACAGAAGTGTGTGATTGTGTGTTGCGACTTCAAGTCCTCCCCATAACCAAAACATCAAATCTAGGAATGGATGTATGGTCATTTTGTATTTGACTACTTTATATATATACTTTATACAGAATTTCACCCGAAGCACTCCCTGCCAGGGCTGGTAATGGCTAAAGATGGCCAAATATATATATGTAGCCACTACCAGCCCTGGCAGGGAGTGCTTTGGGTGAAATTCTGTCTCCTCAGTATCCCCAAAGATATCCTGATCTAAGCCCCAGATTTAAGGGAAACAGTATAATTACATGAAACCACTTTTAGGACTTGTTCCTGGGACTTGAAATGCCGTAGCAAGGAGATGTTAAGAATTAACAGTTCCATAATGAAAGCCCACTGCTAGAAGGAGAGTTTTTTGTTTGTACATTGAGTATAAAATGGATAATATCAGACAGGTGAATGCCTGGTGTCATCCTTGTTGGCACATTGGTGTTCTCCGGAGATCAATTTGAGGAAACATTTATTCAAATTAATCACATGACCTGATCCAATTCAATACATAGGGTATGTACTGTGGATTTTTAAAGTTTTCTCTTCCACTGATAGCAGAGAATACAGAGTTTCATATACAATACCGGATCAAAGAAACTGCAATAGTAAATGTTTCTGTTAGGAACTGGTTCTGACACATCACAGATACACAACAATAAGTTCCTTCACAGCTAAATTACCAGCTATGGAGTTGTAGCCAGCAGCAAAAATCAGGTCGCTGTGACATTTCCTCATTGTACTAAATTAATGTTTCCATTATCTTGTTTATGATCTCTGTTATATCACCCGTACAAGTCCCTTTCCTCGTTTCACAAGGGCATGGATATTTGTTGGGCATGAATTAGGATGAATGTCCAACATTTACTCTGTAAACCTCTTGTGAATTTTTTTTACTTTTATCTCTGCTTCCTATTTCTTTCTCAAAATGTAAGCAAATTATTATGTGGAGCTGGCCAAACAGGTTTGGCAAAGAGATTAGTTGTTTTTTGTTGTCACTTTAGATGTTCATATAAATAACCAGAGTGAGGTTGTATCTAGGACATCTGTGTCAACAGATACTATATGTAAACACAAAGCTTAGAAACACTTTTTCTGGCCAGGGTGGCAGTGCATATGCTAGTGGCCATCTCAGCAGAGCTTTGTATAGCCTTTGTTTGCTGTGTACAAGGAGCCCAGTACAGGTGGGGGACTTACATTTCTTGATGTTGGTTTCCCTGTTCTTATTCCCAACTTTGCCAAGTGTAGTAAGGCAGATAATATGTGACTCTCCAGATGTTCGATGGAAATGCCCATCAATCTTACTCAACATCTGGATTCCAACATCTGGAAGACCACATGCTCCCTATCCCTGACATATGCAAACAGGTGTTGAACACATAGTCATTGACTGGATCTAGCTGCTAGGGTTACATAGTTACATCTCTAAACATAAAATCAGAAATAGCATTAATAGTTTGAAAAACTACTGGAGAACTTGTCGTACATATTACATGCAACACATGTAAGCTCACATTGTGCACATAAATGATGATAGTTTTCTTATTCACCATTTTTTATTCTACTTTGAGAAATGTGACATTTGGAAGTGAATGGCATGCAAGAATGCTGTAATCTAATAGCAGAATCCTTTCTGGTTATATTTCTCCATTTAGCTGCTGCTCTTTATGGTTTGCTTTCACCCGAAGTGCCTGCAGGCTGCACTCTTATGTTTAAGGGCTGTGATTTTGTCATGGTACATTCTGAGGAAAAATCATGGATTAGTCATGGTTTTTTAAAACATTTATGAAGAACTTAAGAAAATCACAAAAAGTCATCACTATTTTGTTCTGTGTGTCCATATACACGTCATACTATGGGACATCTGATGGCATATTATTTTATAAATTTTTTAATGTACCCATATGTCAGAATAACTATGCTATGTGCCGTTAAGTAAAAACATACCCTAATAGGACTTTGAAAGTAATTGAGATATTTATAAAGTGACTGGGTAGGACCCTCATAGGGCGGTGGTTAAATTGTAGTATATCTGCCAACTCTCTGCTCATGACTTGGGTTCAATCCCAGGTAGCCAGTTTGAGGTTCACTCAGCCTTCTATCATTCTGAGGTTGGTAAATTGAATTCCCAGTGAGCTGGGTGAGGGGCAATGTACAGCCTGCATAATTAAATTTTGGAACAGCCAAAGAATGCTTTAAGCAGTATCGGGGGGTGTATATAAACAGCCTGCTTTTTTCGCTTTGCTTTTTCTAGTTCTAAGTCCTAGTCCATCACTTGATGGACATTTGGTATCTCAGAGTGAGTGTAGCATGGTATTTTAGTTCAAATATTAAATGTTCCCAGCTATTTTTCCACTAGTAGTTTGTTGGAATCCTGTTTTGGCATGTAGGATGTTAACGTTTGAGCATGTTGTCAATTAAAACATGTGTCATCCCATGTTTGTAGGCTGATATGTATGTTCTCCGTAGACCTCCATTTTATCCTAGCTGCCATCCTGTGAGATTGTCTAAACTGAGTTGTTGTTGTTTAATTGTTTAGTCATGCCTGATTCTTCGTGACCCCATGGACCAGAACACGCCAGGCCCTCCTGTCCTCCACTGCCTCCTGGAGTTGGGTCAAATTCATGTTGGTCGCTTCGATGACACTGTCCAACCATCTCATCCACTCTGTCGTCCCCTTCTCCTCTTGCCTTCACACTTTCTTAACATCAAGGTCTTTTCCAAGGAGTTTTCTCTTCTCATGAGATGGCCAAAGTATTGGAGCCTCAGCTTCAGGATCTGTCCTTCCAGTGAGCACTCAGGGTTGATTTCCTTCAGAATTGATAGGCCTTCTCCAGCACCACAATTCAAAGCATCAATTCTTCAGTGGTCAGCTTTCTTTATGGTCCAGCTTTCATTTCCATACATCACTACAGGAAAAACCATAGCTTTGGCTATGCGTACTTTTGTTGGCAAGGTGATGTCTCTGCTTTTTAAGATGATGTTTAAGTTTGTCATCACTTTCCTCCCAAGAAGCAGGAGTCTTTTAATTTTGTGGCGGCTGTCACCATCTGCAGTGATCATGGAGCCCAAGAAAGTAAAATCTGTCACTGCCTCCATATCTTCCCCTTCTGTTTGTCGGGAGGTGATGGGACCAGTGGCCATATCTTAGTTTTTTGATGTTGAGCTTCAGACCATTTTTGCACTCTACTCTTTCACCCTCATTACAAAGTTCTTTAATTCCCCCTCATTTTCCGATCTATTTTTGCAATCGCTAATGCGATTGCATTGTGATGTTTTGAATGGGAAAACATCGCATTGCGATGATCGGTAAGCGTTTCGCTTACCAATCTTTGCATTGCGATGTTTTTAGAACAGCTGATCGGCGGTTCCAAAATGGCCGCCAGGTGCCCAAAATGACCGCCGCAAGCATTTTTGTGCGGTTTCCTCACTTACCAAGGCGGCGAAAATGGCGGCGCTATGGAGGATCATTGAGTTTTTGCCCCATAGGAACATTGAGTTTTTGCCCCATAGGAACGCATTAAACGAAGTTTAATACGTTCCTATTGGGGTTTTAGTTCCGGAACGGATTAACATCGCTATGCGGGGCACCACTGTATGCTCTACTTATTTCAACTGACAGAACAGAACATTAGTGGTGGTGTTTCTGAAATTCTAGGATTTCTGTTCCTAGAGGTGACCTAGAATCCCCCAGGCAGACTTCAGGAACTGTAAGAGGACAAAGAAAAACAAAAACAGATGTCATTGTTTGTTTTCTTCCACATGCATTGGCTTGGAACAAAGGAATGCTCCTTCAGTCCCACTGCTTGTTGGGAATCATCCTACTGTACCATGGCGAGAGTTTGCTACCCATTAAATTCTATATGGAGAGCCTCTCATTGAACTACCCTCCCCATACTACACTAGAATGATTCTCAACTAGCAGTAAAACTGAAAGGGTGTTTCCTTCTTCCAAACCAATGCATGTGGCTCTAGAAGGACATCTCTTTTGCCTTTTTCTTTCTCCTCTCACAGTCTAGGATTCTTGGAAACTTCTGGGACTGGAAATCCTAGAATTCTCAAAATTCTGCTCTTACCTATTCAGAAAATAGATACATTTGAAAAAAATTTAGTAGCCTATATGTTTGGTTACTCAGGAAACATATTTTATGTGAAATTTAGAAATGTATTTTTCTTTTTTGTTTCTGTCAGCTGCATCAGGTGTGTTTGCAGGGAAGCAGTTTTTGCACATCTGTGTGCTAATTTGTATACTGCAGATAACTCATTGTTATTGCTGGATTAAAATTCAGGTGTCAAGTTTAGGGAAGAAAAATATCTGAGAAATAAAGTTTGGAAAGGAAGAATGTGCTTCCAGCCTGAAGACAAATAACAAAAACAAAAAAAGCAAACGAATTAGCAAATTAGAGAGCGTGAAAAGAATGCTTGCTGTGATAATCAGATACTATCAGTATTTAAGGAATTCCCTTTTTAAGTAACATGTTGCCTGTAATGTATACTTTGGCTTTGAGTATCTTCCTCTTCCCCTTCCCTACCCTGTACTGGTCGAAATCCTGTTGCTTGGCATAGTAAGTTGCAGCTAGAGTAAGTCCATTGAATTAACGGAATTTGCTCATCAAATCCCCACTCTTTCAATGGACCTATTTTAATTGGAACTTACTATGCCAAGCAACAGGATTTCAGTCTTTGTATTTTAATTTGGGAGAATGGTCACTTAGCAGACAAATGCAATGTTTTCAGGTTTATCAGTGATGATAACGTTTAACCAGCATTGGTTCGTTCAGATGAAATAATTAATGCTAGCGAAGTGAAGTGATTATCCTGGGCAGACATCTGATGCTTGGGTTTGATTGTAAAGTACAGAATGACCTCTCGTATATTACATATTACTTTTGCTATGGAATGCTGATAGTATCTCTTCAAACAGATATGTGTTGCAGCTGGGAGAGTTTTTAGTAGATAAGTTTTGCTTTCTGGAAAGGGATATAGGAACACAAAATGGTTCTTGAATAATATTAATAGTAGCAGACAGAAAGTATACTAATTATCTACTGAATTGTATGAAGGTTTGTTTTTCTTTACAAAGAACCCATGGTGGTTATATAAATGGCCATTATGACTCAACAAATTAAATCCTGCAATGCATCTTAACTTTTTTCAAGTTACAACCATCACAGCATTCCTCTAAGTCTAAAGTACTGTAGACCAGTGGTCCCCAACCTTGGCCCTCCAGATGTTCTTGGACTACAACTCCCAGAAACCTTCACCACCACATCTACTGGTCAGGATTTCTGGGAGTAGAAGTCCAAGAACATCTGGAGGCCCAAGGTTGGGGACCCCAGCTGTAGACAATGATGAAGCCAATTCACTAAAAAGCAATTAAAACAGAATGTTAGCTATCGCAAAGAGCATAATTTAGTTATATTAGGGATACAGTAAAATATCAATCCTTCACCCAACATTGTCCCAGGTTCAAGATATATTTAAACATTTGTCACACAATATGCAGAGAATAATTGTACAGAGTGCTGTCCTCTGAAGATGCCAGCCACAGAGACTGGCGAAACGTTAGGAAGAACAACCTTTAGAACATGGCCAAAGAGCCTGAAAAACCCACAACAACCATTAGATCCCGGACGTGAAAGCCTTCGTGAATACAATAATTGTACAGTTAAAAAATGTCTCAATCATTGAATTTGCTAAAGAAAGCTTGGAGTAAACATACCTGTTTACACATATTCAATGGATATTGTGCAACAGAGCAAATCAGCATTTCATAAAACAAGTTAAAAAAATGGGGGTACCCCAAACAAAAAATTACACCTTTGAAACTGGACCTTGAATCAATACTAAATCCGGCACAGATGTAGCAGACAATCTGCTCTTGCTGTATGCCAAATTTGGGGACATGTGGGCAAATGGTTTTTGAGTTATGATTTTTAAAATGTAAAACTGTTTCTCCACCCCCCTTCAGACATCAGTGACCTTTCTGTCTGTGGATTAAAAACAGATCAAATACACTGAAAAGACTAAACTTGCTTATCTTGAAAGATAATGGTTATCCCTGCTGTTTTTTTAATTTGGAAGGAATCCAGGATGGGGGGAGGGTAGTGTTAACTTTGAAAAAACCCATTTGAGAGGAAGTAAAACTTCTGACTTTCTGTCTTTCTTATCAACACCAGCATTCTAAACATAAAGGTTGTTGCAAGATTGAGAGTGAAGAAGGGAGATCTGAACTTTTGACCCTGCCAAGTTAAACACTCTCAGGAAGAGAACTTTTTAACTCCTTCCTGGCAGACATTTACAAGGACTCAGGATGGTGTTCATAGGACAGTCCCCGACATACTGATCAGACCTACACTTGCTTCATTTCAGCATAGTGGTTGCACAATGTGCCTTGAGGTCCCAGCCAAGCTCTGTCCCTCACACATGAGAGTCTGTCCTCACATGTGATTCTTGAGGGTTCTGACTGGAATCAAAAGAGCTGGAAATGATCATTGTGGGTGCAGGGAGGAGGAGGAGGTGCAGCCCTGTGCAGAGGGGGGCGGAGTTGCGTGTGCTCGTGCAGCTGCGCACCTTAGAGGGAACCTTAACTGTGTTATTTCATTCCATATTGTGAAACAGATTGAGACTGAAAGTATAAATGGATTGCCTCATTTGAAAGTTGGAAGATGGTCATTCAAGAACTGGTGTTGTGAAGGCTGCTTAAATCTGTGCTCTTCTTTTCAAATGCTGCCAGAAAGTAAGAACAAAAAATTATAAGGGCACAACTAGATGAGGGAACTTGGAGCAATTCAGGTCATGTTTAAATCCTCTTGTCTTTGGTATGAATTATTTTATCTCGCACTTGAGGAATCCTTCCATTCACACGGGGAATGTTTCTTGTCCTGTGACAAGGATTCAGACAACATTTCAGAACACTCCAATTTCTCCCCCTTTCTATCATTGCCATCTCTACCCCTTTCCCCTTTCACAGCTGTTATTTTGTGGGTTCCAGCAACAACATCCGTTTTTGTTTCATTTAATTAATGACACAGCTCTGCAGCAATACATCAACCTAGCATGGATAGTCTCTTATATTTAAAATAACACTGCATCCCTTAGAATATTTTTAAATGTGAGAAGAAAATAGAGAAGAGGGTCCACCATCCTTTCTACTGTCACAACTCAGTCCATACATTGCAAGGTCGGCACCGAAGGGAATGCTGCACGGCTCTGTTCGGGACCAAATTAAGCAACCACACAGACTGCAGAACAGGTGTGTTCCCAATCGCACCAAATAAACTGCAGCCCTAGAGCTGTGCCAGAAAGGAGTAAAACAGCTTGCAGAAGGGGTGGGATGGATCGCTCTTACTTAAAACACGTGTGGTCACCAGAAATAGGACAAACCAAACTGCACTAAAAGCCAACCAGATAGTGAGCTATATACTCCTCTGATCACCCCCTAAGTTAGGTAAGCAATTATCTTGGCTAATCTCTGTCAGTTACTTTTAAGGCATGATTCTGATTCATGCTCAGACCAGAAATCATTAAGTGTGTCCAGTGTAGTTTGGCTCATTGAAACTATGACACTCTAAATTAAGATATGGAGATAATACCTAGTATAAGGTACTCAGTGCCCTCCTAAATGCACTTAACAATACCACATGAGCGATCAAGACAAAAAATCCATTTCCATTGAATAAATGCATTAAACCCTTCAATGCAGTGCCAGTTTCTGAGTTTTATATTTAATTTTAGAAGCCAAAACCAAAATGTTTTAATTTGACATTATTCCAAACATCATGCTAATTTGTTCCAGATGTCCCCACAGAGCAAAATGCTGCAATTTTTGCATAGAAAGCATGTGCTTCAATGATTTATTCCAAAAGAGCTTCTATTTTACTGCATTTCATTCTCTTTTCAATGAAGCACTTAACAACATGGTTCTCTTTAAGGCTTTTATTTAATCATATGGATATGATTTTTTCAATTTACGTTTTTAGTCCTTTAGTGCGGTGGCCATGGGATGTTTCTTAAACTAGGCATATTAAATGCACATGTCAAAAGCATCTTGCATGCAAGTCCAAAGCACTTTCTGTTGCAGAAGCTTTCACGAAAGGTAAAATCAGAATCATGGTTTTTTGTTTTGGCTCAGTAGTGGGACAGATAAAAAGTACTATGAAAACTTCATTGTTGTTTTTCCTTTCCAAAATATTACATAATCACATGTGACAATAATGTAACCTCTTTTGGGGGGGGGGGTGTCGAGTATTTTTTTAAAAAGAATATTACATTGTGAGCATTTAAGACATGAGGACGAGAGGGCCGGAGAAAAACTCAGTAAAAAAATGTTTAGTTGTTTCTGGGCTGATGTTCAACATTTCATTTTCAAACCTATTTCCATTGAGCTACATTTACAGTTTTTCTCTAATAAGATCTTGGAAAACTTTGCAGAGAGATGCTTCCTTCTTTTCAGTGTTTAAGTAGACACTATGGACTGTGCTATTCAGTCATTCTGAATTTGATCATTGTGTCAATATGTGTTTTCCAGGTATCTATTAGGATTCCTTTCCCTTGCAACTTCTCAATTTATCATTGTAAAATCTTTCTTTTAATATAGTCATTCACTCCCAGTTCTGGGTGACCTTGATATTTTCTTTTATGCTTTGGATGCCCATGCATCTCGGTATTTGTAGACTCAAATAGATGGATCCTGAGGGAGAAAATCTGACAGCCTGTTATGGCAGTTGTGTAAATCTGTTGTGGCGGCAGCAGCAGCAGCAGCTATTGACATTGTTATTTTACACTTGTATCCCATGCTTCCTCCACTGTGCTCAAGGTGGCTACTTTCTAGACAACGGATGGGGAATATGTGACTCTTCAAATGGTCTTGGCCTGCAGAACCAATGATCCTTCAGCACTGCCTCTACTGGCTAGGGCTGATGAGAGTTGCAGTTTAATACATTGGGACATATTGCCCTCTTCTGTTCTAGACTTTCTTTCTTCATACCTCATACTTTGAATGTAAGGTAAATGTAAAGGTTCCCCTTGACATTTAGTCCAGTCATGTCTGACTCTAGGGCGCAGTGCTCATCCCTGTCTCCAAGCCGTAGAGCTAGCGTTTGTCCGTAGACAGTTTCCATGGTCACGTGGCCAGCACGACTAGACATGGAATTCCATTACCTTCCCACCATGGTGGTACCTTTTTATCTACTCACATTTGAATGCTTTCGAACTGCAAGGTTGGCAGGAGCTGGGACAAGAGACGGGGGCTCACTCCGCCACGTGGATTCGATCTTACAACTGCTGGTCTTCTGACCTTGCAGCACAGAGGCTTCTGTGGTTTAACCTGCAGCGCCACCATGTCTCTGCCACTGTGAATGTAAATCATGGTAAATTTTGGGATGGGTAGCAGCAGAAATAGCCGATAATACTTCATCCACTGTTGCTAGCTACCAATCACTTGTTTTCCACCTTTATATTTTGCTACTTTTCATATAAAATGGAAAGTAAGGAGCAACATTTTGATGGAGAAAGTGCTAGTGGGTTTGAAATAATTGAAGAATGGTGGCATAACGAAGTTAATGCCCCAGCACTGATCACATTTAACTTGGATGCAGAGTAAAACCAGACTGCCATGACAGGCATCCTCACTGCCAGCCCAATAATCAAATGCTATGGCTTAAAAAATTACAGTACAAATTCATCTTGCATCCCACATGATGTTTCTAAAACTGGCCTCTGAAGTAATTCCTGCTTGGCCTAGAGGATTGACCAAATGTGAATTATTCACAGTAACTATATAGTCTTAAAGTACCATATCACTTTAAATATTGACAAGATTTCATTCATTACAGAGTACATTCACTGCAAATACTCAAATCCATTAGGAAGCAGAGAGATCTTGCTCAAGCATGTCCAGCTTATATGATCCAATTCTTTATGCTTTGGAAGACTCCAGTCAAGTTTTTAAGTACAGTACCACACTTTCCTTTGTAACAGAATTTCCTTGGAAAATGGCTTCGATTCCTTTGTTGAAACTTTAGATAGTCCCAGCTAACCAGGCTGCTTGCGTAAATACCCTGTTTCACTTCCTTTGTCAAAGCTTGGGACACAAGTCTTACGGGTAAACAATTGTTCCCATCAACACAGACTTCCTGGGAGAGTCCCTGTTCGTAGGAGACTTTTCGCTCCTGGGAAGTCAACAAAAGAGCAGAAGTTTACCAATGCATCGATACTCCGGCTGCAGAAAAATAAAAAATAAAAATAGAAGGGCGGCCATGAGGCAATAATAATGACCGCCTTCTCCAGTGAATTTTTTTTTCAAAAAAGTATCAAGAGGATTGTATATACATGCCATACCACTAAGGAATATATTGAAATGCCACTGGAACAAAATACCAGAAGCCTCTTGGCAGGAGGAAATGTTCCGGAGTTACACTGCTGGTCAGGAAAGTGATTTGTTAATGGCCATGTGTCATATGATGAGAAATTTATGCCACAATGTAACGGGGGGGGAATAATTTGGGATCATTTGGCTGGTGTGACTACAGACTTAGATAACCAACTGGATGAAAATCGCTCATGCAGGAAAGCCTGTTTTGGTAGTTTCCCAATAGCAATCATGTATGTGTTTTCTCCTCTGTGGGTAACAGTGAACCTTTGGGGAAGACAAATGTTATGTGTGGGCAAATTGAATAGGTCAGTCAGGACCAATCAATTCAGGAAGGCAATTTTAAACAGTATCCCAGTTAACAACCAAACACTGCTTTGGCCTTCAACTTCTGTTTGGAATTCAAATCCACAACTTTGCATTAAGGTGCCACAAATCATAAGGACACAGGACACTGCCTTATAGTGAGTCAGCCCTGTACAGTGGTGCCTCACTTAGCGATGTTAATTCGTTCCGAAAAAATCGCTGCTAAGCTATTTCCCATTGAAATGCATTGAAAACTGGATAATCCGTTCCAATAGGAACGAATTGCTGTCCTTAAGTGAAAATTACCATAGGAAACATCACTAAGCAAAACACGGTTCTCCAATTGAAATGCATTGAAACCTATTCAGTGCATCTCAATGGGGGAAAAATACAACAACAAATTAAAAAAGAGTCAGAACAAAGTCAAATTTGGTTAACAAAGGGTTTATTAAGTGCACTTTATGATTTCAAACATTTTAAACAGTAAACTTTAACTTTATAAATAACAGAAAAACATTTTAAAAACAGCAAACATGAGGCTGTTTAAATCATCATTAAGCGAAACAGGGGACCCAAAATTTAATCGCTATGCAAAGCATGGTCCCAACCATCGCTAAGCAAAAATCACCCATAGGGACCATCGCTAAACGAAGCGCAAAACGCTCCAAAAAAGTCATCGCTAAGCGATTTCATCACTAAACAGAGCACCCGTTAAGCGAGGCACCACTCTATTGTCAACTGTAAATAGCAGCAGTTCTCCAAGGTTTGGGGCATCTTTTTTTTCCTAGTCCTGATGGATTAATCATATATTTATTCAATGTCTCAATCAGAATTCCTTTATGCTTTCCTTTCCTTTATAGAAACCAAATGGGAAATACTATTATGCATTTTTACTGAAAGACAGCCTCTGCTTTATGCAGTTTTTAAGCCAACATGCCCACCCAAAGCTATGCAGTGGCTATGCAGTGGCTGAAATGCAACACTGCACATTGCACATAGCCTGTTAGCGTCTGTTAGGCTCATCATTAGTTGATGCATCAACCACAAGCAGTTGCAGCAGTCACAAGCAGAAAATGTGTTGTTCCCACAAAAACTAGGATTCATAAACCAAGAATGAACACAGGGTTATGACTGTAGCATATGAAGGGAGAAACAACCAGATACTGTACTCAGGTTCATTATGTCAAACTTGTCCATTTCTGGTTTGTTCAGATGCTTTAGCTAGTGAAAAATTGCATGCAGGAGTGAACAGGTTAAACCAGATCTCTACAAATCCTGCTTTACCAATCTGTGGAACTGCATCTATGTATAGCAAAGAAGAAGAGGTTGCTGCCTGTATCCAGAGAGGACAATTTTTTTGTTATTTAAGAAATAACAAAGGTCTTTTATTTGTGCAGAGACATGAATTAAGGTGGTGTATGGGAAAGTATAGGGGAAATGGTTTTATGAAGAAGGGGAAATGGTTTTATGAAGAAGGCAGAGGAGACAGGAATGTAAACCTAGCTATTTCAGTAACTATTCTGTTTTGAAGAGAACCATTAAACCTTGTCCAACACCTGTAGAATGAGATTCAAAGAAAGACACTGTATATATAGGTTAAATATTACTGAAGTTATGGTCTTTAGTCTTAACCAAGAGAATTAACTGAAGAATACAAGGACTGCAAAAAATATTTTAAATGTAGTTTAAAGTTTGTGGTTTATCTCATACAAATATACATAATAATCTCATAGTGATAAACTAAATATTCCAATCTTTTACCTTTTTGGAGACCTCTTCCAGAATAAAATGTGTTTCTCCTTCTTTATCTTACTTTTTCTCACTGTCTGATTTGCTTTCATCTGCCTTTTCCTCAGTTCCATCAGATTTCATTGTACAATAATGTATTGCAGTGGACTTTTTTCAATTATGTTTGTCCTTTGCTTGATGCTATAAAACTCCAGATGTTTGAGGACTTCATGTTTTGGATATTCTTTTCCTTTATTTTGCTTTTTTTAAATAACATGCTACACATGTGGTATTTTGGTAAGATGTTGTGTTACGGTAATCAGCCTGCATTTTCCTCCTTTTCTTCTACTTCTTTTCCCTTTGTTTCTTTTGGTATATTAGTTACAATAGATTGGGAACTTTTCATTATCAAATCTCATTGAAATCAACGAATGGAATGGGGCTGCACAACTGTACTTCATTTTAAAGGAGTATGTAAGGTAGTTTCCATGGTTTGAATCTGGATGCATTTTTACCACCATTTTTGGGGAAGGGGAACTGGAGCTCCCCAAATCCCCCACCTTGATATAAATTATACGCCATAAAACATCTGGAAGTCCATATTTGCTATATATGTTGCAGACATTACTAGGCTATCAGGCCAGTGATGTGACTGTGTTAGTATAGGTTAGTTCTGGATCTGTACATTTTATTCTTATTTGTTTGTGGATGACCTACACCTTTCATTAATACAGGTAAGTGTGACATTGTGACAAAACATTAATTTCAATTGAGATATTAAATTATAAGAGAGAAATCGAGAGCCAATATGGTATAATAGATAAGAGTGTTGAACTACGACTCAAAAGACTGGGTTCAAACCCCCTCTTTCCTGTGGAAACCCATTGGGAGGTTTTGGAAGAAGTAGCCATGTTAATCCGTGCTAGCATATCAGGCAAAAACAAAGGAAAAATAAAAAATAAAGAAGACCAAAACATTGTAGCACCTTAAAGACTAGCTGCTGTATTTTAATGTGAGGTTTCGTGGACACGTCCACTTCCTCAGACATCTATTGGGAGGTGGTAGTTGTAAACCACACTATGAACATGTCACATATCTTGAGTACTCCATAAGGGTCACTGTAAGTCAGAAGCAATTTGATGCACATAACAAAAACTCCTGTGAGCAGTCACATTAACAGGTGGCATGTACAGAACTACATATCACTGTTCAATATTGTCAAAGTAAGCAGTGACAATTCATTGGGGAGAGGATGGAATCAAGCAGCCATTTGTATGAATGTTGGTGCATGGTAGGGCTGCCAAGGGTGTTTTATTTCGAGGACGATTTCTCATTTTAGATTACAATGCAGTGCTATGGAACACAACATGGGGGGATTTACAGATCACAAAACACTGTAGGAAAGGTGTTAATTTTATCATGAACCAGTTCTGGTTGTGTCTAACTGGAGTGACAGGTCTGTTGTAGGTCGGAGTTCTTCTGCCTCTTGTGATGAGTGTCAAGTGTCCAAGTCCAGTCTCTAAGAGTCTGGGATCCCAAAGCAGTTGGATTCATCTCTTGTGTCCCCTTTTTTCTGTCAAAAGATGGCAGATGGTGCCTCAACACAGAACACCGGTATGTCCCCTCGGTTCTGCTGAGTTCCCTCCTAGAGGTGAAGGATGTTTTATTGATGCTGGAATTGTCATCACCAGCAGTGCAGCTGAGCAGAAGGTGGGGCCTTGGGCACTGGTCCAGTCTGTGGTTCTTAGTCAAGAATCAGTGGCAGTTCCCTGCCCCATTTTCCATTATTTCTTCAAAGTTCTGGCTCCCATCGTATGTTCAGGCTGGCAAATGTGACTTGACCCAGGTAAGCAGGGCGTTCAGGATGCCACCGCTTAACCTACCAGTTCAGGGCATTGATTTCCAGTCCAGGGGCATGACCCACCATGTGTAAGGTCCCATTGGGACAGCCACGTCCATCCTCTTGTTGGCTCCATCTGTACCTCCTTCTCCCTCTGTAGCCCTGGTTTCTGGAGGCATGGAAAATGCAGAGATTGGCCCAAGCCCTTCATTATCAGCCTCCGTCTCACACATACATATTATATTTGCAGAACCAGGCCTTGTGTCCTTTCCTTGAAATAATTCTGATATTTATTGCTTTTCAACATGTTTATTTTTTACAGAAGCTTTAGAGTACTATTCACATGCCCGTATTTTCCTTTGAAAAAATTGTGAGCAATAGAATGCATTTAAATGCTAGCCAATTAATATTTGTCATGTATTGAAAGTCTTGTAATTGCTTTGGAGGAAGAAAGAACATTTCATAGTGCTCAGAAGAAGCCCAGCTATTTTGAGCAGACAGAAGACTTCCTATTGATAGCTATAAATGTTTTGGGAGTGAAACATTTCACGTTTTCCATCTGTAGGCTGTCTGAGATGTCAACAGCCAATATGACCTGCTGTTTCCCTTGTAGGTCTATAAATAAAAGGTAGCTTGTTTAACTGATCTTGCAGCTGAAAGCAGAGGTGTGCATTAATGAGCTTTCTCTAATGGCACACTGACTCTATTTACAGCACTGCCACTGTGAAGCCTTCTCTTTTACAGTCATAACTCATTTCCCATGAAAATGTGCTCCATTCCACCTTATGGCCCAAGCTGTTTAGTTTTCTCACTGGTTTCTTCCCCTTCCCAACAACTGACAGTTATTCTAGACATGACTGCGATGAAGTATCCTGAGGAAAGCAGTCAACATTTGATAATATACAGTATTGGCATATGTTCTCATTCCTGAACTATACATTTATGATGTGGTATGAAAGGAAAAAAAAGGAGCAATGATAATTTATCATATATAAATGCTTGTGACATGCACATAATTTGATGTGCTTAGAATCCTTTGGGTGTTCTTTTATTTCCAGTAATAGCTCTTTCCAGGAAGTACATGGCAATGAGACTTGTAAGTTTTAAGACCCTTTATTATTGCAAGTAGGAGAAAAAAATTAAACATTTTGTGAAAGGAAGCTTTCCATATTAAAAGTATCATATGTTCAGAGTTTTGACAGAAAGGGGTAACAAAACTGATAACAGATGAATCTGATTTGCCCACAGAGTTGTGAAACCTTGTCATTTCAGAGGTCTTGTCAGATATGTATATTTCCATGTTTACCCATTGACAATGACATATAATTGATTTTTTCATCTATGGAAAATTAACATATAGATTTATAATCTGTGGATAACACACTTATTTCATAGAGTTTGAGAGATTTATTTAGCAGTGTAACATGAATATATCAGTATATTATAATGAGTTTTTACTAATGGGTCTTGCATGTATATGGATTGCACAGGGTTAAAGGTGTTTTATGAAGTTTGGTGGTTCCAAAATAAGCATATATGATGTCATAGAAAGGAAATGTGTTTACTCAAGCTATGATATGAAGAAAAATGTAATCAATTTAGAACTATATTGAACAAACACACACAAAAAAGAGTCACTGTTAAGCCAGGTATCAGTCTTGAGGGGGATAAAAGAGAATTAGATGAAGTGACAGATTAATATCAGATAATTTAAATATTATATCATTAGTTCTTATACTATTGTTAGAAACTGTATTAAATTATTGTATATATACTGCATATTCTATTAAATATGACCAATAATTTCCATGGTAAATAATATGAAATAAAAATATACAGATTTCACCACTGTCATAGTTTCTGCACAAATACATATGACAATTATCATCCTAACTGAGCTGAAAATAATGGGACCATTTTCACCAAAGCTTTGAACAGCTCCACCTTTGTGATTTTTCAGGGGAAACTTGAAAATATGCAGAAGGTGGGGTAGGTGGGACTCGTCAGCCTGGGAAGGCAGCCCATCTAGGAGAAAGAAAACTCCGATTTCAAACCTCCACTGCCTTGTGGCTATATCCACTGATAGAAAAGGCTTCAGGAGTTAACCTCGAACTGGAGTCCCGGAGACAGTTTGTGTCGTTCTGGCAACTCCTGCGACATCGCTGGAACCAGTTGTATTGGCTCTTGCCTTTCCATTGGACTATTTCAGCGATGTGGAGAGGGGGGATTTGCTGCTTGGGTAACAGCCTATCCTCCATATTATTTCACCCAGGCTTCATGCTCTGGAGAGGAAACTCCAGCTTCGCATACAGCGTCAAAGTCCTCCATACAGAGCATGTTAACATAGTTTCTCGAGACTGAAGGATGCCTATGATTCATACATACAGATTGAAGGATAATAAAATGCAGTAAATGTTTCCATCTCTCTGTGATGACAAAGTGTAATCTCAGTAGCATAATCAAGTAGGCAAATCTGTCTGGTCTTGATGCCATTGTTTGGTTAGTATTGCCTTTACTCTGAACTACCATCTGGCAACTGCATGATGACATTGATCTTCTAAAGCAGGGTAATGACATCATTTTTCTGAAAATGGTAAAAAAAAGCCCAAGTTAAGCAAAACAAGTGATACAAAACAGCAACTATTCATGTAGGAAAATTGATTGGCAATCTGTCTGTGAATAAGATATAAGGTTGTTGGGGAGAGAATTATACATAGTCTGATGTAGTGGATAGAGTGATGAACTAGGACTCAGAACGCCTGTGTTTGAATCACCACTCAGCCATGGATGTTTATTGGAGTGTGTGGAACTTCTAAAATCACTCCTTAAATATCTTACCTTGCAAGCCCTATTAGGATTGCTATAAGTCACTTCCAGCTTGACAACACATAATGACAGCAACAACAATGAGGGAATAGGCCATGAGGCACCTTCAGAACATCTGTATATAAACCATTCTGTGCAGCTCTTGTTGCTGCTGTTAAAATTTCAGAAAACAATATCTTTCTCTGTATTAAACTCACATTACTATAATCTCCCTGATGCATGGTAATTGCATTGTTATGAATGTCTGATTAAAAAGGATCACTCTTAGCATTTTTGTCTGGAGACTTAGCATAATAACTGTAGCATAGTAACTGTAGTCTTGAAAATCTTTTCTTTATTTCTATTTTAAATGATTGCCCAGAATTGTTTTTGCAGCATGTGTCAAATGCAGAACAGGCAGTGCAGAACATTTAGTGATTCGGGTTTAGATCCTCTTATGTCAGGGGGCTTCTCTTCAACATCTGTATTTCATGGCTTTTCTCTGATCCTCTGGTATGTTTCTGTATTGTTTTCAGTGGAGTTGTGCCAGAACTAGCAATGTTTTTCAGCAGCTAGGGAAAATGATGCCCATACACTGCATAATTAGTTACACTAAAGGAAACGGCAGCAGAATGGCTGTCATCAAATCTTAGTGCTGGAAACAACACAGTGGATCATCAAGCCCCTGGGTTGCCAACTGGCAGGTCTCGAGGCAGATGTGGCACACACAGTTTTGTATAAGGAGTCATAACCTTTTATATACATGTTGTATATAACATATATATAATGCTTTACACACACACACACACACACACACACACACACACACACACACACACATTGAACTGTTAAAATCTGTTTAGGTGTCATGTTACTCTGCACAGTCAATCTAGATATTAAGAGGAATATGTATTCCCTATAGTTAATCTATTTTTCAGTCCTATAGTGGTATTTCCTCAGGAATGCATCTCTCAGCCATCAGACTTGCAAGTTATATCTCTGTTTACTTTCCAGTGATGGATCAGTCAATTTACAAGGCTGAAACAAAGCATGCTACATGCACGATAAATAGGTGGGGAAAATCATGTTCTCGGACACGTCTTCCTCTCCTTGACTAGGGAGCACCTTTTCTGAAGACATGTTGAGTGGATCATCTGGTAATTTGACCTTAATCTCTCTGATACTCAGAAACAATGTGACCTGCATATATTTCATATGTATATTATTCTGTTTCCACCCAATATTTTTTCTGGAATATATAGCAGAGCACAAGCCATTCTATTTCTGGGGGGATTTTGAGGGAACAGATTTGTCCAACTCAGTAACCTTACTGAAGCCAGCTATGATCCTGCCAAGTGCAAATGTTATCTGGAGAACAGAGAGACTCTTGAGAATATCCAAATTTATTTCTCCAAAGGAATCCAGTTGACTTCTCTGTGGTAGGATACACAGTGCCTACAAACTGCCAACAGAAGCTTGTCTGGTAGTCACAAAGAAGGACAGTTCCACTAGGTAATGAGTCTTAATGCTGGGTTTTAATTATGGCTAACAGCATCTTCAAATATAAGAAACATCCTAAAGATTGCAGGAAAAAATGTAATTGAAACACTAGTACTGTCACTGAACGTATGAATAGGGGGAGGTAGTTGTAAGGAGAAAGAGAATTAAAGGAGCTAGAATTGTGATATTATTTAGAAAGGAGAATGGGAAGAGTAGCATAATAAAGTTTGTAGGGCTCTAGACTGGAGCTTTGCTTTTTCAGATTTCCATATTTCTAATTGAGTTCAAAAAACACCAAGTTTGCCAAGGCTGCTGGACAGGCAGCTGCAGATATTTTGTTTTGAAAGCAAATTAACAATATTTGTACCTCAGATTGTCTGTTGTTGTTTTTTAACCTGTTTTCTAAAATATGTGCTCCAGTCTCTGGACCTTGTTCTTTACCATATATTTATTTACTTTTTATCTGGTATTACTGAAAGCTTCATTGGCATCAAGAAAGTCTCAAAATATTCCCAGGGGGAACTCTTTAGCCAAATAAAATTTCTGAGTCACAGGTCAGTTTTTAAAGCAATTTTTTTTTTTTGGTATAAAGTTGGCAGTTGATGCAGGTAACATTTCAAAGCAAAATGTGCTGCTTATATACCGCCCCATAGTGCTTCAAGCACTCTCTGGGCAGTTTACAAGTTAATTATGCAGGCTACACATTGCCCCTCCACCCAGCAAGCTGGGTACTCATTTTACCGACCTCGGAAGGACAGAAGGCTGAATCAACCTTCAGCCAGCTACCTGGGATTGAACCCCAGGTCGTGAGCACAGTTTTGGCTGCAGTACAGCGGTTTAACCACTGAGCCACGAGGTAACATTTCACTGTATGTTTATCCCTAAAACCTAGTCTGCCACACAGACTGAATGAGCAGAAACATATGAGATTTGTCCTCTAAATCGTTATTATTGGGACTTTGTAACTATTCCCTAATTTGAGTATCATTACATATGAAATAAGCTTGCTGAATATTGGATTTATGTTTATAAAATTATTCTGACAGAAATGAATGCACCTCATGAACAATTGGCTTGAACTCATTGGTTCTTCGCATTTCTTCGCTGAGGCATGAATTATCCCTTAAACAAATTATCTTTCAAACGCTAAAGCATCAGGATGGCCACATTGAGAGCATGATGAAGTGAGAAAGGCAATCTTGTTTGCGGTGTTGGCTTATTGTCTGATGGTATGCTGTACATTATGAGACAGGAAATCTTATTTTACTATTGATGTAAGTATCCCCATCCTGTCTCTTTATCATCTAGGTACACAAAGGAATTAACAATGAAAAAATGATATACCTGTATATAAAAAAGAAATCAACAAAGCTTCAGGAAGAACTTTCTGACAGTAGGAGCAGTTTAACCATGGATTGGATTTGGAAAATGGTACACTGCTTTTCACTGATGTTTTCTTTTAAACAGAGGTAGAATGGCCACCTATCACAGATGGTTGGATCTGATGACACTTAGGGTTCCTTCTAGCTCTGCAATTCTGCAGCCATAGCTGTGCAATGTGATTTTGGTCTTTGTCCTGTTCAGCTTCCAGACAGAGCAATGAGGGAGGGTGTGATACCTCTTGACACATCTTCTTTCACTTTGTTAAAGACTCTTTTTCCTCCCTCCTCCCCTCCCCAGCTAAAATCCATAGTATATTCATTTCAGAAACATCTCTGTCTTTTTCTCCCTCTTCTTCCAGGAAGCATCTCATAATACTGTAATCTGTTTAATTACAATTTTCTTACAGTAAACTTTACCTTTTGAAAAAAAAATGTCTAATGCAAGTCTATGGCAGTCCCAACCCCTCCCCCAATTATTTCAGCTCAAAAAGCCCCCTTATGCCCTTTGCAGGTTGTGAGAGGCAAACTGCAATATTTCATGAAGCTTTCAGCAACTTGCCATCCCCAAATAGCACCTCAAATTTTAATTTATTAAAAAATATTTTGAGGACTACTAGAGGGTGCAAATGGGCTTTTTAAGTTAAAAGGAAGCAAAACCATTTTTAAAGGGAGGGGGAGGGAAATGCCCTTGAGAGTCTGCTGCTGGACTGAACCCTGCTTTATTTTGCTGCTCCTGTGATAAGAAGGAACTGTGAGGCAGCACAAGAACACTACTCATAGATGATAAGCCAGAATTGTCATCAATAGTGGGTCAGTTTTGAAGCAAGTCAAGTCTTTGTGATCTACGTATACCAACTCTATACATAGGTAAGGAAATTTCCCTCTCATTAGCAGAAATTGAGTAGTAAGTCACAACCAGACTCGAGTGAGTCTGTTGAATCAGTATAACTTGTGGAGGAGTTGACTCGGCAAATCCCTGCTGATTCAATAGGCCTACTCTAATTAGAGTGACTTACTGCCGATTTTTAGCCATTGAGTTGGGAGATTCTTATATAGCCTCCCCAGCGTCCCTCCCATCCATATTCGTACAACAGACTGTATGACATGCTGTGACTCAGCACCAAATTGCATCACTTTCTGTATAAAGTCCAGAAGATATATGGCAACCTGAAGTCACTGCTAACACTTTTGGCTTTTGAATACTTACAGCTACCTTCCATTAGGAATCCAAGCACAAATGCTCAACAATAAATTCTACTGAGTTTGATAAAATTACTTTTTATAACTGCATCTGCCAGAATCCTTTAGCTAGTATGACAGATGGCTAAGATGGCTAGGGATTCATGAAACTGTAGGTTTTTTTAAAAAGCCACTTTGAAAACCTCTAAATAGGTAGGATTGAGTATAAGAGGCACTGCTTTGCCTGAGGGTATCCAGTGAGTTCCTCATGTTGAGCTCAGATTTCACTTGGGGACTTCTGTGAACATGCATCATTTGCTTGACTAGAGTATTTCACAAAAAAAAAATTGATGTGTTTGCTTTGCTGCTCTTTGAGATATATTTAGCATTTATGCTAAGTCAGTCCTGTCCTCTCATTTTAAGAATCTTATCTCACCAGATCTACTACATTTGTGGCCTGTACTGTTGGTAAGGAATAGTTTGTAGCACAGTGCAATGGTACATTTTAAATGCAAAACTTAATTTTTGAAATTGCAAAGTCAGTTTTGCATATTTTGTGCAACAGTAACTCTTCCTCTATATATTTTCAGAAGAATTGATGACAGAATACAGTACAGTATTAGATTGGAATAAAATCTCCTATATTTTGGGGAGGGCTGTAGCTCTGCATTAGGATACATGCTCTGTATTAGACACGAGCATTTCATATTCATATCTCAGGGATATCAATACTACCCACAGGGGCCACAGGTTCCTCCCCTAGAACTGGCCGAGCTACTCACCGGGCTCCACGTGGCACTGGGGTGCTTTGGTGGCGGCAGTGGCATGCCAGTCCTGGCAGGAGCCCAGCCAGCTCTTCCCTGCCACAGCTGACCACACATCGGCTGAGCAAGGAGACTCCCCATCCCACCTCCACACTGAAGTGGTTGGCTGCATGGGGAAGGGTTGGCTGGTCTTGTGCCACAGGCCATATTTGTGTCCCTGAGATATGAATACATAGTGTCCATCTCTATATGGAAAAAATGCCATGTCCAGTACAGTATGTAATATACAGGTGGAATGCTTGAGAAAGAATAGTTGCAAACTTTATCACAGTCCCATACACTTGTATATTAGGTTATTATTTTAGTCATGGCCAGCTTTGCAATTGGCTGATGCAACTGGATGCTGTGGTAATGTACGGAGGATACAAGTGGCTGTGCTGGGAGTATGCTCCTTTAGTTCACTAGCTTCCTCTGTGCATGGATAGCATGTGAACATTTCTGCCAGCACAGTTCATGACTGGAGAGCACTGGGGGACATTCCAGGTGTGTTGCAGGTTGTTTTTACAATGTTTCTACAGTATATTTTCTGGTTCTGTGATTTTTCTCTCTCCTCTTGTGCTGAACAACACTCCGTAGGGTGGCTGACAGAGTGGTGGAACATAGTGGCACAGTTTTGCTACCCCATTGGTGAAACATGAAGAATCTCTAGTTTTGAAATTGGTAAATGATTATTGCAGCCCCATTAAAAGACTATTTCACCTTCTTGTATACACGATTGAAGATATGTCAATAAACATACTGGACATGAAACATGAGTTTGTACAATGAATTAAAGTGTAACATATGCGTTTATGTGCTCTTGATCTTGGTATTTCATTAGGATATGTAGTGGGGCCATGTTTCTTTCTGTCCCCCATCTTGTAATCTCTTCTGCTCTACTGTGTTTCATAGTTCAAAATATCCAAGTAATTTCTCTGTGCTTGGCAGCCAGTAGTCTGATTGGCACAGTAACTTGTGCATCAACAGGTCATGTTGTTCATTATGTTAAAGAGAACTCCCCACCTAAGCTGAACATTTGTTCTTTCTTAATATCTAATCTTCTTTACTTAAACCGTATCCTGAAGCCTTAACACTGTACAGAATGCAGTATTACTGACCTTTATGCCATGCATAGTGATGGATTAAAGCATTAGAGCAAAATGTATTTTAACCATAAACTTCAGCAGATGTTCTGAATTCTGCTTGATTTGTTGCATGTCCAGTTTGGATTTTTTTTTCAAGCACTGTATTCATTATAGCAGGATATGGTTTATTTAATAAAATTTTACAACTCTTTTTATGGCTCTATTGCAGTTTGAAGGGTGCAACAAAGCATTTTCTCGACTTGAAAACCTTAAGATTCACCTTCGAAGTCACACGGGCGAGAAGCCTTATCTTTGTCAGCATCCTGGTTGCCAGAAAGCTTTCAGCAACTCTAGCGATCGAGCTAAGCATCAACGAACACACCTGGATACTGTAAGCATGACGTCTTTCTGTCTGATACTCCATGCAGTGCAGCTTTTATAGTGGGGCATTCCATAAGAAGAATACAGGCTTCTTTTACTCTGTGGCATGTTAGTAAACCCTAGTGGGGAAGGAGAAAGATGAGAATGAGCTCCAACTTATTCCTGAGAACAATTGTAAATTTTTAGAAATAAAATGTGGCAAATATTAATAACATGTCCAGAGATTCTGCATGCACCTCAGTTTATTTATTAACACATTTGTTTCCTTATAAATATAGGTGCAACTATATGACCCAACTATTCTGATCTGGCTCAGTCTAGATGGTGCTAAATAGGGTTGCCTTGTGGCGTGATCCATCATTATGATCCCCATGCAAGGATCAACCACACTGCACATCAAGTGACCCTATTTAGCAGAATCTAGACCAGGGGTCCCCAAACTACGCCCTGTGGGCCACATCTGGCCCGCCTTGTCTTTTTATCCAGCCCAGCAGGCAGGCAGGTATGTGCACATGTCTTCCTTCAGCCCTAAAAAATGTGGAGCATATATGATGTGGCCCTCCCACTGAAAAGTTTGGAGACCACTGATCTAGACCAATCTTCTTTCCCTTTGAAGGGAAAGAAAATAAAAACAAACAAACAAAAAAGATTTCTCCTCTTGTCTTAAGCCCCTTAATGATCTTGATAAATGGAATGCTTCCTGGTTGCTCCAATTTAGAGGGGAATGGAAGTTTTTCATTTCTTTTTACTTGTTACAAATAAAAACACAGTGCATCAGCGATGTTTGTGTGTCTGTGTGTGTATGTATGTGTGTATGTATGTGTGTATGTATGTATGTATGTATGTATGTATGTATGTGTGTGTGTGTGTGTGTGTGTGTGTGTGTGTATGTATGTGTATACTCTGTGTGTGTGTGTGTGTGTGTATATATATATATATATTTAGCAATGTCGTTTTATTTTATTGTCTTTTGTCTACTTGTTGTAAACTGCTCAGAGTGGCCCTGGCTGCCAGATGGGTGGTATATAAATAAAATACAAATAAAATAAATAAAATAAAATAAATCTTTGCACCAAAACTGTAAGAGTGAACTCATTCAGATGAAGCAATTGTTCCTCCCTCAATTTAGTTGGCTGATGGTGTTTGACACTGAATGAGTGTTGATCTTACCAGTTCTTCTGTCCACATCTACTCCTAAATTTCATTTTTCTTCTCTTTAAGAAATCAGATCACCATAAGAAATGGGTCCTAATACAGTACTAAAATTTCAGTCTGTAGTCAGTCCCAGCCTGCTTGGACGTTAGCCAGTTCTAGGGCCATAAAGAGGTACATGAGAAAACTTTGCACCCAGAATTCTGTTCATTAATTATGCTAGTGCACATCATTTTAAATTGGTTCCAACTTGGCAGTACCGAACACACAAGTGCAGTGGTATAAACAGCAAAGGCAAATCGCAGTTAGCAAGTTGCAACTTGTTTCCTTCACTGTATGCCAGTTGCACATTGAAGGATACAAGTGGCAACTTGTTAACTAATGGCAATTCACTGCTACAACTTATGCCATTGCATTTATGCTGTCATAGTTAGCCTATCTGGGTCTTTCCATGCTTTCGGAACCTCTGATCTTCTGGACTAGATTTTCCTCTCTTGGTACAGGAGGTGAGAGTTTCCAGTCTGAGCTCTTGGCAGTGGTGGCTCACTCCACTTCTAATCCACTTCAGAAATCAACTGTCTTTCCAAATAACTCTTTCAAAAGCAGTGAAGAAATCCTTTTAAAAACATATTGCATGCTAGGGTATTTTCAGTGGAATAACACTAACACTGAAATCTTCAGGCCCAAGAAGCTGTTGCTGTCTCCACTCTTTCTCTAGTAGAAAGCAGTCTCCCCTCAAAAATCCTACAGGATGTGGTTTTAAAAGTTTTGGAAAGCCAAGGGTCTTTTCCTTGTTTACCACTGTTAGTACCTATGCAAGCCTTGTGTCATCCAAAAGGAATGAAGAACACAGCACAACTGGATACATACAGTGGTACAAATCTTGTGTATGGATGAGCCCACAGTTAGTACCAAGCATGTCACCTTGGGAAGGGTTATGGTCAGAAAAGCCTTGTCGCACTTCCTTTAGAGAAGGTACCCTGAGGAGGGCTATGATAGATCTTTAAAGTGCAGGCATGTTTATAGAAGAAAAGGTCGGTGGTTGGGAACTAACAAGCATCAGCACTTTGTACTGTAGAAGGAGGTAGCCGTGTTAGTCTGTGCAAGCATTATATGTAGAAACAAACAATTTTTTAAAAAGGAAAAAAAAGAGGGACAAAAACATGGTAACATCCTAAAGACTAACTCTTCTAATATTTAATGTGCCCGTTCATGGACAAGTCAATTTCATGATGAAGTGGACTTGTCTATGCAGGCTCACATTAAAAATGATAAAAGTTAGTATTTAATGTACCAAAACGTTTTTGCCTCTTTTTTCTTTTTCTTTACCTATAATACTTTGCACTGGGCTATCATAAAAAAATAAGCTCTGAAGGAATGATAATTTTTTAGGAGTAAAGAGCAGTCAGATGAACAAGCTTAAATTCTGATATCTGGGTTTAGTATTCTGCATGAAATGAAGCTTTCCAACCATTTTCAGGAGTAGCCCCATGTGTTACACACTTTCAGTAATCCAAACTGGGGGATACCACTGCAGAAATCTATAGGACCAGCACACTCACACTAGCTGTAACTGGTGAAAGTCATTTGGCTCTAAGCAAGGCCGTTTGGAGGGTTACTTTACAAGTGGCTAATTAATTAACTACAGACTATTCCAAGGCTCTTGGTAGCCTTCACGTGTATGCACATCTGGTGCAATTATGTTGGTAGAAAAGTCAGTGGTGACTCAGCAGTTGCAGTGTTGCTACTACTAGGCTACAGTGCTATAACAGCAGCTCCCTAAGTAAATGGATGATCCCAGTAGACTACTGAAGTTTGCTTTAGCGCTGTTTTTCTGTTCAGTTAATGTGACTTAATCTCATTGGATCTTTTGGACCTTGTGTGTACCTCTTAAAATCTTTTTCCTGTATGATGATAGCTTGGGTATTATTATTATAATGTGTCACATTTCAGAGATGTGAACATGCTATAAAAATCTTACATGATTTGGCCATAATTACCAGAAGTGCAAGCTCATGATGATTGAGAAGTACCATACAGTTGGTTACACATGGTTAGAAACTTAATGTTTTTGAATGCCTGCATGTCCTTCTCTCTCTATTGCATACCCGCTCACTCATTTCCCCTTCATTAGTGTACGGATGTCAGCCAACCAAGTGACATTCTTGGTCCTCCTGACTGTCAGGAATATGTTGCTGGCTTATTAGCCAACAAGCATGCAGAAGTAAATCTGAATGTGTTATGTTAAGTAAATATTTATTGGGTGATATCTAGAAACTATTATAGGATACCATGCTCCCAATCCAAAATAAAACAGAATGGCCCAAGTACTCAGAATTTATATTGTCATGTTACACCAATACTTAGTTTTCTTTAGTACTTAAGGGTTATCAGAGTAATGGAATGCATTACTCTACTATGTGTCTCTTTTATACTTGGGAATTCTCAATGTTCTGGTGTAACTTCATTAACCTCAAGTGTGTCATACTTGTTACTCACTTGAGTACTGGGAAACTGAGATAACTAGGGATAGTGTAAACAGATGAAGTGCTAGCAATGAAATACTCTGTCCAATATACTCTAGATTTTTTTAGGTGACTAAAATTTCACCTAATGGTTAGTTAGTTGAGAATGGTTAATAATCTCAACTAAATTGGCCTGGTCATGCTAGCCTCTGCTACACTCAACCCACCCATGAAAGCAAAGAAGACTCTTTAGGTCACCTAAACTTCTGGTCTAAACCTCATAAAAGTTAATAGCAAGAGTCCTTCCTTTGTCTTTTTGGAAGAGGTGAATATGCGGTTTAGTGTTTGGCTGGGTGTTTATGGGGCAGAAACTTGGCGGTTAATTGATATTTACTTTAAAACTAGCTGCACATTTCAGACAGTGCAGCATTAAGGAATGTGTAATGTACATTATGCCTTCCAAAAACAAACAAGTCAGTCAGTCAGTCACATTTTCCAAACCCAAGCATACTTACAATAACAATGTTTTATTTATTTGAAAGTCAGTTTTAGAGATTTGAATTTATAATTACTTCTAAAATGTGGCTCTTTTGAAACTTAATATACCATATAGGATGCACCTTTTTGAAGTTTAACTTCTTGACGTTAATATAACTGGAATGACTGGGAGGGAGCAGATTAACTTGCCTCACACAAATCATTTTGTAGACTTCGTGGTATACTCAGAACCGGGTCCATCTATCTCTGTGTTATTTTATGTGTTATTTCAGCAAGCTCCTTTAACTAACTTACTTGCTTTCTCTCTCTCTCTCTCCCTCTCTCTCTCTCTCTTTGCTGTCTGAAATATTCCTATTCAGAGAAAAGGTACAGTAATAATTTTGACTAACATTTAATCTGTGTTCTAGTTTACCTTTCTAAACAAATTTTAACATTTTCTTTGCTGTTTTCACAGTCCACATAACTGAGCTTTTATTTGTTCATACAATTGGTCCTCTTCATTTCTCCCTAAAAATTCAGTCCTTTTGTTTTGCTTTTGCTCCTTGAGTATAGGTGCAAGGAATTAGAGTTTGTCTTGCATGCTGGTGGTAAGTCCTCCAAATGCATGTAACAGAAGATTCTCAGTGTATGAAACAAACCCTGATTCCCTTTATATGCCTGCTGTGTAACTGAATCCTGTGTGAAAGTGAAATTGAAAAGGTTTAGACTTCTATGGATGGACATTTTCTGATGTATAGTCCTCATCCTTAATAATGTGCTACCATAGCTGGGAAAATACTCTGCCCAGTTAATTCCACTAAGGAATTGTTTAATGGTTTCCATCATCCTTCCTCAAATTTCAATTCTCTGTGTGTTCCAGGCGCTTTCAATAAATTGACTTTCATATGTAAGTTTCTGGGTACATATCAGGTTAGACTTTGGAGCCTTGAGCTGGTGAATGATCTTATTATTTCTTTGGAATTTTCCTGCTGGTAAAGGAGCAGGACTACTTATTCCTCTGGAGGCGTCTACAAAGAAAAAGGATTTATATGGACTGCTTGGTTCTTATTGGATGCATGTGGAAGTGATTTGAGATTCCAAATGTAGGTCAATCTGTCATTTATCTTCTCTGAAAGGAGAATCTGTAAATAATTACAAAGACCTGTTAGAATGTGCTGGTTTGATCGAATAGCAGATTATTAGGTTAGGGTTAGGTCTAGGGCTGTCCTAGAAACAGGATAGAAATTGACCTTTTAAAGAACAGATAAGAAGAGTGCTTTTCCATTGCTCAAAAGATTTACTGTTATGATTTCAGTCAGGATTGTTTAATTTTGTCAAAAAGAGCAGAACTGTTCTATAACCATGAGGTCTAATGAAGAGATTGGTAAAAAAACACAAAACTATACTGGAAGATATAGCGTATTAGTATAGTTGCCTGCTTGGTAGAATGACAATTGCATAGGCCAAAATCCTGTTGCACAAGTACACCTGCAGGCATGCTGATGTCAGCAGCAGGGAAAGATTTTTGATAATTAAAGACTTAGTCAGTTCTGGGACTTCTCAGATTTGCATATAATCAGTTTCATCACATGAAAGCAGTGAGAGGTTTGGGATGGAAGGAGGATGTATTTGCCTACTGAAGAACTCTATTAGTAGTAGATATTACTGACAGGGAAAGATTTTTCAATAATTGGACTTCTTCTGTATCATAGCTTTTGCAGCTTGCATGCAATAAAAGTGACCGCATGGAAGTCAGAAAAGCTGTCTCACAGAATGAGGAAATTTCCCCCTGCTGGTGATGTCATCAGTCTTCTGCAGGTGTAAGTTTATGCAACAAGATTTTGAACATGGAATAGTAATGATCAGGATACATCATAATGTCTATACTGTTGACTGAGTAAATAAATAAAAAAATGGACAAGATACCCATTTGTACAGAGTAAAGTGAACTTTAAAAAACTTCAACAACAACAACAACAAACAAATTAGACTAATCTAATTGTCAGGTTGGTTAAAGTCCTGGTGCTGATTCATATCTTAGTGTATCTTGAACTGAACAGTGTTACTGATGTGCTGTTGGAATGGTTAGAGACTTTGTGGAAATGCTATCTGTATGACCCAATGGTTCCATTGTTCATAGGGACACAACAAAGTGTAGTATTAAACAAATGTCTCCATTCCTGTATAGCTTCTGTGTGTTATAGAGAGAAGATGTGCTTCTTACAATGAGTGAGAAGAACAGTAGAGAAAAATACATTGAGAGTTTATTTTATGGACTACAGGTCTCAAAATCCCACAACCATGCCAAAGACTTTTTATTATTATTTTTAAATAAAACTTATAATTTCTGGTAAAATATTTAGCTATTAATAAAACATTCTGTTAAGAGCCAACGTAGATGGCTCTATACCGCTTTAACTAGTGGAGAGTCAGACGCAGACTCAGGAGAACTGAGTTCAAATCCCTGCTGAACCATGGAAACACAGTGGGCAACGTCATTGGTAAACTATTCTTTGAATATCTCACATACCCCAAAAGCCATATTAGGGTTGCTGTCCGTCAGAAGCAGTTTGATGGCATTATAAAGATGGAATGTACATTTTTGCGTTATAGGTGCATCCAGCTCATGTTATTCAACAAACATTAAATGACTTGAAGTGTTTTCAGAATTTTGACTTATCTCAAAATAAAAGTGATTGCTGGAACAGCTCTGGGTTTACTGTATCTGCTCATTGCTTAGCCTCTTATATGCAGTTATAACCACCATTTTTAAACTGAGCAAGCAAGTTTAACAATATGTTCGCACAACACCAACATTTTATGTTCTGAGTGTAACAGTTCAAACATTAAGGGAAGTGTTTCCAAAGTCAATGTCTTTTTCAAATTACCTTTTAAAAACCATTCCTTCTTCATATGATTAGTTGACCAGATAGCTTAGTGGTTTAAGTATCTGGCTGGGGAGTTAGAGGTTGGGTGTTCTAGTTCCCCACTGTGTTTCCTGGGAGAAGAACCAGCCTGTGTAGCCATGGAGTCCTGGAGCGCCCCCAGAAAAAGGAAATAGCAAACCACGTCTGTTTATTCTTTCACTGAAAAGCTCTGGAAAGAGTAGCCATAAGTTGGAATCAATTTGATGACACACTATTAAATCAATTATTTTCTCCACATGTTTACAGAAACCATATGCCTGTCAAATTCCTGGGTGCGCCAAACGCTACACTGATCCAAGTTCCCTCCGGAAACATGTGAAGGCACATTCTGCCAAAGAACAACAGGTGCATAAGAAGGTAAGACCAGCAGTCTGAGTTGTAAGTGAATGCTTACCTAAAGTGTCTATTTGGATGATAAATCATTTGTCTTTCAAGGATTTTCACTGCAGAGAAATTGCATTTCTTTTTTAAAAACCTTTTAATGTTCCTGTATCTTAAGTCACATCATTTCAACATTATTTTAGATGCAATAAAATTGATCACCTGATCTAAGCAATCTCCACTGATCAGCTGGTTTCTGATTAAATACTGAGCCTGGTCTAATTAAACATATGAAAAAAACCTGAGCAAGATCACCATCTGAAGACTGGTAGTAATTGAACCATGCTCGCGTTCACAGGTTGATGGTCAGTACCTTTATTAGTACCATATATAAACGTACAAGATATCCAAGTCTTTGAGTTCTCTCACTCTTCATCAGGTTGTGTGGTTAAAATTGGAGAGATCCAGACAACTTATAAGTTTGCCTATATAAAACGTTTGCAATTGACCCTAATAAAGGTATTGCCGGATTTTGGATTTTATTTTATTCCTATGGATCAACATAGCCTAATTTTTCTCTTTTTTTATGCTCTTGTTATCTTAGATATTATGTTTCTGTCTTACTTTTCTTCATGGATCTGATTCGAGCCCTTAAACACCCAGAGAACTTTCCTTGTTGGATATAATATAGATGTGGGGGGGGGGGGGGGAATGCTGCATATATTTATCTGTTGTTGTTGTTGTTAAAAGGGCTCTGAAATCTACTGAGAAATCAGTATTGAGTAGATTTCTTTATTTTTGAGTCTCCAATAGTTTCAGAGACATTTTGCCCTTTTATTATGTGCAATATATCTAATAAACAAATCATTTCTTATTGTTCATCTATTCATCCATCAAATGTGTGGCTTTGCATTTTGCTTCTGCTGCCCATATGAGGAAAGTATTGTAAGGCCTTAGAGCTGCAGTATAGTCTAGTGAGACCCCTATACAGTGGGGTCTTGACTTAAGAACGGCCCGAGTTAAGAACATTTTGACTTAAGAACCACTCTCATAGGAAAATACTGACTTGACTTACATACTTAGATTTGAGTTACAAACTGAAAAAAACCCACGTGGGAGGCAGGGAAAGTGCAAAAAGTGAACTTTCAGTTAACTGTTGGCCAGTGAAAAGGGTGCCTGTCTGCTTCCTCAATCCTCCCAGCGTTTAGAGAGTGGACTGGGAGACAGTCTTCGGACTGCCTGGTCCTGTACTGCCTGGACTGTATTTTCCCTGCCTTCCCTGAACCTTTCTTGACCTAAGAAAAAAATAAACAAAATATCCCCCTCTAGTGGTCAAAGGCAGAATAGCAGCTTCCCATTAGTTTCTATGGACGGAAAAGTGCAGATACGGATCAAATGGTTCTCAATGCATTCCTATGGGAAATGCAGATTTGACCTGAGAACTTTTTGACTTGAGAACTGCCTTCCAATACGGATTAAGTTCTCACGTCAAGACCCCACTGTAGTAAAGAAAATATATCTTCAGACATTGATTAGATTAGCACATCTTTTTAAAAACTCTGGGTACCAGAATGGATAATTACAGAGTCTATCAACAAAAATGTTGATATCATTTCTGGATGGTTCTTAATGGCAGTACAGTACTGTGTACTGTATTAAGTATCTCAGTAGTATAACCTCGATGTCACAGGAACATAGATGGCAGTACTGGGCCGGAATTTTCCACAGCTAAACGTAGCTAGAATGATCCAGGGACAAGGTCTTATTCATGTAATGTAAAGCCTGTAAAGTGGCATCAGCAGTATTTGTTTAGCTGCAGTGGGATGGTTGCAGATTAATAAAACTCTAATTTTAAAAAATGTATAATAAAGACATATCATGGCCCTTACCATCTGTGTCACATGGATCTTTTTTTTAAACTAGGACCTTACAGAAAGGCAATCATACTAAGCTCTCTTACATCTAGTTTATTATTATCTAGTGTGACCGGCAGGGTTGTCTGTTCCAATCCTGTGCAAGAGGCTAGATTTTTTGCATGTAAGCTCTGCATACCACTGTTGAGCTACAGCTTTACCCGATGTATTTAATTCTAACCTTTGTTCCAGCAATGTTATATCAAGGAACTCTAGAAGTCTGTTAATAGAGCAAAACAAAGCAGTTATTTAGTAGTTGTAGTTTAAAATGTTATTGGCTGCAGCTGCTGATTGTGATCCAGAATCCTCAGTCGCTTGGGTGGGGAAAGAATGCCTGTAGGACAGAATGTTAAACCAATTTGCCTAGATCTTTTAGTTTAGAATAACTAAACTAAACAAGCCCAGGAGAAGGCAGAATGCACAACCGTAAACTTCAAAACAATAACCATTTCTTAACAGTCACAGCATTGGTTGGTTGTTTCTGTGTAATTTGAGCCCTGTGTTATGACAAAAGTTTGGCAACATCAGAATGTTTGAAAAAGAATTAGAAATGGTATTTTTTTTCCTTAATTCTTCTCTCCTGGTGCTTTTAATATTATCAACTTTGTGGTTTGCAAAGAGCATGCTTTGGACACTTTTGCCAGTGCATTAATTTGCATGTAAAACAGCTGACAAATTAGCAGTACCTCTTCTGCATTACTTAAAGCCCACCATCTTGCCAGCTCTAATCTGATAAATGCAGACACTTCTTCTTCTTTATAAAATCTCATTCCAGTCATTACAGAAATGATGCAATTCTTTCAAGAAAAGGAACCCAAGATACTTAGGGAAGTGCAGCTAAATTACTCCGTAAAATTTTGAAGAGCACAAGGGTACATTATGTTTCTGAGAATCTAACTGCCAGCGGTTTCAGATTAGCACACATAATCTGTGCACTCATGGAAACCTAAATGATCTCTAATTAGAAGCACTAAGCACCTAATAGATCTTCAATTACTCCAGTGCTGGAAACAATGGTGTTTTGTTTCTCCTTGCTATATGTAGCCTGTAAGCAAAAATGGCATATGCATCCAATTAAGTGCACTTTAGTTCTGCACTTTGAAATGAAAATCTCTTTGTTTTATCCCCTTCTTATAGCTAAACTCGTGCTCTGATGCTGAACAAGACATATTGAGTGAATGCTTAGCTATGCAGCAGCTTCACCCTTCTCCGCAACACATATTGGATGGGAAGTGTGGGCGATCAATGGGCCACCATGACCTGATAACAGGTGGGAGTATTTCTTATAAATGCAATACAGCATACTGTATGCCATGGAAGCCCAGACTTCAAATTCTCATTCAGCCACAAAACTCATCAGATGGCCTTGAGTGAGTTCAACATATTGTGAACCTTGAGCGCCCCCAGGGTTCTGTAAGGCTTTAATGATATATTGAAGTGTCACAGGGCAAGAAAATTATATTGCAAAGACAGGCTGAAATCTGAGGTTATAAAAATGTCTCTGCAACCAGAGTAAGACTGAAAGAATTAAATAACCCTGCACTGCTGCAGATAAAAGGAGTAGATAACCGGCTGGTGGTTTGAAAGCATCTTCTGAAAGAGTGTGTTTGCAGCTAGTGGCATTCCTGTGAGTTTTAGATTCTGACAATGCATGTTCATGTATGTTGATTCGCCAATAGTAAATAATTTTCCTTCTGGCAAATTCACAATTCATCTAGCAGTGCAAATGTGAATTTACCATCAAATAAATTATTTGTTGGAGAAATCATTCAGGAAGTATTATTCTAAATAGATTCTTCATATACTTCCTTCCATCCTAATATATACAGTACACAAGAGAATACTCTCCAGGATGTGTACTTTTAAAGAAGCTATCCATTTGTAACCATTTCCTTAAGAAATGTTCTTATTCACTATTTATGTCAAAGTTTACCCCCCCCCCCCCCCGTTACAGCAGCTCCATTGGCTGCCAACCTGGTTCTGGGCACAATTCAAAGTGCTGCTTTTAACCTATAAAGCCCTAAACGGCTTGGGTTCAGGCTATAAAGACTGTATCTCCCTTAATGAGCCTGCTTGGGTGTTAAGATCATCAGGGGCAACCTTTTTCTCAGTCTCACCATCCTCACAGGTATGTTTAGTGGGGACACAGGTGATTGCTTCCAGACTTTCGACCTCCCTCTTACAGGAGGCCAGGCTGGCCCCATTTTTGCTGCCCTTCCGCAAGCAGGTGAAGACCTCTCTTCAGGCACGCTTTCCTTTAATGACTGGCTATCTAAGTTGGGTTGTAAAATCAGCATGATTAGTATTTTGTTGTTTTAATAATGATTTTATTTAACATTTTTAAACATAACGTATATTTAATTCTTTTTTAATATTTACTTTAATATTGTTTTTCCCTGTCTCTTTTAATGATGTAAATCACCTTGGGTCATGTGAAGAAAGGTGGGGTAAAATATTTTAAATAAATAAACCAACTAACCAACCATGGACTACGACTTGGGCCATGAGAAAAGTCAAGGGATCATTCTTGTTCATTTTTCCATAACCATTGACAAGAACAGAAGGAAATGCTTACAAGAATGGGAAAGATGTTTGAGATAGACATAGATAATCCCTTATTTTTCAAGAATTATGCAAACAGTAAAATATCAGATAAAATGCTTCATGAGCCAGATGATCATAATAGTAGGGAAGACATTTTTCATGGTTAGTCTTAAACTACAGATTACAATGTCTCTTTAGTAGGTCTATTCCTTGTTTTTAATTCAGCAGCAGTACTAAATCAGGAGCAAGCCACTTTCCCAGTTGGTGACCTGCATCACTCCAACCCATCACTGATGCCACATGACCAAATGTAGTACAAATAAAAACAAAATCAAAACAATTAACTCCTAAAACACAGCACATGGGTAGTGCGTAAATAGTGAACAAAGTTATTAACACTCAAGTAATTCTCTCAGAATTGCTGACCAGCTTCTGGACAAACTGTGCACATGTTGTATACTTGTTTTAAAGGAAAATATGTATAATATGTACACTACACAGGAATTTTGATTCCCAAACACTTTACTAATGTAACTTTCTAAATGGTGGGAAAGAAGTGGGTATAGGGTGGGTTGCCAAAACGTGGGCCTAAATGAAAACCTTGCCCTTGTTGGGGACTTTCATATCATCCCTTTTACTTGAGGCACTTCTCTGTGTGCTGCTCTCATAACTTCCATTGGTAGTGTCTTAAAAGACCACATTTGTAAATCTTTTGTGACATATTCTTTGTAATTACTGTTTGTAATACAGGTGAATGCAAAGAATGGTCCACAGATTGCATATATTCCTCCAAGTTTTTTTTTATGATTTCCCCCCTCCCCCAGCCCTGTAGACCCCTAAGCTCTCACTCATTGGAAAAAAAATTGTTTGGGGGTTTAAAAGTATGTTTTCAACTCCATCCCCACTGCCCAAACAAAAATGGAAATAGCCACCTGTCCATCTTCTGCTTCAATTTTTTTAGTGGGGTTCCCCCACGCACATTCTTTCAAGGGAAGGGAAGTCTGCAGTGAGCTTTGCAAGCAGAAAATTGTCCTGAACAACTTACTGGGATTTGATTACCAAAACCTTAGTAGGTTAGTCACATAGCTTTAGTTTTAGTTTTTCAGTGTGTCATCCTGTGGTTGATTATTACATTTTTACCTGCAATATTATGGATACATTTAAGGCCCTAGTGCTGCATATTTTCTTGACAGTTCTCTTTTCTGTGGAATGTAGACATAATTTCTTGTCAAAAATAATGATCAGCACTTTTTGCGAACAGAGTTGTATATTCTGAGGCTTCATTTTGGTATAGTGAGAAACCTGAGGAATTAAGTGAAATTCACAAGCTAAAATTTTATGAATAGTAAGTCAGAGCCTTGTCGGCAGGTACAGGCACATTATGGGTGGGATACCCAACTGCCAGCAGAGGGATAAGGTGCAGAACAAAACATAAAGATGTTCTCCTTCCAAGTTAGTAATTGGAATCAACAGGTGGGTCTCAAGTAGAGGTAGAATTCCATTTGAAAGTTTACATTAGTAAAATGTTTTGGAACCAGAATTCCTGTGTAGTGTACCTACTAGACTACACAGTCTTCAAAATATTATGTGAAGTTGAGTCCACTGTATAATGCTTCCTTTTATTACACTTGAAAATTTGTTTATCCTGGGTTGTTTTCTCAAAGAAACCACAGCGCTAAGATACAGAGTGCTGCACCATTGGGATTACTTGGATTACGACGAACCTTTCCTCCTTAATTCAGGCTGCAGCATATTTTAAAGTTGTCAAGGATGAAGGTTAACACAAAGAGAGCAATAGGTTATAAGTTTCCTATCTCTTGTACTCAGCTTCAACAGAAGCTTGTGCTTAGGCAGAAGTACAGAATATATGAGAAATATGTTCTGTTGAATCACACTGCATGTATCCTACAATTCTGTATTGTTAAGATTACTAAATTTTAAACATTCATCACTGAGACTTCAGGATATTATTTAAGAACGTAAGAAGAATCATTTGAATGCTTGTCTAGTCCAGAATGTTGGTGTTGTCGGTGGCCAATCAAAGATGCTTCTGGGAAGCTGGGAGACAGTTTTATCAAGGAAGTAGTTGTCTAATGGCCTCTTCTGACATACTGCTTATCATGTTTTTTTAACTGTGGCTTTCCTCAGCACCAGCTGTTGTGGTACTTGGTTAGAGACACCAGGAGTTTCAGTTCAAAATGTTTGGAAGGCACTAGGGAATGCTGCAGCACACACACTGTGTGTGTTCATTTCCATGACAGCTCTGTGTGTGATCGTTTATTATTGTTGCCATTTTGTTTTTACAACTGGAAGTGAAGACTGAGACACAAATTACCTCCTCAGATCCTAACAATTAATTTGCATTCAAGTGGTATATAAACTGAGATCTATGACAGCCAGGTCTTACAGAATGACGCGTTTAATTGGGAAGTTGCTTCAGATGGCAGGTTGCTTTGCCTCAGACAAGGTAAAGGTTAAATGTAAAGGTTCCCCTTGACAATTTTTGCCCAGTCTTGTTTGACTCTAGGGGGCAGTGCTCATCCCCGTTTCCAAGCCATAGAGCCAGCGTTTTGTCCGAAGACAATCTTCCATGGTCATATGGCCAGTGCGACTTAGACACGGAATGCTGTTACCTTCCCTCCGAGGTGGTCCCTATTGATCTACTTGCATTTGGATGCTTTCGAACCGCTAGGTTGGCGGGAGCTGGGACAAGTGACGGGAGCTCACTCCGTCACGTGGATTCGAACTTACGACTGCTGGTCTTCTGACCCTGTAGCACAGGCTTCTGCGGTTTAGCCCACAGCGCCTCAGACAAAGTATGGCTCATATCACACTAAGTCCAAAAGTCCACCTTTTTTAAAGAATCTGAAGCTTTTTGTGTTCCCATTAACTAACAGGAGAAAATGAACAATTAATTATAATATTTAATGAAAGTTGGCAACACAGTAGTCTTTATAAATGAATGAAGGCTGCTAATTTTTAAGAACTCAGGGCAGGACCTTCTATGCTAGTGACCCTTAAACTTCAAAAGTATTTTATTTGTAAGGGATGTCTGTAGCTTTTTCAGTTCTTCGTGGAATTGGATCCTTTTGAAGAAATGAAGCCTGATTACATTCAGATAGCTAGATGCAGGGGTGGGGGGGTATATGTAAGTTTTGGCAGACAAGGGTTTACAAATGATGACATGCTGGTTTTGTAGGCAGTTTTCTTCAAAAATAATGCCATTAAGTTGCTCAAATATAAGTAATTGTAGATTTCAGAAGGATATAAATAATTTCTTTATTTTGAATGATTTTTGTTGTTGTTAGTTTCTCTTAAATGTTAGTACAAACATCACGGAAAGTATGGCACCCTTGATCATAACACTGTTAAGAAAACAGGTGACATTTTGTTACGCGTGCACACATGCAAGCGCGCGCACACACACACACACACACACACACGCAAATCTACTCTTAAGAAAGCAGTACCATGTAAAGTACTATTATATGCAGGACTCAAGCTAAATTGAACGTTCAGCCTTCACATCTGAAAGATAGGATGGTCCACACATAGTTTGCTGATAATTTAATTGGAGTTTTCTCCCTTCTCCTGCTTTCCAGAAACATTAATAAAGGGAGTTTGTTTGAGGGTGTTTTCCTCAAGCAGCTGCTTCTGGAAGGGTTATAGAATTACATAAAAATCCACAGTTATGCAGACCTACTCTGGCCTTCATCTCAGGACAGGTAGCTGGAGATTTCTGTCCCAGTAGGTATTCATCATTACTTTGGGAGCTCCTGCAACAGAAAGGAACTATATTCTTGTTCTTGTATTTTTTTTTCCATCTGTAATCTCACTCTACTTAATAAAAGTTGCATCACTTTTCACACACATTGCTTGATTTCTTTTCAGCCGCCTTCAAATCTGGTTGATTATGCACTGTATGGAACAGGCCTTAAAGAGATTTGTTCTAAAAACAAGTCCCCTGTCTGCAGTAGGTTGTTTTTTTTTTTTGTTGCATAGCAGGGTTCCCCCTCAAACATTCTTTGATACAATGATGAATCCTCAGAGAGTAACAGAACCTACTGTTTTAGACAATGTGATCCTTCTCTCTCTTTTTTTTCCTTCCGAAGAGTGAGAAGCACATGTCCTCATGGTACTTTTAGCTTTTTACCTCACTCCCCTTACTACTTGATGCCTTCGCTTCTCTTCCAGAAGGCACATGCTGGCAAGGGCAGGCTGCCTGTCAGCAACAAACATAATCTGAAGAAATGGGGGGAAAAATCTCCCAAACATTAAAAAACAAAAAAGAGGAAAGACTTCAAAATAGAAGCAGGCAAGCAGTCAGCAATCTAAAATGGAGAAAACCCGAACCACAGCACAGGATACTCTCACTTTAAGGAACAGTTGAAGCGAAAAGAGTATTCCTCACTGGCTTCCAGGCCTTTTAAAGATTCAAAATTCCCAGCCACCTCTTTCTGGACACTCTGATTGGCTACTGAGAACCCTGGTGGTGAGACGGTTGGATGAAAAATTTCTCAGGCAAATTGACAGATAAAGGGCAAAAAAAAAAAATGACATGGAAGAGGGAATATGAGAGAAACCCAAAACTTTTGTGTACTTCTCTTTTGTGACCATTAATTGTTTGTGTTTAAGAACCTCACTTTGGAAATTGAAAGAACAAGAATTACATGAAAGTGAGTCTCTTTTGTGTTTGGGGCCTTTCATTAAAGCAGGAAAGGCCCGAACCTCATCTGGAGCTTCCCTCTTCAAAGGAAGGTAGTAATGCCCTTCCATCCTTGTGCTACTAGCCAGAGAGAAAATGCTGATGAGGCTTAGCTCAGGACTTGGTGAAACTCAATAAGGGCTTTACAAGTCGGCTGTTTTAAGTGAATGATTGCTGGGGAGTTGTAATCGGCAGCCAGCTGCTGAATGGACATTTAACAGGAATTAGTGCTGGTCCTCACAGCATTCCAGAGTGCTCCTGGTACTTCTACGGTTGCAGACACACAGTTGTGAAATGCTTTGAAAGTAGCGAAACATCTCCTGTTAAATCCCATCTCAGAAGCACTATGGCTAGCAGTAAAGAGAAGAATCCTGCTGAAATCACTTCCCTGGGTGGAGAGAGAAGAAATAGCTATTAATGGAACCTCCTGTTCCACATCCCACTTGCGTAATAGTTTACTTTTATAGAGAGCTTGGTTGGGATAGGAATGTATCAGTATTAAGCTGACTGATTAGAACTAACCCACCTCGCTTTGGAGAAGAACCTCATTGATTCAGGAGCCATTCAAAGCTTTTGGGGATTTTTCCAAAAAGCACAGATATCCCTTAAGTCACAACAATTCACCAAACATATTATGGGGTGAATAGATGAGAAATTAGCGAATTAATTAGTGAAATAGTACTGTGCATAGGATTTATTTGCCATTTCTTCTATCTCCATATTTACTGGCACACACACCCTGTTCTCCTTTCTACCCTTTTTTTCTTTTTCAGTTACTTGGCAGAGACCTTAAAAAGCCCTTGTCCCAGATGGTCTGTGATGCTAGTTCAGTAACAGATGTTAGTGCTAAAGGTTAAACCATGTAGATTTTGATGGATGACATATATTTATAAATTCAAGTGGTTAGCATGTTAAGAACTCCAAGGCACTCTGTGTCAAGCTAAAACAATGTTTAAATGTACTATGTGAGGCACATTGCACCTTGATGATCATTCCTCACTTGAGTGTACATCAAGGAATTGAAACAACAGAATGTTTCCTCTTTAAGGATCAGTTCAAGGTGACAAAACATCAGCCCACATTGTTGTGGCATTAGTTTCCTAGGGTAACAAAATACACTAGGTTGTATAAAACAAACTAGGAGGCAGTTCACTGATTTAATGTTTGTTTTGTGGTTCTGGAGATGGGCTCCAAACTCCTAGTGTTCCAAAACGGGTATTTCTGAAGACTAGTTATTTATCAATTGGGATACAAAGACTATTCATAAATTTTCCCATCTTTGATAAGAAAAGGTGTCTCAGCTTGTCAAGACACTTATTTAAAAACTTGTAAACTGCTGTGCGATTTTTCACTCAACGTGAGAACAGAAACGCCACCACTTTTTTTAGTTTGCAATAGCAGTAGCAAAAAAAGTTCGCACATAAATGCTGTATTTAGTGCATGGAACATTGCATATTGTATTTTAAATATTTCATTTCATGCAAAGTTGCTACATGTGTTTTCAAAAATCTTTTTAGTGCAAGAAATTTTGGCAAGAAACATCGTAAACTGTGAAAAATGAAGCAAAATCTCTCATAATCTTGCCCAGTAGAGAAAAAACTTCTGAAATATTTCATTCTCACCTCCAAGAAGATAAGTGAAAAGTTACATCCCTGCCAGTGATAGGGCAGATGAAGTCCCCCTCCCCAAGGCCTACTGGAGATGTAAAGTTTTGAGAAACTTGTCTATCAATTCTTCAGATGTGAATTTGAAGACAGAGTCAATGTGTGGGGAGTGGTGGCACTGTGGCTATAGACTCAATTCCTCAACTTGTCCACATTTATTAGAGTATTGGGCAGAGCCGGGAACATATACATAGGGTTGTACACATGGGAGACATCTGTCCTTGTGATCAGAAATGCTGATTAGAAACACTGTGGCATATGCAGCAGCTCTTTTTCCATGTCTTGGTGGAGGCGTTAAGCCATCAGTGTGATGCTACCCTCCACTCACTCATTCACAATTATTCTGTATGCACATTTATACCTGAGAAGGATTCCTGTGTCTTCCTTATACTCCTGTCTCTTCCTTACACAGGTATATGCTGCTACAGGAATCTGGAGTTCTGTAGAGTGGGTACCCATATCAAACTTGGTATGTGTTTAAATATTAAATGCTACACATTTTCCTGAGCACTACGCAAGTTGTGTTGCCAAACATCTGTTACACAAAAGGGACAGCTGTTAAGGAACAGGTCTATGACATATTTACCAAGGAATATATGTTTTATGACAGCATGAAAGCAGCTTAAAGCAACATATTTGACTTACATATATTTAATTCTGTTTTATAATACTAGAACAGTACAGTACACTGTGGGAAAATAGCGGAGCTCTAAACCAGTGGTTCTTAACCTTTGTTACTCGGATGCTTTTGAACTGCAACTCCCAGAAACCCCAGTCAGGACAGCTGGTGGTGAAGGCTTCTGGGAGTTGCAGTCCAAAACTCCTGAGTAACCCAAGGTTAAGAACCAGTGCTCTAAACTACAAAATCCCCACAGTACACATACACTCATATGCAAGAATGTAGGTGTTCTGAGTATTAAAATTCAGAAATTTGAATTAGCTGCTATTAATTGAGGACTACATAAAAGATGATTCAAAAATTATGTAACAAGAGTAGCTGATGCAATAATTTCTCATGCTTCTGAGCAAGATTTGTAAGGTAACATGTGGCCCAGTGACTTCCTGAATTAATCACAGTAAGACAGAATATAATGTTAACCAGGAGAACAGCTCAAGTAGGTGGGAGAAAAATCCCACCTATTACTTGTAAATACAAAATAAGAGCTGGAGAACTAACTGAACATGTTTTAAAATAATGGCAATCATGCATTGTAGTAAGCTAATAGCCCTCTGCAAAATCTTGATTTTTTTAATCCTGCAATGTATAATTGTCCAAAAGAAATAATTTATTTTCTTTATGCAGTACTCATTTGATTACACCCATTAAGTAGTTTATACTTACAGTATTTAAATAGTTTACAAATAAATTAAGATGATGGTGCAAAATCAATTCATTCCACTAGTGGACAGCATCTCACAAATACTAGAGTCTGTCTTACTGGAAATTATGAAAATTGTTGCATGTTATCTCATTCTGGAATATAGTTCAAAATTTTCATGTGCTTATTCATTTAAGTAATATATGCATAGAAATGTGTTTCCATGCACAGATTACCCCCGTGTATCAAGGCAAAAGGGTTAGATTGTATTCGCTTAGCTTTAATTTCTTACAGTTTAATAGGAGGAGGTCAACCTGTTGACATTAGGAACTTTACTGCATTTAATTTTGAAGAAAATTGTACTTTGAAAATGAAAAAAATGAATACCATGTCTAATAAGAATGTGAAATATCTCCAAGAGATGCTTTTGTGCTTGGTTTGCAACCCACTCACCCACCTACAGAAGATAACTAGATCATGAAATTTTGTAGCCCTGATCTTGCTGTCTGCTTCTCATACATCATACTCTTGATGGTATGCCTAATCTGCTAGCAACTTTACCTGATTTTACTTTAGTATACTGTAGTTGGGTTATTTAGATCCTATCCCAGTCTCCGAATCAGAGCTTAGGAAGTTGTCTTTAAAATAAAAAATATTACTGTTACAGTTTGAAGCTCACGCAAAGTAGTTATTGTTTTAATTACAAATTTAAAATACACACACACACACACACACACACACACACACACACACACCAGAGTGTTGTGAATCTTTAGCCAATGATAAAAAACACTCTCTTCCCATTCAGCACTTGAACCCTATTATATCCTTCTTCCATCATAGGGTGAAGACACAACCCCACAACGATAAAAGTTATAATTTTATCACAAATAAAACCTTCAACAGTCATAATATAACTGTATGTTCTTTACAGGAGGAAATGAATTATATAAGAACATAGGGAAGAGCTCTGCTGGATCAGGCCAAGGGCCCATCTAGTCCAGCTTCCTGTATCTCACAGTCGCCCCACCAGATGCCTCTGGGAGCACACGAGACAACTAGATACCTCGCTCCTGTCACAATTACAACTGAGTAGTTATTTATAGCTCACCTATAAATATAAAGTTTTACCATAGACTCACACAGAATAAAATTTTAGCATAGCTCACTAACACAAAATCTCTGGCTTGCAAGTGATTTTGGTAGTAAACTCACATCAAAGTAAGATCTCAACAGTGTTGTGGTGAAAGGTTGGAAGCCAGTTGGGCATTGCCTTCTTAGTCATGCTGAAATATCCTAAGAATACACTGATATGACTTAGCATTGTAGGTCTATTAATGTGATGAATGTATTGGAACTAGATCTGAACACAGCTGGATGATTTAAATGTGGAGAATTTTTTTTTGTTCTAAAATCCCAAGTGAATCCATTTGATCCCAGTATCGTTTCTTTTTTGCTGATTGAAACTCTAAATCATAGGATTTCATTTCATGTACTCAACATCAATATGTCTTCTCATTTATCCAAAATAGTCACTTTTCAAGTATTTAAATTCTGTTCAGGGTTTGTATTTTGCAAGCATGTATAGCCAGCAATGCATGTCCCGGTCTCAATTGCTACATTGTTGGCCTCCATGCGTGCATAGCAGATGAACTCTAAATGTGAGCTGGTTAATGAGATTACAAAGCACTAAGTAATCAGAATCCTGTTCTTAGCCATGTTAATTCAGGAAAACCTATAGGCTGGAAACCTTCTAGTGTTCACATAAGGTTTGTATAACTTGCTGGGGCACATCTCGGCTGCGCAATTGGGTGCATAACCAGGCATATGACCAATACATTCTCTGGCACTGTGTCAATTGGCCAGAACTAGGCACAGCAACTTATGTAAACCTTATGTGAATACCAGGAGGATTCTGGTTATAAAGTTCAAGAATCTAAAAATTTGAATTCTTTTTTTCTCCTACAAAATGAGTTATTAATGCAAACTGTACTTCACTCAAATAATAAAATAAAGTAGCAGCAATATGATGCTCAGCAATAATGTCTTACATCTTTTTAAAATGCAATCTGGCTGTCAATACCATGAGTTTAGCATTCTGACTAGTGCCAAAAGGAAATTCTAACACCCTGGAACCACACAGATTTCTGATGTATAACCTAAAGCAGAGGTAAGGAGTCAGTGATAGTGTCTGCAGAGAATAAGTGATAGAACAATATTTTTCCAACTGTTACTAATAGGCTGTCATATGTTCCCCAGAGGGGCTTCCACATAATACAGTATAGCACTTGTGGTTTGGATCACTGCTTATAAAAATATAGATATGTGGACACAGGCTTAAGTGCAAGTATATCAGTCACTGAAGTTAATGAGGAAGTCAAATCATTAAGGATATCAAACCAGGAATAAAAGATACAATAACATTTCATGACATTCCTAACTTGAAGTGAAGCCAGTTTTTTCTGGTTTTTCAAATAAGTAAAGACATCAACCTGCTCCATTTAAGACCAAGTGACTTAGTAGACCAATATTCTTTACTTCTTATTAATTTTAATATAATTTCTTTATTGGAGCCAAGAAGGTAATGTGCACAGCCACTAAAACTGTACCTGTCCTACCTGGCAGGCATATATGTATGCCAGATGAAAACTGGCACAGAATCTGTTTGTAACTCAAGAGTAGCATGATGCAGATGAACACAAAGTGTTAGGGATAGCTGTTAGTGGTAGTTCATGGAGCCGTTATGGAGTAGGTAGAGGGGTCTATATAAAGAAGCTGCACTGCAGTAAAAACAAACAGACAAAATTCACCAAACCAGGAAAGAGCTTGGCATACAAACAGGTTACATTGGTCCTTGGGTCTTTTACTACCTCCCACCCTTCTTCCCACCCTGCAGCTCTGCCCGTTTTTTCTCAGTATGTTCCTCCACCCTCATAAAAATGCCAAGAAAATTAAGAGTTGAAGAATTCATTTTCCTTCCTGGAACCAAAGCGATGTGGCTCATATGAAGGCTCCAGAGAGCATCTATACATACTTAAAAAATAGAACTCTATATGTTTTCTTTAACTCTGAAATCAGCTTCCCATCACTTTCTTCACAGGCTTGGCTCCATCCATCATGCTTCTGGTGGGCTATCTGCTGTTCTTGTTGATTAAACTGGGGAGTTTACTTCCACGATATGTAGTGTTGTTCACCAACAAAGAGACTTTTAAAGGGGAATAGGAAACATTAATGGAGGGAAAAGGTTATCACTGGTTCCTAGTTGTCTCTCTGTTAGCTAAGTGGCAGTGGCAGTACTGAAGACTGAGAGGAGGAGGGTGCGTTTGCATGTATGCCCTGACTGTAGCATTCCCATAGCATCTTGTTGGTCACTGTGTGAAAAGAATGCTGGACTAGATAGGGCTCAGTTGTGATCTAGTACAACTTTTCTTTTGTTGTTAACATCACCCATGTACAAGAGGGGTGTTACAAGCTAGCTCATGAAAACCCAAGGTTTAAAAAATTGGTATTTGGGGTAGGGTCCAGAAAATCCCAATGAAGACAAAGCATACTGCACACCATGGAAATCTGGCTTACTGGGGAAATGGGGATAATGTGGAATACCATGGAGAGGGGGGTGGCTGATTGATTGACAGAAACTGCAATTCAGCATTCTGTGGCAGGTCCCACTTGTCTTTTCTAAAGCTACCTGCAATTTTAAGAAATCAACCTAGTATAAGTAAAGGAGATGCTTTGATTTGGGTGTGAGGCTCTTGTTTTCTGGCTGACACAGAGTAGTTTATTCAAGAAGAGCTACTAGAAAGATCTCTTTCTAGACAAACCCAGGCTGATAAAGGAAGGAAGGAAGGAAAAGGAAACATAGCCTCTACTCCATCTTATTTGAGACATCTCTAGTAAGGAGAGTTTAACACAATATCTGCATATTTGGGACTAGAATCTTTTTCACTGACAAATGTTCCCTTTCCTTCTTAGGCATGTACACTGGTTCCAGCACTAATCACAATGGACTGTCTCCTGGTCTTCTGTCACCACCTCTTGATGTACCTTCAAGGCAACATATGCTTGAGTCAGCCATCACCAGTGCACACCATCATGCATCTCCCATAGACAGTACCAGAGAAGGGTACGTATTAAAACAAAAGAGAAGATTGCCTTGGAATGTATATTTGAAAGATGTCCCTGGCTCAAGATCCCCTTTTTAAATTTGTACTAGTTTCCAGGGCCCTTCTTCCCAGTAAGTTCTGTGTTGTGTTGGTGAATGTGCAGCACTGCTGGCATGGTGTCCTGAGCATAGATGTGAAGCCATGCGCCTCCTCATGAGAGAACTTAAGAATAAAACAGCAATTGAGGGTACATTTATGTTCCCAAATCTAATATGAGTCTGTGATGATCTAATGCCCAGAAGCATTAATCTACACAGCTCTTAAGCAGGGCAGATAACGTATCCCTCTGGGACCTAGTGTTCTGTCTCTCCGAGTGCCCCCCATGGGTGCTCAGAATCCTTGACATAATGCCTAGCCATCAGTTCAGCAGTGATGAGTACATGAATGCAAGTTGAGAATTATGTTATTTTGTTTGTCTTCTTTGTCTATTTTCATTTTATTTCATTAATTCATTTTCTTGCATTTTCATATACCCATTCTGACACACTTTAAATGGTATTTCTAAGAGCTGTAGCACTAGGATAGATCAGGTGTCCAAACTAGATTAAACTGCATTCCTGTGAGTTCACAGATAACTTGCAGGTGACAGTGCTTTCTCCCAAAGTATACTTAAGTGAGATATCTATGATTTTGGTTTCAAATGATAACTAGACCTTTAGAGTAGAGAAAATGTAGATAATTGCATGTAACCCACAGTAACAGTTCTGTCTAGTTTCATCTACCAACCTTTTTTTTTTGTTATTAGGAAAATTGAGTTTCCTGAGGCCTCATATTTTGACAGACATGTCAAAATTATAAGTAAAGGAGCTAAAAGTTCCCACTCAGTTCAGATCTTTTCCCCATCCGATAGTTTTATTAGAGAGCACCACTGACCATCCAGCTTTTACTCTGCTTTGATTCTTCCCTCATAAACTCTTGTGTAGATATTGTATTAGAACAGATTGTTTCATTTGCTAACTGAAATAAAACTAGGAATTGCTATTTGCAAATGAGATCTGCCAGGTTTAAGGATGATTAGGGGAGAACCAGATAAAAACTGCTGTCCTATTTCCCAGTTAGGTTTTGTCTACACTTTGTATTTCTCAGTTACTCTTTGTTATCCTTGCTACTTAAGCAATGATCCAGAAGTGTCAACAGTCAAGAATATGACAGCAAATCTTTACAGAATGATACATTCATAAATTTCTGTAGAAGAAGAAAGCTTATTCTGGAGGTCTGACCATAACAACTAACACAGACTACAAACTAAACTGTAATATAATTGCACCCTAAGTCCATTCTGCTTCAAACTGTGAAGACCACCTGTTTGACTGGGTGAGCTTCCAGTTCCATTTTCTTCATTGTGCATTTTTGTGAAGTATTGTTTAAATCAGACCAACTGATTAATATTGACCAGTAATAATGATAAATATTGCAGAATTACATCTACTTCTAATCAGTCAATTTCTTTCATTGATGCTTTTAATAATAGATAGAGAATGTTCACACAGTCTTTTTGGAATAAATTGGTATATATTTATGTTTGGAATAAATTGCAGTGCATATTACATTGTGAAACATTTTGTGGTAATAATACAGTACTACCCACAGTTGAGGGGCAGAGGAAAACTTGTATGCGCCATGCATTGGAAAATGGTGGGAAATTTCAGAGAGTGGATATTTTTGCTCTTTTTTATTTCCCTATCTGTTTTTAAAATCCTTCATTGCCTTCTTCACAAACGATCACTGTCCTATTAGTATTCACTACTGTTTTTATTAATTCCCATTAAATCAGTCTTCATTGTGTGGAATGAAATAAGCCAGATCATTTAACTGTTTATTGGATATCCTCTTATAAGCGTCAATTGCCAGTTCAATCAACCAATCAATCAAACCAATCAATCAAATAAACAATCAATCAATCAGTACTTTTGAAAACTAAGAATGGCAGTGGAAGAACATACTAATATATTATTTTCCAATATTTGGATGCTTTGCAAAGCAAACAATGTGGTTTTGTCCTATTTGTGTAGGTAACTGTCCTTAATCTAATATGAGGCTAAAATGAGAAGGTTCAAACTAGAATGCAGATATTTAGGTAAAGGTAAAGATTCCCCTTGACAATTTTTGTCCAGTTGTGTTCGACTCTAGGGGGCGGTGCTCATCCCCATTTCCAAGCCATAGAGCCAGCGTTTTGTCCAAAGACAATCTTCCGTGGTCACATGGCCAGTGCGACTTAGACGCAGAACGCTGTTACCTTCCCACCAAGATGGTCCCTATTTATCTACTTGCATTTGTATGCTTTCGAACTGCTAGGTTGGCGGGAGCTGGGACGAAGTGATGGGAGCTCACTCCGTCGTGTGGATTCGATCTTACGACTGCTGGTCTTCTGACCCTGCAGCACAGGCTTCTGCGGTTTAGCCCGCAGCGCCACCACATCCCAAGAATGCAGATATTTAGAAAGCAGCAAATGGACTTTTAGCCTAGTTATCTTCTAAATCCAAGTTCTAAAATGAGAGTATATGATTTCCCTATAAGATAATTTATTTGATTAGTAGTGTATTTTCACTAAAATTATATTATAGAGTAGCCTTTTAACTACTGTATGAGCAAGTTCAACATAAAATGCTTTAATTTTCTTCAGCTGGCATTTGGTTTAATTTTTGGTTTTCAGGTCAAATTTAACCACACGTCCAGTGGTTAAATAAAAAATGGAGAATAAAAAAATTCTGAGTCTTAAATGAAGGTGGGAGGTATGTGGCTACTCTAACAATTTTTAATGGCACTCTTTACTAGTACCAGGTGACTCTTAAGTGACAGCTCATGATATTTCTCGCTTCATATTAGAGACATGTTTTCTTCATAATGTTATTTAGTTGTACTTGCTCCTGCTTGAAAAAAATATCTGGAAAATATTTTGTGGGCTACAAAGCAAAATTGTTCCCCTGAAGTTTGGAGCAGACCAGGTTTGTTTTCAGCACTGGACGTGTGGTTGTCCACAATTCAGTTTTGTATTTGGGAAATTCTGTGGACAACAGAATGGAGCAGGTCATTTGTTATAGATGGATGAGGGGAGGAACCAGCCATCTACAAGAGGATTCAAGTGCAACAGATTAGGATGGGAGAATGTCGACTCACTGTATTTTGGTCTGAGCACATGATTAGAAAAAAACAACAAGTGAAGACTTAGGGAGGAGCCACACCTCAGAAAAAGTTGTGTAAGACCAGTTTGAGGATCCCACCTGTAGTAAAGTACTGGGCACAGATGTTAAAAAGGACAGTAGCACAGACAGGTCTGGCTAATTATTAAGGCACTATTAGTAAGGAGAAATAAAGGTCAAAAAGAATGAATATAATTTTAAGATACAAATAAAGTTATTGAGACATTTTCAGACAACTGAGCCGGTATAGAAACAAGATGCATTCTCCCTCATCTTTTCATTTTCTACAACACCTGGAGCAGCTCTGAGCTTGCCAAGTTCATCCCATAAGTTTTCCTCTGAGAGGACAGGACTGAAACTGGACCAGCTATATAATGAGTGACGGCCATTACTACCAATTTGCCTTATTCATGAGCACTTATAATAATCTTTTGCCTAATAATTAAGCTTAACACATTATTGGGGGGAACACTTCTTCTTTGGTTTATTTACTTTGGTTATTGACAGGTTGCACCTTTGTCAGCAGCGCACCTGGTTTCTGTCAGATAAAAAATCCCCACAACAAATTAAATAAACAGTATCCTTTATGCAAGCTGTTTTACATGCCTGGCAAGCATACAGTGTTTTCCCTCATTCGTCACCTATCTCAGCCTCCATATTTACCAATTTCACACTGTGAATCTATGTGATGACAAGGTTGAATTCCGGGGTCTAAGACTTTGGGGTGGACCATAATGATTGCTATCGAAAACCATCATGACTGAGTCATCATATTTGAGGGAAGCCAAAAACTACAAGCAGAGTACAAGAAGTCTACTCACGTTTGACAGAAAGACTAAGATTTTGATTTAAAGCCTTTTTCAAACAAAAAAAGCCCTTGTTATACTATTCTTTGCCAATGTCAATAACAAGTGCAGCGCTCAGTTTTCCCAAATGGTTTGCTAAGACGTTTAAAAAGTTTGACAAAAATTATTTAATTCACTTGAAAATGTTCTAACAAAATCTGACTTCATTACCAAATATATTTACATTGGCTAAGCATGAGATGTATAATATTTTTTCTGTTCAATAAAGGAGTGTGTGAAGTGTACAGAATGCTGGATCAAGTAATTTTATACCAATTTATATTAATATTAATTAAAGGAGAAGTGTTTGATTTAGAAATATTTTGGCATGTAGAAAGTATAGCTTGTCATGACCTATTTTTTTGTTCTTGTTTTTAAAGTTTCACGTAGCGAAGTGTTATTTTAGCATTACTTACAAAGCTCACCATAAATAATGACAAGCTCTGTTTAATTTCACCAGTTGTGAAGATAGTAAAATTTGATTTGTGGCAACCTGAAGATGGAAAAGCAGTACTGCATGTTAAAACTTGTCTGCACTAAAGAAAGAAAAAATCACAGCTGTATGTGGGTGGTGTAGTGATGACTTTGTGTCTGTGTGTATACACAAATAAATACTGAGCTCTGCAGATTGAAATATGAATGGAGTGTGCATTGGAAAGAGCTTCCACATATCTTAATGCTAGTCCTATGTCGGCTTATTTTGACTAGATAAATCAATTGTTTGCGCAGAAATATTAACTCTTCACAGAATACAGTGGTGCCTCGCTTAACCATACAACGACGAAATCGCATAGCGATCCCTTTTTTGGGATCGCTAATGCGATCGCTCAACTTTTTTTAATAGGGCAAAATTCGCTTTGCGAAGACCGGTAAGTGTTTCGCTTACCGATCTTCGCAAAACGAAGCCCGACGATCAGCTGTTCGGCGGCCAAAATGGCCGCCGGAAGCCCAGAAATGGCCCAAAATGGCCGCGCGCAGTGTTTTCGCGCCCTCGTTAAGTGAGGGGAGGGCGCGAAAATGGCTGCCGGCCATTAAGAAGCATCGCTGAACGGTGAGTATTCGGCCCATTTGGAACGCATTAAATCATGTTTAATGTGTTTCAATGGAATTCCCTGCCCCATTCAACGATGCTTCAGCATAGCGAAGGTTAATCCGGAACGGATTAACCTCGCTATGCGAGGCACCACTGTAATTGAAATGGAGAGGGACAGGATTCTTTACAGGATATCACTAAAGAAAAACAAAAAGCTGTTAAGTGGTTGTGACAAGGAAGACAAGTCCACCTCTTTTAGTATTTTCTAAGAGATCATAAAACCGGTATGATGTATCTCCTTTATTTCACACTCCTATATTTCACACATAATGATGGACTGCACAAGGGTTCTTGCAATAGCTCCATCTCCCCCAGGTTGTCCAGTCAGCACAGCTACTGGCCTTGTAGACTTGGAGATTCTGGAGCTGCATTCCAAAGGTGTACTGTTTCGAAAAAATCTAGTTAGGCGCAGTATAATGCACAGGAATAAGAGATGTGTACAGTGGTGGCTCAACTTACAAACTTAATTGGTTCTGGAACTCCAGTCATAACTCAAAATGGTCGTAAGTCAAAGCACCATTTCCCATTGAAATGCATAGAAATGCAATTAATCCGTTCCAGCCGAAGAAAAAATCACACACACACAAAAATCACTGCAAGACCCATTGGAAATGTGATTAATCCATTCCAGCCTGGGGGGCGGGAGAGAAAAGCAAGCGAAGCATGCAAGACCCATCGTAAATGCAGAAAAAGCAAAGCAAAAAGCAAGCAAACCCTGCAAGGCCCATCGGAAATGCGAACAAAAAAAAACAAGCAAACCCCGAAGACCCATCGGAAATGGCGGAAAAACTCCAAAAAGCAAACAAACCCCCAAGACCCATTGGAAATGGGGAAAAACTCCAAAAAGCAAACAAAACCCCAAGACCCATTGGAAATGGGGAAAAAACCCAAAAAGCAAGCAAACCCCTCAAGACCCATCGGAAACGGGGGGGGGGGGGGGAACCAAAAAGCAAAGAAGACCCATCGGAAATGGTGAAAAAATGCCAAAAAACAAACCCCCCAAGACCCATCACAGCACAGAAACATAACCCCCAGCCCAAAATCACATTGCACAACCCACCCAGAACAGTTTTTGAAAAGCAGAAAGCAGAACTTTACCTTACCAGGCAGTCCGAAGCCGCCTCTGATCGCACTCACTCTAACCATTGGGGCGAAAAAGCTGCAAAGAAGCAGCCTCTTCGCCTACCAATGGTTAGCAATTTTAATGTCCCACCTTTTTCCCCTGCCTTTTTCTGTTCGTAACTGGAAGCAAAATTTTGCAGCTGGAGCTGGTCGTAACTCGAAATGGTCATAAGTCGGGATGTTCTTAGGTCGAGGCACCACTGTATCTCAAACCTTAGCTTTTAAAAAGGGATTGCACCAGCTTTGTGCTTTTCATGTAGTATTTTTGCATGTGGGAATGGCAGTCATGTTCAAATTTGCAGTTTTGCCTTAAATATTTGTGAAGATTTTGTGCATATTCACTGTGAGACATTTCAGAATGTAATCCTTCCCGTTTAAATAAATATTCCTAAATAATGGGCTTGTATTAATGAGTTCAACATAAATTTGAAAGTAAAAGCAAAACTAGACCATGTGTTGAAGTCAGTCCATTTCAACAGAACCAACATTTCCCTCCTTACTTGGACAGCTCAAAGTACTGTATTATATGAACAAGGGAGATTGATATGTCCCCTGTGTATAGTATTTTTGTTATCTTTGTTTAGCTGCACAATTCTAGGAATAGATTTAAAAGAACATTTGGAAGGATTACTTGGTTCCCCTAATTGGACATGGGGTCTGATAGTTAGGATTTTAGTGTCGTTTATGAGAGGACTGCCTTACAGAGATTAGACAGGCTGCTTGTGGCAAAGAAAGTGGCACAATACAGAAAATTCTTCTTACTAAATATAAAACATATGGCAATTCTTTTAGCTAAAAAGATTTTTATGTATATTAAAGACCAATTCTGCCATCACTGTTTAAAAACAAAGAATAGTTTAAGAAGGATATGGCTCTGTGTTGGTAGGAAATAGATAAAGCTTTACCTTCTCTCAGACAGAACAGAATACATTTATAGCTCTCGTAATAGCTGCATTGAATTCCTGGATATAAAACTGGTTGCTGCTTCCAATAGATTGAATGCTCCTCTGTACAAATCAGTGAATACACCAGTCCAACGTTCTTCCCAGAAACAAAAGGCCCGTTGCTCACAGCTAAAATATTTTCAGGTAAAAGACCCATTATGACTTTGAAAATCTATATGGCGGAACAACGCATGGTGTGCAAGCAAACCTGCTGAAAGAACTATCAACAGAATTTGTGGAACTACCTGTTTTCCATAACCAACATATACCTATATTTGTATAAAATACATATTCCTAATTGTACCATGTTGCGAAAGAAAATAACTCGGGTTGAACTAATCTCCATGGTAGACTGACCAGAAATCCTGGAGATTGCTATGAAGATCTCTTATTACATAGGAAGAAATGAGGGATTTCCTATTTGGCCCCAGAAATCTAAAGCTAGACTATCTCTAGAAAATGGCAGATGAGTGAAGGAGAAACAGCTTCCCATGTGGGAGAGGCCACCTCCAGGCAGTTGATTCCAGTTTTTAAACTGCATTTCTTTTTTGTTCAACAGAAATCTCCTGTCCTGCAACTCAAGTTCCTTGCTGTAAAAATCTTTTTTGAGAATCTGATTTAGGCTTGCCATGCTCCTCACCCCTCTGCTATAGGATGTCTACATCCTATAGGCCTTCCATATGGCACTATACCACTGCTTTTTCTTCTACAGTGCTGGCCTTTTTTCAGCCCTCCCCACTCTACAGCCTCAGTACAGCTGTCTACCTAAAGAAGAACTGGCTCTTTTAAGAAAAATAAACTAATTGGTTTAATTTTTACTTGATAGGAGATTGGTTTATCTTGGTTCAGAATGTTAATGAACAACATGCAGCACCACTTGTGGATACAGACATTATGCTAATATGATATAAACAGGTGTTGTAGAGTGACAAGCTGACAGACCAACATGTCCTTGATCCTATCTTCAACTACTTTTTTTAAAAAAAGATCATAATTTTAAAGAACAGAAGAAATTGAAGCTTTAGAAGCAAATTTCTGTATAAAGTCATGAGGCTTAAAATGTATAGTATAATTTCTGCTACATCCAGAAATAGCCTTTAAATCTTTACAATTTTAATTTATAGAGATGGGTGTTAAAGACATAGTATTACTTCAGTTTTCCATTCCACTAATAACATTTCGTTAACTTTTTTTGTCACCACTATGATTTGAGCATTGTTGTTTTGTTGCAATTTTTAGATAGGGCATCTGTTATGAACTAGAAGGACGTCAAACAAGCGTCTTGGATTTTATGCTATTGGAAGAAGGGAATGAATGTGGAACTCTTGGTCACTCTGACCTTGGCTAAAATTACATTCTATTGCAGTCAGCTAGATCCTGAGGCAAGTAGCCTTTATCCATGAGGGAAAAGGATGCCTATTGCTCAGTTTGTGTTTAGTCACCAAGCGAAGTCCGAGTTCCATTCCAGCATTGTGTAGATTATTTTACAACTCAACAGTATGTTTGTGTATTCCTTACAATCACAAAAAAAAACACAGAATAAAATAGATCTCCGAAAGAGTAAACTGCAATGAGTGATTTGGTATCCTACTGTTGAAGGATTCCTGTGTATTCTGTGAGGCAGAGGCACCTGGGACTGATTAGTAGGGAAGTTCACCAAACTAGAGAGAGTTTTTTTTCTTTTTGTAAAATCTGAACAGTATAACTGTTTCCTGAGCTTGTGCTGACAGAAATTCCCTTAGGGCAGGACCCAGAAAAGAAACATGGGGCAAGAAACTTGGCATCATCCAGAAACCAGATTAGTACGGCTTTGCACATCATTTTTAATATTATGGCAAGAGATGAAAATCAGTGCTGCCTTTTCTCTTTCCTGATCCTTTTTTCTGTCCACTTTGCTCTGATTTCTCGATCTTTCAGCTGCCTTAAATACATTTTAATTATATATTTATATTATCTATATTGTAAGGGAAACATTCTGAATGTTATTTTTGTAGTTCACAAGTATTATGTTGTTCTTTTAAAGCTTGTTTAGACAATAATGGCTAATAAGATTGTTCATGAAGTGGTGAAGTTATTTTACTACTGTAGTCTAGGATTGCCAAACTTGTATTGAGCTAGTTTCCATAAAGTTGATGAAAAGTTCCATTTAGAATTCTGACCTTACTTCACTTTTATTTTTTCTTCTTCTTGCAAATCAGTAACAATTTTCAGTGTTTCCTAAGTAATCCATATCAAAGTTTATTTTCTTTTGACTACTCAAATAGCGTTTTGGTATTCTTCTCTGATAACATCTCTGGTTTCAATGCATAGTTCTTTTGGTTCACAATCAGTTGGCTTTATTAATGCAAATATATTCTTTGTATGTACTTTGAATTCACCAGTGCTGCAGTGTTTAAATGTTCAATTTCTTGCTTTACTCTTCCCATTTTCCCTTGAGTCAAACTTCTAAAATTTTGTGTTTCAGTTGTGTTTGTCATGCATCAGACTTTTACTTTCACATCTTTGCACATCAGCCAGTAGTTGTCTTTTCAGATCTAGCTACTTCATTAGTGAGTGCTATTCATATTTGTCCTTTGCTCTTCCCCAATAGCCGACTTGGGAGTCTCATCTTCCAGCACTATATCTTGTTTCATCTTGTATTGTCTGATCATAGTATTTTAAAGGTAAGAAATATTCAGAAGTAGTTAAACTTTGTCTTTGTCTGGGAAGTACTTACAAAAATTAGCTTGAGTGTCACTGCCATTTTCAGTGATGGATCTTCTTGCTAGTGCCACCTTCTGTTACTGCTGCTACCCACTTGCTGCCCTTCAGGAGTTTCTGCGCTCCCATCACCAATGGGACTACTCATTCTCTTCTGTTGAAGCAATGGCTGATCCTGAAGAGTATAGGTACATCTTCTTCTGGTGCCTCGCCTTTGACCATTCTGCCTTGGCTAATGCTTCCAATAGTTTAGATCTGTCACAGAACCAAGAAGCCTCCTGATGAAATTGCTCTCAGCTTCCCTGGCACTTTCAAGCACCCTCACCATATTAAAGCCCCTAGATTAGAGATGCTGAAAGATTAACAGGGGAATATACTATCAGACCTGGATAAAATAAAAACAAGGTAGAAACAATATACTGCGGAACTATGTAAAAGCAATTAAAGGATGGCAGATTATTTTCAGGAAGAATGTTATGATGAAGAGCCTCTAGTTGTAGAAAGTAAAATGAGAGCCACTCTCAAAGCGCTTGGAAAAAATGATTAACTAGGAACAGGTGGGATACCAATAGAACAATTCCAGGCTACGGAGACCATATATGTCAAATTCCTAACAAGAATATAGTAAGAAATATGGAAAACAAAACAACAGTCCACATTCCATTCCTTAAGAAAGGAAATGCTAAGGGGTGCAGTGACTATAGGATCATTGCATTGATTTCCCATGCGAACAAGGTGACACTGAAACCATTGCAACCAAAACTTTTCATCTTATTTTAAGTGAGATTTGTCCATGTTCAGGCTGGATTCCAGAAAGGAAGAAGCTGTAGATCACATGGCAAATACAGGTTGGCAACTGGAGCATGTTGCATGAAACTTTGTTGATGGAGGGATGAAAATTAGTGGAAGAAACAATAATTCAAGATATACAGATTACACCATATTGCTGGCAAAAAGTGCAATAGCTTGAAACTGGTAAAGATGAAAGAAAAATGTGCAAAAGCAGGATTGCAAATGAACATTAAAAGGACAAAAATCATGGCTACAGAAGAACTGAACGTCTTGAATGTTGAAAATGAAGAAATTTAAATTGTTAAAGATGTTGTGTTTCTTGATTCAGTCATCAATCCAAATGGAGCCTAGAAATCAGCAGAACACTGAGACTTGGAAGGACAGTTATAAAGGAACTAGAAAAGGCCATCAAATGTAAGGATGTGTCACTGGAGGCCAAGGCCAACATCAGCCGCACAGTTGCATTTCCAGTTACTGTATACAGATGAGACACTTGGATGTCACAATAGTCAGGATGTCCTCCTATGGTCATTATGGCACACTGCCCTTCTGTGACCTTGGGACAAGTTCTCAGGGAAAGTTGAACTGTGACACTGTGTATATCCTGTTTTGACATGACACATTATGGCATTATGAGTGGCTAACATCAGTGGTGCAACACAGTACTGTGGTGCCTCGCTTGACGAGGATAATCCGTTCCAGCAAAATCGCTGTAGAACAAAATCCTCGTCAAGTGAAATGAAAAAGCCCATTGAAATGCATTGAAAACCGGTTCAATGCGTTCCAATGGGCGAAATACCTCAGTGTCCAGCGAAGATCCTCCATAGGGCAGCCATTTTCTGGTGCCTGTCTTGCAAAAAAGCCTTCCTAAACACAGTGGGGAGCCATTTTAAACAGCGGGCGGCCATTCTGAAACCCGATGATCAGCTGTTTTCTGATCGTCATAAAGCTAAAAATCGGTTCCTGAAGCAGGGAACTGATCATCGTAAAGCGAATTTTCCCTATCTAAACATTGTTTTGCGATTGCAAAAGCGATCGCAAAAAACACGTCGTTAAGTGATTTCGTCTAATGAGGTAATCGTCAAGTGGGGCACCACTGTATATGCACTGACCCTTCTCCAAGATTTTACTGTATTATTATCTTTTTGTGTGTATCAGTGTTCAGTAATCACTCTCAAAGCCAGCATTTATTATATACTATTTGACAGTACTTTGTAAATAGTTTGAAGTGCAGGCAGTCACCACATCACAAAATATATAGGAATTTATTTGATACAGAGTACAGATGGATTGGACTCTGGATATGATTTTCTGCCTGCTGAGATGATGGAATAATTATTGGGACCCATTGTCTGAGAGGAGAGTATGACAGTCAAAGCTTTCCTTCCAAAACAACAACAAAGTAAAACAGTGTTCACGTTGGAAACATCCATGTCTCTGTTGTGGTTGTATTTTACCTTCAAATATCAGCAAAGGAGAAGGAAATTTCTCCATCTTTCAGTTTTATATTTCCTTAAAGTAGTTACCAATTACTCATGCTGTGCTGTATTTTCTCTTGTCAGGAACAGATTGAGAAGACTAACTTTAAAGGGGAGGATTTTTAGAAATCCATGAAAAAAAAGAATACATCTCTAGAACACATTAGTGAATAGAAAAAGCATTGTAACTCTAGCAGCACTTATGAAGCATATTAAAAATGCAAAAGATGTTAAAAGAAAAAACGTATTAAAGAAAATAACTTTCTTCACCTTTAAACACACATTCTTGCACAGACATTAAAATGATTAAATAATGTTCTCACTCAGTCAAATCAGTTAGTCTATTAGAAAATCCATATTGATTGTTGTTCTTTGTTGTCTGTTACCCAAAGTAGCGTGGAGTTGTGATGTGTTGAATGCCATGCTCCGTTGATTGTGCATGCCCTATCTCTACATATTTATACTCTTACCAATTGTTTCCTTTTCCTTTTTTTCATAAACAATTTCTTACCTTTTTATCCCAGTCTTACAACAGTAGGAAACAGTTTGATGTGCTACCATAATCTGTCCATATATTCTGCATAGATCACCGTTCCTGAGCTAGGAATTAAATGTTTGCAGATATTTTTGTTATGACTGTCTTTTTCTAATGTTGGCTTTTGTATGTGGTGTCACTGCCAGTCTAAAAATAATGTGGAATCTTAATACCTACATCTCACGATCTGACATTTTACAAAAGATAGCACTGTAAAATCATACAGTACTCCTTTTCCATTCATTCACCTGCTGTTTATATTAATCTCATCTCTTAAATTTTCAGATTAAAACGAAAACATTCATTCAGTTGCCAGGATTGTTTAATTCATTAATTTTGCTTTCCCAGAGCTGGCCAGCTGTTTTGAAAAAAATACCATATTATTCTGAAAGCAACAAAGTTCAGGCTCCATTTTAATAGTACTTTCATTTTCCAAGTACAGTGGTGCCTCGCACAACAATGTCAATTGGTTCCAAAAAATTCATCGCTGTGTGAAACCATTGTTCTGCGAAACACCATTTCCTATAGGAATGCATTGAAAACCGGTTAATCCGTTCCAATTGGAACGGATTGCCGTCCTTAAGCGAAAAACGCCATAGGAAACATTGTTGAGTGAAACGCGGTTCCCCAATTGAAATGCATTGAAGCCTATTCAATGCATTTCAATGGTTTAGCGAAGTCAATTTTTGCAAATTTAAGTGTGTCATAAAAGGGTCAAAAACGGTTTTAAATGCTTGGAATAGCTTCTGCACCTTCTAAAACGGGTGCAAACTTAATTTGGCTTTGATCTGACTTTTCGTTAATTTTTGCTGAATTTTTTCTCCCCCACCAACTTTTGACAGCTGTCGAAATTTGACAGCTCCATTATTTCCTATGGGGGAGGAAAAAATTCACAAAAAATTAACGAAGACTCAGAACAAAGCCAAACTTAGCTTGCACACGATTTAGAAGGTCCTCTAACGAACCCAAGCATTTAAAACAGTTGCTGACTTTTCGTTAATTCTTTGTGAATTTTTTTCTCCCCCATAGGAAACAATGGAGCTGTCAAATTTTGACAGCTCCATTGTTTCCTATGGGGGAGAAAAAAATTCAGCAAAAATTAACGAAAAGTCAGATCAAAGCCAAATTAAGTTTGCACCCGTTTTAGAAGGTGCTCTAACGAATCCAAGCATTTAGAACCGTTTTGACCATTTTAAGATACTTTTTAAAATGAAAAAACAAACATCGTTATGTGAAGCAGGGGACCTAAAAACGCATTTGCAATGTGAAGCATGGTCCCAAACTTCGCTAAGCGAAAATCGCCCATAGGAAACATTGTTAAATGGTGCATATTATTTTCTAAAAAAAACATCGTTATGCGAATTCATCGCTAAATGAGGCAATCGTTAAGCAAGGCACCACTGTACTTTTCTCTTGCTTCCCCCATAATCATTTTAATTCTCTTAAACATACAAAGATTTAAACCTTGTCCATCTAGTGGCCAGTTCTGATATTGTACCTTGTAAACATTCACAAAAATACAAAAGGCACAACCAAAGAATCTTTCCCTTGTTACTTATAAGAGAACTATAAGAGTAGCATGAAACCTGAAAAACTCCAGTTAAAATGCCTTTAAAGTTATTCATTATACCCTAAAGCAGTGGTGTCGAACTGTGGCCCTCCAGATGGCCTTCAACTCCCAGAAATCCTGGCCAGCAGAGGTGGTGGTGAAGGCTTCTGGGAGTTGAAGTCCAAGAACATCTGGAGGGCCACAGTTCGACACCACTGCCCTAAAGTAACTATTTGTTAGATAACCTTTACTGTAGTACTTTAGAAGTACTCACTCCATTACTTGCTACCCAGAAAGCAGCTAGCTTTAGATAATTATGTTACATGTAACTAATCACTTACAGGCTATGAAGATATGAGGCAAGGAGGTATAACATAATCTTCTCCCTGCTAGAACAAACTGTTCCTCCTGAATCTGGCTGGCATATGTGGGTCAGAATTTCACTGTAACTTGTTGTGAATGAATTTGCCACAATTCACAGATCTTTTTATATTTAAGATGGATATCACTTTGGATTTTTTTTAAATTTTGGGTGCAAAAGAAGGAAATGCATTTTCTCATCCCCATGTGTACTTTTTTGAACCGAGACTGGCAAAATATGTAACATAACGTCTTTGATTTATATGGTAATTATATAAATTACATTACCATTCTGCCTTTATCATTCAAAACAGGCACATTCTGTGCAAGAATGCATCTTTAATTTCAGCAATAGTTAAACTCGGTGCTGCCTTCACACCAATTAGGCACCGCATGGTGGACTGAGTTAAACCTTTCATACACTTATATTGCAAAAATTGCTTCTTCTTGATAGTCTACCTGAGACAATTTCCTTGACAGAGAGGGGGTACCAAATGGACAGTCTCATTGCCAAACAGGTTCAGGTTGGCAAAAAGTAGCTGGACCATAACATGAAGGGGAGAAGGATCTATTATAAAACCCTTCCCTTATGCCATGTTTCAGATCCAGAGGGCTTGACTTTATGGAGAATAGACATTAACTTGCCTGCAGCCTGGGTGCAATAGCTGCTTAATCCATGTACTCAAGCCTAATAAATGGTACTGTACTTGTCAAACTGTTCAGAGAGCCACTTGCAGAACAGAGGCTAGTGTATACATCAATATGTAATTTTTAAACAGATATTAGAGGCATGGATTTCCTGCTTTGGCAAAGAGTTGGACTTGATGACATTTGGGATCCCATCCAACTCTATAATTCGCTGAATGCTGAGTTTGTATATAGGAAGCTTTACAAAAGAAAAACAAAAAATAGTCAGGACATTTCTGCCCAATTAAAAAAAAACCCCTCAGGGAAGAAAATACACTCAATAAGAGAATCAACTACCTGCTTATATATATATCTTCTCTACAATAAGAAGTGACTGGAATTTGATTGTTAAAACTGTTGGCTATTTTTGCTAACATAATTTGTAAAATTTCTGTAGCTGTCCTTTTAAACTCCCAACATTTGTAAGTAAAAATTTAAATTAAAACAACAATAACCGTAGTTATATTGTTGGGGTGTTTTATGTGCCCATAATAAGATGGCATCAAGCTGATAATCTTGCTCACTCTTCTCTTGTTCTAGGATTGTTCCAAATATTCATCCTCCTCTTATTAATCCACTGAAAACGGTAGTTGCTCCCTCCCATCTTCAGAAGCACAGCTCACCATCATCACACAGCCAATCTCCAAATGGGCAGCATTTCTCAGCAAATAAACCATACACGCATTTTCAGAACCAACCTACACAGCAGGGACCACAAGGTAACTATATGCTTATTTTTATTTTTCTGAATGTATACATTTATATAAGCACAGATATGTAGAAAGAAGAATGTACCATATGTACAAGAAATGGAGAACTCTTCAAGGGCTGTTCTAAGATATGTATAGCACATGACATTTTGCCATGGGTCTCTAGCTGCTGCCAGCTAGTGAAGGCAACTTGTAATGTATCATGACGCTGGGACACAAGTTGTATCATTACAGATGGGGAAAGGGAAAGTGATATTCAGATGTTGTTTCTTATAATCTTCAGTTGTATCCAGAGATCCTGGTAGATTTCCCCTATTGTTTTGCATTTTAGGTCATTTGGCTGTAGTGCTTTCCTGCGTAACAAATGACAGCAATATAATGGATCTACCACATTTCTCTTGTATCTGGAATGCTTCCTTTTTTACTTAAACAGAAGAGTGTAGTACAAATCACAAGAAAGGCATAAAGGATTACTTGCCATTTTTTGATTGGCAAAAGTGGTCATGCTTGGTGAGATAACAGATGTAAATAAAATGCACAGATCAATTTTGACATATACAAATGCAGTAGTAGTTTAAAAGCAGATGTGGAAACTCTGTATAGCATGCTATGTTTAGAGTTGCCAAATTTCTGTTTGTTTCACTTTTCATATCTGCAATTAACCTTGCAACAAGAGAGAACTCCTTGCTGAAGAAGTGGACATCCAGTGCACAGTGGTTGAGTCTTGTGGGGCAGTTGTCTTGCCTTGATCCTGTAGACTGTGATTGTTCAGCCTTTGGAAATGGGGTTGCGAAGCTCTCGAGCTAGAGCAAAACAGCAGTGCTGAGTCAACTTGAGACAGTTTCCTTTCATACATCCTGTGCTTAATAAGCCCTTCTCCCCATATAGCTTGGGCAAGGCAAGTTGTAATGCTCCCACAGCTTCACAGAGTATGTGTTCGTGGAGGCCTGCTGTATGTCTGTTGCATACAAGAAAAGAACAGTCAAATGATTTGAGGCTTGTTATTGGGTTTTTTTCATAATATTTTATTGTATTCTTAGTTATATTTGTTAGGAAACATATCTATCACTTCTACAACAGAAAAGATAAAGCTGATAACCTGTAGGTTATAGTAATGAAGTGCTTCTGAGTGGTTGAGGCAAGAGGGAGTGCTCACAACATCTATCCATAGCATCTATAGTTTTGTTTGCTTATGTCAAAACCACATTATGAGGTTTGGGGAGGAGACCAACGATTTAAGGGCTGGAGTGGTTTGCCCCAGAATTTTGGGGTGGAGCATACCCATATCTGCTCCAGTCACAAGCCAGAGGACCATTACAAGAGAAGCAGTCTAGTTTTTCCTTTATCAAAATGTGAATAGGATATCTTCCATTGAGCATCAGAGGTTCTTTTGTTATAAAGTGCTTTCCAGTGGCTAGGAAAAAGCTGACCATTTGTGTGAGCAATAAGATTTTTTTCAAAATGTAGATATCATGGTCACATTCTCTTGCCAAGCACAAAATATAACACCTCCATAGGTGTGCTCCACATGATCTCAACCTTGCGGAAGCACAAGCCAGAGATCACTTTGTTCTAAACAACAAGACTTTTTGCTTATTTGAGTGGGGAGTGAATACCCTCCTGTGCAAACAGCAAAAAAAGTCCATGTGAAACAAATCATTTATACACACAATTAAAAGGATTTGAACCTGCATCTCAAAAGCAAACTTGCCATTTGCAGCTCTTACAACTCTGCTTTTGCCCTTCACTCATTAGATGGCTTGTCACACTTGCAGCATGATAGTGAGATTATTCTGCCAATGTGCTGAGGAGCCTTATGAAGATTTTTGTGCTAAACTGATAGATTTGTTGCTTTTGGCACATCCTGTTCTAGAAGCTGGAGCAGGAGGCTTTAAAAAAAATTAAAAATTATAAATCAATTCTCATTCTAGGTAAAGGTTCCCCTTGACATTTAGTCCAGTCATGTCCGACTCTAGGACGTGGTGCTCATTCCGTAGAGCCAGCCTTTGTTTGTAGACAGTTTCCGTGGTCACGTCGCCAGCGCAACTAGACACGGAACACCATTATCTTCCCATGGTGGTACCTACTTATCTATTTGCATCTTTACATGCTTTCGAACTGCTAGGTTGGCAGGAGCTGGGACAAGCGACAGGAGCTCACTCCGTTGCGTGGATTCGATCTTACGACTGCTGGTCATCTGACCCTGCAGCACAGAGGCTTCTGCGGTTTAACCAGCAGCGTCACCATATCCCATCCATTATCATTCTAGTGTACCATTAAAAACAAGAAACAGAGCAAATTGCTACATGTTATTTGTACCTACACAAAAGCTGACTTGAGCAGACATTTAAATAAATTACTTGGTTTGAAGAAACAAGTTCAATTGAAGCACAACAGCAAATTTGTGGTGAGTTGTAGTAATGTACAGCCTCATTACAGTAAGAAACTAACTATGAAGCCACAGGGAAATTTCACCTGGAACAAACACAGAGAACAGTGCTGAACTATTATGATACTCTGTGGGTTTATCTACACTACTGATTAACCCCGCAATATGCATAGTTTTTTTTTTGCTGCGATAGGAAAGTCATGTGATAAGTCACATGGTGTATGACTTTCTCTCCCTTTGAGACAGTGGTTGAAGCATCACATTTTTACACTGCTCCTCTTGGGAAAACTTAATATGTTTTAAGCTGTGTTTTAGGGGGGCTACACAGGCTTTTTAAATTGTCTGACTTGAGGCTTGCTCATTCTGTCCTCATGCTGGCCACTCGCCCCAACTGCTCTGTGATGTGAGTGGGGGGAGAGCAAGGGCTAATGCTCCATTTGTATCCACAGAATACAACAGAGAAGTCAGGGGTGTCTGGCTTTACAATGGTGCAAAAACACTGATCCAAGCATGGATCCTGCTCAATCCCCATAATTTTAACATTGACAAACCACTATCCAGTTTGTGAACAGAGATGGTTCCTATGGCTGAGATTGTTTTGGGGATGATCTTACATAGAAATCATGTGGATCCATGAGGATCTTTGTCTCAGATCCTTCCCCAACGAAGACAACTTTTTTGCTCCTCCAACCTGGCACTGGACCGGCCACATTTCTTTCAGGCTTCCTGTACCTGCCTGTCCTTCTTCCTTCGTGGCTCTTGTTGAGGTGGGCATGATTGGACATGGAGGTTGAGCACGGGGACAGGGAGGCACGAAGCAGGGTGGCAGAGGGTGATCAGGCAGGAGCAATTTATGGGGGGAGAACAAGGGACACTGGGGCAATTTGATTGTAAGCCGCCCAGAGACCTTTGGGTAGTGTGGGCGGCATATAAATTAATTAAATAAATTAATTAAATTAAATACATTTGAGGCATTAAATTGCAATTCAGCCTCAAGCTAAAGTAAACAACCCTGCCAGGAGAAAGTTAAATGATGCACTTTCAAACAGAATAATGTGAGGGGTGAAAAAAGCCGCTATGCATCATGTGATCAACTTTTTAAAAACATAGATGCAATTGCAGCTAAGAGCAGTTCATATACAGTGGGGTCTCGACTTATGAATGGCTCGACATACGAACGTTTCGACTTACGAACCGCTCTCATAGGAGTATATGGACTCGACTTACGAACTTAGATTCGAGTTACGAACTCTTTCCCCCCCCCTTTTTTAAAGCTAAGTCATCTTAGGTCAAAAGGAAAAAAGAAAAAATTATCCCCCTCTAGTGGCAGAAGGCGGAATAGCAGCTTCCCATTAGTTTCTATGGACGAAAAGAGCAGATACGGATTAAATGGTTTTCAATGCATTCCTATGGGAAATGCAGATTCGACTTAAGAACTTTTCGACCGGAGAACTGCCTTCCAATACGGATTAAGTTTGTAAGTCGAGACCCCACTGTACGAGTTCTTTTACCAGTGTAACTAGGAGCTGAATTTATTTGGTTAGAAAGTAGCCTGACGTTCTTGAGAGACATATTTTTTTCTGATGATTGTGTACTGGAACGCTTTTTAAAAAGCAGTCATTTGTAATGGCAGCTAAAAACCAACATGTTATTTAAATTTCAAGCTGGGAAAATATCATTAATGTTGCAATCCTATGTACAATTATGTAATAATTCTCATTGAAATCAGTAGGACTTACTTCAGAGCAGATGTTTATAGCACTGTACTGTAAGAGTGTTCAGTATCATTAAAATAATTTTTATACTTAAGACAATTTCAATGCCTTTCCTAAGCAAATCAGAAGGACACAAAATATGTTCAAGCCTTTGTAATTTCTAGATCTCTTAATCAAATTAGATATGGAGAGAAGGAAGTAGAAGAAAATTACTTGATCATGAAATGACTTGATCATGTTGTATCTTGAGAAGTAACACAAGAGGATCTGCAGATATAAGGTGATATAAAAATACTAGTTTTTACTAGTAGAATCCCCTAAAGTATAGTGGAAGCACAGCAGACAGCAAAGACTGGTTCTCCATGTTTGAAAAAGTTAAATCCAACTGTAAAACTGAAATGTTTGTAGCATGTATTAAGTTTTGTTATTCTTTTTTAAAATCTAACAATGAAAATCTAAAGGGTCAACCAAATGCAAAATTAGTTATATTTTAAAAAGGACATATGCATATCTTTGTTCTGCCTAGCTGTTGTAACTCTGGAATAAATCTTTGGACAAGTTATGGATGTGAATTCTGGCTTAAACATAAAGTAAGATCAGATGGAAATTGTTATGCAATGAAGGAATTTGGCATCTTAAACGCAATAGCATAGCTATTTATATCTTGCATGATGTCTTTTCATAAAGATTTTATGTAATTTGACGAGTTTGACTTATTTGGGCACATACATTTAAGTGAAATGACATGAATGAATTGGCACTTAATAGACATATTCCAATAATTTCCTCATTACATCATTCGTTTAAAAAGTGCTTTAGATTTTTAGTTTGTGGCTTGAGGGAAATGGAGGCAACCAGTGTATGCTGTGATGTGGTTAAGTACAGCCTTTCTGTGTCACATTCAAAGCAAAATTGTAACTGAATGTTATGTTTGGAGCATAGTCTATTCCTTTATTAACTGTTATACTTCTATATTTTATTCCACATAAAACATTTAACAGTGATCATTTAAACCGACAGGGTGTTTGGGAAATTCTTCATTGGAAATTAGCTGCCACAGATTTGATTTAAATTTGACAACCTGAAGGAATGCCTGAAATCTGTTCGGGTGGGAGGGTGGTGGGAATGTCGGCTCAGCTGCAGCTGCCAGAATGTGCTATATTTCTTAAAACAAATAGAAATGTATCTCTATGAAAAGTCTCTCTCTCTCTCTCTCTCTCTCTCTCTCTCTTTGGAGAGGGGAAAAAACCAGTTTTATACTGTTTCATAGAATGGTTTGTATTTTAGCTTTTTAAGAGGTTGAAGCCCATTTAGAATACTCCATGTTTAGATTTTCTATACTCAGCCACATGTGGTTGTTAATTGCACTATCATTAAGGGATCTGAACCTCATTTTAAGCTCCTGCTGTTACTCTGTTACATCTTGAAAGACGCTTTGGCACACAGAACCATGAAATCTCTAAGAATTTAGGAATAAAATGTAAAAAAAGCCCAAAGCAGAACCCACAAGAGCATTTTTTTTCCATCCTTTACCCCTTTAAACAATTACAGTGATATCACGTTGGAAGGATGAGTAGCATGAAGCGTGTCCAGGAGTGACAGACAGAATGTCCATAGTGAAATATCAGAAGGATAAGTTCCTGCAAAGCAAAACAGTGACAGGAGTGGAAAGACAGTAGAGCGATTCTGTGTGTGATCACACTTGTGTAGGCTGCCCTTTCCCAGAAATCTACATTATGTGTTTCGTTGGCAGGAGACAGGACAAATATGCACAAGCAGCTCTCCACTCCTCACCTGAGTGTCTCACCTAATTTGGATCTCAAGAGAGAAATAAGATAACTATCATGGGATCATCTCCAGATGATTTCCATACAGGGCAGACTAGCAGATATTATGGTCTTTTCCCTTTAGAAGTGCTTGTTGGAGTTTGAGCAATGTGTGCAGAGAACTTTATGGCAGGTTAATGAGGATCCCCCTCAACATCACTTAAATAAACCCCTTTCCTCCAACGCTCTGAGTGAAAGAGTTGACTAGCCTCTCAGAAAAGCTTTTTGAATCTCTATCCAGGCATGCCTTGCTTAATGCCAAAGAAAGGACACACACCATAAAGAACCTAGCATTCAGTTTATAGACATTTTCTCTGCTACAGATACTGGCATTGTATCTGTAGCAGAAGTGTATTACTCCACACGCTAAAAAAGTGGTTGTTAAATGTGTGTAGGCTTTATGCTATAGGGGAAGAAAATGATGTGTTTTTTTCAGTTGGAGGTGAATGGGATTAGAATCCAGTGAAATTTTGAGGAGACTGGATCTTGAGATGTCTTCCATAATCCAATGAAAAAGATAAAAAAGCTGTGTGGTCCTGTTACACAATCCAAAAGACAACATATTTATCAGACCACTAAAGTCTCACAAACAGGCATTTGCTTTTGGGTCCTGTAAGACTTTCATCAACCTGGGCATTATAGAACAGGAAAGGGGGCAGAAGAAAAAGAAAATTCTCTCAAATCATAGCTGTACCTGACCGCAGCAAGCTACGCAGTTCAGAAACTATCCAAGAGCAATTAAGAAGCTATAGAATCACCCTCCCAGTTCTTATCAAGGAATAAAGCTGAATCTACAAATAGGAAGTAGTTGATTAAAATAACGGTAAGCTTCTTATACCAAAATTCAAGCTTAAACTAAACGAAGTAGGAAAAACCACTTGGCTAGTCAGGTATAATCTAAACCAAATCCCTTATGAATACACAGTGGAAGTGAAGAACAGTTTTAAGGAACTAGACTTGGTGGACAGAGTGCCGGAAGAACTATGGATGAAGGCTCGTAACACTGTACAGGAGGCAGCAAAAAAAAAAACACCATCCCAAAGAAAAGGAAAGTCAAGAAAGCAAAGTGGCTGCCCAACAAGGGCTTACAAACAGCAGAGAAGAGAAGGGAAACAAAATGCAAGGGAGATAGGGAAAGTTACAGAAAATTGAATGCAGACTTCCAAAGAATAGCAAGAAGAGACAAGAGGCCCTTCTTAAATGAACAGTGCAAAGATATAGAGGAAAATAATAGAAATGGAAAAACTAGAGATCTGTTCTAAAAATTGGAGATCTTAAAGGAACATTTTGTGCAAAGATGTACATCATAAAGGACAAAAATGGTAGGGACCTCACAGAAGCAGAAGACATCAAGAAGAGGTGGCAAGAATACACAGAGGAATTATACCAGAAGGATTTGGATAACCCAGACAAGCCAGATAGTGTGGTTGCTGACCTTGAGCCAGACACCCTGGAGAGTGAAGTCAAGTGGGCCTTAGAAAGCTTGTCTCACAACAAGGCCAGTGGAGGTGATGGCATTCCAGTGGAACTCTTTAAAATCTTAAAAGATTACACTGTTAAGGTGCTATACTCAATATGCCAGCAAGTTTGGAAAACTCAGCAGTGGCCAGAGGATTGGAAAAGATCAGTCTACATCCTAATCCCAAAGAATGCTCCAACTATCGTACAATTGCACTCATTTCAAACGCTAGCAAGGTTATGCTCAAAATCCTACAAGGTAGGCTTCAGCAGTATGTGGACTGAGAACTCCCAGAAGTACAAGCTGGATTTCGAAGGGGCAGAGGAACTCGAGACCAAATTGCTAACATGTGCTGGATTATGGAGAAAGCCAGAGAATTCAAAAAAGTCTACTTCTGCTTCATTGACTTTGCAAAAGCCTTTGATTGTGCGGACCACAACAAACTATGGCAAGTTCTTAAAGACATGGGAATGTCTGACCACCTTATCTATCTCTTGAGAAATCTATATGTGGGACAGGAAGCAACAGTTAGCAGGGGCAGACGACCTCGGGACCAAATTGCTTGGCAGTGGATATGGAACAACTGATTGGTTCAAAATTGGGAAAGGAGTACAACAAGGCTGTATATTGTCCCCTGGCTTATTTAACTTACATGCAGAATACATCATGCGAAAGGCAGGACTGGATGAATCCCAAACCGGAATTAAGATTGCTGGAACAAATATCACCAATCTCAGATATGGAGATGATACCACTCTGATGGCAGAAAATGAGAAGGAATTAAAGAACCTCTTAATGAGGGTGAAAAAGGAGAGTGCCAATATGGTCTGAAGCTCAACATGAGAAAAACCAAGATCATGGCCACTGGTCCCATCACCTCCTGGCAAACAGAAGGGGAAGATATGGAGGCAGTGGCAGATTTTACCTTCTTGGGCTCCATGATCACTGCAGACGGTGACAGCAGCACAAAATTAAAAGACGCCTGCTTCATGGGAGGAAAGCGATGACAAACCTAGACAGCATCTTAAAAAGCAGAGACATCACCTTGCTGACAAAGATCCACATAGTCAAAGTTGTGGTTTTTCCAGTAGCAATGCATGGAAATGAGAGCTGGACCATAAAGAAGGCTGACTGCCGAAGAATTGATGCTTTTGAATTGTGGTACTGGAGAAGACTCTTGAGAGTCCCCTGGACTGCAAAGAGAACAAACCTATTCATCTAAAGGAAATCAAGCCTGAGTGCTCACTGGAAGGACAGATCCTGAAGCTGAGGCTCCAATACTTTGGCCATCTCATGAGAAGAGAAGACTCCCTGGAAAAGACCCTGATGTTGGGAAAGTGTGAAGGCAAAAGGAGAAGGGGACGACAGAGGACGAGATGGTTGGACAGTGTCACTGAAGCTACCAACATGAATTTGACCCAACTCCGGGAGACAGTGGAAGAGAGGATGGCCTGGCGTGAAGAGTTGAATATGAGATAATGACTAAACAACAAACAACAACAAGCTCCTTGGGCATAAATAGAAATATTTTGGCATCATAGAATCACAAAAGAGTAGGGCTGCAAGAGAGTGGAGAGGTTATTGAGTCCAGCCCTTCCCAAAACAGGGAAATCATCACTTAAAGCACCCCAGAGAGGGATGACGATAAGGTCATCAACCTTCACTGTTTCTTCTTCCTTTTGGATGAAAAAACTGGAGATTGTATTCCATGAATTTGGTCCACAGCAAAGTTCCCTCTAAGGTGTGTGCCTGCATGCAACTCTGCTCTCCCTCTGCACAGGGCTCCTCCTCCTCCATGCACCCACAGTTATCATTTTCAGCGCCTTTGGTTCTAGTCGCAATAGAACCGCAATCAAGGGGGAGAATTTAGAACAGATCCTTCCCCTCCTTTGTTTGACTGACTTTCAAATATCTGAAAAGTGCTATTGTGTCTCCCCAGTCTATGTACTTCTAATATTTAAAAACGGAATATCACTCAACATGGATGTTCCATTTTAAGCCAATATAGAAACTTTCATAAATCTGGCCAAGCATAATAGGAGAATTGGACTGCATGCACAAGTATTGCCATGGTGAAAGAGATCTCCATGGAAAAAAAAAAACACCTTATTACACTTATAGAACGGCAATACTTGCAGAAGCAGTGTGAGCTCCTGGCACCAGGTTGGCAGGGTATTCCACTTACTGGAAGCTCAGGAGGGTGCTGGCATATTTGTAATCATGTATTGTGTAAATTTTTTCATTATAGGAATTGCTTGATTTCATTTTTCTGAAGCTTTATACCAATTTTTTGCGATGCACACAAGTTATGGCTATTTAGAGAGGTCAAGAATAATCTGTCTGAATTCACCTCCTTCATAATTTACAGAATTTATAATTCTGGTTCAACAACATACATTTTGTTGCAGGAAAAACAGTAGCCTTTATGATACTCAAAGTACATGCCTGTTGTCAAAATCTAGTCATGACTCACACCTAGCTGTCAGTCTTACATAGTGTTTCTTTCTGTGTTCTCTGGTGTGGTAGTAATACTGCATCCACTTCCAGTTAAGTGGAGAAAATGGTTTTGAGCTTACATCTAGTTGATGCCAGATTTCTAATACGTAGTGAGTGCTTTACAGGAAGGCATGGAAGCCTGATTGCCATTATTAACAGGGCAGTACTTGCTACCAAATAAGCCCCAAGCAGTCCTGGAGCTCTGCTTGTTGTCATATTAGCTGCAGTGGTGACTCCCAACAATGGCCCCAGCATTTGTCCCAGCACTGTGGGTGGAGGCACCAAGCCTCCTTTTTCCACATACAGAAAGCAGTTTGAATCAAGCCTTGGGGGCGGGGGAACTAACCTAGAAAACAATCTGTGCAAGGCTGGAAACTTTTTAACAGCACACATCATGTTAAATTTTGAATATAAATACTTAGGCGCTGATGGTTGTAGCACACAATTAAAGCAGACAAGCCAAATGCATTCTTCCAGTATAACTGTTTCTACATAACATCTGCTTGCAGGTTATCAAGGCAGCTTTCACTCTATACAGAACTGTTTCCATTATGGAGACTGTTACAGAGCAATAGACACATCTGTCAACAGCGATGCTCTATCAGGGGACTCTCATTGTTTTAACCCTTTGCGACAAAATGGATATCACATTCTAAGTGCGCCTGTGACTTCAACAGGTAAGTGATTTAGACTGTCCTATCTTCTTTAGCCTTTTTTTCCTCAAAGAAATTTTACATCTCTGTTAACTCTTTTAATATTTTACATACAAATATGGCAAGTGGACCACAGCTGCTTATTTTTTTAAAGAGTTGATTCACATACTTGAAGTATGGTTCTTCATTTCTCTTCTTTTGGAAGACTGAACTGTAATCTAAGATTAGCAGGGTAAAGTTTAGTGTCATGTGACCATTTTATTCAATGAGAGAATTTAGACTTCTCTTATGAGTGGATAGTTTTTAAAGTACATGTAGCATCAGTTAGAACACTGGAAAAAGTGAAGAAAGGAATTTTTAACTATCACTTTACATTTCTGTGTGATGGTTTTATGTTGTTCTCTTCTGTTTTGAAAGTTGCCCTTTCAGTTTTAGTAAAATTTCCTTTCTTCAGGTTAATGCCAGATTTTACACTTTGATTGACAGGCTGCTGTAGTCTTTTAAGAACAGACTAAATAATTTTTTCAAAAGAAATCATAGGCCAAAGAATTGTACATTGGAAAGGCCCAAATTAAACAGTCAGTTATTCATTCATTCATTCTTGTCTAAGGGCTGTTGTGAAACATACCAATTTTGTATTTCTATTTTTAGAACATCTATTTCCTTAATGTTTACAAAGTTTATTCTTTGAAGGTTTTTACCTTCAAACTTAAAGAACGTAAAGCTGTACACAAGTAACAGCCACTTTCACTCTCAAGACTCACCAGGTCTTAATATAGTGATTTTTCTCTTTGTGTTATTTGTAACTTGTTATTAGGCCATGGTAGCTGGAGATTATGGGAGCTGCAGTCCAAAATGTAATGTTTCCAAGCTGGGATGTTGAGGAAGGCCAAATGTGATTGACAGATTCATAATTATGAATCCTGTTAAGAGTCAGTGATTTGTTACTTCTGTCTCAGTGCTTTGGATGGTTTATAATGCTACCAGGATTGCATGTCTGTCATGGCATTTGCTTATAAAATTGACAAAACTACATTTTTATTCAGACTGTCCCTTCTACTCTTTCTTTGTCACTTTCCCACTGCTGAAATTTTGAGTGTTTTGAAATGATTTTGGCCTTTGAGGAGCATAAAGTTGTTTTTTTGGCTTATATAGCACCCCAGAGTGCTAAAGTACCCTCTGGCTAGTTTACGACATAATTACAGTGGTGCCCCGCTTGACGCTTACCCCATATGACGTCAAAATCACTGTACGATGAGTTTTTTGCGATCACTGTTGCAATTGCAAAACGATGGTTCCAATGGGTTTTTTTCGCTTGACGTCAATTAGGAGTGTTTGTTCGCTAAACACCGATTTTTTCGGCTCCGCAAAATGGCTTTCCTTCATAAAATGGCTTCCCTCCCTTCTCAAAATGGCTGCTTTCCAGACCCCTGCTTCGGAAGACAGCGGTTTTAAACAGGTGATTGGCAGTTCTCTATGGGCAGTCTTTGCTGGACGATGAGGTATTTCCCCATTGGAACGCATTGACTGGTTTTCAATCCATTCCAATGGGTTTTTTTTCACTTGACGACGATTTCGCTTAACAGCGATTTTCCTGGAATGGATTATCGTCGTCAAGCGGGGCACCACTTTATACAAACAACTTTGCTCCTCCAGCAAGCTGAGTATTCATGGAAGGGTGGAAGGCTGAGTCAACCTTGAGCTGGCTACCAGAATCCATCAGGATTGAACTCAGGTTGTGAGCAGAGGCTTGACTGCGGTACAGCATTTTAACTGCAATATTGCACCATGGAGCTCATAAAGAGCCACAAACAATGATAGTGCTATATGTTTTCCTAGCGGTAATTAAATGCAGATAGCTAAAACTATATACATTTCAAAATACAACACAAATCCGTGTAATATCTGCTCCACAGATGATACTATTCAAAATCTGGTTCTAAACCCAAGCCTTGCAGAATTATCTGTAGTATGGAGGTTAAAAAAGTTCATTGAACAATGAGTCTTGTAGTGAATATTCTTAGATACTTGTCTGGGTGCTACTCTTTACAAAGAAAAAAGAAAAATTAAGTCCTGGAACTAAAGCATGGGTTTGGTATTGTGCAGAATGGTGAGGCAATTTAGTACTTCATGCTTTCTCCATGCCCATCTTTACTCCTTCTCCTTGAGGAAGTCTCTTCTTCCTCTGCCTTTCCCCTTTTGAATCACTGTACTCATTGACCCTTTTAAAAGTAAGTTATGAGCCTGTAATTTAAAACTATGACCTAGGGACCAAGTTGACCAAAATATTCAGAGGAAGATTAGCCCCTTCATAAAAAACTAAAGAGCAGTTCTCTTTGAGTCTCCCCCCCCCCCCCCGGCCTCTTCCACATCCCAGAACTTGGAAGAGATTACTTACAGATGCCTTGTTGCTTACAATCAATTATTTTCTGAGTACTAAGTAGAGCTTGGAAACATTAGAGTTTTTTTGCTCTACAACTCCCCAGATCCCTACTACTAACTCATAGATTTAGGAACCTGATGGTCAAAAAAGGAACATCCACCTTACCTTTTCTTTACAGGTTGCAAAGCAGCCAGGGGGGTTGGAAACTTTTGAAGAAAATATTTTAAGGAGTGCTCCCACTTTAAGCCCTCCCTCCCATTAGAAAAGGAAGAAGTCTTTAAAACAGAGCCATCACATTTACGGTAGTTTTTATCTCAGACTCATGTTCATATTTGCTGCTTTGTAGTACTAATTATGTTTGTCAAATTTCCAGGCTATGATGTCGTTTCTGAAGCACCATGTATATCAGAAGAAGTAGTTGTCAATGGACCAGAAGAGAATAATGCATTTTTTCAAAACAGCACTTTTGACCACTATCTGAATCATATTCCTCCTATCTACACAGATACCTAAGTGCAGCTTAATTTTTTGTTTTCTTTACCATGCTTAAAATACCTTTTGTATTTACAGGATTATTGTTCAACTACCTTTACTGTGTTTAATCTACAACCCTTTATGTGCTCATTTAACTCAGCCTCTCACATTTACCAATCTCTTTTTTAAAAAATAAAGGAATATACTGTGTAATTATTGGTATCTATTCCTTTGCTGTGGCACTTTGAAAATGATTCTAAGGGAGAAAGAGAAACATCTAAAACTGTTTGATGTGTAAGTTCCTTTTAGTAAAATATAAATTTAAATTATATAATATGCTTGTAAAGATATTTTTTTAAAGTATGTTTTCAATTTTAAAATGCTGGTCCCTTTAATCATAGTTAATTCATTGGATTTTTGCTTGACTATGAAATGACTTCTTTTTAAAAAATCACAGACCTCATGTACATAAAAAGTGTTCACTTTGCTGAGCTGGTTTTATATTTTCAATTTTACAAGAAAGCATTAAAAACTGGAAAGAAATCTATTATGGTTTGTAAAAGTTCATTCTGCCAAGCCTTAACAACAGTAACATAAAGCTGACAAAGCTGTATATTTTAATTATTTGTCCATACTAAAATGCTGCAATTTCTAAGCTTAATCACTTGGTGCTCTACCCATACATGAAGATGGCATAGTGGGTCTAACTTTTTCATTTTCTTTTAATCTTCCATCACCTTAAATACTAATACATTTCTGGCAAAAGCTTTCCTGAACTAGCCAACATGGTGTCACCGTATCAAAAAAAAAAAAAACCTCTGCTAGCATACTTGTTTTGAAGTTAACCATTGTGCAGTTAGCAATGCAAGAGACAGCATAAACATGTGGCAGATGCACAATGGAAAACTTCTGCAATTCCCTTCTGCTAACTCTTGACATTAATTTCTGTTAGCCCAACATATCTTTCACCATCACAGTGACATCTTTAACCCCAAAACCATGGGGTCCACAGAAGGCGAGCTATACAGTCATCTGTTTCAACCAGAACTCCAGAGAATCCTATGGTGTATTAAAATCTTCACACAAATAACACTGAAAATGACACAGCAGGTTTATCTCTTAGCAAATGTCATTTTTATATGGCGCTGAGCTGGTTACTTTTGCTAGTCCCAGATGCCATTGCCCTGGTCTACTCTGATAACCCTCTGTTGTGCATACGGAATTTTGTACGAGGCTGAACAACAATATATGCAGCCCAAGATAGGAGCAGATTCAGCGTGATTTACCCTGCTCACAGCAGCAGCACACATTCTGGATGGGACATCCAGGCATGCTACAAACCTGCCTCTGCACATGGACTATTTTTTCCTCAAGCATGAGCCATGTTTAGAGTTTTACTACTTTTTCTTGGGACAAATATATTTTTCAACAACAAAGGACATATGTCTTCACCCTAGGTTATTATGTTGCACATCAGATTTTTTTCAGAGCAACAGATTTGAATCCACAAAAACTCAATACTACAATAAAACTGTTAATGTACTACAATGTCCCTCCACCAACCCACCCTGTAGTGCACTTAACACAAGTAGGCTTAGAAGACAACTGGAACAACATCCATTTTCAAAGAGGTAGCTGTGTTAATTTGTCTCAACATGTTGGCAAAATTAAAGGGGAGGAAATGAGGACAAAATATTGTGGCACTTTAGGAACCAACAAATTTGTTTCAGTGTAAGCTTTTGTGGATTAATATCTATATTTTCAGAAACCTTTCAACAAGCTATGCTTGTATCACCCTCTAGTGGCAGTTTCATTTAAAGGTAAGAAAATTTATTTAAGTTCCTTTAAAAAGATACAGTACAATTCTTTCTGCAGCAGTTTGCCAGAAGGACCAGACGGAGTGATTTCTGCACAAATGAAGTACTTTAATTAGCACTTTCCCTCTCCACTGACTGTCAGTGATCCTTATTATTGTCAATAGAAGAACAGGCTGAGTGGAAGAAGCCCAAACCAAGTTAGTGGCACACATCTGTGAAAGCAGGCCTGCACGGCAGCATCCATCGAATCTAAGGCCTAGGTCAGGGTGGACACAGTGAAACGTCTCAGACATTTCTACCACAAAAGACTTTTTCTTTTTGCAGTTGCCCAGTGACCCCCAGAATTTGGGAAAAGGGGGAAGGCAAGGATAAACTTTCTCTAGCCTGCCTGTCCTCCCCAATCTTAAAGAAAGAAAGTTTAAGCCTGGAGACCCCCCCCCTGAAAACTTTGTGACCCCCTTGCGTTTACAGTGAAGACATGAGCATTTATGCTTCTGAATTATGCTAAGCAAATGCTAAGTTTACTGTCTGTACCAGCTAGCGGGCAGGTTGGTGGCAGCTTAATTGTGCATCCCACACACTCCTATCAATAGAAGAAAAGAAGACAGGAAATTGTTTGTCTGGATCACTAGGCAACAGATGTATACTGCACTCTTCCCTGCCTTCAAATTAACATTTATCTCACTAGCAGTTTTATTGCTGGAAGAATATGCTTCCTTTTTCCCATACTAGAAAGAGTATAAAATTCTCCAGTACACGGCCAAACAACCCAAAAAACCCACAAGAACCATCGGATCCCGTCCGTGAAAGCCTTGGAGGACACAAGAGAATAAAATTATTCAATTAACCCCAAAATAATATATTGAAGTGAAGAATCCAAATATTGACAGAGTGAATGGGATAGTTGGGCATCTTATCCACACAACATCATGAGGCACACTAACAACCGACACTGGCTGCTTCTCCTACTGTCAAGTCACCAGACACACCACTACCTCCATCCTCCCATGCCAGTTTACTGCACAGAAAGAAGAAATAAAAGAACAGGGAGAAACTTAGCCCTGTCATCTAGCCATACTACTTTTATCCTACACTTCCTGTCGCCCTGAGCCAAGGTTTGGTGGTAGACTTAATGTTTGGCATACACAGGCTGGTACCCTGTTGCTGCATCTACTAAGTGAAAAGTCCTGCCAGTGCAGTAATTTGGGCTCAAACAATATCACATGCACGAGTGGTGAGATCCCACATTACTGTAATGCAGGTCAACTCAATGGAAGTTAAATGGGATACTGGCCACAAAGTTTAATCCCTGGCCTCTCCAATTAAATGTTCAGGTAGAAAAACATCTGCTGGAGACCCCGGAAAGCTGACACAAACCAGAATAGGCAATATTGAACTGGACCATTCATCTGACCACTTAATCTCCTTCTCTGGTTAGATCGGGGCACATGTTCCACATCAACCCAAGTCCTTTGGCCCCATGTATGCGCCATCCCTTCATTTACCAGTTGAGGGGGAAGAGACAATGCTACAACTTATCCTATTCCCTTTACGTTCAGTGGGATTTTAACGTTGAGTAGAAGTGATTGAGACCCTCATCTATGGGAGTTTCTACCTTTATTCACAAAGCTCCAAAACAGATGCAGGGGTTTATACTCATATGACAATGCAGGCCTTTATTATTTGTGATCTAAAATGCTTAATTTTTCCTGCCTTAATCTTGAAGTGCTCACCAGCTTTGCTTCTGTTTTAAAGAAAACAAAATAACAGTCTTCAAGAACATTCAGTCCAGTTAGAAGATCTAGCTGTTGTTAATTAGAGGAATATACACAAGTCGCTATGTTGTTTCAGTTCTGTAAGATCTGTTGAACATCCTGCTTTCAATTACAGTACTTGCTTTGTGACATATAATTTAATAAACCAATGCAGTTGTCTTAACCTGATCCTTTAATCCAGGGGTAAGCAACCTGTATGCCCTCCAGGTTATTTTGAACCCCAACTCCCAGAATCCCTGACCATTGGCCAGGCTGGCTGGGGCTGATGGGAGGCATCATCTAAAACATCTGGCAGGCAGCAGTTCCCAACTCCTGTTTTAATCCAGCTGCAGAGGCTCTGTGCCTTTAATATAATACTCAAGGAAACCTGCTCAAACTTTGTATCACATCATAACCAGATACCAGGTTTTGAAAAAAGGGTTAGATCTATACTAGTCAATTCGTATTGCATGTAACCATTTATTTACTTTCTATTAGTGCTCTAAAACATTAAACTAATGATAGACCCAAACTTGCAGAAGAATACTTGGCTAATTTCACAAATGTAATCTAATGTTGCAACTTGCATCCCTGTGGGAAGAGGATGCCCTGATCCACATTAGGGCTACAGTACAGTTTCTGGTAATTTTCCATGAATTCATTATTTTAAGAAAGCACTATTTCTAACCATGTGTTCACTATCACACCCTACAAATTTGATTCTCCCCACTGTGCCACCATCTTGCTTTTCTGCAGTTTGGAAATAGACCCTTGAGGACAGGAGCACCTGCTCAGTTTCTGCTGCCTGTAATGCATCTGCTAATGACAGAGTAAGTCCCCAGTTGACACAAAGACAGGAACCTTAGCATTCCTATGGCCATATGGGATGGAACAAATAATCTTCTCATACTGTTCTGTCCTGTGTTATGCTCCTCTCATTGGCCATATTAATTTTTTGTATGCCCCTGTCGCATTAGGACCCCACTCCACTCTATTGTATATACAGAGAATAGCCAGGTGGAATGGAGTCAAATGGAAATAAGTATAGAGGAAACAAGAAAGGAATGTTGGGAACAAGAAAGCTTGGTCAATGATGGGGGGGAACCACTTGAGGAAAGAGGAATGAGTAGCTTGTGGGAACTGGGAATTATAGTATTGACTTCAGTTTGAACAGACTGAACTACGTATGCTGCTATTATGCTGCAGGGCTGGGCCAGTGCGGCCCTTCAGATGCTGCTGGACAGTGGTTCCCATAAACATTCACCACTAAGAAAAAAACAATGGAAACTGTAGACCAAAAGAACATTGGGACTGACACGGGTGTTGTTATGGGCCATCCAATCACTTCCAGCCTATGATAACCCAAAACTTCCTGTCATTAATAGCCCTGCTCAGGTGATGCAAACTGATTCCTTTATTAACTCAGTCCATTTCTCATTTGGTCTTCCTTTTAGTCCTAGTGTCCCACCCTGGAAACAGGTGTGTTCTTTTTTAATGCATTGTTCATTCAAAATATTTTTAATGCATTGTTCATTCAAAATATTTTGATCCTGTTTGTGCAAAATAAATCCAGTTAATGTTCTGAAATGAATCCAGAACACTAGTGTTTTCTAGATAGAACTCACAGAATTCAAAAGTGCCTTGCTCATAAGACTCCACCCTCATGTCATAGGGCTTGGCACATGGCTACATTTTTATTCTTAGTTTTCTAATCTCCCCAGCTGTCTCAGACTCAGCAGTATCCCTATGCAGTGATGAAGATGCTGCTCAGAGAAACCCTCTTACAGCTTACAACACAGAGGTGTCACATATAAATGTTTGTGATGCCCTGGTTTTCTTTCCGACAGAGTGGCTAAACCGTTTCTCTTTAACATAAACTAGCAGGAGGCACCATTATATGTGTTTCAAATTTGAAATAAATTTTTATTAAATAACTTATTATACCAACCTAGTGTTATGTTAATATTATAAGTTCTTTTAGTACCTGTCAAACTAAAACAAAATTTTAGATGCAAGTTGCAACATTAGATTACATTTGTGAAATTAGCCAAGTATTCTTCTGCAAGTTTGGGTCTATCATTTGTTTAATGTTTTAAAGCACTAATAGAAAGTAAATAAATGGTTACATGCAATACGAATTGACTAGTATTCTAATACTCTGGATGGCTGATAGTGGCAATTGTACAAGGAAATAAGAAAAACATAGTTATTTTATGTTTATAGTAATGACTACCAATATGGAAGCAATTAGAACAAATTTGACCATATTTTTGTCTAGAACAGATCATGATGGAAACAGTGTAAAATAATTGTTACTTAATCAGATCCATATGGGTCTTATTCAGTTATACCATGATAACATATTGCTATTTATAATTAAAAGAAACAGAAAAGCACAAGGACACTCAGAGAGCAGAGGGTCCCATTCCATTCCATTTGGCAGTACAAAACTGTTTGCCAAATTTAATTACAGGTTTCCCTGAACTCTGTTGAATTACACCCGGGATGACACTGGTGTGTTCAAGCAAGAGTGTGAATGTTTGGAAGCATCTGCGTAGTTTGGCTGCACAGTCTTAACTAGTTTATGGCTAGACAACTGGCCATATAATAGTACAGTATATAGAAATCGGGACTAACCTATATAAAGTATGGAAGTATGTTTAAAGACTATAGGTTTTCTAATTGTCCATTCTGGCTGAAAACCTGTTGCTTAGTCTAGTAAGTCACTAGAGTAGACCCACTGAATCAAGGTAATGTATGGAGGAGTTGACTCAACAAATCCCCACTGATTCAGTGTGCCTACTCTAGTTAAGACTTACTAGATTAAGCAACAGGATGCCAGCCATTATGTTACAAATACTGAAAAGTAATTTGCTGGTTAAAGGAGGAAGTATACCCAAAGATACCAAATGACTAACGATATTTCAAATAGATCCTTAAAGTATCATTCAGGCTGGGACTCTCAGAATCACTTTTGTCCCTTTTACTGTGTTTTTTATCCCCAGTCACTAACTCCATGATGGAAAAGATTTGAGTGAATGATCCAATAGAATTGATGTTTCATTCCATGCTGTGATTCGAAATCTTGGCCATAAACACAGCCCTGGTTTTTTTGAAGCTTGTGGTTGATTGTTTGAATTAAGCAGGTCCATATGGATCTTTCTACTCCGGGTGGGGTGGGGAGGCTGAAAAAAAGTTGCATTGTGATGGGAAAAATACAGCCACATTTGGAACCAATTTTGCAATCCTTTGTGCTTGTTTTGCTGTGGGAAGCAATCACATAAATATGGGGTGATGTCAGCTTTTTTATATCAATATTTAAATGTATGTCCTACAGGTTCTGATTGTGGAGTTGTTTTCTTATCCCACACCTACTCCTACAGTTTACCTCAGCAAGCTTGGAAGACTAAGCTAGGCATGGCAGGCTCACTAAACAGATGCATGCGTAGGTGGAGGATTGTATGTTTTAGACTAAAGAGAGGGGGAGGAGGAACAGGAGCAAAAGATGTCTTCTTATGTCAGTGTTTACAGCTGTTTCTTTCTAGTCTGGGCTAATGTCCTGTCTCAAGAAAAAGCAACTTTAAACAGCAGGCAAATGCAGGTTGTGGTCCTGCTTCCCCTGCCCCCCAACTGCATTTCATGTGAAGAGTAACATCACCATCTTTGCTTGACAGCTCAATGGGGCATCTCTCTTTTGGACTTCAATTTGCAAAGCAAAAAAACAAACAAACAAACACAAGGATGTGGAGTCCTGACTGTGTTAATGCAATTGTGCATATATGGGCCTTCTAAGCAATGTATACAACTCTCATCATTCCCGGCCACCATGGTGTCACAGCAGGTAGTAGATAGGGTGACACCCTTTCGAATTGCTGCCTTAGTCCTTGGAGTTGGGAAATTCTCAGAAGAAGTGACTACCAGACTGGGATGCTAGAATTTGACAGCACTTTCTTTACAAAACGAAATCTGCCATCTACCTGATTGTGTTTTTCACTTTGAGTGGGTGGAAATAGGCTTATTTTCTGGCACAAAAGAGGGCAGATTTCATGAGGGATGTTTAGACATTCCCAGTGATCAGCTCATGATTAAGGTGGTTGGCTGTACAAATAATATTTATTTATGCAGCCATTATTTCTATAACAATCTCCCTCTGAACAAAAAGAAACACGTGATTGATCTTCATTTTCCAGAAAGAGGTCTGAAGCATCAGTCCCGATTCTACCCATTACTAGCTCAGAACTAAATCTTCTGAGAACAGAAACAGAAGAGAGGGGTAGGAGGGGGCTTGAGGTCACATGATTCATCCACTGCCCAATGAACTACTGTCTATAGAACTGACCAAGGTTGTCCAGCACAAATTCTCCATCCATGGTTCTTTCTATCAGGAATAGCATAGGAGTTAAAGCAGGCCTAGGCTGCAGCAGCTGCAAAAGCAAGGCTCATCATTGTGACTTGGATAATTCATTCATGAGCAGATCCAACTTGCTGCCATTAACCTCTACAGCTTCCATGGCATAATACTCCTGCCTTCTTGTCATTTACAACACGGGTAATGCATGTGTCTTGTTTAAGACTCTCTCTGGGACAACAGGCTGCTTACAATGAGGCACAGAGCCCTTGAAGGTCACAGCAAAGAGCTTACAGACACATCAGGTACCTGATACCATTGGCATCAATACAGCTAAGTTTTACATTTGACAGTTTAAGGACTAAAACATTCCTCATTCCATTAACACTCCATTAACACCCTAACGTGGTATTTCAGATATACTCAACCTAAATTTCCAATCTGATTATTAAATTGTTCCAGATTTGGTCGCTACTACAGAAGCACCTAAACTGAACATCTGCAGTAAATTATTCAGTACAACTGCAACTGTCACTACAGTTACACAAACATTAATATGATTAAAACCTCAAGAACAAACAGCATATTTGGCTTTGTTCAGTTTGATATTCCACATGTCAAAGCAAAATTCTTACATCAGTTATAAAGAATTAATTAATCTCACTTTAAAACAGTCAGCAAGAGACTTCCAAAAATATGTTCCTGCTACACTTAAACTTTGGTGCCAAAAATAAATTATTTAACTTTGGGATTGCACCTATATAGGTTCTGAAGAACAATGTAAATGCATTCATCATGAGGCTTTTCAATCAAACAATGAAAATTGTTTTTAGTATATTTCAAAAATGAAAACACAATTTGCTGTTTTGTTACTTGCTCTCTGCCATTATTATACAGACTGCACACTTTTTAATTTTAATATAAGCAAATCATTTTATTATAGTTTAGAACTCTTTGATGTTAACACTATTCACCAAATTGCCATTACCTAAACAGTAATGAAGTAGTAAGCTGCCCTGTGTCCCTTTATTAGGAGACAGGTGGAATATAAATAACATGCAGAATAGTGTGCTGCATTAATGGGGTGGTATATAAATGAAAAGCAGGCGGGCAGGCAGGAAAGACAGACTTACGTGAATTTCCAGTCTAGAATTCCGAGTATAGAGCTAGTTATTTGTTTTCAACCATTCCATTGCAGACCAATGCAGTTTCCCAAGAGTGACCAAACATCTTTTGGTCCTTTTTATGTGGAACTCTGTTCTATTCTGTCTTTAGCAATGTTTTCCCACTCCTTTGCAATACAAATTAAATGTTGGCCCATTTACTTAAAGGTAAATAGGTTTACAGCCTAAACCACTGCCTTACTAAGCCTCATTTCATTCATTGGTACTAACAGTTGGGTAGATATGTATAATTAAATTGCACTACTAATGAGGTGGAACAAGCCTGTATTCTCCTACTGAAAGAAAGGGATATGCTGACGTGTATGCTTTTCTCCTCCTTCTACAATGCTTCTGCCTCATGATGCCGTCCAGAGTGTTAGAATATACCAGATGGGCGGGATATAAATCAAAAGAATAAATAAATAAATAAATAAATAAATAAATAAATAAATAAATAAATAAATAAATAAATAAATAAATAAATAAATAAATAAATAAATAAATAAATAAATAAATAAATAAATAAAATATGTCTGAGAAATAATAATTGTGTGGCATCAAACTGATTATGATTCATGGCAATCCTCCTCAGGATCTTCCAGGCATAAAGACCCAGGCTTCATTTACCATTCCCTTCTTTTGGGGATGCCCTATGACCGTGTAGCTCGCCCAAGGCCACATGGTTTGGCTCTTCTCTTGCAAAATACGATGGGGCATCAGCAAACCGCTAAAATCTCGCTAGAAAGCAGAAGACAAAGAAATTCTATAACGTTCTTCCTGTTTGAGCCATGCCCAGGAAAACAAAATAGGCAATATATTACACAAAGAGTGCATTAGCTTTTTCTGAATTGACAAAGTAAACTAGTTCTCCTGAATACAGATTACATAGCTATATTTAACGGGATTTATTGTCCTCTGCTTACTCCAGTAATTCACTGTTTGACTATGCACACAAACCACAAATTAAAGTTAATTCAAAGTTGTTATCTCAGGTTAAACAAGGTCCAAAGAACCAGACCAACCAAAGTTAGTCTTCTTAACACAATCTTTAGAAATACATCTCACCAAATCCAACCAACACAAAAGAACTAAAAACACCTTGGAAATTAGATCTGCAGGAGATCCTGCTAAAATTTCACCTCAAGAACCTTTTGTTTGCTTTTGCTCAGTTTCTGGAAAATACATTAAAAGTGCTACTCAAATGGTAAACACCACTTAAAATTTCTAGAATGAAGGATTCAGGCTCAGGATTGTGTTGCCATGTATGTGGTAGCATTGTTCAGCTGTAAGTTCCTTCTGGGACTTAGCAACTTTAGACTTCTCTACTGTTTTGAAAAGGTCAATAGTAAAAGATCCTAAACTACTGTATGTTTGAAATCCAAAAGTAAGTTTCAACTGTTGAGTCAATGGGCCTATTCTAGTTGTGACTTACTACTGGATTTCAACCACTGTTTCTTAGGATTCTTTAATGGGAAGGGAGGATAACAAGATACCCTTATAGAAATATATTGTTAGAGTCAAAATTGTAGCAACCTGTAGTGTAATCATTCAAGTTTGGAAAATAACTAAATAGTATGTTTTAGAGTTTATCTGGACATTATCAATAAAATGGTAGGAGACCGTGAGTAAGAATTAGGTCCTACCCCATTCTTACTAGTTGGCTAGAATTCTACTGGTGTTCACATAAGTTTTGTGTAACTTGCTGCACCTAATTGCAGCTAACTGATGAGGTGCCATGACACATCTCAATTGCATAATCAGGCAGGCACATTACCTTGCAAAAACTGAAACATGCTCCAGCACCTTGTAAACAAGATGCAATTACCCATGGCAGACCTTACAAAAATACCAGTAGAATTCTGGTAATAGTATTATTAGTTGTGCTGAAATGAAAGGGGTTGGGGAGGAAAGGATTTATTTGTTATGTAATCCAATGTTTACGAATACCATATTTTTCCATTTATAACACCACCACCCCCATTTCTAACACACACACACACACTTTTCTAACCCCAAAATTAAGAAAAAATAGCTTTGAGGATTCAGCCTCTGGGCTCAGAACACTCAGACATTTTGAGTCCCTGTTGCATCTGAGCCTATAGGCTCCACCTCCAACAAGGTGTGTTGCAATTGGTTTGTTCATGATCAACTGACATCAATTCCATAAGACTCATGATTGGAGAAAGCTAAGTCTCCTGACTGAAGGAAGCCTGTTTGCAGAGGCAAGGTATGTGCCGTTTTGTTCTCTCCTCAGCTATCTCAGCTTTACTCAGTCTTCTATGTAAAAGACACCCCTCAATTTTTAGTGTAATGATTTTAGGAAAACATGGTGTCTTATACATGGAAACTATGGTTAAAAAAATTAAAAATAGAAATACTGTAACTAAAGGAAACACAGAACAAGCCATAGCTAGCATATATACAACTGAAGGACAGTTCATAGCAGGTTTTAAACTTAAAAACAAATATTTTATTTATGCTTCTATTTTAATGTATATAACACTCTTCAGTATATAGCACCAAGGCTTTAATGTTTATTAGGCATGTCTATTTTGAAGTGGACATTCCTGAGATCGATGAGGTTTGTTCTTTGGTAATTACTGCAGCCTGAACTATATGATTTAGGCAACTGTATGCATTATATGAACAGGGGGGAAAACTACAGGAAAACAATAGGAGGCAAAATGAACAGCCATATAGCAAAAGAACTAGTAACTGCTTGGGCTTGGACAGGCATCTGACTATCGTGAGAAGAAACAGAGCAAATATTTCCTGTTGACAACAAATCCACTTGCTGGTTTCTCTAGAAATTTATCTGATTAATAAATTCAGTCCAATGTCCATGTCATATTTATACAAGAAACTGCTGCAAACATGCCATGGAACAAAAATAGCAGTGAAGAATGCTATCTTGAAAAAGGCTCTGATGACAGATACTAAAGAACTCCAAGTCTACCTTTTTTCACTAGGAGGAGCTCAAGCTTTTTTAGAACGGGAATTTCATTACAGAAACATGTTGCTTAGTTAAAAGCAATTTTTGCGTCCCATAAGGCAAGGGAGGGGTAATAATCAAAGAGTTAAAAGTAACATACTGAATTGTGGTGCTGGAGGAGGCTCTTGAGAATCCCCTGGACTGCAAGGAGAACAAACCTATCAGTTCTAAAGGAAATCAACCCTGAGTGCTCACTGGAAGGACAGATCCTGAAGCTGAGGCTCCAGTACTTTGGCCATCTAATGAGAAGAAAAGACTCCCTGGAAAAGACCCTGATGTTGGGAAAGTGTGACGGCAAGAGGAGAAGGGGACGACCGAGGATGAGATGGCTGGACAGTGTCTGCGAAGCAACCAACATGAACCTGACACAACTCCGGGAGGCAGTAGAAGACAGGAGGGCCTGGCGTGCTCTGGTCCATGGGGTCACGAAGAGTCGGACACGACTAAACGACTAAACACACACTAAAAGTAACAAAATTGGAATAGATTCTTCAGGTAAGAGGAGCAGTGGTGTGTACAGAACTAGCTCACCCTACTTAATGTACCCTACACTGCTATTCATTTTTAATACAGGTGTTATAAACAACAAGTAAATTGTAAAGAAATAAATGTAGATGGGAAAGTATCAGGGCCAGCTCTACCATTAAGGGCAGTACTCTAGTCAGCCTTCTGACCATTCCCCTTTGTTAGAGGACAAGATTGCTCTCATCAGGAGGATTAGAAGACATGATCCCGTGGATCAGTATTGATATAGATTTCAAATCCAGTCTAATTTACTTCATAGAATAGAGAAGGATACCATCTCATCCTTTGGCTCAGGCAGTGAAACATTTTGAGTTGGCTTCAGCAAGCACTATTAAGAAAGGCTAAAAGCTGGATTGGAAACTTCTGCTGTGCAAAGCTTGCCAGGTAAGTGGACTATGAATAGACAACTATTTTCTATGTATACATATGTTTTCTATCTGATCTCCGTATTGTTGGAAACTGGACTTTCTAAAAAAATTATTTGATGCTTTTAGCATGTGGTTTTGTCTTTACTTAGTTTTATACCAGTTCAAGAAAATGTCCGGCCAGACTATTTTTTTAAAGCATAGACATTAAAAATGATTGCTTATACTGTACTAGCAGTTAGGAGGCTGTTTTGTGGCTATTCCATTGTTTTCGGGGGGGGGGAAGGTTTAAGATGACAACATCTGAAGTCCTGCAAAATTCAGTAAATGAGATAGGCCAAGGGCATGATAAGAGTATTATATGGAATTGATTATTTTGTTCATTTCCCTTACCTGACTCCTTTGGGTGCGTTATGATCCAGGACTCTGTTCCAGGAAGGCTTTTGTAGTCCTTTGTTTTCAAATAACACTAGCAGCTAATATAGAAGGGAGTTATATGAACACACATCCTCCTTCCCATGACAGATAAATCTATAGATATCTTTAACCAACAGCCTAGAGAACATCTGTAAGACAATATCCATTTTCCATGATAGCATCCAGAAATTGAATGTTGGCTTGCATCCATAGAAGAGGCTTAAAGGAACTATTATGATTAGTTTTGTAGGAACAAATTTGATTACATGCGTTATCAAGCTAGAATAAATATATGATGCACTAGACAGTGTTATATATTGTAAATGCAATGAAAATTAGATTTACATCATGACAGACCAAGTCCTCCCAGGATATAAAATTCTCTTCCCAAGACAGACATGCTTGCCACTTCTTCCTTGTTTTCTTTCTGTTCACAAGCAAAGATCTTTTTATTCAGATGAGTTTCTAGAAAACCAACTAGTTTTTCAGGAATGATTTTCCAATGGATAGGTTCTGTACTTCCTTCAGTGCTGTGCTTTTAACTGCTTGCAATTCCATGAAGTTTTATAACTTTCAGTATGCTTACGTGTATATTTGTACCTAATCTTGTCATCAGTCATCTTAAACCCCAGGTTTGGGAGACAGCTGGATTTATACCTAATAAATTGTTATTGTTTAGTCATTAAGTTGTGTCTGACTCTTTGTGACCTCCCAGACCAAAGCACGCCAAACCCTCCTGTCTTCCATTGCCCCCCGGAGATTGGTCAAATTCATGTTGGTAGCTTTGATGACACTATCCAACCATCTTGTCCTCTGTCGTCTCCTTCTCCTCTTGCCTTCACACTTTCACAACATCAGGGTCTTTTCCAGGGAGTCTTCTCTTCTCCTGAGATGGCCAAAATATTGGAGCCTCAGCTTCAGGATCTGTCCTTCCATTGAGCACTCAGGGTTGAATTCCTTCAGAATGGATAGGTTTGTTCTCACTGCAGTCCAGGGGACTCTCACCACAATTCAAAAGCATCAACTCTTCGGTGGTCAGCTTTCTTCATGGTCCAGCTCTCACTTCCATGCATCGCTACTGGAAAAACCAAAGCTTTGACTATGTGGATCTTTGTTGGCAAAGAGATGTCTCTGCTTTTTAGGATTCTGTCTAGGTTTGTCATCACTTTCTTCCCAAGAAGCAGTTGTCTTTTAATTTTGTGGCTGCTGTCACCATCTGCAGTGATCATGGAGCCCAAGAAAGTAAAATCTGCCACTGCCTCCATATCTTCCCCTTCTATTTGCCAGGAGATGATGGGATCAGTGACCATGATCTTACTTTTTTTTTTTTTAATGTTGAGCATCAGGCCATTTCTGGCACTTTCCTCTTTCAACATCATTAAGAGGTTCTTTAATTCCTCCTCACTTCCTGCCATCAGAGTGGTATCATCTGCATATCAGAGGCTGTTGATATTTCTTCCAGCAATCTTAATTCTGTCTTGGAATTCCTCCAGTCCAGCTGGAGGATGTATTCTGCATATAAGTTAAATAAGCAGGGAGACAATAGACAGTTTTGTCGTACTCCTTTCCCAATTTTGAACCAATCAGTTATTCCATATCCACTGCTAAGCAATTTGGTCTCGAGGTCGTCTGCCCCTTCGAAATCCAGCTTGTACTTCTGGGAGTTCTCAGTCCACATACTGCTGAAGCCTACCTTGTAAGATTTTGAGCATAACCTTGCTAGTATGTGAAATGAGTGCAATTGTATGGTAGTTGGAGCATTCTTTGGCACGGCCCTTCTTTGGGATTGGGATGTAGACTGATTTTTTCCAATCCTCTGGCCACTACTGAGTTTTCCAAACTTCCTGGCATATTGAGTGTAGTACCTTAACAGCATCATTTCTAAGATTTTAAAGAGTTCCACTGGAAGGCTATCACCTCCACTGGCCTTGTTGTTAGCCATGTTTTCTAAGGCCCACTGGACTTCACTCTCCAGGATATCTGGCTCAAGGTCAGCAACCACACTATCTGGGTTGTCCACGATCTTTCTGGTATAATTCCTCTATGTATTCTTGCCACCTCTTCTTGATGTCTTCTGCTTCTGTAAGCAGCAGATTTCAACTGCACAAAATGTTCCTCTAATGTCTCCAATTTTCCTGAACAGATCTCTGGCTTTTCCCTTTCTATTATTTTCCTCTATATCTTTGCACTGTTCATTTAAGAAGACCCTCTTGTCTCTCCTTGCTATTCTTTGGAAATCTGCATTCCATTTTCAGTAACTTTCCCTATCGCCCTTGCATTTTGTTTTCCTTCTCTTCTCTGCTATTTATAAGGCCTCCTTGGATAGCCACCTTGCTTTCTTGTATTTCCTTTTCTTTGGAATAGTTTTTGTTGCTGCCTCCTGTACAATATTATGAGCCTCCATCCATAGTTCTTCAGGCACTCTGTCCACCAGATCTAGTTCCTTAAATCTGTTCTTCACTTCCACTGTGTATTCATAAGGGATTTGGTTTAGATTATACCTGACTAGCCCAGTGGTTTTTCCTACTTACATCAGTTTAAGCTTGAATTTTGCTATAAGAAGCTGATGATCAGAGCCACAATCATATCCAGGTCTTGTTTTTGCTGACTATATAGAGCTTCTCCTTCTTTGACTAAAGAGAGTACAGCATAATCAATTTGATTTCGGCATTGGCCATCTGGTGATGTCCATGTGTAGAGTCACCTGCTTTGTTTGGAACTCCAAGGCCAAACTTACCTGTTGTTCCTTTTATCTCTTGACTCCCTGCTTTAACATTTCAATCCCCTATAATGAGAAGCACATCTTTCTTTGGTGTCAGTTCTAGAAGGTGTTGTAAGTCTTCAAAGAATTGGTCAATTTCAGCCTCTTCAGAATTGGTGTTTGGTGCAAACTTGAATTACTGTGATGTTGAATAGTTTGCCTTGGATTCTTATTGAAATCATTACACAATTTTTGACACTGTATCCCAGTACAGCTTTTCCCACTCTTTTGTTGACTATGAGGGCTACTCCATTTCTTCTACAGAGTTCTTGCGCACAATAGTAGATATGATAATAGTCTGAACTGAGTTTGCCCATTCCCATTCATTTTGGTTCACTGATGCCCAGGATGTCAATGTTTATTCTTGCCATCTCCTGTTTGACCACCTCCAGCTTACCAAGGTTCATAGCTCTTAAATTCCAGGGTCCTATGCAGTCTTTTTCTCTGCAGCATCAGACTTTCCTTTCACTTCCAGGCACATCCGCAGCTGAGCGTCCTTTCGGCTTTGGCCCAAACACTGCATTAGCTCCTCTGCTCTTCGTCAGTAGCATGCTGGACGCCTTCTGACGTGAGGGGCTCATCTTCCAGCATAATATCTTTTATCCTTTTGTTTCTGTACATGGGCTTTTCTTGGCAAAGATACTGGAGTGGCTTGCCAGTTCCTGCTCCAGGTGGATTGCGTTTAGTCAGAACTCTCCACTATGACCTGTCCATCTTGGGTGTCCCTGCACAGTGTAGCCCATAGCTTCTCTGAATTACTCAAGCCCCTTCACCACGACAAGGCAGCAATCCATGAATGGGTACCAAATAAATACAATAAGTTAATAGTAAGTTCTGACATCAGTGCAGATTACTCTCAAATAAATAGGCAAAAGATTGCAGCTTTAAACAAGCCTGGTAAAGGATCATGTCTGATCACACTGGAAAGGGTCATCTCTAAAAACAATCCTGTGCATACGTGAATTGCTCTAGCCCAACTCCAAGAGAGAGTTTGGAACCCTCCCACTGGACCAAAAAGGTCCAGTTTGGCCATGGAGCTTGGACAAACAGTTCACCATACGTTGTTGAAATAATGGGAAATAGCTCACATCAGACTGTGTCACAAGCAGTCCCAAACATGAGCTGTTTGATGATATCCTTACTCTTTACTTCAGTATTCAAAATTAAACTTGAGATTTTTGGATGCTGGTATGATTTTCATGCTCAAAATGTAGGTTCTCTTAGGTGGAGAAGGGACTCTGAATAAATAAATGTAATGTGTATTTCATCTAACAAACCAAATACCAGCAATGAATATAAAATACCAAAAAGAGAAGGGTATTTCACAACTGTTAATTTTCTTAATGCACTTAAAGTGACCTTTCCCACTTTGACTATAAATTAGGGAATAAACAGTACTCAATGCATGTTAAAAACTTAAAAAACTAACAGATTTCATTTCTAACTAACCAGTACCACCTCACAAGCCACACTCATTACCACATTCTTCCTCCACAAAGTTTGAGCATACGGACTTGTTGTTACATCTTCCAATAAAACATAGTTAAGATTTTCAAACGCAAGTGCCCCCCAGTGTCTCTGTTGAAACCAGAGGAGGTAAAGTTTGAACCCTCACAGATGGCAATACACAAAAGCTGATACTGAAATAAATCTGTTAGTCATTAAGGTGCTGTACTTACACTCTAGAGCCCAGAGGAACTAGAGGATAGCAATAGTTGTGATAAGCCCCCACTGAGGAGTGCTTCATGAAAGGAGACACATTTCTATTTTCTTAAGATATGTGCAAGAATAATGGTTCGTTCCCCCCCCCATCCTCATTTTGACTCAGCACTAGAATCACACATGTACAACTTTGCAGACATATATTTAGGTAAGAAATGAAACATTTGGAAACACAAGATTTCTAGTAATTAACAAGCATTCACTCTTCACACATTCATGAAAACTCAGAACATACAAAAACTACATGCACTTATATCTCAAAATATAATGTGAGAGTAAGGAACTATAATTTCAAGGCTCTATGTAATGAATACTATGACAATATCCTTTTCATAAAGAACTACATTCAATTTTGCTTTCAAAAAGAAAAAAATTAAACAAGGTAAGTTTTACTTTACCAACATGAACCTTTAACCCTCAAGATATTTGAGTCCTTGGGGGAAAATGCTATAAAATTCTGAGCTTCTAGATAATTGAACAATTAGACTGATTAATTGCGTATTGGTAATAAAAACAGAAAGACTAGAGGAGTTTCCTTACAGGCTAAATATTTTGAGAAAATTCTATCTGCCACTAGACATAACCAACTCAGCATGGAACAAAGTTGGTTAAACAGATGCTTGCTCGTTTGCTCTGGAACTCAAGCCTTCCTAAAAGAAGCCAAAGTGTTTGAAAAAATAAACTTAAGATTGAGTGCATGGGGAAAAGAAATATTGACATGTGAACCTGATGTTATCCTAACAAAAGGAACTCTGTTTTTCTTCTTTGACCATGTTATTGTTTGAATCAAAACTGCAAGACTTGGGAGAGTACATAACAGGTTAAAAAAAAAGTTTGCCTCAGAGCAATTAATTGCATTTGGTGCATTTAATATAAAGCTTGAACAAAATGCTGTTCAACATGGTATACTGAAATATAAATTTTAACCAGGTGGTCTAGAAATCCAAGAACATTTGGAGACCCAAGGGTAGGAACCACTGATCTAGAGAAAACCAATATTTATTGAGTTGGACCCAAACAGCCACTTGGTGGAGTTCTATTCATATCAGGGGAAGGGAGAGAGATGCCCAGTGCCTCTGGGAGGCTGGATTAACCCCCAAGCCAGCATGAAATGCCTGCTGAAGAAAAGGAGTAATCAGGAAGGACTGTTTTATCTCTCCACCTTCTTTCTTCAATGGGGTACCTCTACTGGATAAACAGAAGGAGGTCTTCCATTCACAAACTGGACACCCTTGGTCCAAATGAATGTTTACATACCAGTTTTCTAACTCAGGCCATGTTCACACCAGTAAAATGTCTCCCTGTTTTCTCACATTTTTAACTGCTGAATAGTTGCACATTGTGGTCACATGACAGACATTCTGGGATGTGCATTCTGACTTTTTTAAAAAAACAGTACGACAGTTAACAAAATTAATTGCGCTATGTGCGGCATAATTAAACATATCCCTTCTTTTGGGGGGGGGTGAGTCACAAGAAGACAGGAAGGACAGGAGAGGGAACAAAAACCCCAAACTCACAACTTGGCAGGTGAGTGCCCACAACAGCACTGGGGGTGGGCTCTGAGAAGGAGAAAAAGGGAAAGAAAGCAATCAAGGCTGGGCACTTTCCAGTCCAAGATGACGGTCCTGAGGGGGGAAGCCCCTTTCCATTTTGCTCCTCTCGTTACCACCCAAAGCTAAAGGGCCACAATTCAGGGAAGTGATCAGGACCTGATAGGTTTTGGGGGTGGGGGTGTCCTTCCATACACACAACCCAAGTGTCCCTCCGAGAGCTGTTCCTGCTTCTGGCTGCCCAGCTCCACACACCCGGGTGCATGTGCCTCTTTCCCCACAAAGCCAGCAAGAGAATCAGTGGGCAAGCTCATTAAAAAATACGTGATTCTTCAGTTACATCTGACTCTGAATCCAACCCAGAAATGGACTGACAATCAGTGTCTTTGTTTTAGTACACCCAGTCCTTTTAACTGTCTGTATTCTGAACTAAGCACAGATTCCAAACTGTCTTCAGAGGTGCATATAACATTTTTGAAAACTAGCTTTTACAGAATCTTTGGGGATGCTTTAAAGGATATTATCTTTTTAAAAAATCAGTTTCAATCTGCTTTTCATCATTTTAAATCTACTGTAAATCACTCCAGGAGTCCTAGTGGGCAGAATGCTGATGAACAAATGCATTAAACAGACAACAAAATACATGTAAAATTCAATAATTTACACATATATACATACACACAGTCTACTAGATTCCTTCCAAATGACTTTTGTATCAGTGGCAGCTCATAAACTATGTGGAATAGATTTGGATAGCCCACTCAAGAATTTTGGGATGAGGCAGTCTTATACATTTGTTCAGTCACTTCAGATTCTCACAAGCATATACTTACCTTCCATTGTGTGCTTAACCAATGTAGTGGCAGACTTTCACTTCAACTGAACCTTTAATCTGTTGCCAGAAACTGAATATTCATTGTTCCTGCTGCGTCTATTAACCTGTGTGCTCAAAGAAATATGATACTTTTCAATAACACTGCTAGTCTAGCATTATTCATTTTTAATTTTTTTTAAAAAAAACATGCTAATTTAAAAGTAAATAAGTTTGTTTTGCTGTTGTTTGTTGTTTATTCATTAAGTCGCATCTGACTCTTCATGATCCCAGGGACCAGAGCACGCCAGGCCCTCCTGTCTTCCACTGCCTCCCGGAGTTGAGTCAAATTCATGTTAGTCGCTTTGATGACAATGCCCGACCATCTCATCCTCTGTTGTCCCCTTCTCCTCTTGTCTTCACACTGTCCCAACATCAGGGTCTTTTCCAGAGAGTCTTCACTTCTCATGAGATGGTCAAAGTATTGGAGCCTCAACTTCAGGATCCGTCCTTCCAGTGAGCACTCAGGGTTGATTTCCTTCAAAATTGATATGTTTGTTCCCTTTGCAGTCCAGGGGACTCTCAAGAGTCTCCTCCAGCACCACAATTCAAAAGCATTAATTCTTTGGCAGTCAGCCTTCTTTATGGTCCAGCTCTCACTTCCATACATCACTACTGGAAAAAATTATAGCTTTGACTATGCGTACCCTTGTTTGCAAGGTGATGTCTCTGCTTTTTAAGATGCTATCTACGTTTAGCATTGCTTTCCTCCCAAGAAGCAGGCATATTTTAATTTCTTGGCTGCTGTCACCATCTGCAGCGATCATGGAGCCCAAGAAGGTAAAATCTGTCACTGCCTCCATATCTTCTCCTTCTATTTGCCAGGGGGTGATGGGACCAGTGGCCATGATCTTAGGTGTGTTTTTTTATGTTGAACATCAGACCATTTCTGGTGCTCTCCTCTTTCACCCTCATTAAGAGGTTCTTTAATTCCTCCTCACATTCTGCCATCAGAGTGGTATCATCTGCATATCGGAGGTTGTTGATATTTCTTCCGGCAATCTTAATTCCAGTTTGGAATTCATCCAGTCCGGCCTTTTGCATGATGTATTCTGCATATAAATTAAATAAGCAGGGGGACGATATACAGCCTTGTCATACTCCTTTCCCAATTTTGAACCAATCAGTTATTCCATATCCAGTTCTAACTGTTGCTTCCTGTCCCACGTATAGATTTCTCAGAAGATAGATAAGGTGGTCAGACACACCCATTTCTTTAAAAACTTGCCATAGTTTGCTGTGGTCCACAGTCAAAGGCTTTTGCATAGTCAATGAAGAAGTAGATGTTTTTCTGGAACTCTCTGGCTTTCTCCATAATCCAGCGCATGTTAGCAATTTGGTCTCTAGTTCCTCTGCCCCTTCGAAATCCAGCTTGTACTTCTGGGAGTTCTCAGTCCACATACTGCTGAAGCCTACCTTGTAGGATTTTGAGCATAACCTTGCTAGTGTGTGAAATGAGTGCAATTGTACGGTAGTTGAGGCATTCTTTGGCACTGCCCTTCTTTGAAATTGGGATGTAGACTGATCTTTTCCAATCCTCTGACCACTACTGAGTTTTCCAAACTTCCTGGCATATTGAGTGTAGTACCTTAACAGCATCTTATTTGAAGAGTTCCAATGGAATACCATCACCTCCACTGGCCTTGTTACTAACCATGCTTTCTAAGGCCCTCTGAACTTCACTCTCCAGGATGTCTGGCTCAAGATCAGCAGCCGCACTATCTGGGTTGTCCAGGACATCCAGATCTTTCTGGTATAATTCTTCTGTGTATTCTTGCCACCTCTTCTTGACGTCTTCTGCTTCTGTTATGTCCCTCCCATTTTTGTCTTTTATCATGTTCATCTTTGCGCAAAATTTTCCTCTAATATCTCCAATTTTCCTGAACAGATCTCTGGTCTTTCCTTTTCTGTTTTCCCTTTTTGAAATGCTGCTTCAGGGAAAGGCTCCTGCTTTAATAATTCCTTCTCTTTCAGGAATCCTACCATCAGAGGTAGCATAAATAGCTGGAGTCGCTACCCTTCGTTAATACATTCGCCGTTGCAACGCAATTAAAAGAATGTCGGAAAACCCTAAAGAAAAAAAACGTGGTCAACTTATAACTCTTCATACCTCATGCCTTGGAGAAATAATACTCAAGAGCCCACACGTGAGAACAATAATACCCCATGCCTCACACCGAGTTGCGTTGCCGCTCTTTCTTTTCTGACAGGCGCCTTGTCTTCGACAACCGCCGCACCAAGTGAAATCTTAAGAGAAGGCTCACCACGTCCAGGACTTTTCACTTGTTCTGCAAACACAAATACACACACGAGAGAGAGATACCGCGGCAAGGGCCCGCCACCACGGCCGTCGCCCTTCCCGTAGCGCGCCTGAGGAAGGCAGAAGAGGAACACAACCAACAGGACGGCTAGTCTTTGCTTCTCGCTGCCGCCCGGACGACCAAGATAAAATGTTCGCGTTTCCTCCCCCCCCCCCCGCCCGCTCCTGACCCTTGCTTTATGTTGTTTATGCCGCCGTTTCCCCTCCTCCCACCGCCCCTAAACATGCCTGCATAGGGTAGGGTGGGTGAGGTTTCCTTTACTGTAGCCAAAAGTCCTGTTGCATTTATGGTTGCTGCGACTGGAGCGTTCGGGTTTTGAGTTTACTGCGGCTTCTTGTCGATTTTCCCACTGTCGTGTAATTTCCCTTGATCTGTTAAGTACTGTACCTGGTTTTGGAACCTCGGTTTCTGGCCATCACAAAACCTTGACGTCAGCTGTCCACCTCTCCTTCCTTCAAAACGTCAGCCACCCACATATGGCCTTTCCCGTTAATTAAAATGTAGTCCAGGCTTAACCCTCAAAATGAGCAATCTGCAATGCCCAGCTGCTACCTTGATGCCAGTTTTTTCCATCTCCTTTATGTTAAAGCGTTTCTGCCAAAAACTGTCACTGTTGTGTTCTGATTAATGTACTGGGAAGCTAGTTTAAAACAATAGCAACCAGGAGGTAAGGCTATGATATATTATTTCTGTCCTGCCTTTCTGACCACCACAGAGCTGAAAATAATAGGATTTAAATGATTTAATTCAGATTTTCCTGATAATACACTTCTGAAAGAGGCCAGTCAAATAAGAGGCCTTCTAAGGACAGACAATACAGTAATAAGTGCATAGAAAACTTAAGTGGAGGCCATTTAAAATTCTGAGTATCACAGAGCTGAAAAGGGCCCCCTTTCAGATACCCTCACACAATTCACCTGACAGAAGTAGCACTGTAGAGAGGACTATCTCTAAAGTCCAGTTAAGTTGTTGCAGATTTGCATATGTATGCTGTTCTTGTATTATTTTGTTTTTAGCTTTTAGTATTGTGTTTTAAAATGAGATAAGCCACCTTGTGTCCCTTTTTAAGTAGAGGTGGGGAGATGGAGTAAAAAAAAAGTTTTTTAACAGATGAGTCTCCTTTGAAAAGGAATCCTGTGATGAAATATTTGCAATTCTAGAAAGCAAAATAAAAGCTTCCCTGAAAGCACTAGAAAGAAATAAATCACCAGGGGTAGATGGGATATCGACAGAACTATTTCAAACCAGAGTCTGAATCTGTGAAAACAAAAATATGCCGAGAAATATGAAAAACAAAATAGTGGTCTCTAGACTGACAATATTCAATATACATTCTAATTTCCAAGAAAGGAGATGCCAAGGAGTGCAATAATTATAGGACCATTGTTCTAATTTCTCATGCAAGGAAAGTGATGCTCAAGGTGTTGCCACAAAGGTTTTTTTACTTTACACGGAGTGAGAAATGTTTGATGTTCAAGCAGAATTCTAAAAGGAAGAGGCACTAATACAGTTATCTTCTGGCTACAAAGAATTTCCGATCAGTCTGCTTTATAAATTACAGCAAAGTCTTTGACTGTGTAGATCATGGGGAGGCAGAATGGTTTTCTGCAGGCAAAGGTGTTGGACAAGGGTGCGTTTAATTCCCTTATCTGCAATCTTTACAAAAATCATATATAAAGCCAGACTAGATTCAGGATTATCTATCCACTGGTATACTAAAAACAAATACAACTGTAGATTAAAATATGATTTTCCAGCAATCTGGTACTAAACAACCAGATTTTCTTGTTTTTGCAACATCTGCTTCATAAAATGTTAAAGATAGTTTCTTGTAACAAGTGTGAACTTTTGCTTGTTTGTAATTGCATCTTGAGCTGCACACACACAAAAAATCAAATATAAGTATCTTAGTTAATTATCTGCCTACCCTGCCCCACATACCCAAAATCTTTCTACTTAATAAATGTGAAGCAAGAGTACCATAAACGTTTTATTAAGTTTCATTCAAAGTGTACAAAGATGTTTAATCTAACATTCATAAAATGTCTTTTTAGAACACACAGCAGTTATGTGAGATTTTTAGAAATCCTTATCTAAATACTGTTTGTGGATTGTTACAAAGGTTCTGATCTTTCCTAATCACACTAGATAAAAACTGTATTTTTTTCTTACAAAAGTGCTACTATTCTCCAAATTAAAGAAGTAAATTAGAACTATAAACTGAACAATGCAGGTTTCCTTATTCTTTCCTTCTTAGGCTATTATATAAATACTGGGCAAAGGCAATAACAACTGGTAAAGAAGATGCACCTTGGGTCTCCACAGTTGGCAAGCTGTTATTGTGCTCTTACTTTACAAGGATGAAATCACTTAAAGCAGACAGATCTAGGGGAAATATCCCATCAGTTTCTGGTTGAAAAATAAGATTGTCTTCATTCAGAGCTAACTCCTGCTGTGTGTGAATGACCAGATGAAACGAGGGCAAGAATTATATTGAAGGGAGCTCATTTATAATATCAACTTCCTTTCCTCTTCCATAGAAATAATAACGGTTAAGGTCTTCTTTCCTTCCCTTTCTTATTTGGGGTTCATATAGCAGCAACTACACATTTATGTGTAACGCAGCCCTGATTTAAAAAAACAACAGATTTATGAAAAAGAAAACCTCACACACTGTTCTGTTGCTCTGCTGAAAATGGATCCCTGCTAAAGACAATTTACAAGTACTTTGGAGTTCACCTGACACGTCTTCTTTCCTTTTTAGGAATAGAGTCCAAAAACAAACATGCATTCAAATTTTAATCATAGCTATTTATTAACTCTGCTGTCTCTTGAAGCTCAACTTTTAAACTATATTAATCATCACTCTATTAAGGTGCTATATAATAAGCCAGCACACTCCAGAAATAAATTCAACACACTGCAGCTTTTGCATAAGTGCATAACAATTTAGATACCTTCTGAATATGCAGAACCCATCATCCCCAACCAGCATGGGATTATATGACTTGTAATACAAGTCCAACATATCCAGAAAGTACCAGTTTGGGGAAAGCTGACTTCCTTGCTCTCCATTTGTTACATAGCTGCAAATATATGTTATGCAATCCTACACCTATTCAGAGCCTCTACCCATAAAATTTTGCTCATAAAACACATAATCCTATTTTGATGTCAGAAATCAACAAATTGTTATAACTTCATATAGAGCCAGAGCAACTAACTAGTTAGAAACAGAATCAGCTTGCTCCTCAGTTTTCAAACAGCAATTGGTATGGAAGAATTAGAAGGTGAAGATTTTCATACTGCTAAAATAAATGTTACCACAGCAAACATTAACTAAACATACAAGACAGAAGCATACAATGCAGTGCAGCAGCCCTAACTAACTTTCAGAACTAGGAGACAGGCTGCAATGTAGCATTCTTGTGTATACAGGACTTTCTAGTGATCAGCTTTAGTTGTTTAGCACAGTGGTCCCCAACCTTTTTGGGGCTGCAGACTGGCTGGGAGCAAGCTCCATGTGCAAGAGGGGGCCTCGTCACGCTCGCATGATGGGCGTATCACGCTCACAGAGGGTGTCGCACATGCAAGCAAGCGCTACACGCCCCTGCGAGCGTGACATACCTATGCGCATGCATGGGGGGGCGGAGATCCGTATCCACGGCCCTATTCCAGCAAGCCCACGGATCAGCACTGGGCCACAGACCTGGGGTTGATGACCACTGGTTTAGCACATCTGATCTCCCACAATCTGCACTAATCCTTTCAGACCACCTGCCATATGGTCATGAGGGGACTATGACGGGGTCAATATACTATTTTTCAACTTCCAGTAAACTGAACTATGTGAGAGAAATTACTATGTAAATAGGACATGAGATAACAGAAGTGAACCTAATGACCTAAACATTATGAAATTCTAAAATGATATGGCTGCTTTAGGATAGGTGGTAGTCGAGCCTCTTAAGAAAATAATACTTCATAGGAAGCCACCACTTGAAGGTAAAATTTCAGCATGGATTATTTGTGCATTTAATGTTTAGAACCATCTTCATTGACATCTTCCTGAGAGGACAGCTGGCTGTGTTCACTCATCACTCCAGAATCTTGACTATCCACAGAAGCACCTACAACACAAAAACAAAAAATAATCCAGTTTATTTGCCTGAATTTTTCCATATTTTGCATTTCCCTCCCAAAGAACTCAGACTTCTTTCTGTATTATTTTTGTTCCCCTTCCACAGTATTTTTAAAATCTGCATCATATCAGCATTTTGAAACTAGTAATAATTTTCTAATCATTCAGCATAGCTTCTGTGTATTAAATTTCAGTCACAGTCTGGGAAAATTAAATAACACATTTCTCCAATTACGATTATAAAGAGCCTATTGATTTATCTTATGATTTTTGTTACTTGTTTTATGTATTAAACACATTTTAAAGTTTTCAAATAAACCAAAAATGTGTGTTCAGGTATGCATTTTAAATTGACACCTGCCATTAATACTAGTTTAAGACAAATTATCTGAGCTGTTTGCCTATATATGACTACTCAAACAGAAAACAAAAATACTTAAAACTACCAACCCCGTTCTGCTTCTTACATTCCTCCAGTATAAAATAAGTACTTGCAGGCAGCAATTCAAAGAATACAAGGCAAAGTCTGCTGGCCTGTATTCCTTGAAAATAAGGAAATTTTTTTCTGTAAATTCATGATTTATTTAGCCTGTAAAAATAGATAGCAGCTGCTTGTTCTGGGGTGGTTGTTGTTGTTGTTGTTGTTGTTGTTGTTGTTGTTGTTGTTGTTGTTGTTGTTGTTGTTGTTGTTGTTGTTGTTGTTGTTGTTGTTGTTGTTGTTGTTAATTTGATTTATATCCCGCTCATCTGGTCAGATTGACCACTCTGAGCGGCTTCCATAAAAAATATACAATAAAGCATAAAAATTATTAAAAGTAAACAACACCACATATAATAAAACAAATAGATAGAAAGAGAAAGGAAATTAAGTATTGACAGGAGGGAAGGCCTGAACATATAACCATGTTTTTAGCTGGTTCTTAAATGTGCCCAGCGTAGGGGCTGCACGAATCGCTGGAGGAAGGTTGTTCCAGAGGTGAGGAGCCACCGCCGAGAAGGCCTGATTTCGTGTTCGCTCCTTCCGGGCCTCCCTCGGCGTTAGGCTCCCCAGCCTCACCTCCTGGCTCGTGCGGGTGATCCGGGTAGATCTAGGTGGGAGCAGGCGTTCCGCCAAATATCGAGGTCCTAAACCATTTAGGGCCTTGTATGTAAGCATTAACACTTTGAAGTCGACGCGGAAACGGATGGGCAGCCAGTGCAGCTTGGCCAGAATAGGAGAGATGTGCTGGGATTTCCTCACTGGCCGCCGCATTCTGCACCATCTGAAGTTTCCATGTCAGCCTCAAAGGCAGCCCCACGTAGAGTGCATTACAGTGATCTAATCTTGAGATTACGAGTGCATGCACCAAGGTAGTGAGCGCCCCTGTGTCGAGATAGGGTCACAGCCAGGCAATCCGCCAGAGATGGAAAAATGCGTTAAGCTATTATACAGTACAGTGTTTCCCCAAAAATAAGACAGGGTCTTGTATTAATTTTTGCTCCAAAAATGCTTATTTTCAGGGGGTGTTTTATTTTTTCCATGTACAACAATCTACATTTATTCAAATACAGCCATGTCATCTTCTTCTGGTGGCTGCACAATGGTGGAGGGTAGGGTTTCACTTAACTAGGGCTTATTTTGGGGGTAGAGCTTACCGTATTTTTCGCTCCATAAGACGCACCTTTCCATAAGACGCACCAAATTTTTAGGAGAAGAAAACAGGAAAAAATTATCTGCTTTCTTCTCCTAAAATTTGGTGAGCCTTATGGAGAGGTCCATCTTATGGAACACACCCTAGGGTCCTAGGGTGTGTTCCAGGACCCTTTGGAGCCTCCACCCTGCCTCCCTCGGGGGCGAGAGGGGGTGAAATCGCCACCTTCTGGGGCTCTTCTGAAGTTTCCCAAGCCTCAGAAGAGCCCCCAAAGGTGGTGATTTCATCCCCTCTGGCCCCCAGGGGAGGCAGGGTCAGTCTCCAAAGAGTCCTAGAACACACCCTAGGACCCTTTGGAGACTCACCCTGCCTCCCCCGGGCGAAAGAGGGGGCAAAATAGGCAGCTTCCAGGATCTTTTCTGAGCCTTTCCAGGCTCAGAAAAGGTCCTGGAAGCTCCCGATTTTGCCCCCGCTGTCCCCGTGGGGGTGGGTGGGTGGGAGCCTGGCAAGGGTCCAAGGGAGCCTCCCACCCCCCCATGGGACCAGGGGGGGTAAAATCGCCAGCTCCCGATTTTACCCCCCCTGGCCACGTGGGGGTGGGGGGGGGAGGGTGGCATGGGTCCAAGGGAGGGTCCCTTGGACCCTTGCCACCCTCTACCCACCCCCCCATGGGACCCGGGGGGGTAAAATTGCCAGGTTCTGGGAGTGTTTGGAGGCTCCCCAAGCCTCCAAACACTCCCAGAAGCTGGTGATTTTAACCTCCCTGGCCCCATGGGGGTGGGTGGGTGGGAGCCTGGCAAGGCTCCTGGGAGGCTCTCTTGGACCCTTGCCACCCTCCACCCCCCCCCATGGGACCGGGGGGGTAAAATCGCCAGCTTCTGGGAGTGTTTGGAGGCTCCCCAAGCCTCCAAACACTCCCAGAAGCTGGCGATTTTACCCCCCCTAGCCACGTGGGGGTGGGTGGGGGGGAGGGTGGCATGGGTCCAAGGGAGGGTCCCTTGGACCCTTGCCACCGTCCACCCCCCCCACGGAGCGGGGGGGGTGTTTAAAATCGCCAGCTTCTGAGTGTGTTTGGAGGCTTATCAAGCTTCCAAACACTCCCAGAACCTGGCGATTTCGCCAGGGCTGGCCCCGTGGGGGGTGGGGGAGGGTGGCAAGGGTCCTGGGAGGCTCCCTTGGACCCTTGCCACCCTCCACCCCCCCCATGGGACCAGGGGGGGGTAAAATCGACAGGTTCTGGGAGTGTTTGGAGGCTCCCCAAGCCTCCAAACACTCCCAGAAGCTGGCGATTTTACCCCCCCCTGGCCCCGTGGGGGTGGGTGGGGGGAGGGTGACATGGGTCCAAGGGAGGGTCCCTTGGACCCTTGCCACCCTCCACCCACCCACCCCCACGGAGCGGGGGGTTTTTAAAATCGCCAGCTTCTGAGTGTGTTTGGAGGCTTATCAAGCTTCCAAACACTCCCAGAACCTGGCGATTTCGCCAGGGCTGGCCCCGTGGGGGGGTGGGGGGAGGGTGGCAAGGGTCCTGGGAGGCTCCCTTGGACCCTTGCCACCCTCCACCCCCCCATGGGACCAGGGGGGGTAAAATCGCCAGGTTCTGGGAGTGTTTTGAGGCTTGGGAAGCCTCAAAACACTCCCAGAACCTGGCGATTTTGCCAGTGCTGGCCGGTGCGTGGGTGGGAGGAGCGTTGCAAGGATCTGAGTGAGCTCCCAGGACCCTTGCGACGTTCCCCCCACCTGGAAGCTGGCGATTTCGCCGGTGCTGGCCCCGTGGGGGCGTGGGGGAGCCTCGCAAGGGTCCTGGAAGGCTCACCCGGACCCTTGCGACGCTCCCCCCCACGGGGCCAGCAGCGACGAAATTGCTGCATTCACACCATTAGACGCACTGACTTCCCCACCCACATTTTGGAGGGGGGAAAGTGCGTCTTATGGTGCAAAAAATACGGTATATTATGAGCATCCTGAAAAATCATACTAGGACTTATTTTTAGGTTATGTTTTATTTTTGGGGAAACAGGGTAGTTGTATAGCAAAGCAGCCATATTATGATTGTGGCTCTTCTAAACTGCAAAGTCTGACGTGTGAGGCACTTTAACAGATAAAAAGTACATGCTGTTAATGTAAGGGTCGAAACATTCTATCACTAATAGTCAAAGGATATCTGAATGTGCTACCTTAACCTGGCCTATACATGCTGGGAAGTAATTAGAGAAGATAGTAGTTTTTTTTTTACTACAGAAGTTAAATTACACTTATAGTGCTTCTGCAAAGCAAAAGTTCTTTGTGTCTGAAGATGAGCAGCTATTTCAAAACATATCTTCCCAGCATGATGCAAACTGCTGATATAAATAAAACAATTTTTCAGTTCTCAAGCAACCTGATATGAAAGAGAAACAGTATGTGGTACATACATTCCAGGACTATACGGTTTTCAGAGATTAGGTCAGTTATTTTCAAATGCTTGTAAACAACATTCCCTGTATATATCTGGGAAAATAATTTAAATCGTGATGTGCTATCTTTTAGCACATATGGATTATTTTATGGTGGTGTGGGGGAGAGATATACCATGTGCTATTTCTACATGTTTAAATTGAATCTTCAGTTAGGGTTAGTTAGTTAGGCATCCTTCAGTCTCGAAAGACTATGGTAGCGTGCTCTGTATGGAGGACTTGGAACAGCGTCTAGTGTGGCTGAGGAGGCCAATTCGAGAGTGACAATCCCTTCCACACTGAAGACAAATCCAATCTGTCCCCTGTCCAGCTCCCTGGTTTTGCTGCTTTTGTGATTTCCTCTTTGCCTCGGCCTGCTGGGCGAAGGTCGCTTCAAATTGGGAGAGGCCACGATGCAGTGCCTGCCTCCAGGCTGAACGCTCAGATGTCAGGGTTTCCCATCTGTTGAGGTCTATTCCTAAGGCCTTCAGATCTCGCTTGCAGACGTCCTTGTATCGCAGCTGTGGTCTCCCTCTGGGGCGATTTCCCTGCACTAATTCTCCATACAGGAGGTCCTTTGGAATCCGACCATCAGCCATTCTCACGACGTGCCCAAGCCAACGTAGTCGTCGCTGTTTCAGCAATGTATTCATGCTGAAAATTCCAGCTCGTTCTAGGACTACTCTGTTTGGGACTTTGTCCTGCCAGGTGATGCCAAAAATCCGTCGGAGGCAACGCATATGGAACGTGTTCAGCTTCCTCTCCTGCCGTGCACAAAGGGTCCAGGACTCGCTGCAGTACAGGAGTGTGCTTAGGACACAGGCTCTATAGACTTGGATCTTTGTATGTGTCGTCAGCTTCTTATTGAGCCATACTCTCTTTGTGAGTCTAGAGAACATGGTGGCTGCTTTGCCAATGCGTTTATCCAGCTCGACATCCAGAGAGAGGGTGTCAGAGATGGTTGAGCTAGGGTGGGCCGGTGGAAATAGGGAAGGTTGCTACTAGTTTCTGGGGAAAATGTTTAACCCACTACTAGCTAATGTGATGGAACTTATTTCTATGCCACTGGCACGAGCCAGTCAAAGACTCAACACAGAATCATAAAATACATGACCTAGATTAATTTTTGGTGACATTTTTCTTTTTCTTGACTTTACAGAAACTAAAAGCAATGGTTATTCTCTAGAATCAGGAAAATAAGCAGAAAAAAATTAAATGTTTTCAGAAGACAATGAATATACAGATATAACTAAAGAAATACAAAGAGTGTAGCTTGTGGGCTGGAAAAAACAAATTTGATTGTAAGCTAAATTGCTAAGGAGATGCTAAGATTTCAGGTACAGTACTTGAGATAAATTTGTAAGAAATTATTATCTATAGTTCCTAGATTGCTATGAAATATATCACTGTGAGTTTGCCTTCTTTTGAACCACTGTGGGTTCCCAGCCCTAGATTGAATGAAAGGCGATATTAACACTCTTAAGAGTTCAAGTGTTGTCTCTTAACAGGAGCTAATAACTAAAATATTGCTTTTTGATAGCACAAGAGCATATACAGTTTTCAATTATTTGGATGTAAAATAGGAATGCATACAGAAAGCAACGCATAACTGCTGGGTAGCTCAGTGGTTTAAATCTCTGGCTGCACAGACAAAGGTTGGGAGTTCAGTTCCCCACTGTGTCTCCTTGACGGGGGCTGGACTCAATGATCCATAGGGTTCTTTCCAGCTCTGTAGTCCAAAAGTTGTTGTTATATAATCCTGATTTATGCATTCTATACATTTCAAAGTTGTTTACAGATCTCACTGATTAGGCCTATATGTTTTTGGCTCTACACCTGGATGCTATGGCGCAAAACTGAAATCCAGCAAATGACCACCAATGCTCACCGAAACAGGCACATACTATGCAGGATAGAGCAGGTTCATTATATAAACCAAAATCTCACCAGATGTCTTTTTACAAACATTAGTACAAGATTCATGGAATTAAATATTTGGACTGCTCACCAGGTGTTTCCTTTGTAGCTTCAGTCAAAACGTTCAGTTGGAGAGGTGGTGGAATATAGTGAATCCCTGGTAGAAAGCCCCGAGGAATGAAAGGTGATAGTGGAGTATAATAACCTGGTCGAAAATCGCCACCTGCATCTTGTATCTGCATAAAAACAAAGATATTTAATGTGGCTGTGAACAGAGTTGTCGTGGTAAAACATTAAGAATGCTAATATGTAGAACACTAAGCCAAAATGTGTTTAATTATCATTAATCTTAAACAATTTAAACAGTTTTTAAAATATAACTTTTACAATGGAATTACAAGGGAAATCTAGAAAGTTCTTACTACAACAGAGGAAGTTCAGCGTTTTCAAATTTTACATTATATATTCCAGGGTCTGCAGGATACTGGGCAAAAGACAGAAGGAAGGGGATAAATCATGAGATATTTTCTGTTGTTATTTGTGGGAAAATTCCTTTCGACTTATGGAGACCCTTCACAGAGTTTTCAAGGTAGGTGAGATATTCAGGGAATAGCTTACCTTTGGCACGCACACACACTATGCAAGTTTCTACGGCCAACAAAATATAAATATAGTATTCATTGAAATTCACTATTCCATAATCAGCAATTTCTTTTACAAATGTATGGATTCATTATTATCATCTTAAGAGCCCATGAATCAAATATTCAGCTAGGTATGAAAAAAGAAATTCAAGATCTCCAATGTCTTTTTTAAAAAAAATTTAAAATTTATTTTGCTGAAGAACAACTGTGATTTGGGAAAGGGGGCTTAACACTTTCTGCTTAAATCACACCTTCTCAAAGCTGGTATTAAAAGATATGTAGCAAAAAATGTATTGTTTTAAATGCACAAGTGTGGATTGAAGCAGTATACTCTGACTTTGAATAAAAGACATCATGAATACTACCGCAAATTTTTAAGAGTGGCATAAGTGGAGACAGAATTTATCTTCCTTTTTAATTACTATTATGTGAAAAATAGGCAACTGCTACAACTTTCAACTCAGTGTACAAAGGAAATAAGTTAAACACCCGGTGTCCTTTTTAACTAACAGCTAAGTAACACTTGAATCATATATGTGACATATGTGACATATGTGAAGAAGGGTAGTATAGTATTCAGTGACAAATGATAATATACTTGTAACAGCGGAAAACATTCTCATTTTTCTTTCATTTAAAATATTTTTTCAGTGGCTGAAATCCTGTAGTAACTTGCACTAGAGTAGGCCCACTGAATCAGTAGAGATTTAGTGAGTCAACTCAATTACTTAATTAATTAATTAAACAAACTTGCATGCTGTGTTGATTAGTGATAAACAACTCTGGGTGGTTTAAATCCAGAGTGAGACAAATGTAAAATAAAACAAATCAAAATGTATAAAAACAAACATCAAAACATAACCAATAAATCAGTATGTTTCAGTGATTCAAATGAGCCTACCTAGTTTTTACTTACCATACTGCAAACAAAGAGGCTCATTTGGCACAATGAGGGAGGGTTTGCCTCACTGAGTCCCCACTGATTCAATGGGTCTATGTAATGTGACTCATGATGCTAAGCAACATGATTTCAGCCAGTAATGCACAATATCAGAAGCCCCTTTAAAGTTTTCAAAGCATGCACTCACTTTTTAATGTTTGTCTCATTTTTTAAGGCTTCGTGTTTGAATCAGTGCTTTAAATCAGGGGTCCCCAACCCCTGGGCCACAGAGGCAGATCTCCCATACACATCCTTTGCCCATGCATATAAGTGTGTGTGACCCCATGAGCGCCCCTGCCCCTTTCGCACATGTCCGTGAGAGCGCATCCCACCCCTTTGCACATGTGCAAGAGCGGGTGGGGGTGCCCTGCCTTCCCTGCACACGGACCCCTTCCTCCCCCAACCGGCCCACAGTATCAAAAAGGTTGTGGACCACTGCTTTAAATCTTACAACCTTGAAGAAGTATTAAGATTGGCATAGTAGTTGGGCAGTCTCACAGTCCAATCAGACAGCTGGAAAGATGTCACACCAGAAATGGTCACTTTGTAAGGAGTGAGGTCTCTTAAAGTGACTCTTCCATCTGCTGGGCAATTGCTCTATACCTGCTCTCTAAAGAAGTAGTTATTGTGCAGTTTGACCAAAAAGGCTCACCTTAGGCACTGAGGTCATGCATTCCCATAAGTAATGTGATCACTAGGAAATAAAACATACTGGATCACTCCACAAGCAGTCCAAAATGCAATATATTTCCCCATGTGATCACACCCCTCAGTTTCTGAAGTGGATATTTTAGTTCCTCTATTGCAGCTAATTATCTCAAAACCACCTTCTGTCAGATTCTGTACAACATATTTTCAGTTGTAGGAAATGTATCAGATGGTTTTGCATCAGTGAGCTGGAGATTTCAAATGAAGGTTATATCTGAATAAACAATCATGTGTTTATCCACTGAAAACAAAGGAAAGCATCCGCCTTTGGATGTGTATCTCCTGAAACCTGTAGATAACACACATTCAGAGGGCCATCGAATTCATAAATACAGTACTCAACATTCAAACAGAATGTTTTCAACACTCCCTTAGACTGTAGATACTCATGACCACTGCATGGAATAATAAACATTTAAGCAGAAATAAAGAGACACATTTTGCATGTACCTAAAGCTTACTCCACTTTCTTTGTTTTGTTGGCATACGTATTATCCAAAGTTGTCAGTAAACAAACAAACTGCAAATATCAGCTTTTTTCAAGTACACTTGAAATTGTGCATTCCTGCAATCCATAGAAAAATGCATTGTGCACTGCTGCTGCAGAGAAATATGACTTACTGGCATAGAACCAACATTTCCTGGCCCATGTCTGAAATTGGTTGGTAGTGGTAAAATGGGTGCAGATGGTGGACTTCTGTAACCAGGCTGACTGATGGTGAATCCCACAGGAAATGGATGATAAGGATACATTCCAGTGTACCCAGAATACACTTTGTGAGGCACTCTCTCCACAAATTCTGGACACACCGGAAAACATTCTTGAGGCAAAGTAGGATGGTCTGTAGAAACAGAAAATAAAATTATTGAATTGAATAAATGATCTTCTAATGACTGACTAATGCCAACAAAAATATAAATAAAATTACCACATCATTTAGTATTGCGAACCTGTGACAAATAACTTTGGCTAAACAACTGACACATCAACTTAGAATGATGTTCAACACTTATTTAAACCATTCTTTAGACTATGGAAAGTAAATTAATAACAAATATAAAGAATTCTAAGAGAGAAAATATCAAGCCATCAATGGATTTCTTTCGTATCTGAAACTGTAAATTAAATTAAATAGTGCCAATAATGAGATAAAGAGACTGCCATTTTATATATTGTTTTGCTATGTATGTCTATTTGTCTGAAGTTTATTTTTGTTTGTTTGGTTTTTTTTGTTTAAGGGACGTGGTGGCGCTGCGGGCTAAACTGCAGAAGCCTGTGCTGCAGGGTCAGAAGACCAAGCAGTCATAAGATTGAATCCACGCGACGGAGTGAGCTCCCGTCGCTTGTCCCAGCTCCCGCCAACCTAGCGGTGCGAAAGCATGCAAGTAGATAAATAGGGACCACCTCAGTGGGAAGGTAACAGCGTTCCGTGTCTAAGTTGCACTGGCCATGTGACCACAGAAGATTGTCTTCGGACAAAACGCTGGCTCTATGGCTTGGAAACGGGGATGAGCACCGCCCCCTAGAGTCAAACACGACTGGACAAAAATTTTCAAGGGGAACCTTTACCTTTACTTTTTTTGTTTGTTTTGGTTATATTTAATAAATAATATAATAAATTTGAAACAAAAAAGGGAACCTGTTGTGCTTCTGCTATTTAACTACATGTTAAAATATTTTTAAGATGTCCTCTCAAATGTATGGAGCCTCTTATCGATGAGTAGGTCTGTACAATTAGAAGACATAAATAATGAAAAAAATGAGGAACAGCTAAGTTGTATGGGTCTTTATAATGCAGTTCTCAAGAGAGGTAACAGTTTTTTGTGGGGGCAGCCTCACAGCTGGATCCTACTTAAATGTGCTGTTGCATTGTTTAAATATCTGTATAACTGAAGAGCAGATTATGGATAAATGGCTCCAAATCTAAAAGGCCCTATCTTAGTCACAGATTGGCAGGCTCTAGAAACTGCCATGACTTGTTGAAATGGTTAAATTGGATCTTTGCCTTTGAATCTACAGTACAGTATCTACAAATGTGAATTATATCAGTATTAAATAACAACAATGATATGATGCATTTGAAAACAACTTTACACAGCTTTGATGAGTAAATTCTATTTTCCAGTTCTCTTGGGAGCATATAAAGTGCCAAGCTCAGAAAATAAATCTCAGAAAACATACATTAATAAAATTAATTTGCAGAGATAAATTACAAGTTGTGTTTAATACTGTATCAAACCTGGAGAAGGCAAAACTATAATTGTTAATAGCATAGCATAAAATGTTGAGAAATATTGAAAAAATATTGAGAATAAAATATTGTTGGACACACAACAGTTTGTTGTTTTTTTTTAAAAGAAAAACTTTTTTAAAAATTCAAACAAAAACTATGTAAGAGTCGTCTATGTTTCCATGTTGTTTTTTAAAATTCTTTTAAACTATTACGGGTACCTATTTTTGGTTGAATATCCGAATGTAAATTATCAGCTCACTAAACCTAATACACTAGAAATTCTACTCCATTTTCCTCTTGTTAGCACATATTCCAAGAATATATAATGTAAAAGGGAAAGCTCCAGATCAGTAATAAATGCAGTTCTGGAGAAAGGACAATAAAGGAAGAAGAAAAATAAAGACAGAGGAAGAAGAGGATTACTACTGCAAGAGGTCCCAACTATGGTAGTGGGAAACACAGTCAATTTGTATGTATTTTGGCTTTGTATTTTATGTTTATGTTTTAGTTAAAATTAAAAAATGTAAAAAAAAAAAAAAACCTCTACTACAATTGTGGGTTACCAAATCCTTAAATCCAGCAATTTTATACTGTTAAGTGGAATACTTTGGTGGTGGGGGTCCAGGTAGAACAATACATTTTAATTTTCACACAATTATTTTTCTCTTTAAATGTCCCCACAGAATTAAATGCAGGCATTTTTCAAAATATACTTTACCTGATCACCAAACTAAATTGTCAGTTAAGATAATAGCCAAATCCTAAAAGTTATTTTTTTTTTCTTTTCATATTTCTTAAACACTATCCACACAAATCTAGCAGTAATGTTTTTATTTATACTGGTTGTGAAATGTTCCCTTTGCTGAAGGGGACGTATGTATTAATAGCCACACAGCTCATTTTAAGTCTAGGCCCTGTGTTAATTTTGTTATGTTTGCAGTGCAGTGTTCTACAGCTCCTGCTGCAACTTATTTTGCTCATATTCCAAATGCTGAATAAACCTGGTTTTGTAACAATGAAACATGGAGAAGCAGTCTCCAAGGGTGCAGCTACAAAGTCCTCAAGCTGGATAGAAGAAATGCCAAAATTAATTTAAAAATCTGAATCACCATTGAGGGAGAAGTAATACAAACTGCACCTATAGGGCGCATGGGGCTAGAGAAAATATTGAGGGAATCAGGTTCTACAGCAGGCAGAATAATTAAGCACACGCACAGAGGTGGCACAATGCCTATGAATACATAAGAATAAATACTTTCAGTAGAACTACAGCTGGTCCACACATACCTAAATCTATGAAGGTTGGAGAGCTAGGTTTTGGCAGTTCTTGGTCATTCCCTGTTCTAGCAGGCTGAGTGATTTCCACAGGTATCTTGGCTCCTTCATGCTCAGCAACAGACTCATAGGTAGGAGGTTCTGAAGCACTCAGTCTTGACTGTTTCTTACTTCTCGCTGTGGTTGCCACTTGATCATCACTGGGGCTGCCCTGAGTAGATGGCAGTTCTTCCCTTGGTGGTGAATCTGGTCCCTGCCTCTTCAAGGCCTTCTGGGCAGCCATGATCTTCTGGCGTTCAGTAATCAGAGCACATTTCTCACATGGGCACTGCTTCCAGCGGCAATTGCCTGCATGGCCCTTCACAGGCACCACAAAGCCATGGTTCCGACAGCGTGAACATTTGGGGGCCCGAAGGGACTGAGCAGTATCTGGAGAATCCATAGCTGCCAACTGTCTGTCAAGCCACAATGGTGCTAAAGTAGCAAGCCTAAACTGAAACCTGATCTTATGGTGTGCAGAAAATGGTTACAAGATAGCAATTAAGCCTGGGGCCTAGCACACAGCAGGGAGGGAGAAATGCTTGCCAATCCTCAGACTCAATATAGTAGCTCTCATCAGAGGTACAAACACCTATAAAAACTTTATAGAAATCTCTGTACTATTTCTTTCTTGACTTTTTAAAATTGCTTGCATATTGAAATCAGTCTTCATAAGAGACATTGTTTTGCAATTTAACATCAGATCACTGTGTTCCAAACCACCAAGCCATTACAAATCGTCTTGACTTTGTCCCCCCGCAGGCCTTTGGTGTTAGAAGTCATTTTGTAAAGACAGTAGATTTAAAAACCAAGACACAGAATTTTGTGATTCAGTAGGAAACCTAAGATGACAGGTGGCATTAACCAAGATGTTGCTGTTTGAAGCTTGTTTGGCAAAACACACTAACCTGGCTTTATTCATCCTTTCTTTTTCTATCACAAGTGACACTAAGATATAATTCTTACAACTATGAACAAAATTTGTAGATAGCAATGCTTAAAAATATATGAAAACTGAACTTAAATTGTAGGCAAATACTTAAGTTAGACAAAAATATTTCAGTTAACAGATTTTAGCTAAAAAGCTTACAGGCAGGAATGTAAATCCTATCTTAATCTAAAATACAAGAGTTTATAGCCTTATAGCCTTAAAAAGCACATCTTGTAGAAAAGTTAAAATCCACAATAGAAGAAATAATATTTCTTTGTCTTTTAGGATGTTTGAACACGAATATGAATAAACAATACATTTTCTAAATGCTCAACCAGCCAGTTATATCTGTACTGTATTATATACAGTATTATTCAAATGATGGTACAGCATAAGTTCATAGTCACAGAATATTCCTGCAATAAATCACTAAAAACATATGCAGACAGAATAAATTACTTCAATTCATATTTAGCACACCAGACACTTAGTATGCAATTTTTCCTTCTTTCTTAAAATAATAATAAGATATCTAGGTATCCACACTTTGAAGAGATTAATTAACTGGGTGCAGATAGATGCCCTCAAGAACTTCGAGCAACATTCCACATAAATAACTCAATTAAGTGAAACGGTCTGGCTGTATATCTAAGATTTGCTAATAAGCTGCTCTTAATTGAACTACATTGCACCTGGAATTCCAACATCCTCCAGAAATTTCAGGACGCTGCCATGTTACCCTAATTGGACACCTTCTCAGCATGTATTTTAAATAAATGTTGGTAAAAGAGCCTGTTGTATTCAAAAAAATTTAATGTTTAAGTTTTGAAAGCCTTACTTAGTAAAATGCTCGCAATAGCAAAAATATGTTTTTAATAGCCTAAGCATGACACACACTTTCCTCTTGTCTATTTGGTTATTTAATTAATTAGTTAAACAGTCAAATTATTACAGCTAAACAAATTAAAGTCATGCATTTTTTTCAATAATGAATCAAGGCAAAGAAAAATAATTTTTGTTACTCAGAAATATTATTGGTATGTAACAATTTAAGCACAGTTATTCTACCATTCCTATTCTGCCATTCCGTGCTTGAAAACATACTTCTACATTAGCCCCAATTAAACAAAAGAATTTGCTAAACCCCCATTTTGAAAATTGTGTGGGGAAAATTCAGCCTATGCAACTTTACATTTCAAACCCACATCAATCACAACACTGCCATGACTACAGAAGTAAAATATTTAAACATATTGATTTGCCAATAAACACTGTTTTATTGCATAGAACATAATGAGACATTTCTATTCTTTAAAAATAAAACCATGTACAGTACATGCCTAGCTGGCCACTCCATGGTTGTGTTTATAAAAACTTGGACACAATAAAATTGCAGCCATCAGTGCCAGCAGAGCCTGGCATGTTTACAGGGACCCAGCAAATTCTTTTTTATGAGTAACCATTTGAGAGGGCACTGTGTGGTGGGGTTCTGGATGTCAGTCCGAAGGGATCTAGTCCTAATTACTGTATACCCCACTGGTGCCACACATTATTTAATCATTTTTAAAACACTGTAACATAGACAGCAATCCTTGTCTAGGATCATCCATTTCACCCCCTTCCACTTGTCCCAGGGCCCTTCTAGTTATCTCTTCCATTATGCCTCTCCCCTTGTTTTCTTGGGCATTCTTCCACTGGATGTCAAACCAAGCAACGTGACAATTTTTACAACTAAAAACCACACACAAATATTTATTTATTTGTTTTGTCTGCACCCATCTTATTTCAAGAAAATCACTAAGCTGTTTAGTTTATCCTGAGTGACATAAAATACTATCCACTAACCACTGATAGTGCAATTGACTATGTTATTTCCATCAAATTCAGAAAAACCTGACTTGTCCTATGAGACATCCTAATGCATATGCATGTTTATTATTATGCCCAGAGGCATTTGTTTGTCTTAAAATTTTAAATTTATTTTTTCCATAGAACCCAGACAGTGTTCTATGTAACTGATGCTGTTTGACAATAAATTTAGCCCTTATCAATGTGAGGTGGTCCTTGTGGAAGGTAATAATTGGCTGTCCTTAATTTCACATGCATTTAATAGCCACCTCCTCTGCCACCATAACCAGTTTTGTGCCTTGAGGGCTTGCTGCTGTAACAAACCATTCCAACCACAGAGAATGAGCTAGAGTGGCTAGTTGCATAACACACAGGCAGCATACAGTACTAGAAGAGTAGGTCCCCTCTAGGCTGAGCCTCTGTGGTTACAAGAATCCTGGGATTGCTGACAGTTAGGGAAACTGCAACAGTTCTAAACATCTCAGGGCCATTTCTGTGGCCTTCAGTATGCCTTGCTTGTCTGCAGACCAGGGGACGTGCAGGCTTTGGAAAAAGGAGAGAAAGAGCATCGGCTTCTCTTCTCAGTATATACCATGGGTATGGAAAGCATCTGCCTCTTTTTCCCAGAGCCTTAAGAGAATTGGCGTTGAAAGCAAATCCCCCAGGAGCTGGGAGAAAACAGGGGCTCCCAGAGATGATGCATTCCCCTATTCAAAGTTCTGGTCACAACTTTGGGCAGTTCTTTGCCCTACCTTTTGGAACCTAGAAGAAGTCGCTAATGAGAGCTGCTTAGCCTATCTTCAGTGCAAGGCCTCAAGCAACTATGGGGAAATGGAGGCTGAGGCTTCCATGAATTGCTGCCCAACCTCTCTGCACAGACACCGGTTCTGTCTGTCAGCAGCTTCTACAAGCAAACAGAAGCACTCTGTGGCACGACAGGAGGAGTACAGCTGTGAGTATGGGTCACCAGTGTATTTGATGCTCTGCTCCCTGGGTGGCCTCTTGAGCTGTGGTGTGACCCACACAGCAGTAGTGCCACTAGATGTGGTGAAATGTCGTATGCAGGTGGATCCTCAGCGCTATCGGGGGCTCGTACAAGGCATTAACCTCACTGTGCAAGAAGAGGGGGCACGTGGTCTGGTCAAGGGATGGGCCCCAACAGGAATAGGCTATTCCATGCAAGGACTGGGCAAGTTTGGTCTTTATGAATTATTTAAGATACGCTATTCTGAATTATTGGGTCCTGAACAAGCATACCTGTGGCGGACCAGCCTATACCTCGCTGCTTCAGCCAGTGCTGAGTTCTTTGCTGACATTGCTTTAGCTCCAATGGAAGCCGTCAAGGTACGGATTCAGACCCAACAGGGCTATGCCAACACACTGCGGGAGGCAGTTCCCAAAATGTATTTTGAAGAAGGGCTGTGGGCTTTCTACAAAGGAGTGTCCCCACTGTGGATGCGCCAGATCCCTTACACCATGATGAAGTTCACCTGCTTTGAACGAACTGTTGAAGCTCTCTATAAGTACGTGATGCCCAAGCCACAGCATAAGTGCAGCAAGATGGAACAGCTGGGTGTCACGTTTGTTGGTGGATATATTGCAGGCATCTTCTGTGCTGTAGTCTCACATCCAGCTGATTCTGTGGTATCTGTGCTCAACAAAGAAAAAGGCAGCACTGCCATAGGTGTCCTCAAGAGGCTAGGCATGTATGGCATCTGGAAAGGCCTCTTCACCCGTATCCTGATGATTGGCACTCTCACTGCCCTGCAGTGGTTCATTTATGACTCTGTTAAAGTCTATCTCCAGCTACCTCGGCCCCCACCTCCTGAGATGCCCGCCTCTTTGAAGAAGAAGCTGTCTCATAAATAGACACACACTATGAGACCTGCGCGGATGTGTTTTAAGGATGCTCTCGTTTTTGTAAGCATCTCTGGTCCACCATAATGTGGTTATTAGTGGCCCATACAGATTCAATACAAGTTTAACCTAAAATTAAGCTGAACAATGCTTCATCGATCTATTAAATAAAGTACTGTACTTAAAATAACTACTTAGTACAAGATTAATGTTTCTAATTTAGCAGAATAACATTTTGTAATTTTATTTGGCTCCTAAATTTTCGTAAATACATATTGCATAATGTGAGTTATTGTTTTTATAATGTGTTAAATATTTGATAGTTAACTATTAATAGCAAATGCTAGATTAGCTGGTGATTGTAATGCTGTTGTGATGCTTTGAAGATTATTAGCATTTGGTCAGGTTGTTAGCTCTGTCTCAATGTCTTGATCCAGTTTAAATTGCAGAACACTGCACATTGACTAACTATGCTCTGTCTGTGAAGCAACTACAAACCACATATTCTAGAAACTTCTACTCTTAAAGATCACAGATCTTGCAGTGATCTTCAGAGCTGGAGGTATAATATACTTTTAACAGATGCCTTTATTTCCCTTCCCATGTTGCTCTTCTGAAAAACAACAAAACAGACTATTCAGCTTACAGATGTGGTACATAACAGTCCTTGTGTAATTGGATAGTCTTTCTGCTTGTATAAAATCTGCCTTGATTTGGAAGGAAGTAAACTTGTTATTTCGTAAACATTCTATAAATGTATAAGCACTGTACAGATAAAAGTAGGGAAAGAAGCTCAGGTAAATGTGTATGTTTCTTTAAAGTGTATGCAATGCTTTCCTTATAACGTATAGGTCATTTTCTGCAAAAATTTATCTGGATGTTTGTTGTTATACCAAAATAAAGTTATTGTTTTTACTGTGGAAATGCACTCATGGACAGCATTTCCTAAAACATATTTTCATCTTGACACTTTGCAGTTAACACATGTTCCCCCTACTCCCTTATTAACCCATGAGGTGCTAGTCCCCCTCTATTCAGCGCTGGTTAGGCCTCACTTTGAGTCTTGTGTCCAGTTCTGGACACCACACTTCAAAAAGGATGCTAACAAATTGGAACAAGTTCAGAGGAGGGTGACAAGGATGATCAGGGGGCTGGAAACCAAGACTTATGAGGAAAGGCTGAATAATTGGGAATGTTTAGCCTTGAGAAAAGAAGACTGAGGGGTCTTCTTTTCAAAGATTTGAAGGCTGTTATAGAGATGGGAGGCAGGATCTGTTCTCGATCGTCCCAGAGTGCAGGATACACAACAATGGGCTCAAGTTAAAGGAAGCCAAATTTCGGTTGAATATCAGGAAAAACATCTTAACTGTTAGAGCAGTACAACAGTGGAACCAGTTACCTCAGGAGCTGGTGAGTGCTCCAACACTGGAGGCATTCAATAAAAACTTAGATAATCACCTGGCAGATATGCTTTGATTGTATTCCTGAATTGAGCAGGAGATTGGACTCGATGGCTTCCAACTTCACTTTTCTATGATTTCAATGATAACCCTCCTATTTCAAATATATGTTCTTGCAACTTAACATTATTACTAATATTGGATAAAGTATACCCATTTATCTTCTAAACCTTTAATCACAATAATTTAGCATTATTCAAAGATAAGCTAAACATGTTATCTATTCCTATTACGTCTTTAGGGCTCCAGACATCATTTTTGAGGCCCTATACACTTTTGTAACACGGGATCCCCACAACACACATACAGTAATGCAATCCCATATCTACAGTCTCATGATTCATTAAAACAATTTTTTTTACATTTCTGAAATGCTACCACAGCCCGCTGAGATAGTAGACCGGTATCTAGTCTACTCCAATGTAGGTGAGAAGCCACATAGAAGAACATGTGTGAAGGAGAGTTTGTATTGAAAATGACTTTACATTCAAGCAAGCCCTCTTCTCCAGTCTCAGTGTTATAGCTCACTTAGAGATATGTTTACTTTCACCTTCAGAACTAGCTCTTCATGCAGTGTTTCAACATCTTTTGCAAGGTATGTCAATGAAAGAATTTTGTTAGGGAATTTGCTTTCTCAGAAGGCTTGAAAGACTGACTGTACAATCCTATTCATACATATTCAGGAGTAAGTCCCATTTTTTAGTTGGGCTTACTCTGGCATTAGTAGCTTAGGCTAGACGCAGATTCATGATTTTTCTCTTGAAGTACAGTAGATAAAATTTTCATAGAATCCATGCACTGTTATGCAGTTGATCTTTCTCACACGTGTTACAAAAGGTGCATGAGTGTCTCATGATTTGTATGTACCCCAGGAAAAATAAACTAAATGTACAGTTACAAAATGGGGATACTTAGCTTAGCAATACCATATGCAATAAGGATCTTAGAATTGTAGATCACAATCTGAATATGAACCAGCAGTGCAGTATGGCTACAGAAAAGGCAAATGCTATCTTAGGCTGCATTAACAAAAATATAGTTTCTTAATCATATGAAGTACTAGTTCCTTTCTATTTGGCACTGGTTAGTCCTTATCTTGAGCAGGTCTGGACACCACACTTTATGACAGATGCAGACAAACTGAAACAGGTTCAGAGGAGGGCAACAAGGATGATCAGGGGACTGGAAACTGAACCCTACAAGAAATGATTGAAATATCTGTGCGTATTTACCCTTGAAAAAAGAAGACTAAGGGGAGATATGACAGCACTCTTCAAATACTGTACTTGAAAGGTTGTCATACAGAGGAGGGGCAGGATCTGCTCTCTGTCATTCCAGAATGCAGAACATAATAATGGGCTTAAGTTACAAGAAGCCAGATTTCAGCTGAATATCAGGAAAAATGTCCTGTTAGAGCAGTATGGCAATGGAATAAATTACCTCAGGAAGTGGTGTGCTCTCCAATATTGGAGTCATTCAAGATAAAGTTGGATAGTCCTCTTTCAGATATATTTTTACTTGGATTCTTCCATTAAGCATGAGGTTGGAATCAATGGTGCTATAGGCCCATTCATGTGTACAATATATTGTATATATTGCAGGTTTTTACATTTGCTCCAATTCATTAAACTTTTAAGGGATGTGGTGGCGCTGTGGGCTAAACCGCAGAAGCCTGTGCTGCAGGGTCAGAAGACCAAGCAGTCGTAAGATCGAATCCACGCGACTGAGTGAGCGCCCGTTGCTTGTCCCAGCTCCCGCCAACCTAGCGGTTCGAAAGCATGCAAATGCGAGTAGATAAATAGGTACCATCTCGGTGGGAAGGTAAACAGCGTTCCGTGTCTAAATCACACTGGCCATGTGACCACGGAAAGATTGTCTTCGGACAAACGCTGGCTCTATGGCTTGAAGAGCGGGATGAGCGCCACCCCCTAGAGTCGGACACGACTGGACAAAAATTGTCAAGGGGAACCTTTACCTTTATTAAACTTTTAATTTGTTTGTTTGTTTGCAATAGCACATTTTGGGTTACTATTGATTAGCATTCCTCAACATGCTTAATTGGTATTTCATCAGTTTCATATGAATTTCTTCACAGGCTTGGATCTCATATGCAAATTGTTATTTTACAATGGCAAGGATGCACATACTCTCTGTGTGTGTGTGTTTGTGAGAGAGAGAGAGAGAGGCTATTTTTGAAAACAAGAACAAATCAGATCTTATTCTTCTGCCTCTGTCTCTCTTTCTGACAGTTCCAAATATGAATATATTTTGGCATACAGATTATTTTGCATACATTTTTCTATTGTAATCATCAGCTTGATTGAAGATCAGTTCTTGGAGTAATAACAAGTCAATGTGATTCATAGTGAACATCTGTAGATTATAACTTTTACTCAGTGTTTTTGGTCCAACTGTAAACTTAAGCACAAATAGTCTAGATTAAAAACCGATCTTTTTAGAATTTAAACTATAATTAAATGTGAATCAGACAAAAGTCATGGGACTTTTCCCGACTGGCAGACGGGATTAGCATTTTGGATTAAAATAAGACATGTTTGCTTATTGCTGTTGCACAGCGTAAGTTTACCAAATAGGATGGGTGGGAAGACTGCTCTGTTTTACACAGGATTCTGACTTTAAAGCCTCCAGCCTGAAGATAAAGTTGCCAGCATTTGTTTAAAAGAGAGGCTACTTGAAACTGATGGAAATTCCACAGCTGCACATCTCCCAGTAATTTTTGTTTCCTCAAAAGTTAAAATTACTTTGATTGTATGCTCATGATTAACTACATTGCTATGACTATTGATTGTGGGCTAAAGTGCTTGTTCAAAGAAGCTCCGAAAACACATTAAAAGGAGGTGTAAGGATGGATTGTTTCTGGAATGAAAATAAGTGTCATTTGCATGTCCAATTCTGGAGTCAAACATGAAAAGACAAAATGAGTGGCTGTGGAGAAAACAATGTAAGAGGGGGAAAGACATGTCTCTGAATAGTGTGTGTGTGTGTGTGTGTGTGTGTGTGTGTGTGTGTGTGTGTGTGTGTGTGTGTGTGTGTGTGTGTGTGTGTGTGTGTGTGTGTGTGTGTGTGTGTGTGTGTGTGTGTGTGTGTCTAGGTAGCACCATACCTAAAACACAACTTAGAAGGCAATGTCTTTTCTGAAACAGATTTCAAGTTTATTTCTTATATGCTTAATGTTTTTAAATTACTTAGTATTACAGGCAAGATATTTGAATAACAGGAAGACTATTACAGATTAAGTAATTACCTCGTTGTGGCTTTCACTGTACCTTTGTGTTCACACTTGAGCATTTGCTGTACAATTGGCAAATAGTGGCTGAAATGTTGCTACTTACCTTAGTAAATCACAACTAAAGTAGGCCCGCTATATCAAGTGGGTATTTGGTGAATCAGCTGATCTGTAAGGCCTATTCTAGTTGCAACGTACTATAGTAAGCAGCAGAATTCAATCAATTTTGTACTAATAATTTTTTTCTGTCTCTTGTAGAACATGGTAACTGGTGCACCCCACCCAGATGGCCTGATAAAATCTTTGGGTTTACACAAAGTAATACATGAACTGGAGTCAGTTGGCATATATAGATGGCAGGTCACCTTGAATATGCTTGACTAACTTCCCAGTAGGCATGTCTAATAGCTGTTTGATATTATTGAGCGTATGAAAAGCCTATCTGGTTGCTTAGCTGATTTGACAGTTGCAAAGTTTTTCTGACAGTTGAACCGACAATTTTCTGACTAGACCTTGAAGTCACTATTTTTCATTATCCTTGGGGCTCATGGGAAATTCTGGATGGACAGGATGATTGCAAAAATCAAATCCCAATTGCTTTGGGGAAGATCATAGTACACCAGAAGTTTATTTCTGCACATATTACTCGCTGTGTCCCTACACTGCTGGGCAAAGAGTGACTATGATTAAAAAAAACCCAAATAAAAGCACCCTGAGATCACAATAATAACCAAGTTATTGGAAATTGTCCTAAAGGAGAAGTAAAGATAACGCATTAAAGACTTTCCATGATGCTCTTATGATTAATAAAAGGAGAAAGGATTGTTTATTAGAAATTTTCAGATGTGCATTTTGATGTTCTTCACCGAATGCCCTCAGGTAACAATGTCCAACAATCTGGGGATTTTTGTCATTGAGTATTTATTTATTACTTTAATTTAGATAACCTCACAAGTGTTTAAAACCAACTGCATGGTGTGAGTTGGGTCAATCGTACTTCTGCTAGTTCCTTTTCATTTAACAACATTCTCATTTTATGGCAGATGTATTACACTCAAAGATAAATTCTGTAATGATAATTAGCGAAACAACAGGTTTCAAGGATTTTTTTTTTACCATTTGAAGAGCAGAAGCAGAGAAAAACTAACGATCAAAAATTTGGTTTGTCTAGCATATAGTATGGTTCTTAATAAGCTGTACAGTACAAGCAAGAAACCTTCTAATGCTTTATGCTATATCTTGCTCATTAAAGAAGGGACTTAACAGGAAGATAGTTAAATGAACCATAAACTAGGGAAAGGGCCTTCACAGCTATGAGGGAAGCTGATAAAAACTTAATATCATCATCATCATCATATGCCATTAAGTCAATTCTGACTTACGGCAATCTTTTTCAGGGTTTTCTCATAGAGAATACTGAGAAGTAGTTTATTGTTGACTTCTTCTGGGGTGCCCTGAGATTGTGCAGCTTGCCATGGATGCACAGGCTGGCTCTACTCACAGGAGGCACCGTGCAGAATCAAACTCCCAACCTCAGGCTCCAGATGCCTAAACCATCGAGCTATCTAGCAGAATGTGCTGTTTCTCTGTCAGAGTTGGCAATGCTTATCTCTTTTGTTAGATCCATCTCACCCTAGGTTTTAAGTTTCAGAAGCATGATCAAAGATAAAAAAATAAAAAGTAAACATTGGTTTTGTGAGTGGGATCCCTTAGAGATTTTAAGTAGAGGCTGCATACTTGTCAAGTCTCCTTTTCCAGTGGATGTTCATACCTGAGCAGGTTGGGCCAGATGGCTTTATGTAATCTATGTGTAACATCAACTGAATCTGCACCTGTATTTTAATGAAGAAGAATATGTGTATGGATGGATACATACCTCTTGTATTGTCTTTTACCTTGGAATTAAAATTGGAGGGATTTTTGTGAAAAAGATAAAATGTGGCTGGTCTGTTAACAATAAATCCTAGGATTCAAAGGCATTTACAAGTTTTTTGCAAGCCATATTACTATATGTCAGCAGGTGGAGCTGCAAACCAAATGATATTAACTGTCTAGCAGGGTAACCAGTGGAAAACACTGGTTAGGTCATTTGCTATCTGTTGATGAAAAAAACTGGGTAACTTCCCATCTGATTTTTAACCCAGCTGTAATGCCATTGAAGGAAAAGGCCAGTTACAATCCCAAACACATTTACTATGGATTATGTTGTTTTAAATGTAATGGGAGTTATTCCTAAATAAAAATATTTAGGAAGAGGCACATCCCATGAGCTTCAATCCAAATAAAGTCAGATGAATTATATTGTGGATCAAGTTGCTCATATGTTTTCCTGAAAAAATAATTCACTTCACAACTGAACTTAGTCCACCATCTTGGTCTTTATGTATTTCTGTTACCATATTCTGTTATCCAGTATCATCCTTTTGGAAGACAGATAACACTTCAACTCAGGAGCGAACATTCCCCCTTGATCCAGGTTCAATTTTGCAAAATCATAAAAGCACTTTTAGAAAAATATTTTTTTAGTAACCTAGAAGGTGTAGGAACAGATATTCCTGACACTTGATAATCTTTTTGTAGATCTTTAATAATTGATCCTATGCTCAAAATCCTACAAGGTAGGCTTCAGCAGTATGTGGACCTAGAACTCCTAGAAGTACAAGCTGGATTCCCAAGAGGCAGAGAAACTAGAGACCAAATTGCTAACATGTGCTGGATTATGGAGAAAGCCAGAGAGTTCCAGAAAAATATCTACTTCTGCTTCATTGACTATGCAGAAGCCTTTGACTGTGTGGACCACAGCAAACTATGACAAGTCCTTAAAGAAATGGGAGTGCCTGACCACCTTATCTATCTCCTGAGAAACCTATATGTGGGACAGGAAGCAACAGTTAGAACTGGATATGGAACAACTGATTGGTTCAAAATTGGGAAAGGAGTATGACAAGGCTGTATATTGTTCCCCAGTTTATTTAACTTATATGCAGAATACATCATGCGGAAGCCTGGACTGGAGGAATCCCAAGCCGGAATTAAGATTTCCGGAAGAAATATCAACAACCTCCGATATGCAGATGATACCGCTCTGATGGCAGAAAGTGAGGAGGAACTAAAGAACCTTGTAATGAGGGTGAAAGAGGAGAGTGCAAAAAACAGCCTGAAACTCAACATCAAAAAAACTAAGATCATGGCCACTGGTCCCATCACCTCCTGGGAAATAGAAGGGGAAGATATGGAGGCAATGACAGATTTTATTTTCCTGGGCTCCATGATCACTGCAGATGGAGACAGCAGCCACAAAATAAAAAGACCCCTGCTTCTTGGGAGGAAAGCAATGACAAACCTTGACAGCATCTTAAAAAGCAGAGACATCACCTTGCCAACAAAAGTCCGAATAGTCAAAGCTATGGTTTTTCGTATCGTGATGTATGGAAGTGAGAGCTGGACCATAAAGAAAGCTGACCACCGAAGAATTGATGCCTTTGAATTGTGGTGCTGGAGGAGGCTCTTGAAAGTCCCCTGGACTGCAAGGAGAACAAACCTATCCATTTTGAAAGAAATCAACCCTGAGTGCTCACTGGCAGGACAGATCCTGAAGCTGAGGCTCCAGTACTTTGGCCATCTCATGAGAAGAGAAGACTCCTTGGAAAAGACCTTGATGTTAGGAAAGTGTGACGGCAAGAGGAGAAGGGGACGACCGAGGATGAGATGGCTGGACAGTGTCTGCGAAGCAACCAACATGAATTTGACACAACTCCGGGAGGCAGTGGAAGATAGGAGGGCCTGGTGTGCTCTGGTCCATGGGATCACGAAGAGTAGGACACGACTAAACGACGACGAATAATTGACCTAATTTTATATGTCACTCATGTCAGTTGTGTTACAGACTAAATCTATATGTGGAATGGAGCCAGCATGATACTCCAACAGAGTGCAAAACTTTTGACTGGGGAACATTTAAAGCCTCCACATGTTTTGGAGAATTCCCACAATTATTTGATCATGCCACCACTGACCATCCTCATTGAAGCTTCTGGGAGTTCAGCGCCAATACAACTAGTGGTTCACAGTTTCTCACTGAAGTATAGAGTGCTGCACATCAAGCTAAATTACATGCTGTTGTAAACATGCATCATGTAGCTTGAGATCTATATTCCTTCCCTTTCCAGCATGCAAGAGATTAGCATGGATTTAAATCTTTCCAAGCTTGATTTAATGAAAAAAAACCTCTCCCCCCCTTCATGTATAGGAGTTTATAAGGTGGAAAACTCTATGGCATGAGTGGCAGTTGTGGTTTTTAAGCCATATGCTTTAAGGCCAAATCTTGAATTAAAAAAACAAAACCCACAGATGTGTAGTGATTTCATTCCAGATCAGCCCTGTGCTCTAGGTTTCCAAAAGAAATGGATACATAGCTGCATGTTACAGTCTTTATTATAGTGTGTAGTTTGACTAGGATGGCCATATGCTCTATTTTACAATCTTGTACTGAAGTGCTGCCAGAAGATACAGTAGTCCTCTTTTAGGTGTCTTCTATTTGAAGGGTTTTCCAGTCCATTTTATATTTACAGATAACGAACTAGAAGGAGAAAAGTTGGATATTTGAAGTTGCTGATCCAGAATAAGGCCCCAATTTATAGGTTCAGCAGATATACATGTCCCCTGGAATAGTCTTCCTCACTTTGAAGAAAAGTGTTATAATTTTGCTTAAATTACAAAAATAATTTCTGATTTTGTACTTCTACATAAAACGTAGCATATGCAAAGTTTTGTGCAAATTGGTGTCTTCTTTGACCCCCTTTTTGGTGGTGTGTAACTTGTGTAACTCAATATGACTATAAACACCTTTTAAAACCTTCTGTGTGGTTATGGACCAGTCCCTCAGAAGAGTGTTGTAAGAATAAAATGGGAGAAGAAGGAAATAAAAAAAGCAAATAATGATTTGTGAGGTCAAGGGAGGATTTTGCAACTTCCTTAGCAATAACTAATTTAACCGTAAAAAATGGAGTGTAAAAATTAGTATTTCCTGGACAACTAGGCTTCCTTTGAGCATGATCCAGCAGGCAGAAACTCCTGAGGCTTTCCTCTTTTCTTTTGAAATGTAAAATTGAACAAAATATGCCATATTTTGGATTTGGAGACAGATAAAAAAATTATGGTATCGAGATTATTGTTTTATCAGCAACCTCTCTTGCAGATTCCACAATTGTATTGAATGGTTTCTACTACAAAGGCCAAAACAGCAAAAAAACCCAAAAAAACAAAAAACAAACAAACAAACAAACAAACAAAAAAACCAACAACATTGCACATGCTAACTTATTATAAACTCCTCTCCCAGACTCACAGTCACTGGCTTCTAGGCTTCTGACTCTGGTTCTGATCCAGAATGAAAATAATAATCTATGTGTAGAGATGTATATAGCTTGGAGAAAAGCAAATAAATAAATAAATCACTTTTTATTGAACCTCGAGTCACAATCTGGCTAGTCTGTTTTGTTTCAGGATAGTTTCTGCAAACATCTGGCAAATTCTGCCCTTCTTGTTTGCCATTTAGTAGATAAGCCATGATTGCCAGTTGAAACTAGCCTGGGTTGTATCCTTCCTGAGAATTAGTTCCATGAAAAGATGCCCTGTGGATTCTTTCTCTGTCTGCAGATAATTCTCTCTGAATTATTGACCAAACAATGCGGGGGGGTGTGCTGATCACTATAAGCAAGGTCAGGTTTTCTTAAAGAGAACTCAGCAGACAAGGGCATAGCACATCAGATGTAACTATCAGAATAGACAGAAGCAGAAGTAGGTTGCAGGATATGATATGGCTAAATGCCTCTCCTGCAGTGCCAGGCAGGCATCATTCCATCTTTGTCTGTGACCTCCATACAACTTTTGCACTGTTTTTGCTCTAAACCGAAGCATTGGCATTCAAAACAACATGCAAGATAGTTTCCCCAAAGCACTCATAGGATGCTGTTGTCAAGTTATCTGTCCAGAATTTGTGAATCACATCAGAATTTCAGTGGGGAAAAAACACAGAGGTCTTACAGAGACAGCATTCATCAACTGGAAAGCAGGTCATCCCCCCAGCAGCAATTTCCCTTCATTGTTTGGAGAATGAATGCACTAGGCATTCCCCATGAACCTAACTGCATGAATTCTTAATAACTTTGCTAACGAAAGCCAAAACTCAAGCATACTCCACAACCACTGGGTGACTTTTTAAAAGAATCTTCTCACACAATGATGAATAAGAAATGATCACTATCATGCACTAGGTGTTCTGGCCATAATTAAAGCATGCTGTTTAAGTTAATTTATTAAAAGAGGCTAAACACTTTGAATTAGCAATAACTAGCTGGTGACAACCAACATGAATTTGACCAAACTGCAGGAGGCAGTGGAAGACAGGAGGGCCTGGCGTGCTCTGGTCCATGGGGTCACGAAGAGTCGGACACGACTTAACGACTAAACAACAAAAACTCTGGGATCATTAAAGAATGTAATTGTTGTTCTTTGATTGTGACAGATCTGACGGCTAGATTATATGGCCATGCCAAATATTTCCTTGAACTGACATATTTTTAAGCACATCTCTCCTGAAAGGTATACTCCCAAAATGTAATGAAGAGATCGGACCATAATTTTTTGGATTGTGTGCAACTGTTGCTGATAAAGATAGTTCAAAATCCAACATGGCGTACTCCCCATGATATCAAACAACATGATATGGGCAGCTTTTATCTTGCATTTTACCAGTATTTTTACCAGGCCAAGTAATATCACAGTGGCAGAGCCAAAATTCATGATGTATGATTAATGTGTGATGGATTTAATAAGTCTGTTCTTTTTAAATAACAGCCATTGGGTCCCCCACTTCAGGATTGTATGATTTGTAGGGGAAAGAAGGTGATTCCTCTGTCTTAACTGGGGGGAACAATCGCTTGGTTTTAATTTCTGTTATAGCAAGTAAGCTGCTATTGCTGCCAAAAACCAGTCTGATGTTTGTTTATTTATTTATTTTTTAGCTGCACCATTACCAGTGGTCTCTGAGCAGCCTACAACAATATTAAAACTTGAAAAACATTATAACCATTAAAAGTAGGCAATATTATAATAATACCCTATATTAAAAAACAGTCATTAAAGCATTAATATTAATAAATCTTGCTGCTCATATGGCCAGCTAAAGAATGCTATTTAATTAAAATTCTGACTAAACAGAAAGGTCTTTGCCTGGCGCTGAAAAGGCAGAAGTGTTGGAGCCAAGCGGATCTTTATAGGGAGGGTGTTCCAAAGTTGGGGGGCAACAGCTGAGAAGGCCCTGTTTTGGCATGCCATCCCCCTCACCTATTTCAGGGATGGCACCTTCAGAAGGGCCTCCTGGCCTGATCTTAGAGGATGGGCAGGCTCGTATGGAAGAAGGCGGTCCTTTAGGTCAGGGGTCCCAAACCCCCAGTCCATGGCCCGGTGCCGGTCCATGGGCTCCCTTGAACAGGGCTGCAGACATGGATCTCTGCTGTCCCCCGCACGCACGGGGAGGCATGTCACACTTGCGGAGGGGTGTGTCATGCTTGTGTGCATGCACCATGTGCACGCCGGCTTTTGCAATTGCAGCAGAAAAAAAAAGGCGGTTCTGCATGCTCTGAGAGAGAGCGCACGGACGGGGAAGTGCAGCGGGTGTGTGCCGGGCATCCTGGGGGAGGAAAGATATGCAGGAGGGAAGGCGAAGAAGGAAGGAAGAAACTGCTGCTTCAGCCATGCCAGGAGAAAGTGGGAAAGGCCCTGCCCATGGGGGTGTTTGGGTCTTGTTTGGCTGGTGCTCCGGCTTTGCCACGTTCACTTTCCTCCCTGCTCTCCTTCTCCCCCTCATAAAACTGCTGTAATATTTTTAATCATACACCACCTCTTTTTTTCAAAGGACATTAGTTTGCCCCCCTCCGTGGGGCCCCTTGGTCCCCACGAGGGGACTTGCTGAGAGAAAGCTTTTCCTGTTAGCATATTTGTCACATTCAGCAAACCGTAATGCAGGAGAGCGCGTGTGAGTACCTCGGAGAGTTTCTCCCCCTTCAGAGGCAGGGCCTAGCCCTGACCATTTCTTTTAATGCTGTCCCTCTACGTTCATGGGGCTGGATCTCATTGCTGCCGCTGGTCAAACACATCTGTTTTGTCCGGTGGGGATGGACAAAATCTCCTGTTTTCTTTCCATGCCTTCAACAGAGAAGGCTTCCAAACCAAAAGCATTTATTCTTACTTGGAGCCCTTGGAAGGTTACATCCCCTGCTCGATTTCTGCTCAGGAGAACGGGGGGCTGTGGCTGGCTCCCCTTCCCCGACTGACCGGAGCAGCACGAACGATTTGGCCTGGCAGACCGAGGGGTATCCCCTCCGCGTATTGCAGGAGTCTCGTGTCCTTAGGGGAGAAGAGCTTGAGGGCTGCTTGTCTGCCCGCAAAGTTTGTGTCTTGTGGGAGGTTAGGTAAACCATGGAATAGAGAGAGCAGCAACGCAAAGCTGTCCGCAACTAACCGGGATCCTCACTCCCATGCATTTCCCTAAGGTTACATCTGTTGCTGATGCATAAGCGCCCCCCTCCCGCTCCTGCCGTGCCCTTGGCCAAGCCCAGAAAAAGGAGGCAGAGGTTCAGGCTCGTCACTCATGCTCTCACTTTCATGCACCAGTTGGGGGGGTGCAGGCTCCATGCGCAGGGGAGCGGGGGCATCCCCGCGCTCACGGGTGGGCGTGCCAATGTAAGGCTTGTGATATTTTATTTATTTATATATTTATTTAACTGATATGCCGTCCACTCTACCCAAAGGTCTCTGGGCAGCTTACAACAATTAAAATACAATTATAATACAATAAAAGATAAAATGGTTAAAATACAATTAAAATAGATACTCTAAAAAAAAATAGATATCTGGATTGCAGGCAAAAATATGATGTCATCAGCACATTTGGGTACATATAAGAGTACAAAAACTCAATTTGGATGAGCCCAGAGTGGAACCTCTTGTTCAGCTGTTTCCCTTTGGAAACTGTCTTTGGAATTCTTTCTTTCAACCCTACAATCAGGGGCAGCATCCAGGGAGACTGAAGTGTTCTCCCATTGGTTGGAAAGAACTTGTGCATAATTTAGTTTGATCTTCCTTTATCCTTTCTGCTGCACTGATTGTCAGAAACATAAAAACACTGAATGATTAACCTAGCCTCCTGTGGGAACAGCCACAGAGAAGGCCCTGGCTTTAAGTGAGAAAAATGCACCTTGAGAATTAGAGAAATCATTTGTAGACTTCTGCAAAATCAAATGAATACATCCTTGCTTGCAATTAAATCCTGCAAAGTTCCATTGCACAAAGAAATCTTTATTATTTTTCAGGACTGTAAAGAATACTTGTATATGCTTTGTAGAAGAATATTTGAATACCTGTATCTTTAAAGCAAGAGCCAATTCAATCTCCAATTTCATAAAATGGCAATATCATCAGAAATGCTCAATGCAGCAAGATGTATTTGACATTAAAAGCAGGAGCAGAGTAAATGTTAGACAGTAGTTTAGACAGAAGTGTTTTTTTTTAGTGAAAAGGGGGAAATGAAGCTTGATCAAGCTTTTTTAAAAAAACTTCTGGCCAAAACAATGCAGGAGCAAGTCCTCATTATAAAACTATACTTCTCCAGTGGTGGTGGTGGTCGTGGGAGGATTCTCTTTGAAGCATATAGGACATGAACATCCATCACTACTACCCCAGTGGGCAGCTAAACTTCTCCTGAATTTTAAACAAGCTAACCCAGCTGATAGGAGAAGCAGCTTCAGTATCTTAAGAGACAGAACTAAATTATCTATACGGACCGTGTCCTGATAGTTTGGTTCTACGTATAGCCAGGTTATCCTAAGAGTACTATTCAGCACAGATGAAAACAAAAGGAAAGAAAAGACTGAGGGGAAGAAGGACTTAATGCTGATATTAGTCCAAAAGGAACTGAGCCGCCTATATGAATGCATGCTGTCTCCACTGTATTGGTTTCTTATCTGGCTCAAAGTAACTTCTATCAGATGGTTCAAATGCTTCCGAGAAAGATTAGAATAAAAGAAATGGAGAAGAGTGCCATTGTGTTGCAAAATGTATGAAAGGCTGGCTCCACCATTAGCCAGAATTAACCATTTTAAGCAACTCTGTCAAAGGGCAGCACATTCTTTGTTATTTACCGTATTATTGTTACATTTTTACTCTCAGGGAGGAGCAAAAACATTTGTGGGATTTTCTCTCTCAGGTGCCAAAACAATGTGACTGGCCATAGATATTATGGATCTTGACTAAGGGGTGAGGCCTTAGGCAGAAGAATGTCTTGGGTCTGCTCTGGAGTGGAATGATGTTGTACTAGATATTAAGGGGAATGTGTATTGACTGATTAACCTGTTTTCCGTCCAGCAATGGGATTTCCCCAGAGATGCATAGACCATTAAATAGATTTATAAACTAAGACAATGTTTATCTTCCAGTGGCCGATGACAAAATAAAGCACCTCACAGAGGTGAGGAAAACTACATGTTTTGTGTGAGTTACACCTGCATAGTTACACAGCAGGATTTTGCCCACTGTGTCCTAAGTGTCTTGTCTGGAGAGAACTGTCTTTCTATACCAGCAATATTCAAAGTATTGAGAACACAATGACAACTTGTGTCTGTTTGCTTTGCAGTCTGCTGCACTGAAAATATAGGTGGCTATTAAATACTGATATTTGGAGTCAAATTCTGTACAAAAACACGGGGCACATTGGTGTTTCGTGTCCCAAGTTAATATCTGTTTCTAGAAGTGCTGCTAACTTAAGTTTAGGAGTAGAGATGGGATATTCGTATTCGTAGACAAATACAAATATCTCGGACCTAAGTGGCTGAGATCCCCAGTCCCACCTTGTCCAGCATCCTGCTCAACGCTCGAATCTCAGATGAAGCCCAAGTGGCACTGCTCCACCTTCCTGCTCTTCTGGCCACTCCAGCCAGGGGGTAAGATGATGCTCAGCTGCTGAATGGCCAGAAGAGCAGGAAGGTGGAGCAGTGCCAGCTGGGCTTTTCCCGAGATTAGTGTGACAAGCCAGACACCGGCTCTGTGAGCCACAACCTATAAGTTGACAGGTCAGTTCAGGGAGGTGGGATTGGGGACCCCGGTCATCTGAGTCTGGGATATTCATATTAGTCTAGAAATACGAATACCCCATCTCTGTTTAGGAGACAATATAGTCAGTGTCAATAATTCAGAAGGACATTTTCTTTTTCCTTGTTAGCTGTTAATGTGATATCAAAATTAAAAGTTTGGCAAAATATAGTACCAGTCCTTGTGCAATACTGAACACCTGGGGCATAGAAAGACAACATACGTATCCTTCTCCGGGTAGTGTTATCAAAACTGCATTGTGTGAACAAGCCTTCAGCCTTGTCTGAATAAAAATGTATCTGTCGTTCACTTGCTCACCATTATCATTCACTGTCTGACTGTCCTCTCTTGAGAAACTCTAAACAGAACTAAGAAGGCAAGAAAGCTTGAGAATATTAGAAATGAGTTGGAACATGAATGCCACCCGACTCCCACTGGCTTCTCTGAAATTGCTTTCTTGCTGAAGTGCAAGACAGAATTTCATGGCAGACACAGAATAAGTGGATTGATAAGACTCAGAGCCATGAGAGACTGTTACTGGAATAGCATTCTATGTATATAATTTGGGAAATTATCCACTGCAGAGCAAAGTCAAGAAGGATTGCTTTGGTTTGTAGGAACTGTGCATTTAAACCAATACACCTGAAAGCTGTTCAATCCATAGAGGGAAGCTTCATTTTTTGATACAGCAAATAATATCCTTAGGAGGTCTAGGTCAGTGTAACTTTGTTGACTTTCATAAATAAAGATCCAGCTTTCAGAACATAAAAAGAGCCATGCTGGATCAGAGAGAAGGCTTGTCTGGCCCAGCATTTTAGTCATACAGCAGCCAGCCAATCATTTTTAGGAAGACTACAAGCAACACATGGCTATAACAGCACCTTGCCATTCCTGTCCGCTACCAAGTAACTGGGCATGATGTAGACCTCATTAACCTAACCTCCATCTTATCTCTCTTTTCTCTATGTTGGCAGCCATTGCTACATCATATGGCAATCAGTTCCACTGTTTAATTGTGTATTGTCTGCTTTTGTCATCCTGCAGCCAGGACTGGACCGAGATATTTTGATGCTTGAGGCAAAAGACCATATAGGTGATCCATTCCATTCCACAAGTAGAGGCTGTCTAGACTGGGAGTGGAAAACTATTTTACCACAGTTAATGGGATTGGGTAGAGAATACTAGGACAGTTGAGAGTGTGGAAGACAAGGACTGGTTACACAGCCCAAAAAACTGAGATGTGACCTGTGTTAAGAACCATGCTGAGTTTCACATTCACACATGAATTCCAAAGTGTGCATTTATTTTCCCCGACCCATTTTATTTTCTTAGGAAGTGGGTTAAAATAAATGGCCACCAAAGGGCCATTTATTTCAGCACGCTGTTTTCTTAATCGATTTAGCCAATTGTGATCTTAACAGCCGGTTTTAAAAGGGAGCCTCTCCTTGCATAACTGATTCAAGACCACCAGGTGGAGGTCTAATGAGCTGTTTTCCTCTTCTGTGTAGCCTCCAAAATTGGTACATTAACAGAAGTAGGAACACATGAAACAACTCAAAAACTGCTTGACTTGAGCTGGCTTACAATTACAATGTTACATATTGGTTTATTTTATTTTATTTTTATTTTTCTGAAATGTAGACAGGCTCATAGGCTGAAAGGTACACATGTTTCTGTCCTCCAAGACAGAGGAAACACCAGGGTCTTCAGAGGAACACTTTACATCTACTACAGAAGTAATTGTCTCCTTCTACCTAATGGTAGCCTGGTCACTGACCAGTAGTAAAGTGCCCTCAGTTGACTGAAGCTTTCCTGCTAATTTAACAATTCTGTTTGTTTTCCTTTCTTATTGCTTTCTACACATATAGCTGCTTTTCCGGAGGTGGAGGTGGAGTTAGAGGTAGTACCATCTCTCTCTCTTCCATAAAAGCTAACTTTTCTACAGGGCATTTCGCTTATGGTGACCCTAATAAGGTTTTTGAGATATTTGAGATTCTGAAGCAGTGGTTTACCACTATCACCCCATACACCCCTTGGGTTTCCATGGCTGTGTGCAGATTTGAAACTAAGTCTCCTGAATCCTAATCCAGGATACTGGATACTTTATCTACTGCACTCTCCTAACTCTCACATAACTCTAATTGCTGGTTAGGGGTGATGGGGTCTATTATACTCCAGCACATCTGAAGGGCTAGGTTGCGAAGGGCTGGTGTCTCTTAATGAAAAATCTGTGGTTCTTCTCATTTGCACTTTTTTATTTCTAAAGCCAATTGTACAATCTAGCCAAAGTTAAGGACTCTTAACTCCTGTTTATTATACTGTATTATACTGTATTTACATACATTCTTAACTCTCCTATTAAAATCAGTGGGACTTAGAATTACTCATCTCCAGCACTCAGAATGCCTAGCACCAGTGGTGACTCACTCATTAGGATAACTGGAGCCCTGCCCCACCTCAGGCTACTTTTAATGAGCCCATACCTCCCTGCTTCCTTACCAGAAGCAGAAGGGATGTGTGTGTGTGCACCTCCCTGCTTATATGCGTGTTGGTACATCTGCAGCAATACTCATTTTTGCTCTCCATCATCATCCTGACCTATGCCTTCTGCCCCACCAGCCACCAGGGGTTCCAGCTGTCACCATCCAGCACTGTCATAGCGCTGCAGGCACACGGGCGTATTGGGTGAGACTGACAGTAGGAAGGCTCTGAACTATGCCAAGTCAGCACCTGCATTCCCCATTTTGGTCGCCTGGAAGACTGTAAAGGAAAAGGTGCTTGGAGGCAGGAAATCTATAACCATCAGCTTGAAACTGAAGGGGCCTAAATCCTTCAAGGAAACTCCATCCCCTTACTTCCGGTTTCTATATATATTTATGAGCTGAAGCTTTTGCATGCAGAATACCTGGATTGAATTCTGCTGCACAATTTTGGATTTCTGGTAAAAAATCATTTTGCTACACAAGAGGAGTACAGACTGTGTGGACCACAACAGACTATGGCAAGTCCTTAAAGAAATGGGAGTGCCTAACCACCTTATCTATCTCCTGAGAAATCTATATGTGGGACAGGAAGCAACAGTTAGAACTGGATATGGAACAACTGATTGGTTCAAAATTGTGAAAGGAGTACGACAAGGCTGTATATTGTCCCCCTGCTTATTTAACTTATATGCAGAATACATCATGCGAAAAGCTGGACTGGAGGAGTCCCAAGCCAGAATTAAGATTGCCGGAAGAAATATCAACAACCTCCGATATGCAGATGATACCACTCTGATGACAGAAGGTGAGGAGGAATTAAATAACCTCTTAATGAGGGTGAAAGAGGAGAGTGCCAAAAATGGTTTGAAGCTCAACATAAAAAAACCTAAGATCATGGCCACTGGTCCCATCACCTCCTGGCAAATAGAAGAGGAAGATATGGTGGAAGTGGAAGATTTGACTTCCTTGGGCTCCATGATCACTGCAGATGGAGACAGCAGCCACGAAATTAAAAGACGCCTGCTTATTGGGAGGAAAGCGATGACAAATCTTGACAGCATCTTAAAAAGCAGAGACATCACCTTGCTGACAAAGGTCCACATAGTCAAAGCTATGGTTTTTTCCTGTCGTGATGTATGGAAGTGAGAGCTGGACCATAAAGAAAGCCGACCACCGAAGAATTTATGCTTTTGAATTGTGGTGCTGGAGAGTCCCCTGGACTGCAAGGAGAACAAACCTATCAATTCTGAAGGAAATCAACCTTTGTGCTCACTGGAAGGAGAGATCCTGAAACTGAGGCTCCAGTACTTTTGCCATCTCATGAGAAGAGAAGACTCCCTGGAAAAGACCCTGATGTTGGGAAAGTGTGACGGCAAGAGGAGAAGGGGACAACAGAGGACAAGATGGTTGGACAGTGTCATCGAAGCTACCAACATGAATTTGACCCAACTCCGGAAGGCAGTGGAAGACAGGAGGGCCTGGCGCGCTCTGGTCCATGGGGTCACAAAGAGTCAGACACGACTTAACGACTAAACAACAACAAGAGTACAGAGATCCACAGAAGAAAATAGCAAGTTGCACAGAGTCCACCCCTTTTCTCCTTAACTGGCACTTATGGTCTCAATAACCTTGAGACATTTGTAGGAGAAAGGATTTTAAAAAATGTCATTATTTACAATTGCTTGAAAATACAGATGTTCATGGTGCTTTCTTTACTGCACATATACTTAGCAACCCACTGAACAGATCAACAGCAAAGAACTGACACCAACAGACTAAAGAGAGGGCAAGAAACACTCAACAGAAAGGCAAGGCTCTATTTTAAATCAATGCTGGAAGGAATTACTGTACTGTATTGTTTATTGTTGGATAGATAGTCACCACAGCCCAGTCACACAAACCACAGACATCATGCAAGGTTGCAAATAAAACTCTAACAAATTTCTCGCCTTTCCAGCTAAAATGGCCATGTAGCAGAAAAGTTAAGACCCTCTCTGCTTACTGCCAACTAAAGTAGAAAATACCAGAGCTTGGAAACTTACTTTTGAAACATATTTTTTCTGTTATCAGTTATAGTGTTTGAAAAATAATTCATTGCCATTCTTCGTTGCATTGCTTAGAAAGTAACTCATTCCCTAATTTATTGTTTTGCTTCCTAATTTTATGTTATGGTATATTTAGGATTAATGATTGAATGGTATAAACTTGAACAATTCCTGTCAAAATGCATCTAAAACCACTCTTAAAAATATCTGGAAGCAATTATTTCCAAGCCGTAAACCAGAGTAGAAAATGGACAAAATGGGCAGTACCCAACTGAGTGAATGCAAAGCACTAATTTTTGTGTACTATAAAATTAAATGCTAGTTTACAGAAATTCCATTTTAAAAGAAAACACTAAATGTATTAGTCTTTTGTATATTTATACTCTAGCCGTGTTCTCTCTCTCCCACACACACAAAAATTCCTATCCTTCCTGATGCACCCTAAGAATTAGTTGCTGGCATGGAGCATTTCATCATGCACCTTAATTTGCACATCTTGAGAGATCATGTAATGCGATCACTAAGGCAGTAACACCTAGAAAGGCCAGTTTAAAATCTCACCTCGGGGATAAATGGACTGTTATGGCTTTAGCCAAGATGTCACCCACCTTGCAGTCTGCCATATGAGAATAGTCATATAGGCTTAATCTTGCGATAGTCATATAGGCTTAATCTTCCTACACTGATTATGTGTAGGAAGCACTTTCCATGTGTAAAACGTGCTGTACACATGCTAATGACTGTTAATATTTGTAAAGATAGGCAATGTTGAATTGAGATTACAGTCATGCTGTGCTGTCTTCCACATTTTAGCTAGTTTAGCAATAGCTCAATGTGTCACTGTTCTGTTCCAAAACTCAGGACGAGCACTTTTTTCTTTCAAGATAAGTTAAGCTCAAAGGAAAACTGACATATCAAAGCAGCTTTCTTTCAGCTGGGACACACACGCATGCACACACGACCATTTCACTTCAGCTTTTGTGAAGGTTCAGATGCAGGTGGACTATAAGTCCATGAAAGTTTATGCCATATTTGTTCTTCAGGTGTTAGAATACTTTCCCCCTGGCAGCAGGATAACACACAGTTGACCTGATGGAAATTTTTGCAAGGAAATGAGTAGAATATTAGAACATACTAAGTCAATGGCCAAAATCACGTTACCTAGAGTAGTAAATTGCATAGAGTGTAATGAACCAATAGGAACTTGGCAAGTCAACTCCTCCATAAATTTCATTTCAAGTGGACGTACCCTAAATGTGACATATTTTCATAGCAACATCTCTTTGAACTGCCTCTTTCATTATCTCCAGAAACACTGAAATCTCCACCCATCCTTCCCATTCCATTTCCCCAGCAGTCTTTCAAACAACAGCAACAATGACACAAACCCAAAGAAGCCAACCTGAAGTTTTACAAGCCAAACTAAGCAGGAAAAGTTGCTTCCTTTCCCACACTACGATTCTGCGTTTTTATCGATGTGCAGTTGCTGTTACTCTGCTGAAGAGAGGGGCGGCCCATGAACGGGACTCTGTTTCACACAAAGGACCGCCGCTGTCTAGGAAAAAGAGCAGCTCTAGTACAGCTGCACATTCGTGTTTTAGCCTAATACTCTCTTGGTGATGTATTAGCAGAATGCATTTGAAAAAGACACTGGCAGCAGATTAGTTCTGTGTTGAGCAACCCCAAACTCTCTTGGAAAAGAGATCCTCAGAGCATCATTGCTTATAAGGAGGCCCTTGGTGTTCAAAAATATACTGGATTTTCCATGTGTTAAGAATACGGCCATAGGAGCAAAACGAAGCATCATAGATTTTTCTAAGTCCTCTGCGAACATAGAATCATAGAATAATAGAGCTGGAAAGGGCCTGTACAACCATCAAGTCCAACTTCCTGCTCAATGCAGGAATCCAAATCAAAGCAGATCTGACAGATAGTGGTCCAATTTTCTCTTAAATGTCTCCAGTCTTAGAGCACTCACTACCTCCCGAGGTAATTGTTTCCATTTTCATACTGCTCAAACAATCAAAATGTTTTTCCTGATATTAAGCCTAAATCTGGCTTCCTATAGCTCGATTCCATTATTATGTGTCCTGCACTTTGGGATGATTGAGAACAGATCCTGTCCCTCCTCTGTATTTCTACGTTTCAAGTACTTGAAAACTGTTGCCAGCCTTGGGCCTCCAGATGTTCTTGGACTTCAACTCCCAGAAATCCTGGCCAGCAGAGGTGGTGGTGATGAAGGCTTCTGGGAGTTGTAGTCCAAGAACATCTGGAGGCCCAAGGTTGGGGACCACTGCTCTAATTCATATCATATGGAACTAGTGTGGTATAGTGGAGTAGTCGATTGACTAGATGGGCGGGGTATGTATGTATGTATGTATGTATGTATGTATGTATGTATGTATGTATGTATGTATGCATGCATGCATGCATGCATGCATGCATGCATGAATGCATGCATGCATGCATGCATGCATGTATGTATGTATGAATGAATGAATGAATGAATGAATGAATGAATGAAGTGTTGAATTAAGACTCAGGAGCACTGGGTTCACATCCACACTCAGCCATGGGTACTTTATGGGGGTAGCAGTGGTAAATCCTATAAATCTCATATACCTTAAAACCCTGGGGGGGGGGGGGAAACCACAAACCAGTAATTACTTGATGGCACCCAACAACAAGATGTTCATATTGTATTATATATGCAAAGGGCAGCTAGCCAGTATTAGCATAAAATCCATACTCTAAGAACACACACTTCCCTCCTGAAGGCTGGATTCCCAGGCAGACATCTGCTGGAAGGCACTGATTTGGTTATACTTGTAATCAGAAAAATGTCATCCCTACTGTGTTCTAACTGGGTGACATTTCATTGTAAATGTACCCCAAGACCAATTAAGCATTTTGTGAGTGGCTAAGCTGGAAGTAACAAATGCTTTATAGAAATGCTTTGCACACCACTGTCAGTGCTCCAATGCGTGTATTCAGATAAGGTGATAAGTATTTATCACAGGCATTGATGATTATTTAACTGCATTTGCTGAGTATATTCAGTTCAGTACATTTTTTAAAAATACATTTTGTTATTTAGACATTAACCCCAAAGTGGTTTAAGTCAGGGCATATGCAATCCTGTAACAAGCTTTATTTCTGTGTAGAAAGGATGTAACGGGTTGAACACAATACGAGCATAGCTGCTATCATCACATACTATGCAAACCAGTGCAGAAAGTCACACTTTAATCACTGCTTGTTCAACTCACTATATACAGCCTCAGGCACTACAAGTTACTCCCTTTTGGTTTTGAAATGATAGGACCCAACATATTTCCAACAAGATATTTGGGGAACAGCAGATCTGGTGTCAGGTATCACTTACCTGCCACCCTTTCTCTCTCTCTCTCTCTCTCTCTCTTTATAACAAAGCAAAATAGTCAATTAAAAAACCCTCTCAGACCACCAGTCATTAAGGAAAAGCCTGCCTGAAGAGAAAGGTCTTTGCCTGCTTACGGAAGGACAGCTATGAAGATTGCAAACATCCCATCTCTATTGCACTGTGATTCCAGTTAGAATTGGGACCTCCCGCTCAAGATCTGTAACTAATGAAAGTTCTACCACTAATTAGGTATGTTGTACAAAATGAAGTTTGATCCTGTGTTTCTATATTAAAAAAAGAATTAAACAAATATTGTATGAAAAACGGTAAATAACATGAATACTAAAGACACATTTAAAAACAATAGACCACAACAATCTATTTTGAAAGACTCTCTCAGACTGCCATTTACTCCTAGAAAGTTTGCCTGAAGAGAAAGGTATTTGCCTGCTTGTGGAAAGGCAGCAAAGATGGGGCCAGCCTAGCTTCCTGTGGAAAGGAGTTCCAGAGGCTGGAAGCAGCAACAGAGAAGACCCTCTCCTGTGTCCCCATCAAGCGCGCTTGTGATGGTGGTGTGACTCAGAAAAAGGCCTCCTTGATTATCTTAACAAAGAGACAGTCTCATAGAGGGAGATGCAGTCTTTAGGATAGCTTGGATCCAAGCCATTTAGGGCTTTATAGTTAAAACCAGCACTTTGAATTGTGTCTGGAAATATATCAGCAGCCAGTGGAGATGATATAACCGGGGGTGGGCGGGTTATATGTTCCCTATATCCAGTCCCAGTTAGCAATCTGGCTGCAGCATCTTGGACCTGCTAGAGTTTCTGAACACTTTGCAAAGGCAGCTCCGCACATAGTACATTACAGTAATCCAGGAAAGATGTAACTAGGCCATGTGTCACCATAGCCAGATCAAGGGATGGGTGCAGCTGGCACACTACTTTCTTTTTCTTCACAGTTTCTGAGTGGGTAGCCATTTTATTTCTTAACCCCCTTTCCCAGTCCTTGGGATTGAAGAAAGACTTGTCACATTTTTGGACTTTGCTCACTTCTGCTCCATTCTCTGGTGCTTAGACCCCTCTGCTTCCTTCCCCAATCCTCCTGTTCCCTGCCTCTTGTCCATCATGTCTTATCTTTCGCTTAAAAACAAAACCTTTCCTCCAGCAAATAAATTGTCAGGGCAACTGAATTTTCCATAACTTTTCCTCCACAGGAACATCTTGGTAGTATATTCTACTCGCACACCTATAAAAAGATTATCCAAAATAAAAAAATTCTTTTATGTTTAGCCTGGCCTTTTTTATAACATGCTTTGTAGAAATCCTCACTTCTGACATCTGTTTATTATAGATCTGAATATTGCCTTCTCGTCTGTGTGTGCTTGCATGACACAAGCACTGCAATTCTTGTTGATTTTACTTTCATGAATACTGGCATCCTCAGAGCTTAAGAAGAAAACAAGAAGACAGGTCTATTTGTACATTCAGAAACCACTGAAAACAAGGTATTTGTAAGGAATAAACTTCAGAGACTAAATTAGTCATTTGAGGGGGGAAAAACTATTTCCAGCAAACTTTATCTGAACCCATATCTTCTAAAGTTCTTCTTACTAGCTTGAAAAAGGCAAATGTCTTTTACTCTTTAATAAAGACTCTCGAATGCTTTTGATAATGATCCAAAATTGAAATAAAACGATGCAGCATTTTGCCTTCAGGTGAGTCAAGACTCCATCTTCCCCATTCTTCCATGCTTATTAGAGAATTTATAGATAAACAAGAACAACAGCAACTTTCCCCTTTACTGACAGGGAGTTTTTCACGCAAGCCTGCCACAGAGGTTACCCATAGTGATTCTTTCCTTTGCATGCTCATGATATGCATGATGGCCTATAGGAACACGGAAAGCAAACAGTAGCTATTTCAGTCCCTCAGGGGGAAGCGCATGACTGACCTTAATTTTGTGGAGAGCATGGTATTGATTGTGGCTGGATCTGGAACTCAGCAGCAGGAGCTATGCTTTGTATAAATCCACGAAGCGCAGTCACCAGACCAAGATGCACATGAGATAGAATTGGTTGTGAATCTGGAAAATCGTTATATTATTAGGAAGAAAAAAAATACTGGAGTTCCTACATAGGCCTTTGTGTAGTCAGCTGTGAAGAGGCACAAATTGACAGGCTTAAGTTCTGGGCAAAAGAGCGGACCCCATTGTTTTAAGTATAAAATAATTAGTTTGGGTTAAAATCAGAGATGTTAACGTGGGCACCTCTCCTAGTTAACATATTTGCAAATTAAGAGATGCCGTAGAATTGATTGGCATGTTGAATTTTATATCATGTATCACCCCATATAACTCATTTCCACCAAAGCAGCTCCATAGAATGCCAAGTTCAGCTTGCATTCAAACAACTGAATGTCTAGCATCTCTACCTACAGAAGTGGATTTTGTGCTGATGCTGTCTATGTGAAACTGGGAGCTGTCTGTCAAACCTTGAAGAAGACAGGCAGGTCCTTCCCCTAGTCTTATTGAATAAACGAATTCATGCTGATATGTACTTTCTAGTTCTTGAATAAGCTGGCAGGGTTCCATGGCTGCATGGAAAGTCTACAGTTCAGTGAACAGTTCTGCTAAATAACAACACCAAAGTTAAAGATGGCAGATTGTGTGGAAAGGCTTTTATCTGTGTGACAGAATTGACCCATTGCAGTATCTTCCATGTTTCACAAGAAGCTGACCAGAGGCAACATTGTCACATTTGGAAATAATGTGTTACTTGACCCCAGTTTCAGTCTGTTGGTGGTTCCACATGACTGATTAGTGGTGAAGGGAAAGCATTCTACAGATCTTCAAAAGTGTGCAGCCATAACACCTCTTGTTGCAAATTCAGTTTCCAGTGGCGCCACATTCGTGAAGTGACCCTACTTAACTAGATAGGCAGTTTTGTCCATGAAGGAACTTTATGCTCACCTATTGGCACACGTGTGGCCTTTTCACATTGCTGATTGCCAAATGTGTAGAATGGTAGAGCTTATTGGAATATTTCTGCCATTCTTTCCTGTGCACTTGGAACACCGTTAATGAAACCCTGTTGCTTTGAATAATAAGTTGCACAGGAGTAAGGCCTTTGAATCAGAGGGAATTTGGTGAGTCAACTCCTTCATAAGTTCCATTGATCCAAATCAGCCTACTCTAGTTATGACTTACTGCACTAAGCAACAGTATTTCATCCTGCATGTATGTGAAGCATATCCTCCATACTCATGAGTTCATGTCTATCACGTATGCTCATTTGTCATATGTTTGCAAGCACATCTACTCACAAAAAAAGTGGCAACTTGTTCTGCTGGTGTTCATAACAACTAGCACTATAGAACCACCAGCATCCAACAACTAAATAATCCCTGAGCACCCAGGATCAAGACTGGGCCTTTGGGAAGTCTAAGCCTACACTTTCAAAGGTATCCTATACAAGTTAAACTCCACTTCCTGGCTCACCCTTATTGTCTGGATTTCATTTCAGCAGGCTACTCACATTCAGTCCGTTACTGGCTCCAGGCAATGGTTCAAGGTCAGGAATAAGATGGAAAGAAGGAAAAAAGGGTTGGGTGTTATTTGTATGTTGGCGACAATCAACTCCGAAACCCTGAATGACTTCCCACAATATGTGGGTGACAAGATAGAACACTGCAGACAAGACAGAACACTGCAGGACGTAATATGACAGTGATTTGGATCCCTAGGTGTTGTTGGCCAAGTGCTTGAATGTTGACCATGCTGACTGGGGCATTTGAGAGAGGAAATTCAACCACATCTGTCCCCAAGCCCTACTTTTGAAAGCTGCTCCAGAAGGATATTTCATCAGCAGAAGCCACTTAGAAGTCCAGCGATGCACTTCCTTGTTCAGTTCCTGGTGTGAATTAGCCATCAATATGACCAAGGCTTTCCGCATGATTTTCCTTGGTCTCTACTTTTTTATATCCAAATTTCTAATGTAAAGAAATTTCACTCTTACAAGCACCCACTTGTAGTCTGAAGTAGGACATCCCAGAAACACATTTACTGCCTTAGCATGAGCAAAGTCAAACTGGATGATGTGTTTACCATGATTTATGAGAGATGTTAGTTTGCCATATCATTTAATTTTCTTCTTTTGTTTTATGATTGGTCACTGAAAGGAAAGTGTGATCTTAATATGCAACTCTAATAGTTGAACCAGGTACCTCTGGGGAAATCGTAACTTTCCTCTTAGCATTCAGTGTAAACATGTTGGTTCATTGTTGGTGGTAAAAAGCTAAATGATAGCAACAGCATTGCATTTTCTGTGTGCCGTCCAAAGACAGCCTCTGGGGCTGTGGTTGAATATTTCAAACCAATGCATAAGACAAGACTCAGCTCCATAAAAGCTGTTTTGATGGCAGTACTAAAATTGTAATTGCAGTGATGCTTTAATAAATAATCCAACTGGTATACCCCACAACGTATTTTCTCCTTACTGAAATATTCAAAAGGTACTCCTTTCTGCTTCCTGGGTTAGTGGAGTCATTTTTCCCCATTATTGGATGGCACCTTTAAGAAGCAGCATTTTTGGTAAGTTTGCTAAGCACAGCCAGGATATCAAGAGTCTTATAGGGTGCTAAGACCTGGTATTTCATCTCCTTCTTAATTCTGAATATCTTTCTTCTCAAACTGACAAGCTGCCAGCATAATTTTTTCTTTCTTCACAAAAGATTCTTGTATAGAATTCCTGTCAGATAACTTTCTTTGTCTGAAGTAGCTTTCCTCTCTGATATTTATATAATAAAGGATAATTCCTAGTATACAAGTTTGATATAAGATTATTTTTGCCTTTCCTTACTTCTTTCCTTTCTGCCCCCACCTTTTTTTACCTCAAAAGGAAGCATACAGAAAGTAGGCTCAGCTAAATTCCTGCCCTTTCAGGTAGGATTAAGTCTAATGTCATTTTAATATCTGATACATCCTGCGTATTAGGAGTGAAATGAAGAAGTGCTATAGGAAAAAAGAAGAGTATATTTACTGTGCTTTGCTGGAAGTTATGGTTGTCCTTCATTGGAACCAGCATATAATGCAGTGCACCTTCATATCTGCTGTGCAGTGTCTTATTATGGTGTGCTGGAGGCTTTCAGGTAAAACAACAGAATGTTCTGTTTTTACAGATATCGTAATCACCTGTCTGAGAGTGCAAACAAATATTTTAAGAAGACAAAATGATGTGAATGTTTTAAAATAGATAAGGCTCTGAGAGAGCTTTGAACATAAAGAACTATTGAAGTATTAGGTAACTATTTTTCAACATGTTCACTTTCTGGAGCACAGCCCCCCCCCCTTTACATGCTCCAGAGGGCCCATATTTAATTTTAGCTCCATCATCAGAGAGTCATCATCTTTTCACATATGTCCTTAGCCATTGTTAAAACCTGCAGTTGAGAGCCATCACATCAGTTCAGTCTCTTTGACCAAAGGGATGTAACAGATTACATTTGTCTAATTGCTTGGACTACTTTAGTAGCCTTTCTTTTGCACTTCCAGAATCAGATGACTGCAAAGTCTCTGATGTCATCCAACCAAGCTTCTCAATCCCATAATAAATAAATAAATAACTGTATATTCAATATATTTAATTAGCCTCACTGATCATGCGGAATTTATTTGTTTTATGTGTGAGCAGGATGTTGTTTGGCTGAATTTTGAGGCACCTTTTCACCTCACTGTAGCACAACACATACACATCAATTCTTCACACTCCCTACACCCCTCCAGCCCAAACATTACAGTTGGTTCTGAAAATGATTGGACTCTGAAACAATTTTCATAATGCTGGCTCTTTACACCACCACAACGGATTTGAAATGAAACCATCAAGTTGCCATTGAAGTGCAGGCTGTCATCTTTAATTCAAGGGGTTGAACAAAATTATTGTATGAAACGTTTAGGAATTGTGACCATTTTTATACACAGTCCCCATATTTCAGGGGCCCAAATGTAATTGGACCAATTAACACAATCATAAATAAAAATTTCATTTTTAATACCTTGTTGAGAATCCATTGCAAGCAACAACTGCGTGAAGTCTGGAATGCATGGACATCACCAAATGCTGGGGTTCCTCCTTTGTGATGCCTCCACCGTGTTTTACAGATGATGTGATATGCTTCAAATCATGAGCCATTTTTGGGCTCACCTCTATCTTACACTACAGTACAGCATTGATTTTAAGCATGTCCCATATGTTTACCTAAGGCCTGCAGGATTTTTTTCCTTTTGGCTTCTAATCCACTACTGGGCTAGATAAACAAAGAGTCTTACTCAGTATTAAGGCAGCTTCCAATATATTAATATCAATATGTTTAGGTGTGAGCAAAACCTCAGTTCAGTCTCCAAGTAGGCTGGGAAGGATGCCTGCCTGAAACCCCAGAGATGTGCTGCCAGTCAATATCACTCCAAGGCTACATGGACCAAAATATCACTCCAAGGCTACATGGACCAAGGTTTCAACCAAGGAGTCATAGGAAACTTTCTCGGTTCCTGTGAATTTCAGCATTCCTTTGTTCTCTCCGATTATAACCAAGAATAAACATCAAAAGTTTTTTTAAAAGAGAATATCAATAGTGAAGAACATATTGTTGGTTGGTTGGTTTGCTTGCTTGCTTTATTTTATTTATGCCCCAGCTTTCTCCCCGCCTTCTCAGGGCAGCTAAAAGTAAATAAACAGATTCAAGTTAAAAACATACAATAAGTTAATTTTTTAAAAAAAAATCTCTTAAAAGAGATCGTGCCGGGGAAGCAACCCTACTTGTTGCCACCCTCTGGGGTGGCAGGTCTCCATTGACATAGGGATTCAAAAATGAGATTTGGGAAAAAAGGATTGTCTGAGTCTGAGTCTTTAAAAAAGACTTTCAAAAATGGGGAAGAAAGCTTTCACCCAAAGTGTCCCACCTAGGTGGAATCAAAGATCGACCTGCCAAGCTCCAGCCCACTTTTCCAGGCAGGGGCATAGACAGGCAGCTATCCATTTGGGCAAGTGAAAGCGGGTGGGAGTGGGGTCTTTATTTAAGCCTTCCCCCACACTGGTGACCCCCTTCCCAAGATGGCTCTTGCAAGATTGAGCTCCTCCTTGCACTACCCAGTTGGGAGAATCCCCAGTGTATGTTTTTGGGGGGGAGTTTCACCACTTTTCTTTCATTCTCTCAGGAAGGCGAAGCTGGTTTGGTCTGTTGGGAGTGCTATGCCAGAGCTCTGTAGGTGAAGAAGTCATCTTCCTCCTCCTCCTCCTCCTCCTCCTCCTCCTCAGGCCCCTTGGGGTAAGGCAGTTCCTTTGAGATCCTCTGGAGAGATAAAAGAGGGGGGAGATTAAAAAAGGGGGACTGGCTGGAAGGAGGATATGGAACATTCCGCCCACAAACTTAAAAGCTTTTTAATTAAAAAAAGACTTTTGAAAAACTGAAAAAGTTTTTAAAGTGTTGTCCTCTGAAGATGCCAGCCACAGAGACTGGCGAAACATTAGGAAGAACAACCTTCAGAACAAGGCCAAAGAGCCCAAAAAACCCACAACAACTATTAGATCCCGGCCGTGAAAGCCTTCGCGAATACAGCTTATTAAAAACGTTTTAATAGGGACTTGAGATTCTGGCTTGAGGCCTGGGACTCAGGACCTGGACCCAAAGACTCAGACTCAGGTTTGGGGCCTGGACCCAAAGGCTTGGACTCAGATCTGGGACTTGGACCCAAAGGCTTGCCAACATCCCTGGTCTCTTGGGTGGAGTGGGGTGAGCCTGGCGCACAACCAAATAAAACAACAGAGATGAGGCCTTCTCAGCCTTCCTCAGTAGGGAGTTCCAAAGTTGGGAACAGCCACAGAGAAAGCCCACTTCAGTACATTACTTCACTACCATACTGTCAAAGAGAAGACAACCAGAATGAAGCCCTGTAGTTCGCATGTCAGAGTGGTCAGTAGTGCTTTACACGTCCTGCAGAGTGTACCGTTTTCATGTTGTCATGAGGCTTCAGCAGCATAGCTCAACTGAAGTCAGTGCTCTAAGTACAAACCATCAGTAACTTCCAGTCAGCCTAGATCACATCTGTCTACCTGATGCCAGAAAAATAAATTAAAAGGAATCTTAAAGTTTGTCGAGGCGGAGAGGGAATCCATCTTGGGCAGGAGGGGATTTGTATTTGCTAAAGGGAGAGAACTGCTTTGATAAATAATAGAAGCCGAGCTTAATCACGAAATCTTTTCTTCTTCTTCCCACCTAGAGCTAGAGAAAGGCAAAAGGGTCTCCTCAAAGAGATACAGAAAATCAAACACTGATCAGAGGCAATTGCTTTTCTTTTGGCTGAGTGCCTAGTATATGGGCCTCACATTCCTCACTCAGAGGGACTTAAAAAAACAACATGTGGAAAGAAAAACAAGTTAGTTAACAGTAGGGCAATAAGACCATCTGGACCTAATGGCCTTATGGGGCTAGCCAGGGGGGCTAAGGTTGGCAATTTGTATTACCTCAGTTATGTTAAAATTGTAAAGGAGCTTAGCTTCATTGGAGGATTTACCTGCTTGTTGAGGGGCCCTGGATTTCTGCCTCAAATTACAGAATGCAACACAGGTCCTGTAACACAACTTGGGTTTAGGACTCAGTGGCAGGGAGATCCAGTGATTCAATTTCCTTTTTATAGAAAAACTCTTTGGAAAAACATGATGGACCAAAATGTACTATCTCATAGTGCTCCCAAAAAGGCCCCCAATAAGGCTCTTCAGATAGCCCATGTTTCCCCATTGCCAAAAAGAAACAGACAAATAGACAAAATGGCCTCAAACTACATACATGATTTTCCATTTTAAGGCTATTTTATAATTAGTTATAATTTTCATTTGAGAAATCTGTATTTGAGGTGTTTAGAAGTGTGATTCCTTTTTGGGGAGTAGAATCTACTATGCTGAAAAAAGACTTTGCCTGGAGAATGCAATGGAAGCTTTGTGGGGGCCTTTTCCTGGTTAAAATTATAGAGCTGCTGACAGATCACCACTAGACAAACCACTAGGAGTCAATAACTTTTTAAGACAGACTCAGCAAGCTGGTAAGCTGTTCTCCTGAAAGCTAGCAGCAAAAGCAAGTCAAAATACCAGCTACCCTCTATGCTTCTACATATGAGCAGGGAGCTACTTGAGAGTGGGCCTTTTCAGTGGTAGCTCCCCCATGTTATACAATACACTTCCTAAAGAGGTCCACCAGGGTACCTATTTTATTATGTCTTCAGCACTAGGAAAAGTTCTGTCCATTCTTTTGAGGCCTCTTAATGTTCTTGTATGTCTCCTGCTACATGTACAATTTACCACCAATATGTTTTTAGAATTGTAGAATGCCAAAATATGAATAAGATCCAAAGGTGGACCCTTATGATGTCACGGGAGGCTGACTCTTTAGGGCCCAAGCTTTGAAATGACCTCATATACAAAAATAAATCATCTTCCTCCTTCCTTACTGCTCACCCTGAGTTTTTTTGCCTTGCCTTGTCTGGAGACCCAGAGAATCACACCAAGTGCCTGAGTCTTCTGCTAGTGCCTTGAGACTGGTAGTCCTGCCACCTTGACAGCTTTTAGGTGACTAGAAAATCCAGGTGGGCAGACAAATGTACATCTATTCGAACAAATACCCCTGCGGAACAGAAAGCAATAGACAAGAAGAACTGAAGTGTACCTATGTCGTGGCTAAACTACAAGCAACTTTCTGGCTCTGCAGCAAGTTTTATAATATATTGTTACTAATAGCATTTCATTTTAAATCACATACGGCAACAATATAAATTTCATAATAAATTACATTGTAAAACAGGTAGAAAGCTAAGAATAATAATCTAATTTCCATTAAGACTTTCTGTTGAGGGTCTGGTTACATTGTGGTGAACAGAGGAAATCCCTCACCAACAGATGTCTCTTCAGAGAAAGCTTTGGGTTGCTGGTAGGCTGACTTTTGCTGTTAATGTTGGCAGTATCCCAGTTGTGATCCAGAGGTGTGTTCTTGAGCACATGCTAGATTTGAGGAGGAAGAACATCCAGGCTGGCAACCTACCATTGGATTTCTATAGCTGCTCACTTCCAACAGACATAGTAGGCCATGAGGCACATCTGATTGATATGTTGACATAAATGTATGATTTATATTGTATGCTTTGTATGGAATGGTAGCAGCATGTCATACTGTAAAAATCAGTTACAGCTTGTTGGAGGTGGGGAATCGGACAAATTGAGAGAACTTCTTTGACGCTTAGGAACTCAGCTCTTTGATGGCTCAAATGTTGCATACATAGACAAATGTTATGGAATTTATTGCTGTCACTTCTAATGGTCATCCTGTGCTTACTAGGGAGTTGGGAATAGTAAGCTCATCACAAGTGAGATTTTCAGGTAAACATGTGAGAATGTGCAGTAAGAGAAGGATGTTATTTAGACAAAAGCTAAATATACATGCAGTCAGATTTTTCTTGTAGGAGTGACGTTTTTCTGCTAGTATCCAGAAAGTGCATCTAAATCTATCAGCTGCAGTCCATGAGAAGTTTCAGAGAACAACAGTTTTTATGTAAGAAATATGCCACAAGACTCTGCTCGCTTTCCTAAACCTATAAATTCTTACTATGTAATCTCATTGTATCATGGACACAATGCATCATGATCTCTTGAAGCCTATTTCAATGCAGTACAAGTTCTGACATGTTCTGCAAGTTGATAAGACTTTAAGTATGGCCCCAAGAGTGGACTGGGTATCTGCTATCTACCCTAGGCAAGTATAGAGTGGATCTTCACTAGATAGCTAGCCAGCCTATGAATATTTAACCATAGCAACTGTGAATTCAGTGATGGTATGAAATACTGTAGTTAAAATCTGTATAAGGACTAGTTAACCAATATTTGCTTCTTTGTTCGTTTGTTGTATTTTTATCCTGCGCATCTGTCCAAAGGCCACAAAATGAGGCTATACTTCTTGTCATGAGACTTGATCCTACTTGACAAGCATCAAATGGAATCAAGAAACAAATTAAGAGGAAAAACAAAACCCAGTCCAGAGGTTTAGAGCTCACATTGATTAAGCTACTGCTGATAATTTTATAGTAAGTGCTTACAAATCAACTAAAAAGGCCAAAGAAGCATGCTGCAAAAATTTCCATTCCCTTTTCCATTACTTGAGAAAAACCACTGAAAGACATGGATTGATTTTGACAAATAGTTTTCTGTGCCTTGCTGTATGTGCCCCCAGGTCTATCATGGGGAGGAGCATCCAAGGGACCCACAGTTCCAGAGATATGGACAAGGACTGACTCTTTTTTTTTCCCAGAACAACTATTAGCCAAACTAACAAAATAATTCAGAACTATTCTAATCATGCCAGTCTTCCTTTGGTCTAAGATGGCAAGATTTTCACTATCTGCCCAGGATTCGAAGATAGTGGAGGAGACAGAGACAATTTAATCACTTCTGACAACCGAAGCAGAGGTTTGATGCATCCAGAGGATGTTAACCTCCTCCCACGGCAGAGTGCAGTGGTGACAACAGTTTCAATATTTTTTTTTTAAGAAATTCTGGGGAGGGTGAAAAATCACTTCCCATCTCAGGATGCACATGAAGAGTCACCAAGGAGGGGGCTATCACTGAAAAGTTACCTGCTCATAGTGGTATTGATCCCACCTTGGTGACTCTTAGAGTGATTGCTCTTCTTTAGGACCATGGCTGGCTAAAGCAAGAGGTTTGCAGTCTGTTTAGTTGATTTTGGCTGGGACCATCTAGTGCTTCCATCCAGGTCTCCCCTTTTTCTTTTTCCTCTTCTCCCACCTCTTCCTCAACAGTCCATTAACACCAGTTGTCCCCCACTTCTTCCTCCATCCCTTTTATACCTCCCGTCTAGATCCTTCTGGCCCCTGTGTCTCTCCTTGAGTCTCACTGTTTCTGAAAGGTTCTTCACCCTTTGGACACTCATGGCAAGCCCCTCCCAATGTTTTCTCACCATCCACTTCCACTGATGACTCTAGCAGGGTTGTTGGTTTTGATGTCTGTGGCATGGCCAACTTTCAGCTATAAGGTGGCCCTGGGGAGATCACCTTGGTGTTGTGTGACATGGAAGGCACAACGTGGGGGGGAACCTGAAACACTCCAGGGCCCCTTCCCACTTGCCAATCCTGGTTTTAGCTTGGGTCTAATTTTACAGTGCCTCCAAAGTGTACCGAATCTCTGATATCACTAGAGGGGAAATTCTATAAAGGATTCTTATTCTACCTACCTAATAGCAAAGTAATTTCTCTTACCAATCTGCTCTAAACTTATATAATAGCTGTTGTTGGATTATTACCCCAGGACAAGAGCCGTGGAGGCACATAATTTCCAGCATATGTTAACAAATAGGTGACATGTCAAACTATTAATAAAACATATGATATTGATGTTACAATTCTCTACTGTCCTCCTCAATTTTCTTCAGATGAATAAGTGTGTGTCATTACCAATTACTGCAGACGAAAGAAATCTTTTTGATATAACACTGCCTTTGTTTTGGCCACATGAGAAGCTGCGCAAATACTAACATACTTCTAAGGTCAGCATTCTTTTTATCTTTGGTTCAAAGACAGCATCCCCTTCAACAAAATATAAATACACATTACATGATTAAAAGGTATTCAGGTCTTGCCTTTCTGTGGGGTTACTGAATGGCTATAGTCACTAAGTAACTATCTGGTGCTTCAAACGCCACATTTTAAAAATGGGAATAATAATAATGTCAGTAGCTTGTTGGGAGAATCAATTCAGTAAAGGTAGGTTAAGTGATGTCTGAAAGAGCTAACTCCCAAACATCCTGTTCAATTAATTGTTATCTTATAGTATTTTTGATTGCAATGTCAATTTTCATAAAGCCTGGGGTTGGGCCAGCCAGGCCAAGTCAAAGCATTTCAGTGCCTAAGGTGAAAGGCAAGGCAATGTTCCCACTCCCACTCCATATACAGAAACCGATTGAATTGCCAGCTGAATGCTGGCAATGGCACCATCTTCTATGATACCTGATGGCAGCAGGCAAGTTTAGATGAATGGGACAGCCCGTGTGGCATGAATCAACAGAGAAGAATAGGAATGACTTTGAAGGAGGAACCAGGGAACTGCCATTGCTGCCTTCAGGATCTGTTGCTTGAGCTGGTTGTTTCATCCTGCCTAATGATAGGACTGGTCCTAAATTTTGAAATACAGTGAAACTACTGATTTTAAGATCTGGGGTGTTTTAAAAAGCAGATATTGAGATTTCTCAATTCTTACTCTCTCCCAGCAAAGTAGAATACCTTGAAATTCGGCACTAGTGAAGAATACCTGGGATAAGCCAGGTCTTTCCCTGAACATGGTGATGTATGTATAATGGGGTACCCAATTCTCAACCCCTTCCAGATGTCCAAAAATATCTAGAGGGCCACAGGTGGGAGGGTGGCTACTGATTTAAGAACCTCCTCCCTGCGTGAGACATCGATATGGAAATGAATAATCTCCTCAAGTATATACCTGTCCTAAAGTAAAAGACACAAATTGTTCACGTGACAATTTCTAAACTGAGATAGAAGAATAAGTAATTAACTGTTTTGCAACTGGGTTAACTCTACTGCCACAAATCTGGCAGAACTCTACAGATGTCTGCATAAAATTAGGCTGGCACAAAACTATTGCACCCAAGATCAAAAGCTGGCTCATGGCATCTAGAAGGAAAATAAAAACAAGTGTGCTTTTGCTGTCCTCATAAATCCATAGCTCTAGTATGCACAGTCCTGCCTGTGTATAATGAGATCATTTATGCTGTTCAGTCATGGATGCACTGCGCTGTATGATTTCCACTCTCTTTAATGTAATGTGTAAGTGAGTTTTCAGATGAGACAGTCTCTCTCTTTCATATCGTTTCCTTCTGACTTAAAATGAGAATTTCCTATTCTGTCTCAAAATACTACACTACCAATTAAAAAATCATTTGCTGATGAAAAACTTGTGGGGATTCTCATGTCCATATGCTCTGTGTGTAGGTTGGTGTGTGAGTGTGCATCCATAATGTATAATATTTCTGGTTTATTTTTTCCCCAAGTAAAGGGACATTATCTCCCTTTATTTTCCCAAAAATAAGTAAAACCTAAGACAAACAATATTACAGTATTTGCATTTTCTACACTCTTGCTTTGAAAGTTTGATTTTACAAAAGGAACCTGCTAATGTATGAACATTTCCTTAGTTTTGAGAAATATGAAAGTTTAATCCACATGTTATTTTTCCCTTGTATTCAGCTAAAGAGAACAGTACATTCAATACATATGGACACTTACTAAAATGGAACATGTGAGAAACTATAAAAAGCAACAGCTTTTCCTGGCTTGTTAAACATTTAGTGCTCTTCTCATATGGCACAGATTTTGCTTGAAACTCACTGTACTTTGGGGTGAGGAGGACTGCTCAAATATTTTACTTGAGCCTATCCTGACCACTGATATTTAATTACAAGGGGAACCATAATTCTGTGGTGGAGTACTATACATTCTTGCATGTAGAAGATTATGAGTTCAATCCTCATTGTTGTTGTTGCTTAGTCATTTAGTCGTGTCCGACTCTTCATGACCCCATGGACCAGAGCACGCCAGGCCCTCCTGTCTTCCACTGCCCTGCGGAGTTTGGTCAAATTCATGTTGGTAGCTTCAGTGACACTGTCCATCAATCTCATCCTCTGTCATCCCCTTCTCCTCTTGCCCTCACACTTTCCCAACATCAGGGTCTTCTCCAAGGAGTCTTCTCTTCTCATGAGATGGCCAAAGTACTGGAGCCTCAGCTTTAGGATCTGTCCTTCCAGTGAGCATCAGGCTTGATTTCCTTTAGAATGAATAGGTTTGTTCTCTTTGCTGTCCAGGGGACTCTCAAGAGTCTTCTCCAGCACCACAATTCAAAAGCATCAATTCTTCGGCGGTCAGCCTTCCTTATGGCCCAGCCCTCACTTCCATACATCGCTACTGGAAAAACCATAGCTTTGACTATGCGGATCTTTGTCAGCAAGGTGATGTCTCCGCTTTTTAAGATGCTGTCTAGGTTTGTCATCACTTCCCTCCCAAGAAGTAGGCGTCTTTTAATTTTGTGGCTGCTGTCACAATCTGCAGTGATCATGGAGCCCAAGAAAGTAAAATCTGCCACTGCCTCCATATCTTCCCCTTCTGTTTGTCAGGAGGTGATGGGACCAGTAGGCATGATCTTGGTTTTTTTTTTTTTTATGTTGAGCTTCAGACCATTTTTGGCACTCTCCTCTTTCACACTCATTAAGAGGTTCTTTAATTCCTCCTCACTTCTGCCATTAGAGTGGTATCATTTCCATATCGGAGGTTGCTGATATTTCTTCCGGCGGTCTTAATTCTGGCTTGGGATTCATTCAGTCCTGCCTTTCGCATGATGTATTCTGCATATAAGTTAAATAAGCAGGGAGACAATATACAGCCTTGTCGTACTTCTTTCCCAATTTTGAACCAATCAGTTGTTCCATATCCACTTCTAACTGTTGCTTCCCGTCCCACATATAGATTTCTCAGGAGATAGATAAGGTGGTCAGGCACTCCCATTTCTCTAAGGACTTGCCATAGTTTGTTGTGGTCGACACAGTCAAAGGCTTTTGCGTAGTCAATGATCAATCCTCATTGCTTCCATGTAAAGTTAGAAAAACTCCTTTGGGTAAACTCTGAAGTTATTCACAGTACATGTCTACTAATCTGGATAAACTAATGGTCTGTCTTGTTATGAGGCAGCTTCTTTGTTCCTAATTAAGATGGTAATATCTGTGTTTGCTTGAAAGATGGCATTCCTATTTGAAGGTGGAGGTAGCATCCACCTTTCTAGAAAGTTTCAGCCACAGGCAGTGGTCTGAAATGAGCAAAAGATATGTCAGGAAATGGGATCATCAAAGGATACAGGAACATACTCAAACTCAAACTGTGATGCTTATGACAAAGCTGGACAGAAAGCTCATACAGTATATAGAAATTTTCATCCAGGAGGATCTAATGTCCATCCTGGGTGGATTGAGTTACAACCGAAGAATATTTCCCCACAGTTATCCACAAAAGTAGTACACTGGAGGTCAAGAATACATGAGGTGTTTAGCTCCACATATAGGAGCAGAGGTCCCTTAAGCAGTAGAAGATTCTATTTATCCTAACAAGAGCTTTTCTCATCTGCACATTTTTCAAATTAGCTGGCCTTGCTTCATGATTAATCATTGGGAAGTAAACATGGGCCCTATTTGCAAGTTTAATTGATTTCTTGATGGAAGAGTGTCACTGAAGAACTAGAATGGTATTAGCTTTTAAATGCAAGCTGAATATCTTACATAATTTGTCTTTAGGATAACCTGCATAGATCAGTATAAAACTACAGTGACTACAGACCAGGAATTTAAACACAATTCTTTAGAAGAGCAGATACCATGGCACAGATTTTGTTTTCCTTTGAATTTTATATGCTGTTGTTGGAATATGAACCATCAAGGCCTGTGCTGATCTATCACAAACCTCCTAACAATTTACTATCAGGTCCTGACCTGCCCTTCTCTAGAGGAGGTAAGAAACAAGGAGTTGCTGTGACCCAGTAGAAATGCTGTGAATGTCACCCTCTGGTATATTCCAGGTTTTTAATCTTCTTGTTTTGTAGGTTGGCAAAAACAATCCTTTCCAAATCAAGAAAACACTTATTTGATCGTCCCAAAGTACACGTAAAAATAAGCACGAGAACAGTTTTTGCAAGGTAGTCGCTCCTGGAAACTTTGGAAGAAGAACACAGTTCTGATTGTTGCTTTTCGTTACCATAATCACAAACTGTGTGTATATATTAATTTCTACTTCCTTCTGTTTCTGTTAACAGGTATCTCCATTTAAACTTCTTGTGTGATTGTGTTCTACTTCCTTGCATTTCTCTGCAGAGGTCAAAACGGAAAACAGACAGTCTTTGAAGAGAGAAGTAAAAAGCAGAAACATTTAAGTCGAACAAAGTAGCAATTATTGCAATAAACAAATATAAAAATGCCCACAGCTGGATCCTTAAACATGTTTCCTGATAATAACAAATGCTTACATATAACAAAAATTTTCCAGGTCATTGGAATCTTCAGTTTGACAAAAATTCTCCTGTCACTGAAGGGACTAGAAGTGGAAACCCCTTTAGCAAGAGGAGACAGCCTCCAAAACTAAACAGTGAATCTTCTGGCATGATCAGTTAGTGTCTTATTAATAAGTAGCTTCCATATTTCCTTATTTTACTTAAATTAAAGAATATTTGTTCTGTTGTTTTCTGGGCAATCTTTAAATATTCTTTAACACTGAAAGAGCCATATGTATATACAAAACTAGGTACAAAAACTTTCTTATGTAACCATTCTATACTTGTGACTGATCTTTGCAACAGAGTAAAATGGTTATTTCCTTTATATCCCACCTTTCACGCAATGTAGGGATCCCAGGCAGTCATAAAATTATTTAAAAAGAACAACAACTAAAAACATAAGAATTTACAATATTTAAAAAAAACAATTAAATATATGTATATTAAAAACAGCAGCCACAAAAAACAATTTGAAACTTTTTGAAAAATACAGATAGCTAAGTTACATTTCTCTGTTGTTTGTTTGTTTTTGCTGCTTGGGCAGACTTGAGTTACCCCTATTTAAACCTAATTAGAACATTTCACTTGTTATATCAAACATTGCTGGTCACTTGTGTCAAATTACTTTTGAAATGTAGTTTAATTAGGTCCTCATTAGGGCTCCCAATAAGTTAGCTGCTACAGGTAACTATAGTAACTTGATGGCTAAAATCCTGTTGGGATTTTACATATGTGCAGGAGCATGGACAAACTAGACAAGGCATCAAAGATGCATTAAGAAACTAATTGCATGCTTGTGCTGCAGAGATGGAATTTCCTTAGAGCTGCATGCCTGTGCAATCAGACTTGGAAATTAAGAGCATTTTCATACCGTACTTTGAATCAACAAAAGATAAAGGTAATTCGCAAGATAGAGAGCTGAAAAAATCTCATGATTGGGCACTGAAAAAATCTCATGATTGGGCACTGATTCTCATGAATCTCCACTGATTAACAGAAACATTCCATCTAGTTTGACCTTCATTGAACATATAGAGGAAGACCCTTGTGATTTGGTTCAGTGTTCTCATTCGTGACTTGTCAGTCTTTACCAAAAATCCTGTATACTTTAGCCAGCGTGCTTGCTAGTCCACTCCTCAACAAAAATGGATTTTTTTGCTTCTAGAGTTTCTCCCTAATGGTTGCCATACTTCCTGCCCACTATAAAAAGGATCTAGGCCTGTCAGAAAATAATGTTGTCTCCTTAAATACTTGGAACATTCTGCCTCGTTATTCCACCCTCAAGGCTTAGGGCTCCTCCAACCACACTTCTATGCAACAAGTAACCTCCCCCCCCTCCCAGAATTCATATAAAAACGTTGTTAGAATGCTCAGTTATTTTTTGTTCTTGGGTTTTCCTCCATTTCTTTTTAATTATTCACATTTCTAATTCAACATACAAAATCGAACAATTTCATAATGGTAGTATAAACTTTAATGGAATGTAAGTCGCATAAACCTTATTTCTGATGGACTGTTCTTTTTAAGTAGATAGCTTAGATTCCAAATGGTCTTGTACTGGTGTCATCCAATGTAAGTAACAGCTCTATTTAGCTAGTATTTTGGCTGATTGCCAGCCACTTGAAAAACAAGATCTTTATGCTTTGCCAAGAGATATTGCACGTTTAATGTGAACCATTGTTTCACTTGTTTTCTTGAATAATAGTTCCATTCTAAGTCTGCAGGTATCAAATTAAAAGAAAATAGCATTTTATATTATCAGTAATATTTATTATATCCAGCTCATCTTTTTTTGAAAAAGGGTTATTTTACTGTTTTACAGGCTAAACCTTGTTATGGCTAAGGATCTGTATTCAGGAATATCCTGAGTTTGTCCATGTCACAATGTTCCCACATTGATCCCAATTTTAATGTAACAGTCAAGTAACAGTAACGGAACATCAAGTAGCTGATGGTATCAATGAAAAGAGAGCTTTTATCTACAGATAACATCACTGGCTGCATTGGTTCTTAACAGGTTCTTCCAGTCTCCACCACACTTCAGTTAGTGATGTGATATGATATAATTATAAATGAAAGTACTGTATTTATAAGTAACATAATATAAGAAATATAAGTAATATAAGAAATGTAAGTATTTCATCATAGTCATCCTCCTTTTAGAAACAGTTTTACAAAGCAGGTTATAAGAAAACAAATCATAAATACAACAACAATATAATAGCAATCAATAATATAGCAGCAGATCAAAACCATGAATGAATGAAATGTAAAAAGAGAGCAGTGTTAAATGGACCCTCTCTGGCTATGGCTGGACTTCAGTTCACAAAACCTGTGACCACTGGCCATGCGAGCTGAGGTTGACTGAACTACTCATGGAATCTGAACAGCAATGGTTGTTGTGGGTTTTTCGGACTGTTTGGCCGTGTTCTGAAGGTTGTTCTTCCTAACGTTTCACCAGTCTCTGTGGCCGGCATCTTCAGAGGACAGTCTCTGTGCTGTCCTCTGAAGATGCTGGCCACAGTGACTGGTGAAACGTTAGGAAGAACAACCTTCAGAACACGGCCAAAGAGCCCGAAAAACCCACAACAACCATTAGATCCCGGCCATGAAAGCCCTTCACAAATACATCTGAACAGCAACTTAGACCAAATCGTCTATGAGACTCCTCCAATGTTGTGACTGTAGTATTCTTTTATTGAATTGCTTCTCTTCCTGCCTATATCTCCAACCGACATCTTCTTGTAATGTCCTTTCAATGTTACATCCAGTGCTGCTGCTTTTAGCTGTTATAAACTCCACAACCTTACCTCCTCTATTATTCTTCCATATCCAACGTATTTTCTTTCCTTGTCATTTCTGATTCTACACTTTTAAGATAATAGAAACATAGACTCATTGTCCTATAAAGCTGGAAGAGTTCCTAGAAACATCTAGTCCAAGCAGGATTCAAAGAAGAACTTTGCAGGATTCTGAGCTGAATTACTATCTCACAGACTTGGTTATGCACATTGAGTACAAATTAATATAATCCTGCAAAGCTCTTCTTTGAATCCTGCTATAAAATCCTATAAAATGAAAATAAAAATCAAGGCCAAACCATACCTGACAACCAATCATTAAATACAATCATTAAAACTTAATTCAGCTGGTGCTGAATATGTTGTTCAGGTAGAAGTTCAAGTCTGAGGTAGCTGCAAATGAAACCTGTTTGTGCCACCTAGTGACCAATCAAAAACAGATCAAGTTAATCTGTAAACTATGGGAGGTATTAAAAGGCCTTCCTGTGACAATCAGGTGTTCTTTGCACATGAGGAATTCCCTCTTTTAATGACAGTTTGTCTGTAATATACAACTGGGGTCTCAAATAAAAAATGATATTAATAGTTCTATAAGAAAACATTTATTACAAAGCTTGTGGGTAGGGGACAGAACAGATCTTCAGGGCTTGCTGACCATGTTATGATTTTACCATGTATTGACCAAAATCCTGATGTATGACGAGGAATTAATGAGTTCTGAAGGGGATTCTTGAGCACTCGCCAAGCCAATGAGTGTGTGCTTCCTTGAAGACCCAAGGGGTGACATGTTAATTACCAGCTAGGAACAACTGAATTATATGGCTTTTGCGTAACAAAGCAACATGATTTCAGCCATCGTTTCTTTTGCTTGTACAGTAGACTTATTTAGGTGTGTAGTTAAAGCAAACTGGCAATATTGGCAAATTCCCAAAACAGACATTTGCAGCTCATAAATGGAATTCTGAAAGAGCTGCCAAATTGTTAGTAAGTGAATGCTGAATTTTTTATAAAATGAGGTTTGCTCTTTGAAATCTGCATGCACGAATGAAAGACAAATCATTCAGAGGCTAAGTGGTGAGAAAAGAAAAGAGCAAGAGCAGCCGAATCATATTAATGCCAAGTTAGCACTGATATATGTTGTGAGACAAAAACTGGAACATCTCCGAAAGGCTCTTCCAAATGTGGTATTTGTACCTCCTTAAGTCCCCCAGATGACATTCTCGGTACATCAGTATCAACTCTGTTTTATCCTGTGATTATCTAGAATGCTGCATACCACCAAAGTCCAGCAGTATACTTTCCTTCTGACATTGTAGAGTACCAGTTTGTATAGGTAAAATCTGTGCCTCATTCTTTGCTGTAGATCTTTATACTGTGTTGACCTGTGCTACTTGTGCAAGTATTGTTGTAAGCTGCCCAGAGACCTTTGGGTAGAGTGGGTGGCATATAAGTTAAATAAATAAAATGAATAAGTATCTCCTGGAGTGACATTGCTAATAGATGCCTTGCTATTCCAGACTTCCCCACCTGTCTGCTATTTAGGGTATTTTCTGTGTCTTCCTTTCCATTACAGTATATTATTCCATGCCCTGGGATCACAGCTTTCCCCTGTACTGCTGATGCTGTTCTTGCTGCTACAATTAATTTAGTATTAGGGTGCCTATCAATGAAGGGGGTGGTGGCTCATATGTGGACAGAAAGTTTGTCAATGGACAGTGAGTATTGATACAGCTGGAAATGAAAAAGATGATGGAGGGCTGATGTTCAGAGGACTGAATCCACTACTAGTTAATTCAGCGTCCCCATTCTCTGCTAATAGAACCTGACCTGAAACTGCCCATGGTGAATTGCCTGATGAGCTGCTCAGTGTGTGGATGGCCAGAGAGGTTGACTTGCTGAGGCCAAGACTTATGAAACAGTGAAAAAAATCACTATATGGCAATGGTTTTCAAGGCTATTCCTCTAGTTCAGCATTAATAATGATACCACTGATATCAGGCTGTTTTTGACTTGCCTGATGTGGCCTCCCCATACAACCACACACTTCCAAAGCACACAAAGCAAAATGCCATATATCTCATATCCAGGAGAGACAATACTTGCTGTCAGTTCTAAGAGGCCCTTTAGTTTTAAATGTCACCCTATATTTTAAAAGAAACTCCCAGACTGATTATGATAGATATCTTTTATTTAAGAATGCCACAGCTTCACATCACTATATGTATAACTCAACATAAAGTGATTTATCATTTTTTTAGATTTAAATCTAGCCATCTTACACTTAAATTTTTTTAAAAAGGAAAGTGTGCTGCTTATATACCGCCCCAAAGTGCTTAAAGCACTCTCTGGGCGGTTTACAACTTAATTATGCAGGCTACACATTGCCCCCCCCCCACGAGCTGGGTACTAATTTTATCGACTTTAGAAGGATAGAAGGCTGAGTTCAACCTTGAGCTGTCTGTCTGGGATTGAACCCCAGGTGGTGAGCATAGTTTGGTTGCAGTATAGCAGTTTAACCACTGCGCCATGAGGATCCACAAATATTTAACCACAAATATTTCTTTAAATTTAAAAGCAAAGACATAGCAGTGGAAGATAATAACAGCATCCACATAGAGGATACGAGTGTGTGAGTTCCACAGGCCTCTCATCCTGGGGGTGGGGGTGGAATATGAATCCTAATCCAGGGTGCAGTCCTTTTAGGGAGGGCTGGTGCAGTGGGGGTGATGGATACCGGGCTGTGCAGTGTTGTCTCCAGGAATCTCCTTAGCCATGCCTGTGGCTGCTTGTGTCTCCAGTGCTGAAGCTGGCTTGGTGTAGGTGCCGCAGTTCCTGTCAAGCAGTGAGGACATCAAGGCTGGGATGGAACTAGATCAGCTGGGGACTGTATTGCCTGGGCCTCGGGCCCCTGACCCTTCCCTGGCCGAAAGGGCTGGGTGGAGGAGGTGACTTTCTTCTATCTCTGTTTGCACTTCCTTTAAGGGACAAAAGATGTGGTCCCAGTTCCCTTCACTTGACACGGTTGACAACAACAAACCTGACCCCTTATTCCAACCATCTCACCTTCCTCCAGCTGCCCTGTATCAGGCGATGGTCTTTCCTTCACCTGCGGTGGCCCATTCTCTATGGCTAAGGGCCTTGGAGACTCACTCTCTCCCAGGCTCCCCTGGGCTTGTGAGGCAGACAGTCTGTTGGGGACACTCGAGGTGACCCCCTCACATAGGGAAAGACATTAAATGTCACACAAGAGGCAGAAAGTGTGAGAGATTAGTTAGCTCCCACATCAAATTTGGAAACAGGGTGCATGCATTTCTTCGCATTCTCCCAGGCATCTCATTGTTAACAGAACTTGCAGGCATCATCCCTATTCTCAGCTATGGCAGTGAAGAAACAAGAAATTGCTGCTAGTCCTTTTTAGTGGTCTCATGGAGTATATCTATCTATTATGAAGAAACAAATCAGACACAAGCACTTGATACCAACAGCAACCCAAAACTGTTTCCCTTGACTTTGAAGACAGGGTGTTTTTGCACTGCAAATCTGGTTTCAAATAGTTTTCTACTGCTCTAGAGAAAGAAAGAAAAAAGAGGAAAGGCCTTAATAAAGTCTCATTGTTGGTAGATTATTATTGTATCTGCTTCAGCATGAATTCAACTGAGAAATGGATCATCATGTACTCAAGTGGCATTGCTAAATGCAAGTAATGATGAAATATGAGACTAGTTGGCTGCAGGGAAAAGTCACTTTGCCTTCTAATGATCAGTGCACAGAAATAGTCCTGCTGGCCCTTTTTTATTCTTTTTGTAGGCTCTTTTGAATGGAAGATGTGGTTAGCTCAGGATGGCTCTTCACTATGATAAATCTTAATGGAACCACTGAGAGCTCAAACTGCACACCCATTTGCCCGTAGAAAAGCTGAAGTCTTCTCAATCCATCGAGAAGTGAATGAACACAGATAAGAGACAGCAAAGAGTCACAGAAAGGTGATGGTTACAGAAGATATGGCAGCAGGGAACAATGGTTTCAAGAAAAGAACCACCATACAAGAAATCATGCTAGGCTGCATGCAGCAGCTGAGGCATTATGTGCATGGAGTGGGCAATCATTGTACAATAGATTTCCCAGAGGAAGGCAATTTTAGTTACATTTAGGGCAGGTTCCTCCCATTCTACAATTTGTAGTTGCAAAAACCACAGTGCTGCAAACACATATCTGCCTATCAGAGGAGTCAGTCTTTCCCAAGATAAAGATAATGATGACTATCCCTCGTACAAATCCAGTGATGCCCCAAAGTCATTAGCCACTAATGAGAAGGTTTCGCTAATAATGTTTCTTATTTGTGCCGTGCCTAGATAAAACTAGAAACTGTACAAAACAGAAAACAGATGGGCATCCAATGGGCTAACAATCTAATTTAGACAAAGCAAAGCTAAAATGTGGAGAAATAAAAAACAAAAGATATAGGTTAACAAAAATAAATGAACTAGAAGGCATTTTAAAGAGAATTGATTGTTCATTAAAAGTATTGTTAGGAACTAATGTAAAGTCCAAGAAAAGGACATACGTATTCATTTCAAAATACTGGCTATGTCAATGCCTGAGTTCTTGTAAAAGGTTCCCAATACATGAATTCATTAGCCATGGAAACATATCATTGTGTTAGACTTTGCTCGTTAGCTCTGGAGCCTACACAAATGCTCTCTCCCAACCATTTTTGCTGTGTTTTTTGTACCAAGTTGCGCCTCTTAGGGTGGGTCTCCCTCCAAAGCCCATCAGTTCTGCTTCTTAACTGGATAGAAAGCTTGGTGTTTAATGAAGCAAAGCACCCATCTGCCACTTCCCTTGGGGAAGAATCACTGGTCATGCCCATGCAATTGCCTCTAACATTCAGTCACCTTCTCTCTGGAGAATGGAGTAGGGAGGGACCGTAAAAATATTAAAGACATTCCCTGGATGTTTCTCTGGGTTTTTATGATGACTAACTGCAAAGTTAAAATTCATATTGAATGGTTCCTCCATGGACTGTATGCTAAGAGGTCTTGAGTCCAGTTGAAAGGTACCCATGGCAACCAACCTTTGAGGAGAAAACCCCCCCGAATGTCTGCACATCCAACATGACTTGACTTTCAAAAGATCAAGTGATAAATGTGCTACAGGCTTTATATTAAAAACTGTGACATATTAATAACATGGCTTTAAAGTTCAGGCCTGTGCTCCTGTTGATTATCCAGGTGTCATTTAGGAAGCTGACAGTAAGGAGAGTTGAATCTATGAATATATGCAGAGGCTGAAACATTGATTTTTCCCAGACACTTATGGCTGCAAGTCAGGTATAACTTGGCTCTAGGAGCCATTAAAAACCTTTTAAAGATTCCCACTCAATTTGCACACAGATTAAAGAAAACGAAATGCACAGAGCATGTCTGCCACACACGATATTGTTGGTGTTGGGGGAAACTCCCCATTTTTATCCACAAGAAGCTTGGAAATGTCTATGTGCAGGAAGTTCTTCCTAGTGTCATTCAAGATAAGCAGCTGTCTGGAACAACCAGCAGGATCTAGAGTATAATAGGGAGGTAACCACTGCATTTAAGGAGGCATTCACACTGTCTACAGCAGGGATCAGGGAACTTTTTTACCTTTCCCCCCCCAAAAAAAAAATTTATATACGCCGATATTACCCCCTTGATTCAAAAGGAAGAAAATCATACATTATTTGAATTCGAAATCTTATTGAATCTATTCAAAATTACTTTGAAAGCTTCAACTTGCTTGAAAACGTCAGGTTTTGGAGAAATGATATTGCTTCATCTTGGATATGAGAGCATCAATATTGGGGCTTTGCTCATCCTCATTACCCCCAGGATTTTAATTTTTACCCCATTTGGGGTAATTTACCCCTGTTCCCTGACCACTGGTCTACAGAAATTAACTGGGAGCTAATTTAGCAACTAAACAGTTAAATCAACTAAACAATGAGCAAATTTGCCACTGTTTTCCACTGACACTTTTCGGTGGAGATCAATTGCTTGTTTCAGAGTGGAAGCTGTGTTTTCTGTTTTGACCTCGTCTCATCTCCTAAGGGACGTGGTGGTGCTGTGGGCTAAACTGCAGAAGCCTGTGCTGCAGGGTCAGAAGACCAAGCAGTTGTAAGATTGAACCCGCGCAACGGAGTGAGTGCCTGTCGCTTGTCCCAGCTCCCGCCAACCTAGTGGTTTGAAAGCATGCAAATGCAAGTAGATAAATAGGGACCACCTCAGTGGGAAGGTAACAGCGTTCCGTGTCTAAGTCGCACTGGCCATGTGACCACGGAAGATTGTCTTCGGACAAACGCTGGCTCTATGGCTTGGAAACGGGGATGAGCACCGCCCCCTAGAGTCGAACACGACTGGACAAAAATTGTCAAGGGGAACCTTCACCTTTACCTTTACCATCTCCATAGATTTGCTGGAATGCATCTCCAAGACACAAATAATTTTGAGAGCTTATTTTTTTAGCATCTCATTCCTACTGAGAGAGCCAATCAAGCTTGGTGTTATCCCCCAGAGAGATCAAAGTAATGTAGCAACAGAGACAACCACCAGAGTGATGATGGAGGAAGATTCAAGACAAATCTGAGTGACACAGGCTAGAACCCGCATGAATGCTTATGCTTTCTACTCCTGTAGAAAGCATAAACCCAGTGGAGCTATTTGGAGTGGTGAGGCATCGTTTACTTTAAAGAACCATTTGAGATGAGAAGGTGGTACCTTGTGGCAAATTCTGATAATACTGCAAGGTACTTTATTGACACAGTTCCTTATATTCACTTTGACCTTGGGTACAATCGTAATGAGCCAAGATAGCTGAGGGCCTGCTGAGTTCACACTAAATGAGCTGAAGCAAAGCTGAATTCAAATCCTTCTCAGGCTAGGAAGGTTGGAAATTACTTAGGCCTATCTGCACTCTGCCCTAACTTTGTGCTGGCATGAAGGATGTGTCCCTTAGCTGGAGGAGGTTTGGATCTGGCAGAATTCAACTTCTCCACTCTCTTTTTAGCTATTCTGCTGGTTGATCTTAGCCAGCCCAGCAAATCCCCAAGATCAGCCAGCCCAAGAACAGTTCTGCTAGAGAGGCTTCTGTCCACTCTGAACTCACTATACCTACCATACTCTTAAGGTAGGATTGTGGTATTAGATCATGCTTGGACCACTCCCAAGCTTTCTGGTCTCACTGTACCATCATATATTACCAGGACTGTGTTCCCTGTTAGGGTTTGAAAAGGTTTGAGGTGGAGAGACCTAGATGAAGGATCCGGATTGATTCAGAACCTGGACTGTACTGGATGCTATGCTACTTGGAGAAGCTAGTCTGACTGTGTTAATGAATTCCTCCAATCATCATTTAACATTGTCCAATTTACTGGGGGCTGTTAGGATATGGAATCCAGAAACATCTGATGAGCCCCAGGTTCCGCAGCCCACCCTAATGTATTAGAGTCAGACAAGCAAGTGCAAATAAGACAATAGGGATCAGAAAGTGCAGAATTATTAGGAATCTACCCCCACAAAGGATTGTTTCAAGAAAACAAAATCATTGCCTTTTCCCTGCTTCTTCTTTTTCTTTACAACAACAATGAACAAACAACATATGAAAAATATGAAGAACAAAGTCAGAGAAGCCCAAGGATTGCGAAGTCATCAAGAGAACAGAGAAAATGTATTAGCACATAAAAATGTGTAGAAGTAAAACATATTTTTTTTCCTGTGTTGCTTTGTGCTCTTGCCCTGCTTTAGCAGGCTTTCTTCCAGTTGGTTTTAACATTCAGTTAGTAGCCACAAGGCATCTTTCTTCTTTTGCTCAGAACATTGTGGCATTTGCAAGCTTGAGGCAGGAAGGTGTCAGCTGAAGTATATTTGACGCTGGTCCTCAAGGGTTGTATCTGCCTTTGCCCATTTATGTCCATGGGGGTGATGCAAAAAATCAATTTAATTTGACAGGTGCAATCAGTGTTGAATTTTGTATTTAAACGTTGAACACATGCAATTATTTCTCATGTCATTTATTTGTGATGCCAGAAGATATAGAACGGCAAATAACTTACAGACTCTCTTCTAAACTATGTCATCGTATAATAATAATGTGCTGTCAAGTCAATTCTGACTTACATCAACCCTTTCCAAGGTTTTCTAGGCAGAGAATATTCAGAAGTGGTTTACCATTTCCTTCTTCTGGAGGATTGTGCCCTAGGATTGTGCAGCTTGCCCAAGGCCACACGGACTAGTTCTACTTGCAGGATATATGGTGGGGAACTGAACTTCCAACCTCTGGCTGTGCAGCCACATACCTAAGCCACTGAGCTATCCAGCCATTAAACATCTTCAGATGTAGGAAGGTTTCCCTTAAATACTTTTCTGTGCTTTTACTGCTTTGGACCAATGGAATTTCTCTGTTGCTATTTTTCCATTATCCATTATCTCCTTTTTGTTTAAATCTACTTGAAAAAAAATCTACTGGACATTGTGTTTCTTGCAAATTGTTTCAACTGATTTTGCAGATTTAAGAACTCTAACATTGCAAAGTTGATTTGCTGTATGCAGATCAGATTCAGTTTGAAATGCAATGGGTTCCTAACAGTGAACAAGACTTTTTTTGCACATACCTTCACTGCTAATAATAATTATAACAATACAACCTTCTAGTTTTGGGAAACAATGAGGTTTGCCACATGGTATTGAAATGATTTGCAAAGGGTAATCTATCACATCATGAGCATGTTGGGAAAACATCTATATTGACTTCTTTTCTTGCAGCCTGTATTTTTCCCAACTATTTATATTTTTAAAGAAAAATTTCCTACTTATAAGGTTAGTTAAAAACAAACAAATGTGACAAACCGGTGCCGCCATAGTTCAAATCCTGTGATACTCTTTTTCTATTCCTCAGAGGCAGTGCAAAAAGGATTTGTGATTTTAGTAATTCTTATTTCCAGGATATGTGATAAAAGAGGCCTATACACTTTTTGAGAAGGAAAATTCTCTCCCTCTGCTTTTCAGGAATGACAATAGCTCCTCAAAAAATCAGACTAGTATGGCCAATATGTGAGCAAACCCCAAGCAGCTCTGATATTAAGCAACAAAGCAAAATCAACTCCACATATAATTTAATGTATTTCTTTTAAAAATAAAACAAAAAGTTTAAACTAGTTAACTATTTTTAAAAACAAAAAAATCTAACAAGCCATGAGGAATTGTGTTGCCAGCCCTCAGATACTGACTGAAGTCAACATCTTACTATAGAGATCCTCTAGGACAGGAGGCAAATCTTAGAGCAAGCAGCATTAGAGGAAGAAAAGGTTTCATTTTTGTGTGTGTAGTGGCTTTACAAACTGGACACCCATCTCCACCTGCTCCTTGCAGGTGCCAGCAGTCACTGACTTGATGCCAACCGCTCTGTTTGTGGCTTGTGCTTAGGCAACATCAGCCCTCCAAATAGCCAGGAACAAGGAAAGGCAACTGAGGAGAAAGCTAGTGAGGGTGTATACTTGGGCCTGTTGTGCCATTTGGCGCATAGCAGGGAGTGGAGAGCCAGGACTGCAACTGATGAGATTCCTGGGAACAGTGGAACAGGGCAGCAGTGTATGGACTAGGAAATCTCTCAAGAGTGTCACGTATGTTATAGATAAGGCTGTGCAGGATGCAAGGCCTACTTAGTTTGTTGCATTTCAGTTCTCAAAGTTCAAGCACCTCAAATGAGATATTGTGCAAATTTGCTTGATATGCAGATTAATGTGTTTTCATGTTATAGAAATTTGGCACTGTGACGTTTACCCTCATGGCCCCTACTTGTTTTCAATCACAAAGCCTCACATCATGTTTCCTTCTCACTGCCACCAGTGGATTACTTCAATCCACAATATAAATGACGTATGTCAGAACACTTGTCTTGTGAACAGAAACAGAACTTATTTAATGAAATGAAGCAGATTGAATAATAACAAAGTTTTCCAGATACACAGTATACATAAGCAATTCATCAACAATTCTATCAGTACATACTTCTTTTCTCTTGCAATATCATTACCATCTTCTCTACCTATTCTCCTAATCAGCTCTACCTCTCTGATTAACCCTATCTATCTAAGTATCTGTTCCCTCCCTCGTCAAGCGAGGGACCACTGTATATCATGGTTGAATTATATGCAGTTAGAAAGATGGACTAATGAATGGGTAAAGAAGTATAATAAAGGTAGAGAATATACGAAGTATGAACAGTTTCTATTATCATATGAAGATATTCAGATGACTGATTCAATAAAGGGTGCAGTGAGTAAAATTTATAGATTCCTGCTTGATCTAGAAGAAGAAAAGACTGAGAAAGAAGGATTGAGGTTAGTGTGGGAACCAGACTTAGGAAAAAGAATAAATGATTAAGAATGAAGGAAGATGTGGAAAATAAGGGTTTTACGATTCATGTCAGTGAGAATAAAAAAATTCAAATTGGGTTTAAGATGGTATTTGACACCAACAAAATTGAATAAAATTAGTGCTAATTATCTGAATGTTGGAAATGTGAGAAGGAAATTGGTACATACTTTCATATGTGGTGGGAATGCGAAAAAGTACAAAGATTTTGGAAACTAATCTTTAAAGAACTAAATGACATATGTGAAAAAGATATAGAATTTAATCCTGAGATAGCTGTTATCAATATTTGAGAATGTGGAATATGATAAGATGACTAGAGAATTGATTACCAATTTATTAACAGCAGCCAAATTAATAATAGCTAGGAATTTGAAATCAAAGTCTGAATTTCAAATGGAAGAATGGTATCATGAAATATGGAACATTGCTATAAATAATAAGTTAACTTGTAACTTAAATGTTAGGAAAGGAGAGATGAAAAAGAATAATTTCTATGATATATGGGGCAGATTTCTTGAATATGTCCTAACAAGAGGAAAAGGGAAAGCTCCAAATCAAGAATCAATGCAGTTCTGAAGGACAATCAAGGAAGAAGAAGAATAAATATAGAGGAAGAAGAGGATTACTGCAAGAGGTCCTGACTAGGGTGGTAGGGAACACAGTCAATTTGTATTTTGGTTTATGTATTTTGTGTTTGTGTTTATGTTTATGTTGTAGTTTAAGGGAAAAAAAGAATGGAAAAGCATATGGCTTACCTATACGAGGTAGCAAGCAGTATACAAACAATAACCTTAAATACATAGGAACTTATATATGACCTAATTCAGCTTTGTAAACAAAGAAACAGCTACCTTTGCACCATGTATCCTTGGCAGATATGAATAGGACTTTTCAGCCTGGCATGTTTTGGCCATTTTACTTTGTGACCCTATTACAGCAAAAGCCAAATAAAAATAAGCATGGGACACAAAAGCCTTTTTAGCATTCCCAGGGAAATCCCTTTGGCCAATCATAACTTGGTTATGTTTTTGATTGCTTTTGGAATAAAATGGGGAGAGGAGAATCATGTAAAGCAATCAGGGACCTTCCAAGTACATATGAAGAAAGAAAGGAATTTCATTGTTTCTGAGGAAGCCCATTGCTTATCTCTCAGTGACCAGTCACTAGACAAAATAAAGTTAATATGCAGGTTGTGGAACTCTGGAAACCTCACAATGTCCTTTCTTTCTTAATGAAGCTCCACTTCTTTTTTCTTTTTTTTTTTCCAATTGTACTTTTTTTTACAATTGCAAGGTCAAAAGTCTATGGGCTGCCTATATGGGCACAGACTGTGTTAAGAGGCATTTCCGAAAAGGAATGGGGAAAAGGTTACATCTGTTACATCTCACTTTTTGAAATACTGTTCATATGACATTTCCCCTCTATGAAATATCTATTTGAGTCTAAACCCCTCACTAAATAAAAAGTTTGCTTTCATTCAATTACCTATTTGCAGCCGTATTTCAACATGTAGGTTTAAAAGGGTACAATATTCATCTCTGTTTCTAAAATTATTGAGCCTTTAAGGCCCTTATGTGTTAGGAGCAAACCTTGGTAATAGAATACTTCTCTGGCATTTGTGAGACCCAATCTGTCATGATTATAGAACCATCCATCTTACACACTACATGAATCTGAAGACCACTGTGACATGTGATGCATTCATGCAAGAATGGCAACTGTGCTACTCAGTTAATATCAAAACAGGACAAAAGGGTATCTCATATAAAGGTATGGAACACTGAATTTGTTGCACAGCATGGAAGTACATGCATACAAGGAAGCACAAACATTTGGTAAACGGACCCTTGTCCATGAAAGCTTATTGGTTTTTATGGTGCTTCAAGAGTCTTCATTGTTTTTAATGCAGAGTGATCTAACATGGTTAACCCTCTGTTACTTAATACATGCCACTACAGAAATCCATAATTTGTACTAGAAGGATCCAGTTCTTGAGAAAAAAAAAATTACTTTACTGGATTGACAAGGTAGTTTTGATGCACAGGGCCAAAGTTACAGAAACAGAAGAGATACAGCAGTGCTAAATAGTCATAATAGCTGGTATAGATTACAGTACTGGGTTGAAGCATCTTGGTTGCGAATGTGTGTTTCATGGGAGAGGCAAAAGTTACTGTAGATCAGCCAGTGTGTGTGTTGCTGATAGGGTTAAGTGCCCGACTATCTGTGCAGCCGTTGGCAAGCTGCACAGTCCTAGAATGCCACCAGCAGGACATACTTCTAAAACAATTTTTAAACTAATTTTATATCTAGAAAGTCTTAGGAGGGTTGCCATTAAGTCAGATTAAGCTTGATGATGTATCATCATCATCGTCATCATCATCATCATCATCATCATCATCATCATCTGGTCATAAATTAAATAAGGCAATTTGTGAATATGCTGAACATGAATTACTTAGTTATATGTCAGGTCATCTGGTGTGCTTGTATGAGAGAGAACACCAACATTATAGTGAATATATTTATTAGTGAAATCTATAAAGAAATATAACAATAATTACATGCCATCAAGTTGATTCTGACTTACAGTTATCCTTGGTGTAAAGGAAATCTGGGAAGGACAACTGTATCCTTCTAGGGCACTATTGCCTTCTTCTAGGGCACTCTAGGATTGTGCAAATTACCCAAGGCCACACAGGTTGACTGTACTCACAGGAGGCACAGTAGAGAATGGAACTCCCAACCCTTAGCTTTGCAACCAGGCACTCCAACTGATGGGGTTTCAGTGCCATTTGGGAAAACTATTTCCTAAGTCAAACAGTCACCTTTAAGTAGATAGGAATAAATCCCATAATTTCTGCAACTCCCAAAGTTCAAAGAAAAAAAGTCATAGCTTGCAATAGTTTCCCTGGTTTTTTGAGAAGCATCTTTCCTTCTAGCTGGGTGGCCGCAGCCTTTTCTAGTAGGGAACTAGAAAAGGCTGTTTACTGATCCAGAGAAGCCAGCAAGATAGCCCAAGGTAAGCACAGCTACAGTGAAAAGAGCGAAAATGGGCCATTGCCTTGGACAGATGGCAGCAATCACAGGCTGAGTGGGTGGGGGGTTAAATAGACAGATTCAAAAGCATTCCTCCCTAGCAAAAAAAAGAGAAGGCCTGTATCAGGCCTTTGTTGGGTTATGACTGCCAGGCTTCTGCCTCAGCTTCTTGGATGTTGATACAGCTTGATGTCCTTCGGACTAAACCTTTCATCAATCAATGAGACTTTTATCGGTACTCCATGTGCTATATGGCAGGGAGCTTCTGGAGAATGGCCTTGTCATCCAAAGCCTATGTTTCTGGATTGTCTGTTGTTAACAAAGCTTCACAATGCTCAGGATGGCCCTGGACTTGATTTGTATAATATTTGTTGGGAGTTTGACTATGCTGGGAAGATGGAACATACTCCCCGTGTAGTTTGAATTTATCACTTGCTAGAAAAACATATTATTGCTAGTGATCTTACTCTAAGGAAAACTGATCAAAAACAGTATGGATGGTTGTGGATTTCCCATTTTGTGGATATTGGCATTAGTAAACTAGGATCTCAATGACTCAGTTGTATGGGCATTAAGGAGATTGCTCTGAAATATGTTCTTTCCCAGTGGAGTCACTGTTGCATAGGTTTTACTGATGGATCATGACAAGTCTTTTCAGATAATACAGTGAGTCCAGCCTTGAGTATTCCACATTTTGGAATCCAAAAATGATTCAGTCAACTGGATGTCTATAATGATAGCTGAATCAATAGCTATTGTCTTAGGATTTGAATAGATTAAAGGTGTACACCTTGATAATGTTCTTAACTTGTAATTCATTCTTTCATTCTTTCGTAATCTGTGAATTTGGTGATTGAAGCCAGAACTCCATTTTCTGGGAATCCGGGTCTATTTAACTCTTGTTGGGATAAAGGGCAGGGCAACCCAAGTGCGCAAAAAGCCTTGCAGCACTCTAACAGTGACATTTCCTAGCTTTTGTCTCAAAGTGACATTAAATGCTATTTCCAGAAGTCAATAAGATGGGAGTGGCAGAAGCAGTGGTTTTTTTTGTTTTCTCCTACTCGGCAAGATTTCCACATCTTTAATCAGGAATGCTGTGCAGACCATGTCTCCTTTTTTCAGGTGATACCTGCAGATTGTGTAGCTCGTATTTGTATCATTGCAAGTAAAGATTGCTATCTTTGGAATTTGGCAAATTGATTCTGGCTTACATGTTTGGAGTGCAAGAGACAGCAGATCATACTTGGTGGGATTGTATAGCAAGGAAAGAGTATATTTCTCTCATGTTCTGGTGAGTAAAGATACTGTATTATGGCTGATCATTTGGGAAACATATTACAGGATTATAATTTGTAAAACGCAGTTTTAGGTGGATTATGCTCTCTCTCTCTCTCTCTCTCTCTCTCTCTCTGTGTGTGTGTGTGTGTGTGTGTGTGTGTGTGTGTGTGGTCCTGTCATTAATTGGTGGTCATGTAACAATGTATAAATCAGTGGTTCCCAATCTTGTATCCCCATAAATTTTTGGATTAAATCTCCCAGAAGCCTTCACCACTAGCTGTGCTGGCCAAGATTTCTGGGAGCTGTAGTCCAAGAACATCCGAGGACCCAAGGTTGGAAACCATTGGTTTAAAGTAAGACGGGCCCCTTCCCCAATTTTGTTAGATTACATTTCCCATAAACCCTATGCAGCATTGTCAATGGTGAGGGGTGATGAAAATCCAGTAACATTTGGAGGACCACATGCTCCCTACCACTGGTCAAAATGCTGAACTACATGCTTGAATCATTACTCTGATTACCTTTCCGTGTCACTCCCCCCTGCCACATTTAAGTACAAGCTACTTCTGGAGAGGTGATTGAGATTAGAGCAGGAGTGGCACATGGTCCAAGCAGTGTGGGAGGGGAGGAATTTCCCCAAAATGGTGAGGCAAAGTCACTCCTCCCCTAGACATGAACCACTAATGGAATAAAAAGACAAAGATAAGGACCTTCTGCTTTTGATGTTTCCTCACAATTGCTCCCCCAGCACCTTTTCTCTTAGCATAGTTCCAAATATGGGCAAATCTAGTCTGTTTTATATGAAGGCTTGGCCCTTCCTCAGAATGATATTATGCCCTTTAGAATTCAGATCTTCCTTTTTTAAAAAAAACTAGCCAGCCAGTGTTTTTTCTCTCTCTCTAACATATGAAACCACCTTGTCTTAATTCTCCCTAGTATAATATTTTTCCTTAGAGCCACCTGGCAGCTAAAATAATGGAGTAACCACCAACCGAGAAGCAAATTTATTCTGTAAATATTCATGAACCGCCAGTTAAAGTTATTTGATTTCTTTTAACAACTAAACAGATTTTTCCATTTAAATCATAGGAAATCTTTAATACTTAGCAAAAATCAATCTGCTAAGAGCCCAGAAAGATGAAATGCAAAGAGATACAATAAAGGTCAGGGGAAACATTCCTATGGAGCTATATGTGGCTTTAATTCTTTCTTCAAATGGGCTGCTCTTGTCATGCCCTTTTAAAGCACTATATACCTCTTATGCTACATTAACTGCTGTGTTAATTATCCATTTCTGTTACCTTTACATTACTGTTTCTTCCCTTAAACTTTCCAGGCTTGGATGGAAAATGGTATCCATTCACTGCCAAGAAGACATGCATTTGGCAAGCCAGTTTCCAGAGTTTGCTGAAAACAGATCTCAAGGATGAAGAGCTTATAGATTGCCAGATGCTGGATTGCAATTTCCATCATCCTCCACTGTTGGAGGATGCTTGGAGCAGATGGGAATTACTGTCCAAGAACATCTCAATAGTCACGCTTTCCAAAGCTTTTGAATATAGATAACTTGACAGGAAAACGTATACTGAGGGAAGGTTGCCAGGTTACAACTTGGAGATGCTGGATTGCAGTTTCCATCATCCTCCATTATTGGTTTGAAATTACCAAGAACCTCACTCCCACCAAAGACTGAAGCCATGGACCCTATTTTCTGTCTTCTATATATTGGCAAAGGATATTGGCTCACCAGTACACATCTTTTATGGCATGGAAATTTCACTCAGGCGATCTATCATGGTAAAAGAAATACTGGGGTACAGCAATATTAAACGCTATTTCTTGTCAGAAAATGTAACCAATAAAAATTTGATTATTAAAACAAAGTTACAGCTCTCTCCCTCTGGGGCCTTTTTTAGATCCCAGAAATAAGTCAGAATTTTCTGGCAGAGTAGGAAAGGAATCAAGCGGGTTAGCAATCAGTGATTGTTCATTGATCACCACATGGAGACAGCTGCCAGCTTGATTGCTAACCAGTGTTGCAGCATCTATCTGAATAGTGGACCCAACAGAGCTTTTTCCTTAGGCAGTTCAACATATAGGGAGCAAAATATAATGGACCCCTTAATCAAGATAGCACATCCTATCCTTCAGATCTTGCCAAATCTCCCTTTTTCTAATGGTGCTCCATTCCACTCCTCTCAGTTCAAGCAAATGATTGATAGCTGGAAATGATTTAAAGTTCTGCAGACTTACACATTCAAACAGCAGCCCAACACCATAAAATAGGCAGAAGCTAACATATGCATGAGGAACCATAGGACCATATGGAGATTTGTGGTGAGACTTCAAAATCTGAGTTCAGTCTGAATGCTGGACATGTGTCAGATATACACAGGATGATCTCATATTGAGTCAAGTCAATATACAGGCTTGCCTATCATGCATTGCTGCTGTAGTCTTGGAGACTCGTGCTTAACCCAGCACATTAAAGGCCAAACCACATGATAGGCTCCTCTTTAACTCCAAATTCAACATCTTGTATTGTACTTGTTTGACGTTGCTGTGATGCCACAGTTGTGTTGCATGGGCCACAGTTTGCCATAAGCCACAATTTGTCAAAGTGCAGCAAAACCCAATGTGGGGACATTTCCATGTATGAACAAATTTGTTTAAGCATAATGTGTATAAGATTCTCACAACAGAATTGTATGCATATTTACTCAAAAGTAAGTTTAACTATTTCAATAGATATTACTCCTTCATAGATACATATTAGGATTGCAACGAAAGCATTAAACCTCCAGTTCTTCTCAATGAAGAAATTTGCAAAATTTTGATACATTCTTCAAAACCAAATTGAAATGGAATTCTCTGCCATTTGTACAAGTCAAATTCACCAACTGCAGCTATCTCCCTGTGGTGATCACGGAACAAAGGAAGGCTTATTGCCTTAGGGAGAGAACAAAGGAGTCGACAGCGGATGTCTGAGCCAGCGGAGCCTACTGACAACGCCCTGAGAGCTCTTTTATTTTCTTAGCATGGTTACATAGTATCTTATGAGAGAGACAGCTAGGACACTAGTTACCTAATTGCAATTAGGATTGGCTAAAATAACCCTTTGATCTTATGCTCTAACTCTAAGTGGAAGAGCAGCTACCCCGCCTCTCGGCCACTGCCGCATCCTGCCAGGAGTGCATGCACGTCACTGAAACAAAATTGAATTTCCTACATCTCCAGAATAAAGAAGCATGTTGCCAATTGTTATATAGATACTTGAAATGAACAGGTTCTTGAATGAAAATAAATCATCAACATTTGGTAGAATTTTATCAGGAATGAAGGGAAGTGAAATTCTCACCCATCTCTAACTTCAGGCCACAAGTATGAGCTAAAGACCTAATTAAAAAGCTTTCCTGCCTCCATGCATAATTAGTGAGCTAACTCACTGGTTCTTAATCTTGGGTTACTCAGGAGTTTTGGACTGCAACTACCAGAAGCCTTCACCACCAACTGTGCTGGCTGGGGTTTCTGGTCGTTGCAGTTCAAAAACATCCGAGTAACAAAGGTTAAGAACCTCTGAGCTAACTTAATTTCTTCAATTAGTGCTTGGTTCACTCCATACAATGTTAAAGCAAAAGTGCAACCAAGCTGCTCTTGGGGTTTTGTTTGTTTTTATATCATTTGATTTATGGATTGAGAATTGGTTGCAAACCAGGAAACAGAGAGTAGGTGTCAATGGGCATTTTGAGGTGAAAAGTGGTGGTACCCCAGGCATCAGTCCTGGGACTGGTGCTTTTCAACCTGTTTATCATGACATGGAGACAGGGATAAACAGTGAGGTGGCAAAGTTTGCAGATGACATGAAACTTTTCTGGGTGGTGAAGAACAAAAAGGATTGTGAAGAGCTCCAGAAGGATCTCTCCAAACTAGGAGAATGGGTGGCAAAATGGCAAATGTGTTTCAATATAAGAAAATGTAAGGTAATGCACATTGGGCAAAAAAAATCTAAACTTTAGTTATCAGCTGATGGGTTCTGAGATGTCCATGATGGATTAAGAAAGAGATTTTGGTGTGCTGGCGGACAGCTCGATGAAAGTGTCAACCCAGTGTGTGGTGGCAGTGAAGAAGGCCAATTCCATGCTAGGTATCATTAAAAAGGGGATTGAAAATAAAACAGCCAACATTATAATCCATTGTACGAAAACGCTGGTAAGGCCACACCTGGAGTATTGCATACAGTTCTGGTTGCCACACCTCAAAAAAGGCATAGCGGAACTAGAAAAGGTGCAGAAGACAGCAACTAAAATGATATCTGGGCTGGGGCACCTCCCTTATGAGGAAAAGCTACAGTGTTTGGGGCTCTTCAGTCTATAGAAAAGGTGCCTGAGGGGGGACATGATTGAGATGTATGAAATTATGCAGGGGATGGATAAAGTGGATAAAGGGAAGCTCTTTTCCCTCTCACACAATACCAGAACCAGGGGACATCCACTGAAACTGAGTGTTGGGAGAGTGAGAACAGACAAAAGAAAATATTTATTTACCCAGCATGTTGTTAGTCTGTGGAACTCCTTGCCATAGGATGTAGTGATGGCATCTAGCCTGCATGCCTTTAAAAGGGATTGGAGAGAATCCTGGAGGAAGAATCCATCGCAGATTACAAGCCATTATATGTATACTCTCCAGACTTAAAAGGAAGATACCTCGAAACGCCAGATGCAGGGGAGGGGTATCTGTGCTCGTGTGCTCCCAGAGGCATCTGGTGGGGCCACTGTGAGATACAGGAAGCTGGACTAGATGGGCCCTTGGCCAGATCCAGCAGGGCTCTTCTTTATGTTCTTATGACTTTTCCCCCCCTTTGGAGTAGATTTGGTCACTCTGTACTAACAAACTGCTTAAATTTTAATGTCACACTGAGTTCATAAATTCATTGCTATCTCTCTAGACTTTATAAAGATACTGTGAGTTGTAGTGGATAAAGTGACAGATCAGGACTCTTGGCATTTAATTCTCCACTCAGCCATGGAAACTGATAGGGGGAATGGAATGGGTAAAACCATTCCTTAAATATCTCTCACTTACTGTGATGGTCCCATTAGAGTTACTATACATTGGTTTTGACTTGACAGTATGTAACAACAGCTGACTTCATTTAAAAAAAAAACAGTATGTGATGTTTGACCAGTCTTAGCAGTGTGAAGAAAACCACAAAGAAATAATTTGACTAGTTTTTGAGTGAAATGGGAATGCTATAAACAAGAAGAGATAATGGGAGAGAAGTTGCCCAGCTAACTGTTTTACCAGTGGATTTGTAAGGATAAAAGACAGAAGCTGCCAAACAGTGTAATGTTTGATTACTAGTTTATTAGTTTATGCCATTCTGGCTGGCTTTATTTATGAGCATAATTTCTACTGTAGATCATGAAGACAAGTAAAAGGTATCACAATATCTTTTTGTGGAGAAGAAATAGAAATACACCCAATGACACAAAAGAATCTTCGGTGCCTTTTGAAGGTACATTTACTGTATTTGTTATCTGATTTGTAGTTCTGCCATTTATTAATAAAAATGGCATTTATTTCAAATTACATTGTGGCAAATCACCAAATTAATCATGCAGCTACGCTCATATGAAGGGGGCCTTATCTGTTGGGGCTGAAGACAGAACCTGCCAGAGGGCAAGAGCTGCCTCCTCTAATAATATCCTGCACTGATCACATCTAATCTATGCTGGATAATGATTAAATATTTTGAATATGTGTGGGAGGTGTGCCCAAATGGGTAAGAACTCATTCAGGCACAACTGAATGTGGTGGGTAAGGTGCAAGGGCATATTTATTCTACCAACTCTTTTTATTTCTATACTTTTATTTTTGCCCACATGATGTCATAGGATTTTGAGGTCTTCACTGAGACCTAGTGAACACAAACTAAGGAAGATATGCAAGTGAATCATTGTGGACTTATTGCAAGAGTTAGTCCCATCTAGAGTACATCCACTGAATCACTAGGACTTTATAAAATTCACATTTAACATAAGTGCCACTCATTCAGCAGGTCTTTCATATCTGGGATTAGCAACTGGTTGCAGGACAGTATCCTAAAGAGCCGTGGTTGAGAACCATCTGAGCTGACAGCAGGTCAGAGGAGCCTTAGCTGAATTCAACCCTCTCCCAACCTGAGGATGTTAGAAATTACTTAGGACTTCCTTCACATTGGCCTAACTTTGTGCCCACATTGCAGCATTGCCTGTGCATGGGAGAAGGTTTGGATATGGTGTAAACTCAGCTCCTTCTTGACACATGGGAGACGGTGACACTTTTTGGTCTTTCTATAGATAAAACTTAGCTAGCAAAAAATATCTGCCAACATAAGTGGTTTGTGTTGGTACTATAACATTTGTGCTGGCAGAAGAGGCTTTCTGTTTCTTCAGAATCTGCTGTGATTGGCACATATGCCACATAGACATAATAAATTGGCCACGTATATGTGCAGTGATACAGATAAACATTAAGATAAACGTCACCTGTACAATAACATTGGTATCTGTTGCTATTAGGACTGAGGAAATTTGAGATTTGATCAAAAACCGATGAAATTGACCTAGCAGATTTTTGTGAAATAGTCCCTCCATCACCTTTGTGGTGTATAATAAGTTCCCTCCCTTCTCCCTCACAACCTTTCTTTTTGTACTAAAAAAAATTAGATTTTAGATTTTAAAAATTAGAGCAAATTCTATTACCCTCCCAACTTCGAAATAAGGAGGGAAGGGATAGGCAATAGATTTAAACTAAGGGCAACAGGGACTGTTTATAAACAGTTATTCAAAAACCCCTTGCAGGGGGTCTAGGACAGGAGCAGGAGTCCTTCCTTACCATGTCCCCTGCCATTAGAAGCAGGTTCCTCAGCTCTGATGTCATGCACAATGTTTTCAGGAGCCTGCCAACTTCTGAGTCAGCTTCCATGGCCCATTTCCCCCTAATCCTGATGTCTTTAAGCAGGTTTGACCTGTGTTGGTCTCAAAGGGTATCCAAAATCTGATGTACCCACCTGGAAGGAGCTTACCAATGCTATCCACTACCTTCTCCACGCTGCCTACCAACTGTGACCTATTTATTTCAGCAACACCCTCCAATCTGTCCAGTGCATCCCTCTAAGTAATCAGTGCAAAGTGGCCAATGCCAGGGCAGAAGGATATTTTATTATTTTGGACCCACCACAAGCAGTGGCCTGCACAGTAATCTCTTGTGTTACCTGCCTTCATTGTGCCCCTTCCTGAGAATGGAGGCAAGTGCCCCCCTCAACCATTCTAACATGCTGCACAATTAAGGAGCTGGGTGTTCTTGAGTCTTAGACCATGCTAGAAAAGGATTGCTCATAAACTTTCTTCCCTTGTCATAAAAGGGGTAGGCATCCCTTCTTTTGTTATGATTTGCATTTCTTCAGGGATAATTTGATAGGGACAATGCTAGGCATGGGCAGGAGGCCAGTGCCACAAACAAAAATGGACAACACTAACTTCTTTCTCATACTACCTAATTTCACACCATGTCTTCCTAGGGCACAGTCACTCAAAGACCTTTCGAACATGCTCTCTGGGCATACTGCTATGGTGATAGTAGCTGACTGAATAATCATGCAGGGATTGATTTATTCATTATCCATATGCTAGATATGTAGCCTTTATAATTAAAATTGTAAACCGCCCGGAGAGTGCTTGTAGCGCTATGGGGCGGTATATAAATCCAATAAATAAATAAATAAATAAATAAATAAATAGATAAATATTGGTATGCTGAAGACTTTCACTGTTTATAAACAGATTCTCTCACCTTGTCATGCTCCTGAGATATACTGCATAATCAGTCAGAGCAGGGCATTGAGCACTGCAGCATCCGTTATGTAGTACCATATACTTTTCCTTCTGAAACTGGACATATTATAAACAAAGTATTTATAGGCATATTTGAGAGTTTATCTATTACTGTAAACTTCCTCTTTGTCGTCCAGGCTGTTACGTGTTTCAAGGACGGTCAATATATTTTAATTTTAAAAATATTCTGCATATTGTATCCATTATTACTGAAGTTTACAATTACAATATAACATTATTACTGTTGTACACCACTGGTAAACTTCACATTTAAGCTGTTTATAAATATATATATATTTTAAAAATACAGAAGATGTTCCATCTTTCTCCTCCCCTCATCAGATCACCCAGCGTTTAGGAGGAATTAAGTTTACCTGTGTTTCCAAGGCATGAGCAAAATCACTCCTAGAATTTGTACTTCTATAATAACATTGCTTCACCAAGTGAGAAAGAAATATTGTGTGACACCGAAATCACAAAACAAAATGGCAATGGAGGGGTAAGAAGGCAGGTGGGAAAAGCCAAGGGTGGTAAAAAATAATTAGGATGAGACAACATAAATACAGTCTATCTTAGGCAAATGCCATATAAGAAAGCTGTCATTTCTGCTAACCAGAATGTTCTTTTATTCATAATGGATTCCTTCACTTCAGTAGACATATAAATGCCTTCACTTAATAATGTGTTCAAATGAAATTGTAATAGCAGAAGTAACGGTTATGCAGGTTAACAAATTATTGTGTTTATGACTGTATGCTGGGATTAGTTTTAGTGCATGACCTGTATCTTTTCCTAACAATGTTTTGTTTTAACAGGAGAAAATGAACCTTTTCAAAAACCAGAATAGACCTAGGGATCCCTTTAAAGTTTGTTTCATGTCCGTTTACAAAGAAATTGATTGCAGGGCATGTTATGTCTCCCAAGCCTCCACTATGTTCCCTCAAGAGCCCTGAGCATCCCACTCCCCACTCCAAGCCTCATCCCAAATGTTATCGCCCCTCAGGTGGCAAACCCATGCTTTAATAATATCATTGCTCTGTTACAGTCAATGCATTTTGTGTTGCTTGGATGATATAGAAAGTAGCACTCAAATATGTGGCTGATATGTGTTTTAGAGACAAAACAACAACAACAACAACAACAAAAAACCCATAACAAAAACCCAAAAAACACCACCAAAACACCAGTCTTGAAACTGATTTCTTGCATGTTTCTCAAAGTCATTTAAAAAGATTTTTGGTATCACCTGGCAGGACAAAGTTCCAAATAGAGTAGTCCTAGAATGAGCTGGAATTTTTAGCATGTATACATTACTGAAACAGCGATGTCTATGTTGGCTTGGGCATGTCATGAGAATGGCTGATGGTCGGATTCCAAAATATCTCCTGTATGGAGAATTAGTGCAGGGAAATTGCCCCAGAGGGAGATCACAGCTGCGATACAAGGATATCTGCAAATGGGATCTGAAGGCCTTAGGAATGGACCTCAACAGATGGGAAACCTTGACATTGGAACGTTCAGCCTGGAGGCAGGTGGTGCATCACGGCCTCTCCCATTTTGAAGAGACTCTTGTCCAGCAGGCCGAAGCAAAGAGGCAGTCCCGGAAGCAGCAAAATCAGGGAGCTGGACAGGGGACAGATTGGATTTGTCTTCAGTGTGGAAGGGATTGTCACTCTCAAATTGGCCTTCTCAGCCACACTAGATGCTCTTACAAGTCCTCTGTTCAGGGCACGTTACCATAGTTTCTCAAGACTGAAGGATGCTTAATCTAAATTTTAAAAGTCCCTTGAATCATGACCCGCTGAAGTCAGATGTCATGTGAGGTTAGCTGGTACAGGGCTTTCCCAATGGTAGTGCCCAGGTTATAGGATTCCCTTTCCAGAGAGTTTGGGTTGGCTCACTTATTATCAACATTTGGACAACAGGGAAAAACTAGCTTTGTTAACAATTAGCTCCAATATTTGTGACCCCGCCTCAGACATACTTCAACATTTTGTATTGCAAAAAGCACATTTTGGGTGCTGAGTTCTAATCACCCCCAATTATTTTTAGAAACCAATTAAGATTACTCTGTGATTTTAGCAGGCTCTGCAGTGTTGCTTACTATCCCTTGAAGTTAATTGTAAGACATGATCATTAAACAAATGTGAAAGTACAACTGGTTTTCTCACTTGGGGGCCAGTAGTTCTGGTCTTGAAGTGTATATTGAACTTTGTCAGACTTGATTACACTCTGTTTTTACTGTTGTGTTTTAATAAATATTTTTCATATTTTACTTTTTGTATAGTTAGTCAGAATTGAGACTGACAGGTGACAAAAAACACAAGGGATAATTCATTAACCAGTAACTTTTTCCATCCTGACTGACATCACTGCCTTTATGCTGGGGTAAATAACCAATAGGATTCTGGCTATTGTATTCTAGTCTGTTTATGGTCTTATTGTGTGTCACCTTGAGCATTTGCTGAGTGGAAGGGTAGTTGCAAAATATTTTAAATAAAATAATAATAAATACCGGAGTTCACAGAAGGGCACAGGTTTAACAGTCCTCTATCCAAACATTGAAACTGCAGTGTCCATCTGGGAACAAAAAGCACTGCCTCTCTGATGGGCAACCATCCTGTTATATTCCTAGAGTGCTCTTACTCTTTCATTATCATATAATGTTGGCTAATCTGTTGGCTAATGTAGAGTTCAGCTCACTCTCTAATGCCCTTCAATTGGGTGTGATTTTCATTATAAAAAGCACTACAGAATAGAGTTGTGTCACATTTAGGAAGATGAAGGGTTGCTTTGCTTTGCAAATTATTGCTGTTTAGGAACTCCATCCTTTTTTGTGTCCTCAAACACTGATGTAAATAAATATCTTCCCTTTGTATCCTTGCACTGGGTTTGTTTGCCCATCAGTCTTCAAAATTTCCTGCTTTCTTTTGCAGAAGACATTTAATGGAATCGCTAAAAGGATGGGGTCTCTGTTCAATTACCCACTTCTCAGAATCACTCATGCTGTATCATGGCAGACATCATCATTAGTTAGGAAAGACATATTGCTTCCTTGTTTCTATTGCTGCACTTTCATTGCCATCGCAGCCATTAATCTAGTTATGAGATGAATGCTGTTTATTCCCATCACTTTAGCAACATGGAGACAAACATTGTCATACCTGAAAACGGTAGAATTAATAAGCTGTCTGCAGAAAACAAGGCAATAACAAAATAGAAAAAAAATTGCAGTGAAAATTGGAACATAAATATTTATCCCAGGCTTTCCAAAATGAAAAAGAAAGAAAGAAAGAAAGAAAGAAAGAAAGAAAGAAAGAAAGAAAGAAAGAAAGAAAGAAAGAAAGAAAGAAAGAAAGAAAGAAAGAAAGAAAGAAAGAAAGACTGACTACAGATTGCTTTGGAATTTGATTGGTCGTTAGAAATTGTGTCTGTAGATTTGTCTGATCTGTAAAGATCTCATGTTTTTAATTATTTATAATTTAAATATAAATCATAAATAATGAACTCAAGTAAATATGTTATAAAAAGTGTGAAAAACTAAATCCACATGGAATTAAATCTTATGCAATAATGTAAAGAGCCTTAAAAATTCCTAGGATGTGATCATATGGGGGAAATAGTTCCCAGTTGGTTTGCTTATGGAGTGATTTGGTGCATTTTATTTCACGGGGATCCTATGATGTATGGGGGAATGCCCTGAACCCAACCCCTTTTTGTTCTAACCGTAGGGCTTCTATTTTTAAGGACCAGACTGGAGCAATTCCCTGGCACATGGACAGGTCACTTTAAAAGATATCATTCCCATTAAAGGGACATTTTCTGGTGTGATCAGGCTCCCATCTTTGCAAACATCTGTTCACATCCTTACTCTCTCAAAAGTCAACAACACAAAATCATGGATAAATGATCAAGACAAGGAAGAAGGTTCAAATTCATAGTAGCATGCAATGTTAGAATCATTATAAATGAAGAAAAAATTACTTACGGTCCTGCTCCATTGCATGCAAATCTCTATATGTGTAACCTGAAATACTGTATGTTAATTCGTCATTCATATCAAAGGATGCATCTGGCTGTTTAAGTGGGACTTGTACAAATCATGTGAAAGGCTACTTATCTGCACCACTTATCTCTTTCATATTGAACCACGGAAGATCTGATCCTAAATGTGATTCTATTCGTTCATTCATTCATTCCTATCCCACCTTTCATATGAAATCCTAAAGCTGGTTCACAAATTATAGACCTTGTGGAACTATACAGTTAGAAGGAACCTTGGGGGCTACCTAGTCCAGCCCTTGCTCAGAGCTGGACTCATTGATCCATAGGGTCCCTTCCAGCTCTGTAGTTCTAAGATGATTATTTTATGCAGGCTACATCAGCCTAGACAAGCAAGCTAAAAATAAGTCTCAGGTTACCAAGTTCTATGGCACCTTCATGAAGGAGTGCTCTCTTTACGAGGAAAAAATGTGTGTGTCTTCAGAGTGCCTTTCCTCCTGTGTCCTTTTTAAAAAGAAACCAGTGGGCTTCATTTTCCTGTGGGAAATAGGATTGTATGCAATCAGTAATGCTGAGCAGAACACGGTTTATATTTTGACAGCAAAAAATAAATAAAATTAAAGGGGGGGAGTAGTTCCAATACCTACCCTATATCTGAAGCTCCAAACTACAGTTCAGCAAAACCATCTGACTTCTAGTGCATCTCTGGACAATAAATGATGGGGTTTTTTCCTGCTCTATCTGCCATGGTTCTTCTAGCAATAAGGGGTGAGCGCACACACAGCTTGTGGGCCACTTGTGACTCCTGAACATTTCTCAGCCTCGAGCTATCCTTATTGTTGTGGCTGCTGCATTAGGACAAAACCCCCAATTTTTTTTTCATATGAAACAGACACATCTGCATTAAACTAAGGTGGTCAGGGGGCAGATGTCTCCTTTTTGAGACAGCACTCCTATAACTCACCTGGAAGCAAACAAATTGCGCACTCCTCAAAACCTCCATATTAATGTATAAACAGCTGTACAGGTAAAATGTTGTGGGGTGAGGGAAGGTTGCCACTGCCAAACTGAACAGGTTATGGAAATGTGCCGACAGGAGACTTAACCCAATGGAGTTTGGAAGTGTCTGTGTATCTGTCCAAACCATGCACCTTCCTACCTTGCCCTAAAAAAATTGGGTGATTGAAAAATTGATGAGGGTGCTCAAAGAGCACCTTTCCACACTCTCATGCTCACAAAAAATGTTGTACTGCAACTGCAGACCTAGCTGTGGGGTTATATATGCAAACTAGAAAAGGGTGCAAACCTTGATTTGGAGGTTCATGCTGTTTTGTATGTGCATTCCCTTCCCCCAGGTCCCTGGCCAATGACCCACTTACCTGTTAGAGCACACTCCTCTCTTTCTCTTTGGCTGTTCAACTAGCCCCCCAGAAGGAGCACAGGTTTGCCTGTTCTGCTTCTCTGTCTTAGTGGACAATCAGCCAAGGAGGCAGGGAAAGGAAGCCCATGCTGTTGCTGGAGACTGGTCGAACAGCCAAAGAGGAAGAGGAGAGGAGAGGAGAGCACCCAAGCTGGTGAGTGAGGAAACCAGCCAGGGAAGTGGGGGAAGGGAACTCACGGCACTTGGGTGACTGCAAACTAACGAGTGTGCTTGAAGAGAACTTTCCACACCTTTATGCTCACCAAACATGTGCTACACATGGTGCCATGCATACAAACTGGCACAAATCTAGGTTCATGCCCCTCTCTAGTCCAAACACATCTGGAGATTGCCAGGTTGGGTATGGCTGCAGTATTGCTTCTCAGCCTGTCTCACACACACACAAAAAATCAGTTCCCAGGAAATGAACATATATATATATATATAATACCATCAGGAGAGGCTGAGAAACAGATTGTGCAGTTTGGTTGAATAGTTGTAATTTTGATACTATTACAGTAGCTTGGAAAAATATATCCAAAATTTGCAGCAAAGGGACAGTGTAGGTTCTGACCTGAGGGAAGGGGTGTGTAGCAAGATGTGTCCAAGTGAGTAAGCCCACATGAGGATGTTCTTGCAAAGATTTCCATGCAGATGCTCTGGAATTCCTGGCATCTGTAGCTATGTCATTTCTTTTTCTGCTTCTCTAACTGTGGGAATTCTCTGTAAGTGTACTGATGCTTGTAGAAGGCATGTGGAAGACTACCGTACCCTGTTGAGAGTGGCACTGATTCTCCGTTGGGTAGTTTTGCAAAAGCATTTCCATACAAAATCCCAGTCGGCAAATATTTTGTGAGGCATGCTTGTAAAGAGTCAGTCACTGCATCCCAGGTGTTATAAAATGAAAGGTTTCACATACACATGTCATTCTGCATGTGTTTCTAGTCTCTTGTGAGTGCCAGAAATAATGGCCGTTCTTTCAGTCTTCTCTCTCTTTGGGCGTCTTGAGATTGTCAGGTTACAAACTGTGCATGAGTCAACTCTTCCAATGCCTTTGTGACATTTTAGATGATCCTAATAAAGTTATATTGCCCAACTATTCACTTTGAAATTATTTTTGAAGACAAGCCACTGCAAGCTGACTAGATCTGCTATGCTCACAAGTACACATCAAACTGCATTCTTTGGTTTCTTCACCATAATGAATGGTGTCAGTATGCCTTGAGACTTAATTATCGTAATGCTTGTTTGTTTGTTTGTTTGTTTGTTTGTTTGTTTCAACGAGGCGTATTTGCATTCTCAGATGGGTCCTTGCTACCAGCTTGATTATTCGTCTCTTCCATTTCTCTCTGTTGCCCCTGCCAGCATTCTTGTCTGCTATCCATCAGGAGCTTGCTGAGTGTTGCTGCTGCTTTTCCCTAAGCCATGTTTGCATCGAGCACACAAACTTAAATATGGATGAGCTTGGATGGCTTCCAGTTTGTCTTTTTCCTTGCGCAATTATATGCTTGTCATAAACACTTTCTAGAGGATAGCCGTGCTGAAATATTTAAGAGGCAGTTCCAACTTTCTAGGCACACTGATTAAAAGTGGTTAACTCCTTAATACATTCCGCTGCTTATTTAGGGACATTTTTATTTACAGAGTTAGTTGCAAAGGCTTTTAGACGCCCCCACCCCCCCATCCCTAAAAAGAGACATGCCAAAGCAATATCGAATTCTGGATATGTTATACCATATGTGGTAACACATATTTGGAAAGGGCAATATGTGTTCATGATAGGACACAGAGGCAGCAAAGAACTTTGAAAAGCAAGTTCTGGGTGTAACATCCTTTCTTTCCTCGGCCACTAAAATGGAGATGGAAAACATCCAGCTAATGGCCTGAGTACAATCTGCAGCGGTCACTCATTCAGACCATATGTTTTTTGTTTTGTTTTGGTTTGGTTTTCTTCCCCTGTTACTTCCTATCAGTTGTAGAGAAGAGGATATTAAAAGGTATTTAGCTTTAAATATTTCACACACTACAAGTGGGGTTTCTTTCTTCCTCACACTTTTGAATGATGAATCACTGGCAACCTGGAAGAAACACAAACTAAAGATAAAGTATTTCATCTCCACTAGATGATAATTTTCAGATGTGGTCTGAAAGCAATCTCCAAATTAGTCTTCAATGCAGGTGGAATGCTTCACCATTAATGAACATTTCTTCTAGGTTGCCAGGGGCTTGTCCTTCTGAAGCTCTGAGGAAGATTGATTGGTCGCAGGCATATTAGAAGGACACAGATTTCATGGCCGCTTGAATTAGGTATCAGGTACATTTCATGAGATTCTGTAACTCAACATTGCTACATATTCTGGTGTTTTTGGCATTTTAGACTTAATACAAATTATCATCAAATCATTGTGAATTCCTCACTTTGCAGACGTTGCTATAAATTCCAGTAGCAAGCATTTATAAGTACTCCAGTATGGCTATGAAGACTTTAATTACTGACAGTGCAACCTCATGCAACCTCAGTAGTTCAGGATTAATGAGGGGGAGTTTTTTTGACATTGCTCTTCACCCCAAGTTCTTTTCTTGCACCTACTCTATGCACTTCCCATTTATTTTATATCACATCAAATATAGAAGCTCTGGTGGTTATTGCTTTCTCAGCGACTTTTATAATGTCAATTAAAAATTTCCCGTAAATTCTTGGCAAGATCATTAAAATGTTTAAACCTTGCTGCTTGATCATTTCCCGTTTCATTTGTATTTACTCATTGACGTCTTTCATTAAATAAATAAATAAATAAATAAATAAATAAATAAATAAATAAATAAATAAATAAATAAGCAAGCAAGCAAGCAAGCAAGCAAGCAAGCAAGCAAGCAAGCAAGCATATCATGTGGAAATAAAAACAACAGTCCATATGTGTTATAAATACATAATGTCCTTGATTCGGTGATTAATTATGCTTGCAAAATGTAGGTTTCCTTCTGAGACCTTTCCTTTCCCCACTTCAGTTGAGTAGAATTCACAGGCCCTTTGATTATAATGGATGTAGCATTTTCATTAGCTTAGACTGAGGAAGAATATTTAATAGTCTCATTCAGAATCTGGCAATCCTGTGAATTGTGGAAAGTAGCCAATTATTTGGGACTTCAGTTTGATGTGATATTCAGTTTAAAGACATAAAAGATTATCAGGTTTTGGGACTGCTGTACTTTGTATTCTCTTGGACAGCTTCCCATGTCTAATTCATATCGTATCACCTGACACTGTCTGCCATTTCTCCTGTTCTTTTCCATATGAAAGGTTTTTCTTCATTTCTTTGTGCTTTTTGCCTTGTGGATAGTATGAATAGGCTTTATCTAACTAGACAACAGAAGTGACATTTGCTGATCCTCTGATGAAAGAGAGAGGTGCACATCTGTTTGCTATAGCAGCAATACTACCCTTATGGATAAATCCTGAATCCCAAAGAACTAGATCAGGATTTGTTAAGGCAAAGAAATACATAAGCATTGGGTTTCAAATGAGCTATACTGGTCTTGCATCCACACACAATTTTGCTTCTGCTTTATATAAAAATCTTTCTCTGTGTCTATGTTTGCTTGTCATACCTCTACTAGAGATCCTTCCAGTAAGGACAAGGTCAAGTCAGCACAAGCGAGAGGACAGTGATGGGCTAACTGGTTCTCCTCCAGACCTAGGACACTCAGGAGTACATAAGGTCACACATCTAGATAGAAACAATGTAGTCCCTCAGTCAGAAGGGAATGTTGGAGCCCCTGCCCTAATCTGAGAGGACACCAAAATAAAGCATGGGCATGGATTGTGAGGGACTGTCTGTTGAAGTGATGGCCTTACTGAGAAGAAGTCGTGTGAAGTAGGGTTTCTCCTCAAGGGAAGTCATGTAATCCCAAGGAGGCTGGTTGCTGAAATACCTGCTGCTGAGCCTTGGCTGAAGCACAAGAAGCACAGCTACATAAGCATGAGTCCTAGGAGACCAGATTAGGCATCCTTTAGTCTCGAGAGACTATGGTAATGTGCTCCGAATAGAGGACTTGGAACAGCATCTAGTGTGGCTGAGAAGGCCAATTCGAGAGTGACAATCCCTTCCACACTGAAGACAAATACAATCTTTCCTCTACCCAGCTCCCTGATTTGGCTGGTTTTGGGACTGCCTCTTTACCTTGGCCTGCTGGACAAGTGTCTCTTCAAAATGGGAGAGGCCATGATGTACTCCAGGCTGAGTGCTCAGATGTCAAGGTTTCCCATCTGTTGAGGTCCATTCCTAAGGCCTTCAGATCCCACTTGCAGATATCCTTGTATCACAGCTGTGGTCTCCCTCTGGGGCACTTTCCCTGCACTAATTCTCCATACAGGAGATATTTTGGAATCCAACCACCAGCCATTGTCATGACATGCTCAAGCCAACATAGACGTCAGTGTTTTAGTAATGTATACATGCTAAAAATTTCAGCTCATTCTTGGACTACTTGATTTGGAACTTTGTCCTGCCAAAGTGATACCAAAAATGTGTTGGAGACAATGCATATGGAACGTGTTCAGCTTCCTCTCCTGCCATGCACAAAAGGTCCAGGACTCACTGCAGTACAGGAGTGTGCTCAGGATACTGGCTCTATAGACCTGGATCTTTGTATATGCTGTCAGCGTCTTATTGAACTATACTCTCTTTGTGAGTCTAGAGAACATGGTAGCTGCTTTGCCAATGTGTTTATCCAGCTCGACATCTAGGGAGAGAATGTCAGAGATCAATGAGCCAAGGTACATAAAGTCATGAACCAACCTCCAATTCTTGTGTAGGGATGGTAATAGTGGGAGGTGAGTCCACGTCCTGGCTCATGACTTGTGTTTTCTTCAGGCTGATTCTTAGTCCAAAGTCTTGGCAGGCTTTGCTAAAACGATTCATGAATTGTTAGAGGTCTTCAGCAGAGTGGGCAACAATGGCTGCATCATCAGCGAAGAAGTCCCGCATGCATTTCAGCTGGACTTTGGTCTCCGCTCTCAATCTAGAGAGATTGAAGAGCTTTCCATCTGATCTAGTCTGGAGATAGACACCTTCTGTTGCAGTTCCAAAGGCGTGCTTCAGCATGACAGCAAAAAAGATCCCAAACAGGGTGAGCGCGAGGACACAGCCCTGTTTCACTCTGCTTTGGATGTCAAAGGGATCTGATGTTGAGCCATGAAAAACTACAGTGCCCTTCATTTCCTCAGCTGAAGTGGACATCCAATCTTGGGAAGTACAGTATTTTAAAAAGACCATCCCTGCTAACCAAATCAAAGGCCTTTGTGTCATATCTTTTAGCCTTTTGTTTCTTTTCATGGGGTATTCTTGGCAAAGATACTGGAGTGGCTTGCCAATTCCTACTCCAGGTGGATTGTGTTTAGTCAGAACTCTCCACCATGACCTGTCCATCTTGGGCGTCCCTGCACGGCATAGCCTATAGCTTCTCTGAGTTACTCATGCCCCTTCGCCACGACAAGGCAGCAATCCATGAAGAGACTAGAGTGTCTAGTGAGGATCAAATTGAGCTGATGCCAATGCTTTGATCTTGGATATCTCCAGGAAACTCTGTATTGAAGCTTTGGATTAAAGAATATGTTGCTGGCACAAAGACCATAGTAACAGCAAAAGTCCAGCAAGTGTTGGCCATTTTCATTCATCTTCCCATTGTCAAGACGGCCTAGACAAGTGGGCCAAGAATTGTGATCAGCACCAACTCTAGCGTTAAAGTCTCCGAGAATGAACAGCAGCTCTCTCTTGGGGATTTTTTTGACAGTAGCTGCCAGATCGTCATAGATTTTGTCTTTGACTTCTGTTGTAGATGACAGCATTGGTGCATATGCAGTAATGAGGGTGACCATTCCTGCTGATGAGTGGAGCTGCAGAGACAGGATTCTTTCACTCCCCACAGTAGGCGAAACAATAAATCTCAGCAGAGAATTTCCAAGTGCAAAGCCAACACCATATTCCCTGGTCTCATTCTATAGTTTTCCCTGCCAGAAGAATGAGAATTTTTTTTCTTTTACAGATCCCATGTCTGGCAATCTGTCTCTTGCAGGGCAACAATGTCCATCTGCAGTCTGCTCAGTTCCATGTCAATGACAGCTGTCTTGTGCACGTCGTCTATTTCCTGCAGGTTGTCAGAAAAGCCAGCGGTCATTGTCCAAACATTCCGGGTGCTCAACTTTACGGCAGAAGTTTTCTTATGATTGTTGCATTGTGCCAGGGTATTGATCTGCTTGTTGGCATTCACCCTAAACCCCACACACCCCTGAGCTTAACGACCATGGCGAGGCAGCACCTTACTGGCTGGGGACTGCCCAGCTTGAGGTGGGTGGTAGCTACCTAGTGAGGTGCAGTGACCTCTCCCACCATCGGAAGTACAGTAGCCCCTGGCATCATGTGCTACGCCAATCGAGCAAAGACTTATAACTGGTAACTGCTACTTCTGGTGTTATTTCAATGCTGTATGCAAAGCTGGAGTGTCCTCTCCAGAGCATGAAGCCAGGGTAAAATAATATGGACGATGGGCTGTTACCCAAGCAGCAAATCACTCCTCTCCACATCGCTGAAATAATCCAATGGAAAGGCAAGAACCAAAACAACTGGTTCCAGCGACATCACAGGAGTTGCCAGAATGGCACAAACTACCTCCAGGACTCTGGCTCTGGATTTTGCCTCAAGGTTAACTCCTGAAGCCTTTTCCATCAGCGGATATAGCTGCAAGGCGGTGGAGGTTTGAAATTGGAGGTTTCCTTCTCCTATATGGGCTGCCTTCCAAGACTGACGAGCCCTACCTACCCGGGTTGCTCCCTAATTGTGTGAAGTTTAGAAACACAGACCTCCAGCTACAGGACCTTATCTTCCAAGAGCACCACCAACTTACACTTCGAGCATTTCTACCCAGGCACCTTGTTTGGCAAGAAACAAACATGCCACAGGTATTATAAGTGCAACAGATCCTGCACTCTCCATCTCGACTGATTCGTCAGTGAATTAAAAAGAGAGGAAGTCTGATCCTCCCTCTAAAATGTTTCTGTTCCCCCAGGTGTATGCACTCCTATTTGTCTTTCCTATTTACCAACTTAGAGTCTTAAAAAAAAACGAATCTGAGAATTTCACACACCATTAGGCGTGCACTTCTTTCTGGTAGCACTTATTTAAAGCTAAAACCCCGCCCCCTCAGACTATGCAGTCAGGGAGAACAAAGATCAGACCAAACCCTTGCAAGACTAAAAACCCACAAGCCTAGAAAACAAATACCACACCAAATAAAATGTCCTCCTAGACACAGCTTACCTTCTGCCTGCAGGAAAAGGACTTAAACCATGTTGGTACCTGGCCCTTCTCAGTGCTTTTGTGGCTGATTTCCTAATGCCTGATCTTGGACTGTATTTAACTTGGCTCTTGGACTTCCCTTCCCTTGTTTCTCTTCAAACTTAACTGATTTCAGACCCTCAGCTGCTTTCTGACTATGGAATCCTTGCACCTGATTTACCGTTTAACAGATTCACCAATAGGAATGTGTTTGACCTCTTCTTTGCCTTGTGACACTGCTTCTGAACTTTCATTACCTGGTTTTCCTAGTGACAGTATATGAACCTGGACTGTTAGATTTGTGCTGGGATTCACTATGCATCATAGACTCTTTTAGTCTTGACTATCCATAGTAAATAACTACTTGTAATGGATTTTACATAGACTTCTATAATATCACTACTGTTTCACATTAATTCACACTTTTAGGTGCTGATATAAATGTTTTAGGGATGTGGTGGCACTGCGAGTTAAACCGCAGAAGCCTTTGTGTGCTGCAGGGTCATGCAATGGAGTGAGTTCCCGTCGCTTGCCCCAGCTCCTGCCAACCTAGCAGTTCGAAAGCATGTACAAATGTGAGTAGATAAATAGATACCACCTTGGTGGGAAGGTAACAGCATTCCGTGTTTAGTCACACTGGCCACGTGACCATAGAAAATGTCTTCAGACAAACGCTGGCTTGGAAAAAGGGATGAGCACTGCGCCCTAGAGTCAGACATGACTGGACTAAATGTCAAGGGGAAACTTTACCTATAAACATTTCAGGAATGAGATATGTGAAATAATGTTTTTCCTTATATCAGCTAACCCATGCTTTTAGTTCTGCTCTAGCAAAAGTATATTAGGAGGTGAAACAGAGTAGGGACGTCTCAGTGATGCTCTCCCAACTTTTAAATGTCCTTTACTGACATTTTGATGCCAGGCTAGGTGTAATCTGTTCACCCAGGTATTGAGTGATTGGTCAACAATATAGATGGATCCACTGGTGATTATTTTTCTCCACTGGATCTTTGTCTGCAGACCATGTGTAACTTGCTCCAGCTATCTGATAAGAGGCCTGGACACATCTTAATTGTGCAGTTTGGCATGTGACCAAGTATGTGACTAAGAGATAGTTAGCTGCAATTAGTCACTACAAGTGATACAAACTTTACACAAACACCCGTGGAAATCTGGCTGTTATATTGGCTCTTTTTGTTTTGTTATCATCTGCCCTGGAGTTTTAATGGTTTTTATTTTGATTTTTTTACAAAATATTTTTATGAAGAGTGGGATATAAATAGAATCAATTGAGCAAATAAATACAGTATAGAGATGTATTCTCAAAGGCTTTCATGGCTGGGATCTGATGGTTGTTGTGGGTTTTCCAGGCTGTTGGCCATGTTCTTAGAAAAACCTTAAGAACACGGCCAAACAGCCCGGAAAAACCACAACAACCAAATGTAGAGATAATTACCACTGTCAGATTTTAGAATCATTATAAGCATCTTATACTCAACTGAATATCCTACATATTTTCTTTTTCCTCTGAATGCCCATCAAGGGGCCCTCTTTCATAATGGATAAGCAAATCAGATGCTAAATAGAAAAAGATTGATAACCGAGGCAGTGGGTCTAGTACCATGGACAGTTCTCCACATGTAATGCTGTTTTAAGCATTCAATTGAAACATTTCCTTCTGCTAAGTTTGAGTCTTAAGCAGTGGATATATTCCAAGGAACTGCAGCCAGCCATGTATTTGTGCACGTGCTCTGAAATATATGGGGAAATGTTTCTCACTTCTATACAAATGTACTGCAGAAAACACTTGTGTGACACCACTGCAGGTAATCTGACCAGGGAAATTTGAACTAGCTTTTCAAAGCATAGCAAACAAGAGAAAAGATGGATGGATGGATGGATGGATGGATGGATGGATGGATGGATGGATGGATGGATGGATGGATGGATGGATGGATGGATGGATGGATGGATGGATGGATGGATGGATGGATGGATGGATGGATGGATGCCCGGCCTCAATGATCTGTCTCCTTCTCTTAAGCTCCTAGTTAACTGAAACAGTCTGTTTCCTCATATTGAAAGGCTGTATAATGGGTATATATAAGATCTTGAAATAACTGATACGATTTTAATTATTGTTTCAGCTGGTGAGATTTCCACCCAGAAATATTGTTAGCAAGTGATCTTTGTTTCTATGGGGAACAATATTTTTTCATAATGGAAGTCTCTGAAATCTTTTATTTTTATTTTTTACACAGGATTCTCAGGAACATTAGCAAAGTGTTGCAGAATCATTCTGTTGGCTTCAGTAAATTTGATAGATCAAGTGTGTTCCTGGAAAGCAGAGCAGCATCAGTCACAAGATGTCTAAGCAAGACCACAACCACACACCTTCTGAACTAGATACCTTCATTTGCATGAAGTCAGGAAGGTGGAAGATTATATGCAAGCAGACAGAAGAAAATTTCAGCCCTCTGGAGTAACCTATGGACAGTATCAGGTCCCTTGACTGCAAGTTCCCTGTTGCCTTGAACAAGGACAAAAATGTTTGTGCCAATACAGGCAGGACCTTAAAAGAGGCTAAAAATGTCTGTTAGAATTAGAGAAAATGTTTGGATTTTTATATGTGACAAGTGGAGGAAAAATCTCTCTTGATTTTCAGTCAAAAAAATGTTGAGCCTCAGATAAAATGTGAATGCCACAGAAGTCGCTGAAATGATTCATTTTCCGACACCAGAAGGCAGATTGGTGCTGAATTCTAGTTTGACCTTCAGTCAACAAGTTAAGAATGAACAGTTCTTTGGAAAGATAACCCTCGAGATAAATGTCATTCTAGTTCCTCAGCAAGTAGTGTAGAAATGCTGGCTGTAAGTTCTCTACTGACTGCCAGTTGGTTACTGAGTCAGGTTCAAGGTGTTATGCTTAATTTACAGGACCATAAGGAGTCTGGGGCCAGTTATCTAGGAGGCCATTTTTCCCATATGGACTGGCACCCCCTCTCTGTGCTTTGTGGGGCACTGCCTGCTTAGTGTGTTGCAGCTTAGTAGTCTTTGTTTGGTTGCAGTGCAGCAGAGGGCCTCAAACATTTGGGGTAAGGAGCCCTCTGTCCTGATTTATGAATGTACAGTGTTTCTTTTGGTGAATCAAGCTCTAATTATTTCCCTGGGCATTTTCCTCATCATTAACCTTGCAAGTTACCCCTGGTTATTTTCATGTTTTAATTATTCATTGTTATGTTTAAACACTGCATTTTTGTAAACTGCTCTAGGATTTTTAAAGTAGGGAGGGAGGTATTACTGTTCCTCTATAGCAGTAGTTCCTAGACTTGGCCAACCCAGGTGTTCTTGGACTGCAGTTTCCAGCAGCCTTCACCACCAGCTGTGCTGACTGGGGTTTCTGGGAGTAGACTAGGTAGAATAGCAGGCAGAGCTGAACACTCTGTATCGGTGGCCAGTTAGTCACTGAGCCAATTCAAACAATTATTCTTGGTTAATAAGGCTTTATAAAGAAACAAAACACTTTGGCTGCCCAATCTTATGGCAGGCTTAGAATGTTATACTTGAATGGTGGTACAGCATTTCAGCTATATTACAGAGATTCTGTATCCAAGATCCTCTAATGCCATGAGGTTAGAGCAGGGTCAGGGCCATTCTAGCCAAAGGGCCTACCCTTAGGTAGCATACTGCATTTGTTTGAGGTAGCCAATTCTGATTGCTGTGACAGAATAGCAAATGCTAGTTAGTACTTGTGTCATTATTGAAATTTTTTTTCTGCCAGAAAGTGGGAGACACACTGGAAATATTTTCTGCCTCAGGTACCAAACCTGGCTGCTTTGGAGTGTTATGTACTTTTATTTGGATGCTAATAGAACAAAGAACTTGCTACTGTGTCCCAGGCAGCAACATGTCTTGGTCCCAAAGAAGCAGGTACATATTTCAGTATGACTAACAATGGGCACATACGGACCACCTTCAGGCCATGGTATAGATGAGAGTGAACCTATAATACTCTTATGTCTGGAAGTAACACAGAATCACAGTCTACAGCCACATGATTTAGCTTTTGGATTGCAGACTTGGTTCCCTCTAGATCTTTCCCTTTCTGGTGCCCTCCAGACAACTGTGCAATCTGGAGGTGACAAGACTTCGTACTTCAAAATGTTGTATTAGGCTGTGTGAGTCCCATTGGCATCCCTTCCCAGGGGCCCAGCAGCTGAGGAATCTCCCAGCTGTTTGGGTTCTAGCCTGTTTTTACACCCCTAGCAGCTTTTATTAAAGGCACAGGATCAGCCCAAACGGCCCCTTCCTTGGTGTTCCCAGGGAGCTGAGTTTCCAGCACTAATCCTCTCCCCTGGGCACAGTCAGTCCAGCAGGGGGCCCCAGTTGACTACAGTGGGGTCTCTAAATGTCCTGGTCCAGAGAAGTGGCTGGGAAGTATGAGTCCCAATCCAGGGTGCAATCTTTTTAGGGAGGGCTGGTAAAGTAAGTGATGAGGATAGGGATCCATGGTGCTCCTCCTCCTGGAACCCTCATTGCCGTGTCTGTTGCTGCTGTATCTCTAGTACTACTCCATGGATCCCATCAGGCAGCAAGCATGCCAAGGTTGAGATGACAGTGGACCCCTTGGGGATCTCATGTACCCCGAACCTTCCATGGTTGAATGGGCTGGGCAGGAGGAGGAAGAGGAGGCTCCCTTTGTGCTCTATATCCCTGTTTCATCTCTGCAGAGGCACTGAAGATAGGGTGCCAGTGCTCCATTGCCTCCTCCCACATCTGCCCTTTAACTTATGCTACTTGGTTGACACTGACCCTGAGCCCTGCAACTCTAGCCCTCTTATTCTTGCCATTGTGCTTACCTCTAGCTGTCCCACATCTGGTGAAGACCCTTCCTTCACCACCACCAGCACACCTCTGCTGGCTGGGGCCCTGGGAGACTCATTCATGTGGAGCAGGGCCAGACAGCCTGCTGGGGGTGCTTGAGACAACCCCTCACAGACTATTATGGCATAGGTGCTTAGAATACTGGACTGCTGGCTTCCTCTTGACCCCTTTTTGATTGCCTGAGTTGACAACTAAAGGTTTCAAATCACCACCAGGAGGAGGAGTCTACAGGAAGAGAATATCTGGTTGCCGTCTCTCAAGCTTTGCTAAATGCTGCTAGTAATAATGTTCATTGTACCAATTAGCCCTTTCACCTTGTGCCTGAAAGCGAAATATTTATTTTTGCTTTAGGGGAGACTGTATTTTGGTTAACGACTCTGGACTTCATGCTTCCATTCCTTGAAGCAGTCATGGAGAAGGAATCAGGTTCTTTCCTTAGGGAATACTTTTGCATTTGCCTAACTGTGTCCTTCGTATTGGTTATACATTGGTTGCTTTTAATGAGCTGTTGCTACACATTTTTCTTTCTGTGCTTTTAATTGCTTCAATTCCAATTGTGTTTATTAATTTTTCAACTTTATCTTTTTTTTTTAAAAAAAATTCTTGTTGTGATCTGCTTTGAGTCCTGGTCTTGGAAGGAAAATAAGGTATTAAATACAAACATACAAATATAATGTCATTAAGCAGATCCCTAGTAGGATCTGCAATAACATACTGCAGTGAAGAATGATATTCCTGTTCAGGGTTCAAGCCATTGTTACTGCAGATCCTACTAGTTTTCCAGGACACTCTATTCTATTCTCTCCTGGTGTTCTGCTCTCTTTTCCATTTCTGCAGTCAGCCCACATTCCAAGCAAGCTCCATCTTCATTTAGGCTAATTGTGTGGGTCTCCTACCCTTTACACCTTTTTCACAAAGTTTTTTTTTTTGTCTGCTTCAGCTGAATGCCTGCTGCCTGCTGATATCTCTCCCTTGTTTGTGAATGATGCTGTTTTCAGCTACAGAAAGATCAACACTTAGAAAGCTTAATTCACATATGAGTTGTGAGGTTGGTGGAATTAAGCCTATTATCACATGTAGAATTCAGAAAGGTGTGGTTTTTAAAAGAAGTTCTCTGTTTAGTAACTAGCAATCTAGCCAATAGCCTCATTTGCAAAGGTGCATGAAATGAGTGGAGCTCTGGATCAGAATGACTTTTTGCGTCAATGATCTAGTCATGAATATACAGCAGCTTCCTATCTGCAGGGGGCTCAGCCTTCCGTTTATTAGCCCAAAGTGGAGCACTCTTTGACAGGAGGCATCAAAGAGCAAGGTGAGAGATAAAAAGGTTGGCAAATGAAGGGGTTTTTGAAAAGAGCACAAGAAACCTTTTCCATTCCATGGATAGTCATATTTCAAATGGATGGTGGATGAAAATGGCCCTAGCTTCTCTCTCTCTCCCTCTCTCCCCCCTCCCCCCCACATCCTTCTAGAATTCTCTTACTGAATGAATGAAACAGATTTTAATTTTCCACCCATAGTGTTTAGAGAGTGAAAGCCTTGGTTCCACTGATCCAGGGACATTTGAAACATCAGTTTGTATGTCATTTGAACATAGGCCTAGCTAGTAAGTTCAGCAATTCAATCTATGCGCTGAGAATTAAAAAGCTTTTCAGGTATGTACAGCAGGTGATTATAACTATATATTTAAGCTAGCAATTGCATGTGAAGAGTTGGGTCTATTGAAATTGCATTTTTGTTACAATTTCTAAAACTAAATCTGTTCTTTTTATATGCATTGAAGTCAGCTGCCTGTTAGGCTGGTAACATGTGGCATGTTAAGAGAAAATGACTATGTTGAATATGTGACCAGCAGCAATTGTCAGGTTCATTTTAGACTTATAAGAATGCTAATTAGAAGCCCTCTAGATACTGACTGTACCATTTTTAAAGTTCTATATGAATCCTAACATACATTGGAAAACATAAAGGAGTTGCCTAATACAGGCAGGGCCATTAATGAAATATAGTTGTAATAACGACTAAGTGTTGTCAATCTGTTTCTGACCTAAGGAAACTGTTTCCAGAGTTTTTAGAGTACAGTACTCAGAACTGGTTTATCAGTCCCTTTTTCTGGGAGTGTCCTTAGATTGTACAGGTTGCCCAAGATCACATAGGCTGTCTCTTCCAGAATCCATGGTGGGGAATCAAACTCTTAAACACTGGCTCTTCAGCCATATACTTTTGTTAAGCTATCCAGCTGTCCATCCTTAAAAGTGCCTTTCCAGATTAAATATAGATAGAACTGAAGGCCTTATCTTTACCAGGTAATATTTGCCCAAGTTATTCTAATATATACTGTTACATGCATCTTTGTTGTTACTTTTTTTACTTGTGCCTAGCTACTAACTCATTTCTCTATTTCATGCGTGGTGGTTGGAACTAACTAAACAAATTATTTTGTTGCTGTTTAGGTTTGCTCAGCTGAATCTACGCATACCACTTCGTTATTTCCCTCTGTTCTCTTTCTTTATTTGTTAGCCTTGCACCTTTCATGTATTCCTCTCTCTGTTTTCCTTAATTACTGCCATTTTGGCTTTATATTCCTTGGGGCAGAGGATTCCTCTCGCTCTGTGTGCATGCTGTTTTATGTGTGGGGGAAGAACTGCTTTATAACATGCTATGTAGATTGATGCTGTAGTATTTCATAGCCTTGACAAGTTCCAAATCTGAACCAGGAGTGAGAAGAACAACCTGGCTGTTAACAGGAAGGGGAAGCCTTTATGTGCTTTGAACAAGGCATAACACACAGACTTGTGGAGCTCACTGGGTGGGGATAGCAAGAAAACAGGCAGGAAGCATCCAGATCTCAGCAGTTACAATGGAAGTGTGCCACTGTGGGTGCAGCCATCAAATCAGAATCTAATCTTTCCTCCTGTTCTAGAAAAGGAAGTGCCACCCTAAACACTACCCCGAGTAGACGCTGTCTAGGGGGGGTGGGGTATAAATCGAATGAACGAATGAATGAATGAATGAATGAATGAATGAACGTACGTACATACATACATTCTCTGTAGAACCAGGAATAGCACAAGGTTGGAGAGGCTCTGGCAAACATGCCCTTCCAGTCTCTCTCTCTCTCTCTCTCTCTCTCTCTCTCTCTCATATTTTTTATAATGCCAGTCTGGCCAAGGGCCACTCTGGGTTTACAACAAACCTGTGGTAGATGATGGTGAGCTATTCTGAAAGCAGTGGTACTTCGGTTGCCCATCGCCTGATCGTTTTGTGTCTCCTGGCACTGTGAAACATTGCACAGGGTCGAAGAAACAGGGGCTGCCATCTTCTTTATCCTCCACATCCCTGGGCTTGACTATGTAATGTAGTTTATGGATGGGTCACAAAAAACTTACAAGTTTTTAGAGTATCCAAAGCTGCCTTGTCTAGCCCTTCTTTTTATAATACCAGTCCATTTTCCTTTTAATTAAAAAACGAGTCAGAGCTCAGTTAAGTTAAGCCCCTTGAGGTTTGCTGCTGAGGCATTTGCCCCATCTTGCCTAATGATAACACCATAGCATGTATGTATTGTGTGCTGCCACATTGGAACAATGTATAGTGACCCTAATAGGGCTTTCAAGGTCAGTGAGATATTTCAGGGGTGGCTTTACCAGTGCCACCCCCACCCACATGTTTATGTGGTTGGGGATTTGACCTAGGTCTCCCGAGTCTTACTCCATCACTGTATCCACTACGCTCCATTGGGAATCCCAAAGATGGCCATAGCTTACAGTGTTAGCTTACAATAAGTAGAAACCACTGTTTTGAACTGTAGTTTCTCAAATCCCCCAGTGAAGATGGCGTCACAATCCAAAAGGGTAGCTTTTCTAAATCATTGTACTGTTTCATAAAGAGGCAGGAAACAGGGAGATTATTTCAGGCCCGTGCTCCTTCTTCGTGATTTTATCATCCACAATTCACATTGATTATTCCACTTTTATTTCTGACAGCAAGCTGACTGATCAAACTGGGGAGGTTGCATTCATTTACATTGAGTATTTATTGTACACTTGATGTCTATCAGATGAATGTGTTGACAGATCCCCTGAAGAGAATTATATTTTAGGTGACCTGAAAGTTCTCTGCTTGTTTGGACCCTTCATATATGGAGGTCATTATTCGAGCTGACATTCATAAAAGCATTGTGTCTGAGGTGATGTTAGATGATACAAAAGTTCTGTCTGTGGCTCCCTCACACATGAGTGTTCATTGCTTCATTGCATGAATGAACCACTGCAGCTCCAGGTCATGTTTCAATCTCATATCTAAATGAAAATCATGCATACAAATAAGCATCCCAATTAATTTTGATTTATTTCGTAATTTTATTGGCTTCTTTTCTCTCATCTCAACAGTCACAGGGCAACCATGACATGATTATAACAACCTGTGCAGTGATGAAATCTGCAGAGATAATTTTTGGCAGTGTTTCTGTACTAAATGTAGCACGTACTCTGGCTGTTTAGAGCAACTGCTCACCTGAACTATAGATGTAAGTCTTATCCATTGTAGATTGCCATCTCTTGATTTCAGTGCTTCTGTTCATTCAGCATCAACTGTATACTGCCTTTGCTATATAGTCCTGGCCTTGAATGCAGATAGTGGTGAGGGGCAATCAGAGCAGAGGGGAAGCTGATCTGGGATGGAAAGTAAAATGGGCAGAAGAGCAGCCCTCCAGGCTGTTTTTTTCCAAACCTCTCTTAAACCTCAGACAGTTCAGGGTCCTCACTGCCAAAAAACACAACAAAGCAAAACCCTCAGCAATACAATGATAAATTGCTGCTATTGGAAACTTTTTAGATAGGTTTAAGGGCTGTTTTGCAGCTTTTACACCAAAAATACCAGTTATTTTAACCTCTTGCCTGCCTGCCTGCCTGCCTGCCTGCCTGCCTGCCTGCCTGCCTGCCTGCCTGCCTGCCTGCCTGCCTGCCTGCCTGCCTGTCTGTCTGTCTGTCTGTCTTCATTCACTCATTCATTCTCAATGGTCCTTGCAGCCCTCTCCCATAAACCTGGAGCAGGGGGGACCAGACCTATCAGAGTTGTTTTAACCTGGCTTAAAGGCTTTAGTCCTTTGTCACCCTTGCAATCCCAGTATGATCCTGCACCTGCAATACACATAGCCCCCAATTATCCATTAACATGAATGGTTGAATTCATTATGATAACATCACATTTGTGCCATTCACATCCTCATTCATGGCATCTCTGAAACGAAATATTCCAGGTATTTTTCAGTTATGAAACTTCTAAGACAGACTTTCCACCTTTTCTATTAGTAGTAATTGTATCCATTTCTTTGCTGTTTTATTTTACTGTGATTTTTTACTCGTTTCTCAAATTTATCATTTTGTAGTAATCTAATACAACCTCTGAAGAGAAGCAAGACACTCAAAATTTTCTCTAACAGATTAATAGAAGAATACAGCCTATGGCAAATTCTAATGCTGCAATAAATTTTACTGTTAAGTGTTGCCATTATTCTGCAGCAATACAGTGGTGATTCTTTAATTGGAACAGAAATTAGAACTTTTATTTTTCCAAAAGACAAATAATATATAGTTCAGTATCCTAGACAGTGAATCACAGAATCACAGATTACTAAAAGGCTCCCCATGGATCATTAAGGGGAATCCACTGTCAAGGGAAGAAAGCCACAGATGTCACATCCCAAAGAGAAGTCCATCACTTTCTGGGGTAGTCATTATATCACAGAACATTCCTAATGTTTCATTCAGGTCCCACACTCTAGAGTAGCAGAAACCTAGCTTGTTCCATCTTCTGTGCAACCACAGCCCTGTGAATTTTTCAATATGGTGATCACACCAACTCAGTTGTCTCTTCTTCAGACTACGTGTGCATATCTCCCCATGGGGTTTGGCATCCAAACCTTTTACAATATTGTATCACACACATTCTACCTAGCAATGCCAGGTTTCAATTTCAGTCCACATAAAAATCCTGGTTCGTTGTCATGCTTCAGACCTTGAAACACAGCAAGCGATCAGATTTATTCAGTTCAATTGTATTTTTATTGTCTTTATTACATGGTGTTGTTGTTGTATGATTTTATTATATGTTGTAAACCACCCAGAGAGTGATAACATTAATGGGGCAGCATAGAGGTGAAAATCAATCACTTAATCAGCCGATTTCAGGGAATGGACTGAACGTGATAAGTCTGGTCTGGGTTTCATTTGTGTAGCTTCATGCCATATAGATGTGCCTAGAAATATTTTGTCTTGCTTGTTATCTTGTGTGCTCTAGAGCTGCTGCTGGAATTCGTGCATGAGTCTTTAAATTCATCAGAGTCTCCCTACTGTCTACTCCACACATGCACCATTTTTGCAATTGTTATGTAAAAGTCCACCTTCTGTGGCCTCACAAGGACTTGCCCACAAGCCTCAGAACCTTAGGTGACAGTAGGCAGCAGACCTGCCAATCCTATACACAATACACAAAACTAACATTTAGGACTTGGCTGCTGTAAAAGGTGGTGGTGGCCACTGGCTCAGGTGGCTTTAAAAGGGGATTCCTGGATTTATCCAGAGGGATAAATTTATCCAGAGGGATAAATTGACCAATTGCTGTGATAGCTAAATTAGGTGTCCTGGTTAGGAGAAACTGTGCCACTCTCTACCAATTGCCAGAGCACAAACAATGGCCTTCCTGTCCTGCTTGTGAGTTTCTCAGACCTCCTCCCTCAGTGAGTGTGAGGTTGGGAGTACCTTGGTGGGAATTCCTCAGAGTGTGCCATCCACCTCCTTGAGTGAAGATGCAGTGGGAAGGATGCCAACTGTGGAAGAAACCATGAGAGGACCATGCCTAAGTGAGAATGAGCCAAAAATACCTGAGAAAGAAAAAACCAACAGAGGATGACATTTTGGCGGGAGGTAAAAAAAGACATAAAAGGAAAGGAGGAGGAAAGGAAGAGTGTCATGAGTTCAGCCGAAGAAGATCTGGAACCAGAGAGGTTAATTACAGCCGAGGAAAATGCTGAGCAATTAGTATCACAGACAGTTGAATCACTGTCAGATTCTACTCCCCCACTAGCCAGAGTGAAAGATAAGCTTTGGCAGAGACTCATAACATGGAGGTCTGAGGCTCGCATGAATGCTTCTCACAGGAACATCAGGTTGACCAGCCCTGAGTTTTTACAGGATGGAATATTTCTAGGAATTAGATGATTGTTGCTGCTATACAATTTGTACCCAGAGGCTTGGAAGCAACAAATCAATTCTCTGGCTCCCGCCCATGCTTCTGCTTATCTTGAACCTTGCTCTCTTGACCCTTGGCTTTTGGACTCTGACTTCTCACTATGGTTTGTGTTTTGGCTTTGACAATTTGGCATCTGTTTTGTGTCTCCTGGACTTCTGACCTTGGACCGGCTTATTAGACTTTTGCCTGCTGAATCCTGTAGGAACGTGACAAAGAGGCAGTTGGAAATGGTAAAGGATGAGGTGTGTTTTGGGATGATAGAAGAGAAAGATGAGCAAGAGAAAGATTGGGTAGAAATAATGCAAGAGTTTAAGGTGCCTAGAGAGTATGCAGAGGAAGAGTTGAAGAGATAGGTATATCATAAGCTACCTTACTGGGGTGAAACTGAAGAAAAGGAGCAGCAGAAGAAATTCAGAGAGCAGCAGAGAAGAGGGGCTCAGAGATTCAAAAATAAGATACAGTGGTGCATCGCTTGATGATGTTAATTCGTTCCAGCGAAATTACTGTAGATCGAAAACGTCGTCAAACAAAATAAAAAAACATTGAAATGCATTGAAAACCGTTAAATGCATTCCAATGGACTGAAGACCTGCTCGTCCAGCAAACATCCTCCATACGGTGGCCGTTTTCGGTGCCTGTAAAGCGAGAAATCCGTCCTAGAAAATAGCGGGGGGGGGCACTTTCTTCAGCCGGCGGCCATTTTGAAACCCAAAGATCAGCTGTTTGCTGATCATCGTAAAGCAAAAATTGGTTCCCGAAGCAGGGAACCGATCATCGTGCAGCAAAAACCCCCATTAAAACATCGTTTTGCGATCGCAAAAGCTATCACAAAAACATCAACGTAGAGCAGATTCGTAGAGCGGGGTAATTGTCCAGCGGGGCATGACCGTATATTCCAAAATTACTCGGAGACCAAGTGGGTAGACTCCTTTCCAACCTAGATTATGGCCAACCCAGGGCAAGAAAGTTTGAGAGCCTGAGGTGGGATGGATCTTTCACCCTTGCCAGTAAGACTGAGCAATATTATAACTGAAAAGTCATCTGAGTGGAAATATAAAGGGTTCAGTTTGACTCCTCTACCTGTTGATAGGGATTTCTTACTGTTTGATGAGAAGACAGATGAGAAAAAGCCTCTGAAGCAAGAGGCTGAGTCTTGTTAAGGTTAATCCCATTAAAAAAAATAAGAACCTTTGGTGTTAACAGACAGTGCTCAAGAGTCTTCTATGGTGGGCAAGGTGTGGAGGGCAGAAGGGGGAACCGTACTCAGTCACAGTGAGTCACTGTTAGATGCAGAATGCTAGACTAACTTGACCTTTGCTTTAATTCAGCTAACACATTTCTGGTGTCCATATGGTATTATCCAAATTAACAGAACCAGCTCCGGTATTGGCTTATTTTATTGCAAGCCCTAAATTAATCTGAGCACTAAGGCTACAATTCAATTAATTAGTGGTGGGCACTCTTTTGTTGAGAGCCACATTCCCTTGGGAGAATAGTTTGTTGGGATGCCACATGATAGCAGTTGTAGGTGAAGACAGAACTAAAGCAAACCTTACCTAGGGTTGCCGGGTTAGCTGTATCCTATTCCCAAGGTTTTAGGGAAAAAAACCAAGAACTAGGGGAAATTACCTGAGATCTGGTAATTTCACAGAGGCAAAACCTTTGTGGTATCACAGCATTGGGCCCTGCAGCAACAATGGCAAAACAGCATGTGTTTAGCAGACAGGCAGTGTAGCGAGTTTATGATAAGCAATTAATTATTCCTCTAGAAGATGCAAGATAATGGAAAAGACAAAGTGTTTGGGAACATGTCTAAATGGCATGGTCTGAATGTATGGGAATGAATCTTCCTTCCTTCCTTGCTTGCTTTCAGCAGACTGTTGATAAACCACTGTTCCTACAGGGCTGAGCTGATTGGCAACTGAGAGTTTTTAAGACAAGGTTGAAACACACATAAAATTAGGTCTAGGGCAGCTGTTTGAAAGAACACAGTCAATTTCTTCAATTTCTTCTTCAATTTTTAGCCAGTCCTTAAACCATTAACAAGTAAAACCATCATGTTGAAGCAGGACTAGAAACCTTTCATTTTCAATCACAGTTTTTGAAGAAATAGTCTGGTAGAGAGATCATGCACACAGAACAAGACTTCTGAATAACAATTCTCAAAGGCATGTGCCTCATTTGCCACCCTCTCAGCCTCATATATACACTCTTCATCCGAGGATTTTGAATGCCCCCAAAGAGTTAATGTGAATCTCCATTATGGTTGTGTTACGGTAGTCCTCAAAATGGTGGTGCATACCATAGCCCACTCTGGTATGTGTGGTTCATCATATACACTGTTGTGGGGAATAATCAGCTATTATAATACTCCCCAAAATCCACAAGGACTCAGTCCCACTCAGGCCCATTGTAAGTGCCATTGGCTCCCCAACATATGAATTAGCCAAATACATAGCGACTCTCCTACAGACCTACATTGGACAAACCTCATCCTACATCAAAGACTCAGGACTTTTCCTATATTTATCATCTGGAACTGTAAAAGGGTATATTCTGTATATTAAAAAGGAGAATTAAACTGAAATAAGGGAGCCCTAATCAGGGTAAAGATGTAATATGGTGGTTTTTTATTTTAGGTAAACTAAACTAGATATAAAGCTGGGTCATGGATCTGGAACCACTTTCAATAAGAATGTTGTTAGAAGACCTTGAGAATTTTATATAATATGAGATAATATTATGATAGTAGTCATATTATATACTAAAATTTGTATATGAACGGTTTGAATGTTTGAAAGATGTTTGGAATTTGGGGGGATAACCGGGAAGACACTGAGATGTAAAAATCAAATAATTGTAAGCAAAACATGTAACACGATGTTTGACAAGCACAAAGCAATGTAGATAGAGTGAAAAACCAATAAAATGTTTATTAAAAAAAAGACTCAGGACATTTCCTAAGCAAGATCAGCACCCTAAAATTCAACCCTGGGGACAGACTGATCAGCTTTGACGTAGTATCCCTGTTCACTAAGGTACCGATAAAGGACACCCTGACACTCATCCAGCAGATCTTTCCAGAAGACATTGAGGCCCATTTCCAACACTGCCTAACGACCAGCTGTTTTCAGTGGGATAATGAATTGTACGAACAGACAGATGGAGTGGCCATGGGGAGCCCCCTCAGCTCTGTTATAGCAAACATCTACATGGAGCATTTAAAAAAACTGGCCCTGGCTTTGGCACCCTTCACACCCACAGTCTGGTTCTGATACGTGGATGACACCTTCGCAATTTGGAACCATGGTGAAGAAAATTGGAAGAATTTCTAAACCATCTCAGCAGCATCCACCCAAATATACAATTCACCATGGAAAAAGAAATAGAGGGTCAACTCCCATTCTTAGATGTCATGGTTGTATGCAAAACTGACCTATTGGGACACAAGGTCTACAGAAAACCCACCCACACAGACTGGTACCTACACAAACACTCCAACCACCACCCACAGAAAAAAGAGGCATAATCAAAACACTGATAGACCATGTAAATCAGAACTGTGAAGGTCAGTTTCTCAGCACCGAACTCAACCATCTGAATTGGGCCCTCAGGCAAATGGCTACTTCAAAAATGAAATCACAAGAGCCATCAAACCAAGAAAACAGCACCAAACTGAAGAAGGAAAACAGCCACCCACAAATAAAGTATTTCTGCCATACATCAAAGGGGTCAAGGACCGCATGGGGAAACTTTTGAAAAAACACAACCTACAAACAGTATTCAAGCCCACCACAAAAATACAACAAATGTTACGGTCAGCAAAGGACAGAAGGGACCCCCTCACCACTGCAGGAGTATACTGGATACCTTGCAGTTGTGGCCAGGTATATATTGGAACCACAAAACGCAGCATTCACACCAGAATCAAAGAACATGAGAGATACTGCAGACTAAACAACCAGAAAAATCAGCAGTAGCTGAACATGCCCTAAAACAAGCTGGAGATGAAATTCTATTTCAAAATACTAAAATACTGGACAACACCAGCAATCATTATGTTAGACTGCACAGGGAAGCCATTGAAATCCACAAACATCAGCAGAACTTCAACAAAAAGGAAGAATGTTTGAAACTCAACAAAATTTGGCTCCCAGCACTGAAAAATACAGCGTGCAAAAGGTCAACAAACTCTACCTAGCCACAAGGACCAGTGATCACTACACACAAAAGACCAGCTAATGACATCCATCAATCACAGTGACAGATAATCTCTCCTCCTTATTACAACAATACACCCACAACAAAAACACACTGATCACCATAATTACCCATCTCCTGAAAAGCTGATCTCACAGCCATAAATACTGAACTCCCAAACAAACTGCACCAGAGCACAGAGTGCTGTCCTCGGAAGATGTCGGCCACAGAGACTGGCGAAACGTTAGGAAGAACAACCTTCAGAACATGGCCAAAGAGCCCGAAAAACCCACAACAACTATTATAATAGTATTCATGACTGTTAGTGTACACAAAGCGTGTGTTTGGCAGGGAGAGGGGAATTCAATCCAGAAACACATTTCTGTGCTTTCCTTTTTTGGCTATCATATTGCATTGGCCACATTGGCTAGGAGAGGCGCTAATCAAAAATAATAACTTCCCAAGGTTGTGGATTGAACTGTTGAGTCAAAGATATCCTTTGAGGGGATGAGTGAAGCATGTACTGCACTGTGATTCTTCCTGCTGTTCTTTCTCTTGCTAAATCTGCCCCACTGTAGCCATTTTTACAGGGCTAGATTATTGTGCTTGAATCATCCGTAACTGCAATTAAGCATTCCTGGTAGGATTTCTTGGGCGATATGCAATTATCTAGACTCAGGCAAAGTTCCATTTGTGAACATAATTAGCCTACTTAATGCATTATGTTCTCAATCCAGGCCTATTAAAGTAGTACATTCGTGCATTCTTCCTGGGAAGTCGATGCAATATTGCCGGCAAGAGGCAAAAGGGACATTTGTAAACACAGCTCTCCAGGAATGTGCTCTGTCTTGCATTCATCCCATTGCCACTTTCAAGACCATTTTGATGAGCTGGTTGATTTACAAATAACTGTGGGCCATTTTCATATTACTGCTGCTTAATGTTTCATACTCTTTCCATTTTTTTAAATTTTTTGGCTTCCTTGATGTTACTGTAAATATATGTGTTACAACCTTCTGTTGTGTGGGAGACTGTACAAGCAGCATTATTTCTTTTCTCTTAGAGGGAGTGTGTTTCAAGGGAAAGAAATAAGCAAACGGTAGTCATCATGGCCACCAACACAAATGCCTATTACAACCTTCCCTTGATAAACTACATATTCAGAGCTGACACGAGACTGTCTGGATAGGGTTCCCCCCCCCCCCGTTCCTTTTTACCACCTCTATTAATATTACATATATTTTCCTTTAATATGCTGTTAGAAGTCAGACCTGATTATGTGGAAATCTGCTAAAATAATACCTCTGTTGATGTAACGCTGAAGTCAAATTAGACAGACTCCAGAAATGAATTTCATTGAACCCTATTATTAAGAACAGGAATATGGAAAATAAAATATATTAGTTAGCATCACTGATTGTAAAAGGTATGTTCAAATTTCCACTGTTTTCAAACAAGGGTGCGGCAGTCAAGCATTCTATGTTCCGCTGGGAACAATGAAGAAATAAAACATGTTTTAAAATAAAATAATCTCAGTTTCACCATCATGCCAATAACATTTTGTTATGAAAAAGGAAGGTCTTGAGCCATTGTAAAACAGTGCCCCCAAGTCCTTTTCCAGAGAGATGGGTCAGGAGGATACCATGGTCGATAGTACTGAAAGCTGCAGAAAGGTCCAGCAAAACCAACAGGGACACAGATCCTCTATCCAGTTCCTGGCGCACATCATCCACCAAGGTGACCAAACCAATCTGTGTCCCATAATCAGACCTGAAGCCAGATTGAAATGGATCTAGATAATCTGCCTCATCCAGAAACCTCTGGAGCTGAGAGACCACAAACCACTCTAGCACCTTTCCCAAGAATGGGATACTGCTTGGTAGTTATTCGGTATTGTGGGGTCCAAAGAGGGCTCTTTTTAACAATGGTTTTAATGTGGCCTCCTTTAAGCATGATGAGATCCTACCCAGTTGCAAGGAGGCATCCACCACTCCTCCTTCCCAATTGACCAGCCTGGGTAATTATGACAACTGTCTGGCTGTTCATAAGGTTGATTCATGGATACTGCTGACAGGACCATGTGATTGTGCATTATTTTATATCCCTGTATGGGATGAATAATGCAGCTTCTGCTTCTTCTTTTTTAAGTCCATCTATATTCTCCTTTCCCCATCCTTAACTCCTTTAAGGCATCCTGGTAGGCATCCAATGGGATGTAAGAGAGTTCTGGTCTGTTTCCACTCTCCTTCCCCTACTTTGACATGGGGCTGGACAAAGCAATCCTGAGTAGGATTTGAGAAGCAGTGAATGAAAGGTTGGTTAATCATTCACTTTCCAAACCCCACTGGCTCATGTTAGGGCAGACCATTGTGAGGAATGGAAGCTGACTCTTAGGGCAATGCTACAAGGTCTTAAAGATGTCACCTTTTTTGTAGACTAACTGGACTTCTGGTTATTGGGCAGTCTAGATGTGCACTAACTGACTAGCTTACTAGCTAATTAACTGATTTTTTCATATGTAGGGCTAATGAGCATGGAACAGCACACCAAATTTATTTATTTACATAAACAGAAAGATATTGTTTCATAAACCATACCTTAATTTCAGCTACTCATGGGAATTCCAAAGCTATTAGCAAAGGCTTAATCAAAACCAAAGGTTCCTGCATAGGCACCACCAAGCAGCTGGCTTTGAGTGTCTAGTCTGCTGGATCTAAACTGTGTACATTGAAACGTGTTTACTCTGCTGAACGAGGAGAACTTCAAGAAGACATGGCATTCAATTTGTGTGTCAGCTGAGCATTATAAACAGATCCAGTCTATAGAATCAGCAAGGCGACGGCAAACTTTGGTAACCAAAAAACCAACAAGGAAAGTTCTGTTTTAATTTTTTTTCTTTTGATTTTGGAATGAGTTAGAAAACACCTGGGTCCACATTAATTCAGCCTTTAGGAGAACGGCACACCTATTCTCAGTTTCTTTCCTCTGCACAGAGAGGGCAAGCAGATTCTTGGTTTAAGAAAAAACATCCTGAGAATTCCAAATGCAAGCAACCTTCCCCAACCTGGTGCCTTCCAGGTGAGTTGCATTAGAAATCCTATCACTTTGACAGCCACTGATTATGTTGTTTGGGATGATGGGAGCTGTAGTTCAACATCATTGGGGGATACCACATCAGGAAAATCAGTAAACTCATAAAGTGATGCAAAACCTGTAGCTCTTGAAGTTTTGCTGGACTACAAACCTATTATCTCTCACCATTGGCCACATTTGTCTCTGTTTGATAGGAGTTTGGATCTGATAATATTTGGAAATTCTCCACCTGAATCTTTTCAACATATGGAAGACTATTGTAATAACAACCAAGGAGATTTTCTGTTGTCTCATACCTTTTTACTCATCATACTGTATAAAGTTACATTTCGTATCTTCATCATTGATCAGGCATGTGCACACTAGACCTGTAGAATGGGGATGTGAAGAATTATGGCAGAATCAATCATTCTTGGTGAAATGGTTTTTCAAGAAAATTGCTGACTGCCCTGTGAGATTTTTCATCTCCAGCATATGCTTGAGACAAGTATTGTTCCTGTTCAAATTTCATCAGTTTTCATAGTTTTACATAATTTGCACAGTTTTTGGTCATTGTAAAAATTGTTATTGCAAACTCTCATTGATACAGGCAGAAAATAGCTTAGCAGCTTGCATGCAAGGAGAAAAAGATTGTATGTAGTTGAGCCTCGTGGCGCAGTGGTTAAACTGCTGTACTTCAGCCAAAATTGTGCTCATGACCTGGGGTTCAATCCCAGGTAGCCGGCTCAAGGTTGATTCAGCCTTCTATCCTTCCAAAGACAGTAAAATGAGTACCCAGCTAGCGGTGGGGGGGGGATATGTAGCCTGCATAATTAACTTGTAAACCGCCCAGAGAGTGCTTGAAGCACTATAGGGTGATAGGTAAAGGTAAAGGTAAAGGTTCCCCTTGACAATTTTTTTTGTCCAGTCGTGTCCGACTCTAGGGGGCGGCGCTCATCCCGCTCTTCAAGCCATAGAGCCAGCGTTTGTCCGAAGACAATCTTTCCGTGATCACATGGCCAGTGTGATTTAGACACGGAACGCTGTTTACCTTCCCACCGAGATGGTACCTATTTATCTACTTGCATTTGCATGCTTTCGAACCGCTAGGTTGGCGGGAGCTGGGACAAGCAACGGGCGCTCACTCCGTCGCGTGGATTCGATCTTACGACTGCTTGGTCTTCTGATCCTGCAGCATAGGTCTCTGGGCGGCTTACAACAATATATAAGCAGCACGCTTTGCTTTTTTCACTTTTTAGTTTCTCATTCTCATGCATAAGAAAAGAAGTTAAGATTTACAACTCCCGTGTGTCACATTATGCCTATACCATGAATATATACACAACAACACGTAAGCCATATCTGTGCATTGTAAGCAACTATGTTACATTCTTCTGGCACATGAATTTGAGGTTTGTTAATGCAGTCCATTGTCTTGTATAAATGTGAATTATTTCCCTTGAGAAGAAAAAAATCAATGAAGAGCCTGTAACTGTACGAAGAAACAATGCAACATTAAGTACAGTCCTGGGAATACACAGAGGACAGGATCTTTGCAACATCTAACAGAGCAATTAATTTCTTAGCTAAAATATCTTAGCTCATGGGGAGAGGTTTAGCTCACCCTCACCTCTGAAAAACAGGGCAGGACATGAGTTAATACTCAAGTCAGTGTGTAATTAACCAAGGAAAAATATCAATAGTGGAGCATCTTGAATGTCAAAGATAATATGGAAATACTGACTCTAATTTAATACAATGAAGATTTCAACTGTAGGCATAGTATATAAATGAGACCTAGACCAGCATTAATTTGGAGAGAAACCAGGCTGAAACAGTGGATAATCTGCAATCACTTGCTACACTGCTTGCTAATGTAATTATACGGGCTATACAGTGCCCCCATGCCCATTTTTCATTTGCAAATATATATACAGTGGTGCCTCGCACAACGAGTGCCCTGTAGAGCAATGAATTCGCTCTGCGGGGACATTTTTTCGATCGCTAGTGCGATTGCAGAGCGACGGCCCCAATAGGCGAAAATTGCAGAGCGAAGGGCGGTAAGCGGTTCTCTTACCGACCTTCGCTTTGCGACCTGCCGATCAGCTGTTCCGTGGCTTCAAAATGGCCGCCGGAAGGCCCCAAATGGCTGCGCGCAGCGTTTTTGCGCCCTCATTAAGCTAGGGGAGGGCGCGAAAATGGCTGCCGGCCATAGAGGAACATCGCTGTACGGTGAGTAAATCAGCTGACTGGAATGCATTAAACTAAGTTTAATGCATTCCAATGGCTTTTTTCTTTCCGTACAGCGATGTTTCACACAGCGAGGGTTAATCCGGAATGGATTAACCTCGCTGTGCGAGGCATCACTGTATATAAAGACTAAGACTATGGTTATTTAAATAAAGACCCAAAGTAAATCTTTGAGAGCACAAGTGATGTTTTGGTTTCTTCTATGGTTTTCTAGAGCTAAGTGCATCCCAGTCATATCCTTCTGAGCACATTCAGTGTGATATTACTGCTCACCTGGTTATCAGACCTTTAAAACACTATACAGTTGAGTGCAGCCTATCTGAAGGACCATATCTCCCCATATATGCTTGGGGATAACCCTAAGATGATCAAGAGTAGCCTTTCTTTCCTTCCTTCTTTCTTTCTTTCCCACCTCTCTCACAGGCATGTCTGGCAAGGACACAAAATAAGCCACGTCAGTGGCTATGCAACTCCCTTCCATGGAAAGCTAGGCAGGTCTCCTTCCTGTTGTTCTTCCACCAGAAGTAATAGATATTTTTACTTACACAGATATTTTGCTACTGATTGGCTGATGGGAAAGGGCCTTTTCATGGTGGGTGTGTATTGTACTTCTTTTTGTCTGTTTTTTTTTTTTAAGGGATCTTTGAACTGTATTGTTTGTGGGCTTAGCATGATTTTTAGTTGTGTTTTACTACTGTAATTTACTGTATAGAGCGTCCCCTGCAAGGGAGAAAGATGAGATAGAAATTTAATAAATGAAAAGTCTACATTGTCACTTACTCTTTAAACAGGGGTCAAAGTATCGAACCCCTGCTGTTTGCTACTCCACTTTGCATTGTGTAGCTATAGCTGTTGCTGTTTATTAATTTTATTCTAAATCTAAAGCTGTCACTAATGTTCAGGATAGTTAAATTACTTTTACATAAACAAAAAACAAGGTGAACTTTGTTGCTGCATTTAACTGCTACCCCTTACATTTAAAGAATTACAGGAGAGAAGATTCTGGTTTTGTTGGTTGGTTGGGGGAGATTAATTGTACTAATTTACATACGCAAACACCATTAACACTAATACCATAAAACCAGACACAGAGTGCCATGTGATCTCCTATACAATGGAAGGACTGAACAGTCTGGCTTGAAACTCTATCAAAATTCTTTACAAAGTATCTTGCCACAGATAATCATGAAATAGTGGCAGGGTGAAAGCCAATAGTGTTTGCATAAGAAATAAAGCAGAAGCAAGATTCATAAAACTCACTCTTTTGCTGTGAAAAATCGACTTTGGAAAAATTGCTGGTTCTCTTTGTCTTTCATCAGCTAAAATAATGACGGTGCTAATTCACAACTAGCCCAAGATCTTTCTCTACATCAGTGGGAAGAAAACTCACAACCAAAAAACCTGGTTGAAACAAATTGAAATAGTGCACATCCCAGTGAGTTGAGGTAGTAGTTGGGAGGGTTCACTTTACCCATGAACATTATGGCGAGCCCAGTGGGAGCAGTACTGTAGGGACCTTGGTGCTCAGTCTCTCAACAGCAGAGATCCAGCTTCCATCAGCCTCTAATGAAGAAAAAAAAAGAAATCCTTCTTGAAAGTCACACACAGAGAAAAAAATTGCACATGTACACCTCAGACTAACAGTTTTATAAAGAACTCAGAATAATTATTGAAAAGCCTGTTCAGAAGTTGAGTTGGGTGTATCTTGTCCTTACGTCCAGGGACGTGGTGGCGCTGCGGGCTAAACTGCAGAAGCCTTTGTGTGCTGCAAGGTCAGAAGACCAGCAGTCATAAGATTGAATCCACGCGACGGAGTGAGCTCCCGTCACTTTGTCCCAGCTCCTCGCCAACCTAGCAGTTCGAAAGCATGCAAATGCGAGTAGATAAATATGTACCACCTCGGTGGGAAGGTAAACAGCGTTCCGTGTCTAGTCACGCTGGCCACGTGACAACGAAAACTGTCTTCGGACAAGCGCTGGCTCTACAGCTTGGAAATGGGGATGATCACCGCCCCCTAGAGTCGGACACGACTGACTAAATGTGAAGGTCCTTACTTCTAATAGTGGAAGAGAGTTCATATTAATGGAGATTTTTCACCTTTCCCTTCACTCCTACTTTGACATGAAGTGGGATGTGGTAGATTGTGCTGCCGATGATCCCAATGTTTTTGGGGATGGAAGAGGAACTTTTAAGTTTAACTCATTATATAATTTTTCCAGTATATGCTTGGTGAACCAATTATTAGTGCTTTCAGTATGGATGTAGATTCCAGAATATTTTAGAGCTATGTGGGTGCATGGTTAACTGCAAGGATATTGGATGATGGCAGTCTCCAATTGTCTCTCTCCCTCTGTGACTTGTTAATCCCATGCATGTTATTGTAGGCAGCCACTCACTCAAGGAAAGCTTGCCTGAAGAGAAAGATCTTCACTTGCTTATGGAAAGGCAGTAAAGATGGAGCCAGTCTAGCCTCTTGTGGGAGTGAGTTCCAGAGTCTGGGAGCAGAAATAGAGAAAGATTTGTCCCATGTCCCCACCAAATGCACTTATGAAGGTGGCAGGATCAAGAGAAATGCTTCCCCTGATGATCTTAACACTCGAGCAGGTTCATCAAGGGAGATGCGGTCCCTGAGATAGCTTAGGCACAAGCCATTTAGGACTTTACAGGTTAGAACCATCACTTCGAATTCTGCCCTGAAATGGACCAGCAGCCAGCAGTGCTACTTTAACAGGGGGGTTATATGATCCCTCTTTCCAGCCCTAGTTAGCAATATGGCTGCTGTGTTTTGGACCTGCTGAAGTTTCCTGACACTTTCTATTGGCAGCCCTATGTTGAGTGTGTTATAGTAATCCAGCCAGGATGCAACTAAGGCATGTACAGTATCACCATGGCCAAATCAGACCTCTCCAGGAATGGGTGCAGCATCTTGGCTTGGCCAACACCTGACAAATTACCATCATCAATTTGTGTAGCTGTTAAAAAACAAAAACAAAAACCTGGCAGGGATACTTTCACAAAGATGTAGTCCATAGTGCAGACTTGGCACTGTAGCTTATATAACAATATAAGAATCATATATTTACATACAGAACCTGGTTCCAAATAAAGTTATGATAAAACAATATAAAATGGTATAAACAATATAACAACAACAACAACAACAACAACAACAACAACAACAACAACAACAATAATAATAATAATAATAATAATAATAACAGTGTCAAACAACAACACTGGCACCAAGAGTATAAACTGAGGAAAATAAAGATTTGCCCCTCACCACCTTTTCCTACCATCTTCAATACATTTTATTGCTATAGAAAAGCATGCATTTTGGGCAAACTATGTTCTTAAATGTGTCATATAGAGTGCTTCTTAACCTTGGGTTACTCAGGTGTTTTTGAACTGCAACTCCCAGAAACGCCAGCTAGCACAGCTGGTGGTGAAGGCTTCTGTGAGTTGCAGTCCAACAACACCTGAGAAACCCAACGTTAAGAACCACAGATATAGATCACAGAAGGGGATACATTTTGTAAACAATGAGATAGTAGTCAGAGCATGGATAGTCCTTATTGACAGCAAATCACAACTATCCCTGTCCAGGGCAGGCAATTTCCTGGCCGCCAATTCTGAGCAGAAGTCTGGGGATAGGGGTGGGATCTGGCAAATGCATTTATTATGCCTTGCTGCTTAGCAGTAACCAAAGATTGTGCCATTGCACTTGTGCACAGCCTTATGAAGACACAGATTAATGATCTGTGTTAATTGTTATTGATCAGTTGTTAATTATTCTATCTTCAACATGCTTAGAAAGAAGCATCAAGCCCTCCCTTTCTGTCATCACTTTCTTCATACCGTGATGGAGGAGTCTGAAAGGGATACGTTCTCATTCCTGTGTAAGCCCTATACATGAACAAGAACCCAGCTTTTCCTGGATTCTTGCCCATGTATAGAGCCATATATGATCAAGAACTTCTCCTTTTCACTTTTCTCATCATGTGAAGAAAGTGACAGTGGTGGCAAAGTTAAGCACTTCCCTCAAAGCTTCTTAAGAAAGCATGCTTATTAACATCTAATTTTGGCTATAATCAGATGAGAGAACCACAACTATCTAAAACTATGTATCATAACTAAAAACACCTACTTGTGCAACAAAAACACACATAAAATAGCCCAGTTTGAAAATGTTAGTGTTAATGTTCGCATGTTAAGTTTAATTCATGAATTAATGCTTTTAAAGCAAAAATTACAAAATCCATTTTACATTAATTTTTGGTAGAGTATTCATAGTCATAACACATTAGTTTTATATATTAAAAATTAACATTATGGTATCTCAAATTAATTCAAATTCCTTGCATGGGGAGGCAAGGATCATTCTAAACCTCAGACCACATTTTCTAGTGACTCTGTTCAGCCTGATCCAGCCTGGGACAACTTTATTGGCCAGTTGCATGCCAAGATTATTCACTAGACCTGAACACCTCAACCAATGTTCCTCACAATGCAGAAACTATGTTTTTTGGAAGCACACGGCCATTTTTCTCAATCTCTTCATGTCTGAGGAACTTTCCAAGCCATTTTGAGGGAGCTGCTTTGCCACCAAGGAAACTTGACATTTTTCCATTCTCTGTTTCTGCAGTGAATGTCCTCTAGTCTAAGTACAGTAACACCATCATGCTGGAAAGGATAGCTCTGAAATTACTGTCATACATCTCAGCATGAGTCCTCAGGTATCGGTTCAGAAAGAAGAGATTTCTGAGGCGTTCACTGGTTTCCCAATGTCCTGTTTTATTGTCAGTGTCTTAATGACAGCACAGTGAGTTTATACTACCAATTCAGTTGCCATTTTTCTTTCCAAAAGCTCCAGGCACTCTTTAAGAACTACCTTTCCAGCTCATAAAGTTAGGTGACTGCAAATGTTTACAAGAACCCAGAAAATGATACTGTATGGGCTATTGTGCTTTATTATTTTTGTAAAACAATTATTTTGCCCTTCTCTAATCAATATCTTCAAGATTTATCTAGATGCACCATCCCTGACTATCTCCACCAGCTAATTTGATAAGAGGTAGTGGGAATCATTAGCCCATTATGTGCTTTACACGATCATGTTATTGAAATGGAAACTGAACAAATAGGACCAAAGTAAATCTGCCACGTTTCTCCTGGCACTTGGAAAGGTTTTCGCAGCAATGGCCCAAGTAATGAGACAAGCCAGTTGTTGTTGTAAGAATGCACTGAACTGTTACACAGAAAATTCTCCCTCGGCATTTGATCTCATTAATGTTGAAGTCTGCATTCTTGAGGCAGAAGAAGGTACTATGATGTTTCTGGGGGGAGTTATGCTTCTGCCCAGACTATATTTATGTAACTAGTGGCAAGTCTTATAGTGCAAGCCTATACATGTCTACTCAGAAGTAAATTCTTCTGAGTTCATTAGGACTTATTCTCAGATAGGTAAGTAGGTAGGTAGGCAGGCAGGCAGGCAGGCAGGCAGGCAGGTAGGTAGGTAGGTATGGAATTATAGCATTGTTTATTTCGTATTTAGGTTTCAGCTACAATCCTTTTAATGGAAGTTAGGTCCCACAGAATTTTAAGCATGCTGGTCTGCAGGCTGACTAGGGAACATTTGCTCTGACCATCTGATCAGAAGAGCAAATGTTTTTATCACCTTGTCTTTGTAGGCTTGCATAAAAAAAATAGTGGTATGATTTGGTTGTAATAAATTTCCAGCAGGCCAATTAGCAATGCTATTTAGGAAAAACATGCTCTTGCAGGGCCCCCCCCAGCTCCAAATTTTCATGGGTCTACCCCACTTGTAATACCACATCAAAGAAACAAAAGGAATGGGGTTCATTTTCGTGGTAGTTTTTGTTAAGATCTGCATTCCTTGATGCCTAGATTTCTCTGTGTTTGAAGGATGTGCTATATTGCTGCTTCAGAGTCACACTCTGATAGTCAATTCTTAGAAAGCTCAGTTTGCTTTTTGAGACTGCTTTGAAGCGAAATGATGCCCTGGCAACGTTAACTCTAAGGGAAACGATGCGACTGTAATTTAAAGCACATTGACAGCGATAACTTCTGAAATTTTTATAAGGGTGCCAGCCATGCTACTTAAATTTTTATAAAGGTTTGAAATGACATTCTTCCTGTTTCTTCCCTCTCTTCTTCTTTTTATAAATAACGAATCTTCAAATTGCTCATGCAGAAGAATGTTTGCAGTGAGCTGCTTAACAGATATGAAACTCACAGCTGAATTGTCAGGTTGGCGCAACTGTAAATATTATTAAACCATCAGTAGAAATTGTAGCAGTTCACTAATACAAATTCAAGGATTTGTCATATCTATAATTTAACATATCTTTTAATGAACTTGCAGGGGGCAAATGAGAAACTGGGACCAAGCAAAGGGACAATATCAGAAAATAAAGAAGTCTGCTTGAATATTTGTTGACTTGCTTCCTTTTGAACTACTTGCCAGAAAACAAGGCTCCTTTTCTGGCTTTTGGCTTAGTTGTCCCAGAACAAAGCTAATTTATTCCTTCATTAGATAAATATTGACGTTTTGTGGGTTCTGTGTATCCTCTTCAGCTTGCCCAACATTTATTCGGTACACTTTCCTCTACATAGATGTTATGTGTCTATATTCCAGTGTGTCAGGGATACTTTTTAAATATATTTTTCATCTCAGCCCTGACAAACCTACTGCCATTTACACTTATTTGCAAAAAGAGTCAAGTGAATAATAAATTCACTGTCTCTTGATTTTATTTATGTATGTGCACATTTATTTATTTATTTATTTAAAATATGTTTTAGAAGGACCCAAGGTGGCTTGCTTCATTAAAAGACAATATTTAAAAGCTAAAAACATTAAGTATACCAATATTTAAAATAATCAAACAAACACCAGACAAAAAACAGTAAACAAAATCAATACCAGAAACAGATTCAAAGCAACTGGGCATATCACTAAAGGGGAAATCATGTCTGAAGAGCTGTTCAGATTTTAGAACTGATGTGAAGTAAAGTTGATGTATGAATTCAAGACACAAAATCTTAGTTTAGGTGAAAGCAACCTGGGGTTGCTCTTTGAGGATTTTTTCCTCATTAAGGAACAGTGTTGATTTTCTGTGTGCTCATCGTCTTAGAAGTTCTCAGTTCCCCTCATTAACCCCAGAAAGATCATGAAAATATCTGTATATAAGGATTACCTTTGAGTTTATCAGTGGAGACATGCAAGAAAAGATATGGAAAAGAGATGGGGTAGGGGGTTATTCTAATAAAGCTCTTCTGATATCGAGAAAAGCTGAAATATACAGTATTTTAAGATTGATTAATGGATTAATAACTGACAGTATATTCGGAGGAAAACCAGGCCTCAGGAGAATTCAACCCTGAAACATTCACAGATAACCCTTAGCAGAGAAGAGCACAGGCCTCAGAGAAACTAGGCCCAGACAATACATAGACATATCAATAGATAAAGGGAAATAGATGTTCTGTGCCCCTGATTTTTCCTTGGTGCATCACAGACACAGGTCACATTTAACCAATAGATTAGCCTAATTTGCCATTAATTATCCATGAGGAACTGGATCCAAATTTGGGATACAAATGACCAATAGAATTGTAGTACTTTAATGACTCTTTGTATCATATAAAACATCTGTACTGTACACTGAATTCTGGGGGCCTTTCTCTGCTTTTAAGAGAAGTCCCAGCTGACCTTTTCTTTGCTGCTATTCAAATAAAATTGGGCCTTTGGTTCAGCTGTTTGTGTCTATACCTGATTCCTTGCCAGAGAATTTTAGAACCCAGATTTGGCCAGTAACACTTCCATCCAACAACATAAGGCAGTATTTTAATTCACAGCCCAATATTTGACTGTAGTACAAAAATGGCACTTCTACACTCTTTCAGCAGTGATCCATCATGCACATTGCATGTTTGCTTCTAATGTGCTGTTAATGAGAATGCTACCACCTCTTATCAGTGTTTTTAAAAAGAGGGTCCAGGTTCTGTGCTAGAAAGCTGGTTACATATCCTTCATGAGTCTTTGAGACTAACAGCTACAGTTCTATAAGCATATACATTTTTACAGTAAGATCACTGATTGTTTTTAATGATACGGGTTTAACTTTTATCTAACATCACATTAATTTGCCTTCATTGAAATCAGAGTAAGGATGGGTCTGGAGGAAATTGGTAGCCAGGGAGATGGAGTCATTATCACAATTAAGCCTCTCTCTTTCATTTTGATAATTGTGGAGCAATTAGAAGCAAACAGAGTGAATCTAGCACGGCGTAAGTAGGACCTGCTGGGTAATGCCAAAAATAAAGTTAGTATTATCCTTCTTCAGCAGGTGTACATACACAGACATACAGGCATGGTCACAGAGAAATAAAAATGAAATACAAAAGGAGGGTCTAGGAGAATTTTATGTAAAACTAAAAATATGCAGTGACCATTCACAGTAGTAGCTACAGTACTGCTGTGAACACTCAACTTTCTTATGTTATCTGCCAGCTGATTATAGCGGTATCATACAGCTAATAAAACAGACTAATTCATCCTTTAAATATGTATATTCTATTGTTGTTTTTGTTGTTGTTATATACTGTAAAGTCACCTCCAATTTATAGTGACCCCTATGTATGAGAGATCTCTAATATGTCCTGTCTTCAACTGCCCTACTCAGCTCTTGCAAATTCAAGGCTGTGGTTCCTTTAGGGAGTTAATACATCTCATATTTGGTCTTCCTCTTTTCCTGATGCCTTCCACCTTTCCCAGCATTATTGTTTTTTCTAGAGAATCCTGCCCAAAGTAAGATAGCTTCAGTTTCATCATTTTTGCCTCCAAAGATAGTTCAGGCTTCATTTGCTCTTGGACCCGTTTATCTTTTTGGTAGTCCAAGGTAGATGCAAAGTTTTTTTTCCCAGCACCATATTTCAAACAATCAATTTTTGTTCCTGTCAGATTTCATTACTGTCCAGCTTTCACACCCATACACAGTGACTGGGAATATAAGAGTGTGGATTATCTTGGATTAATCTCCAGTGACATATCCTTACACATTATGATCTTTTCTAATCCCTTCATTCCTGCCTTTCTGAGTCTCAGTCATCTTCTGGTTTCTTAGCTGCAGTCTCCATTTGAATTAATGACTAAAAAAAAGTATACAAAACCTTAATTTTTTTCATTGTTGCCATTAAAATTGTGTAGTTCTTCTATAGTCATGGTTTTGATCTTTTTAATGTTCAAGTGCATTCTTGCTTTGCCACTTTCTTCTTTCACTTTTCACTTAAAGTCATTTCAAATCATTCAGTTAATGAATACAGGTAGATTTATTATTTGTTGCTCCTGTACCATCAAAAAAACATAGAAGACTAATATATTTATTGTGAAATAATATATTATCTACATATTACACATACAGACACATAAATATAAATAAATAGTAGTATAATAAATATTAGTAGCACAATTATCAATTGCAGTAATTTTAAAGATACAGTGTAAAACAGCAATATTCATACTTCATTTTAGTCGGAATCCTATTGGTGTTCATGTAAGGTGTGTGTTACTTGCAGCAGCTAACTGACAACATGCCAGCCATGTCTTGATTACATGCCTGGTCATGTTCTGGACTGCACAATTGTGCCATGACATCTTGTTACTTCACCACAATCATTATCAGCAAGTTACACAAACTTTTACATAAACAGCAATATGATTCTAGCTGATATGTTTATAATTTCTAATTTATTGGCCAAAATCCAGCCACCTGCATAAAAATGATTATGTCACTGGCAACAGACAATTTTCAGCAATTGAAGAGTTTCTTCTTCTGTCATGCAACTTGTCTGCCTTGCAAATGATCTGTTTCATTGCATGTTAACTCTGCAAGCCATGGTCCCCAAAGAAGGAACTCTTTGATTACCAGCAATCGCACCTAATCAATGACTTTATAGGCAGGGGAAATTTTCATTTATTAAAGAGTTCCTGTTTGGTCCCAGGGCTCGTTTGCAATGAAACTGACTGCATACTAATCAGATGACTAGTATGCAATTACAGTACCAAAAATCTTGTCCTGCTGGTCAGCCATCATCCTTACAAAGGCATAATTTATGGAACAAAATTTTGCTTGCAATTTAATATATCACAATAAATGTATTTGTATTTAAAGTGCGACAAGATTATTTGTTGTTTGTACTTCATCAAAATCGTATGGCTATCCCATATGATTTCAAGTCATAATGTTAATATAAAAGAGGCACAAACCTATAGTCCAAGATCAAGGAAATGTTCAATTAACCAGGCAGATCTGTTTCTCTGTTTTCTGCTGTATCATTTTAGGAATATTGGAAGAATGAAGAATCTAATGTAATGATGCCTACTGGGCTTGGACGCTTTTAGTGGAAGGTCACCAGAGAATTAAGCAGGAGCCCTCTGGAGATGTTGCGAACGTACAAATCATTTAGTAATCAAACAAATGGCTTTTCCTGTGTTACAGATAAAACTGTAGACAGACTGTTCAGAGTCAAGCCATTCTAAATATCTGACTGCATTGTAATTTATTATTCTGTTTAGCTCTTTGTGTGCACGCTGTTTATTGTTCATTGCTTTGCCTCATAGAAAAATATATATCATAGTCAAAGAGAGAGAAGGTTGTCTCAGGTGAGAGTCTGGCACCATTTAATGTTGCTGTCTGTCATTATGTGGAAATTCGGTATTTATAGGGTTTCCCCCATTCTTTTTGTCCAGATTTCCAGCAAAGGCAGCAAGGTAGCTAAATTGGGATAATAAATACAATGGAAATGTATAGCCAAAGCTACGTTACCTCTGACAAGTTAATCACCAGGCCATATTTTCTACAAATTTTCTGTGATAGCACACCAGTGTAATTCCACCATCTGCATAAGTATTTGCTTCTGAAAGAGGATGGATGTACTGTAGTTCCAAATATGTGAAACTGATTTGTAATTTTTGGACATTTTTTTTTCCAAATGTGGTTACGCCTGATGGCTCTGGACAAATTGGGTATTTCTGCTCATTTATCACATGGTCATTTAACATCACAAGTGTGCACTAAATCTGCATATTGAAAGCCACGGGAAAATGCTTGTTTGAATAAAATGCTGTTAATACACAACAAACTGTCAATAAATAGATACCCCTAACTGATTATTTTCCTTCTATATACAATTTGAAACTCATTAGCCATCTGCATGATTGACCAGTCACTAAAATCCCCTCACAATTATTCCTTAAAAGGAAAAACATAAACAAAGCAACGCATGCTGGTTATATATTGCCCCCATAGCATTTAAACCACTCTCTTGAGTGGTTTATATTTTTAATTACGCAGGCAACACATTGCCCCTCTACCGCAAGGTGAGTGCTCAATTTACAGACCTCGGAAGGGTGAAAAGCTGCATGAACCTCAAGCCAGATACCTGGGACTGAACCCAGGCCCAGAGCAGAGTTTTGGCTACAGTACTGCAGTTTAACCACAGTGCTACAAGGTAAGATGCAACGTAACAATTTCTTATGTTCATATTCTAGTCCAAGAAATATTGGTTGCAATTCAGTATTGCCTTATGTGGGAGTAAACTTCATAGAACTCCAATGTGCAGAAATCCCTATAGGAGGAAGCTACTGGATTTGACTCTAACATATAGGATTATGAATCCTTTGCATAGGAATAATAGATATACAGTATGACTCTCTGATGCAGCATGAAATGGGCAGAGAGAAGGAATGTGGCCACTGATCCGGTGGTTATCTTGTTTGTGTCGCTTAATAAATATTTTGTATGCCAAATCAGAGTCCTACCTGGGAAGACATTCATTATGGGCTTGAGGAATTTGATACGCTCATTTCTGTAAAAATTACTCAAAAAAGACGTGCTTCAAAGTTTCAATTTTTCTATCCTTAAAAGGACACAATCTTTTTTGTAAGGGGTGCCAGAATATCATTGCACAAAAAAGACCAGCTAACAACACTCATCAATCACAGTGACAGATAAACTCTCCCTCTCCCCTCTCCCCCCTCCCTCATCACAACAAAAACATGCTGATCATCCTATCTCCTGAAAAAAGACAAGCCGTTCCCACAGCTATAAATACTATCCAACAAACACCAACAGAGCATGGACAGAGTTCCTACTCCAGTCCTCTGAAGATGCCGGCCACAGAGACTGGCGAAACGTCAGGAAGAACAACCTTCAGAACACGGCCAAAGAGCCCGAAAAACCCACAACAACCATTAGATCCAGGCCGTGAAAGCCTTCGTGAATACTAGTTATATCACTTTAATGTTTGAGAAGAACAGAAAAATGTTTTTAAAACTGTAACCATCTACTGCCACAGATATTTGCTCCTGACTAACAAAATCAATTTTATCTTATCGCATCATGTAGGACTGGATGTCTTGCTCTGGTGGCACGTGGTGTATTGATCTGGTTTGTGTGAGATGCTATTTGGATGCTTATTGTCAGAACCTAATCCCTGGGGCTACTACATTCATAATCAACCACACTCATTTTACATACTGTACTTTACTTAGAAGCAAACTAAATAAATAACTAAGTCAAGAAAAAGATGTGATATTCTGGAACAGATATGAGGGCACATAGTGGGCAGGAGATGAAAGGAAACTTCTGGTGTACAAGCAGCAATCTACTCAAACTATGTCACATGTAGGTTTGTAAGTTTGCTTAACACTAAGTTTCCCACTTAACATTGGTTGATAGCTGTCACAAGCTTTGTAACTGAACTGTTGTTTAAGCATTAGACAAACAAAACATTTCAAAATAATTTCCTAACCGTTGTAAGATGTTATTATATCAATAATAAAATAACAATTGTGTGTCATCATGTCCATTATGGAAACATTTCCCAGGGTTTTCTAGATAAAGAATACATAGAAGTGGTTTACCATTCTCTTCTTCTGGGACATCCTGGGACACTGCATCTTGCCCAAGGCCACACAGGCTGGCTCTTCTCCCAGAAGGCACAGTGGAGAATCAAACTGTCGACCTCTGGCTCCACAGCCAGATACTTAAACCACTGAGATATCCATATATATTAATAGGATAGTCAAAACATTTCCTACTAATGAAGATATGCCCACCATCTAATAATATTAAAGACTTGTATTAAAAAATACCAAAAAAAACCCAAAACAAAAACAAAGACAAATCACTATAGCAGCAGTAGAAACAGCTTTTGTTAGCCAAAATCCAACCTTCCTTGGCTGCCAGACAGGTGAGCGGTGAGCCAGAGACCTTCTGGTAGTGTCTCGGGAATCCCCTCTCCCCCTATGAAAATTAGTCAATATGCCTTCAAGGCGTCTTTTTCACGTAATGTTCAATACCTTCAAGTGTTACTTGAAGCGCTTCCGGCATCATACAGCACCTGCTTTGTATGCAGAATCCCAGGATTAAAATCAGTCATATTTAGGTTTGGGAGAGAGAGACCTGTATGAAACCCAGGGATAACACTGCCATTCAGTGTAGGCTGGAGTTAGTTGAGCTAGCAGGCTAACAAGGTATAAATCAGCTTCCTGGAGGTTTTTTTTTTTCTTTTGCAAAAAAAGTTTACTTGAATATAATTTATTTTTTTCTTCTTTCTTTTGATATATGTTTTTGCATGTCCCATGTTGCAAAACAATTCAATCAATCTTTATTTTTGCGGTCTCCAACCCATTAAAATACTGTACATACATGTAATATTTAAAATAAATGGAAGCAGTTAAAACATTTCAAGACAGTTAAAACAGTATAAATTAATAAGATAGATTACCCATATGTTGTATTTTATATTAATATTATATACAGTCAATCAATCTTTATTTTGCGGTCTCCAACCCATTAAAATACATACATGTAATATTTAAAATAAATGGAAGCAGTTAAAACATTTCAAGATAGCTAAACAGTATAAATTGATAAAACAGATTACCCATACCTTGTGTGTTTTTTTAATGATGGGGTTAGGTAGAGGTCAAGATTGTTTTCCATATTCTCTGGGCAGAGAGAAGGAATTTGGCCACTGATTTGGTGGTTAACTTGTTTGTGTTGCTTAATAAATATTTACCCAGCACATAGACTGATTGTTCTGTAGTTGGTTGGGTCTCCTCTTTCTCCTTTTAAAAAGATAGGTATTATTATGGCTTTGAACCAAGCGATGGGAAATTTATCTGAGCTATTGATATGGGTAAACAAATTTGCCAACAGAGGTGCCCACCAATCCATGTTAGTCTTTAGCATTTCAGGGAGAATGGCATCTGTTCCCGGGGCCTTGCCTGATTTCATACTTCTAATCACGGTTTTTGTTTCAGTCACTGTGACCGGCCTCCATGGAGGAGTGTCATTTAAATTTATAGTTGGAGAGAAATCTATTGAGAACTCTTAGAAGTCCCCGAATAGAGTAGACAATTCAGAGAAATTGTTAAGTACGCAGGATAAATCACATACTTACTTGATTTATAAATTGTCAGAGGGCTGAAGCTGTAAAATAAAGGAAGATACAGAGGAGATGAAGTCCCACACATTCAAATAATGCATTAGAGCAACGGTTCCCAACATTGGGTAACCGAGGTGTTCTTGGACTCCAATTCCCAGAAGCCTTCACCACCATCCATGCTGGCCAGGGTTTCTGGAAATTGCAGTCCAAGAATACTTGGGTTACCCAATATTGGGAATCACTGCATTAGAGCAGTGGTTCTTAACCTTGGGTTAATCAGGTGTTTTTGGACTGCAACTCCCAGAAGCCTTCACCACCAGCTGTGCTGGCTGGGATTTCTGGGAGTTGCAGTTCAAAAACACCTGAGTAACCCAAGGTTAAGAACCACTGCATTAGAGGAAACAGCATGATGCCTGCTGCCTGCCACTATCACTATCTTGTGCAGATGTGCCTGATTATCGATCTTCAAAAGCCTTGTTGTCACACACACCCAGTGACCCCTGTGTTTTGCCCCTCACCCAGGTGCACCTTTGGACACGACTTGTCCTTTCCCCCTTTTTCGCTGCCACCATAGGATATTATCCCCACTATATCAATTATGAGTCTCACACTCTTGCTGCCAAATAAAACAAGGTTTATTTAAGGATAAATAAGTGAACCACAGAAGGAAAATCATGGATGTTCTGTTATCATTCATTCAATAAACGTGGATTTGATTACTTGTATACTTGCTTGTATTCATTTACTTTAATCAAGGTCTCAATATATTCTGCCAGTCTATGTACTTCTAATTCTTTTTAACTCTTTAATATTCTCTAACACACCAGCTGCCTAATATCTTATCTAAACATATCACAGTCTTCTCCCTAATTGTCTAAATGCTTCATCATCTTCTCCTTCACTCTCTCTGTCACTCTCTAACTGCCTCTCTGGCACTCCCAGTTCCCTTGACTCCGCCCCTCCTGTCCTATCATAGGCTCCCGCATTAGAACTCTAAAATGACTGACAGGAGTGACATGTGAGCTGTCCGCCACACTTGTATTCAGTATGACAGAAAAAAGAACATGCACCTCTAATGGAATGCTTGCAGAGGTCCCCTTCTGAGCAGACCTTGGCCACTTAAGATTCCTGCCTGGGTGGAGGAGACCTATGTATATAAACCTATACACTTATAGGTCTTTTTCTCAATGACAGCATAGTCAGAGAGCACATTACTGTTTGGGGGAGAAGAGCTTAGAAAAGTTACTTTTTCTACAGTAAGTTCCAGAATCTTCCAGACAGCATCTCCACACTAATTGAAAAACTCTGGGATTTATAATCCATAGAAGTAATTTTTCAGTTGGCAGGGGGGATGACTGGAAGTTATAGTTCTTCTCTCTTCATATACATTAATTAAACATGTGAGGCAGTCTGTACAAGTATGTTCATCAGACGGCCCTCTATCAATGCAGTTACATATCAGGCAAGGTTGCAGTGTGTGTCTCCCAGTTCATACACTTAACCATTACATTTGTATTCATAAAAAATTCAGGCTTGTTGGCTTTTCTTTTTCTTTTTGCTCTGCATAGACTTGCATATCACTGCTGGGAATCACGGGCATAAATGGAGATTGGAAAAGTAATCCTTTATGGGCTACAATTACAGTACTGGCTATGCTGGTTTGGGGATTCTGAAATTGTGGTTTAAAAAACCCTCCTTAATCGTAGCCATAACTAAGTAGTGAGGACTGCAATCACAATAAATGTGGCTTTCAGTTTGTTAAGATAAAGAATGGCAGCTGGATGTTTAACATAAGTTAGTTCCAGCCCCCCCCTGCAGAGCATTAGAAAGGAAAGTCCACACATGACAGATCCCCTTGATCAAACAGGGACTGTGTGCCAATGCAAGGGTAAAAGAGAAATTGATATTAGCTAAGGTTTAGAGCTCCTTTTCTCCAGATACAGGCAAAATGTTGCTCTCTGTGAAACATCAGAAATGGCAAAGAATATCACAGTGTATTTGTTCTGCCTGAGGCTTGCATGTAGAGATGGGAATACTATCATTCTTTACTCTTGGTGACGTCTTGGGCCTTTTTGTTTGTTCACAGGAAAAGACAATAATGCTAAGAACACTGAAAGGAAGTAGGAAAAGAAGAAGGCCTAATGTGAGATGGATTGACTCAATAAACAAAGGCACAGTCCTGAGTTTGCAAAATCTGAGCAGAGCTGCTAATAATAGGGCCTTCTAGAGAGTTGCTTCTTAGGATCACCATAAGCTGGCTGTGACTTAATGGCAAAAATCTAGTTGTAAGTCAGAACTAGAGCAGGCCCACTGACTCAATGGAACTTATGAAGGAGTTGACTTCCCATATCGCCACTGATACAATGGGACTACTTCAGTTGTGATGTATTACTCAACTTCAGCCAGTGGCATGCAACAACAGTTTTTTTAAGGTAAAAACACCTTAAAGCAGAAAATAAATAGAAAGTAATCTTGTTGCATTGGTAAGGGCAAAAAACTACAATCCTACTGTTTATAGAGGATAGCCCATCAAAAGACTTCATACAATCTACCCACTGTGAAGACTGATACTTCATAGCTGTCCCCATGTCAACCTGGAGAGGCCTCAGGGGAAGCACATATAATTCTACATAATTCACTCGGTTAGATCTCAACCTCTGGTTGTAAGATTCCTAGTTCAGGCCCAGGAATTGGCGAAAGGAGTGGCAGAATCAGGTTGGTTACAAAATCCCTTGAAAAGCAATGGTTGTGTATACTGGGCAGTGGGTGTTGTTCCCGTGGAGCCTGGAGGCTAGGGGGTTGTTTTAAACTTCCATGGCAGAGGGTAAAGACAACATGAACCCTGCCACCATCTGTTGCTGAGGCATCCCCAGACTCTAGAACCAGCTGTGCCCAAGTCACCTAATTCCAGAACAACCCATCCCCTTTAATAAGCCAGTGCAACTGGCCTACAGCCAGTTTTTAATAAGGCGGTGCCGTTTGCTTCTTGTTTTGCTCTGGCTTTCCCCCCAAATTTTTCAAGGAACTCCCCAGCTAGAATTCTGGGAATTCTAGTCTACAAGCCCACACCTACTGTATGTTTTGTTTACTTGAACCAGGGTCTACCCCCTGGGCTGTATTGCTGTTTTGGCCCTTGCTTCCAGCAGTATGGTTCAAAAAAAGAAACCTGTCGCGGCCCACGGAGCTTCCAGGACTCCTTCCTCAGAAGGAACCCTCTCTATAAAGGGCAGCAGAGACTATGACAATAATAAAGAAATTAATGGCACATCCCTAGTTATTATTGCTCCCTTTTTGTTTCCTACAGGTGTGCTCCACCTGCTAATGAAATGGTACATTCTGAAGCACAAAAACAAAAGAAAACAAAAAAGCAAGAGTCCATGTGGCACCTTTCAGACTAACTAGTTTGATTTAACGTAATTCTTCGCAGATTGCAGGTCACTTCTTCAGATATGTGAAAGGCAGCCTTCAATAGACCTACTTCAGGTGGAATGGAAGAAAAATGTCTTGCATTTTCATCCTCATTACATTTGTTTATTGCATCTGTGGTCCACAAAACTTTATGCCAATTAATATTTGTTAGTTTTTAAGGTACCACAGGATTCTGCTCTTTTTGCTATAACAGACTAACACTTTTACCACTCTGAAAATTTTTTGAAGGACAACTGCTCATGGTTACAATCTCCAAAAGAGAATCTAATAAACACAGGCAACTATCTTCATCCAGACAAATCAATCAGTTTTCTTCTTTATTAGAAGTCCGCATTCTGTAATGCCAATGGGTCTTAATTGTCCATTGAAGAGGGCCAAGGAGGTGCACAATCACAGGCTGGTCAAGTCACCCGCAGACCTGCAGCCCAAAGGAAGAGGTACCATTGCCATGCCAAGCCCCTCTACACCTACCTGGGTATGGTCGAGCTGGTGATCCAGGCACCCCCAGGGTGGAAACTGAAGCTGTCCCTGGTCCTCACCTGTGCAAACCTCTGGATTTCTCAAGAAAAAAAATTAAATATGAGCCTGCGCTTGTATTAATATGTCCCGCCATCCTCACAGGTGTGTTTGGTGGATGCACAGAAGAGAACCTTCTCTGTTGCTGCTCAAGACTTTGGAACTTCCTCCCACAGCTTTGCCCCACCTTTGCTGCCTTGTTACTTTGAGTGTGTTTTGCTGTTGCTTTTGTATACAGTTTTACTGTGGTGATTGTTTGGTGTGGTTTTGTTGTAAAATTCATATACAGTACTTACTGTTTTAAGCTTTCAAACGTATTCTACTGATGTAAGCCGCCTTGGGTCCTTTTAAAGTAAAAAGGTGGGGTAATAAATAAAATAAAATAAAATAAAATAAATAAATAAATACGCTTACGTTAAAACAGGGGTAGCTCAGAAAATAGATAGCAGCTGGAGAAATCCATTTTGTATTGCGAGAAGGAACAAGGAAATAAAAGTGGGTAGTAGATGGCGTTATTGTTCCTGCTTTTAAAAAGGGGGATTTTTTGATCCGCAATCTTGTGAAGTCTGGCCCCACTACCCCATCCGCTCTACCTTCTTGGATGTGAAGATCGTGGGCTTGATGTTCAAAAGCAGAACAAAAAATAAACTCTGCATTAAAGGAGTTACCGAAGTGATGCATAACAAGGAGCGGCTTATAGCCTCCCGGGAAGGTTTCCAAACGACGAAGCCGGTGGAGACGATGTACTAACTAAACGATGGCTCAACTTCCCCTCGCTCGGCCACGTGGTCTCGCCTCTAGGTCGCCGGCGGGCGGGCATGCCTAGGTCTGGCTCGCTCGCTCGCTCGCTCAAATCCCGCCCAGTGGGGAGCGTCACTGGCTCGAGTTGAAATGCACACACGCCGGAGACGAAACAGCAGCCCGCAGTTAACATTCCGCTGGCAAAGGTAGAGCGCCGGGCTGCCTGCGCCCAGCAGTACGAGGGCTGTCAGCCATCACCGCCATCCAGGAGGGTACAACGCGATGTGCCGGCCAGCTCTGACCAGGCTGCTGCTGTTCCACCTGCTCCTGATCAAGCTGCACATCGCGAAAGGTGAGTCCCACCCGAGCGCGGCGGCGGCGGAGGGGGGGGGAGTTACACCACGAGCGCCGTGGCTCGTGGCTCCGACGCACGCGTTTGCTGCCGCTGGGCTGCTCTAGGTCCTCCTGCGCTCATTCCAGCCGTCTCTCTACGGGGAAGAAAAGAAATACACCGCTACTCTGATTCTGTGTGTAAACAGGCGAGGCAGAGCCATTTTCCTGCACGGGGATCAACAAAAGCCTCGGACCGGGGGCGGGGGATGTTACATCCTAGTAATAATTATATCCAGTAGGACAGGACTGCTTTTGGGGGATCTCATGGCTTTAAGGTGAAGGGAGAGTAGCATTTTTCACCTGGGACTCGTCCGAAGGAGAGCGTTGTTCTTTAAGGACGCCCCGACCAGAATACGTTTTTTTATTCACAAACCAGTGTTTTTCTTTTCCCTCTTATCCTCCCGCCTCGGGTGGGAAGGAATATATATACGCTATTTAATCTTTTTGGCCTCTGCTGATCCCTCTGAGAAGCATTCGCGTTCCTTTGAGATGGGGATGCCGGGAAATGCAGGGAAGCAACCAGCCTGCGCATCTTTTCGCCGAGCCGGACTTGGCTTGGAACGAGCCTTTGTTGTAGTCAACCTGCTTTGCCCATCTCTTCCCCCCACCCCGGTTGTGATCGGTGATGCTTCCCCCCCCCACGCCTCAATCGGCCTGGCGAGGATGGGAAAGAGCATTGTTTGAAGGGAACGAGAGCTGTTTCCCTGGGGAGGGGGGTGTTCTTTGTGCGCTTCGGTGTGTGTCGAAAAAAGGGAGAGCGTGGCGGCCTAGATCGCTCCAGCTTTGCTTGCCGTTTGTGAGAGGGTTGGGAAAAGGATCGCTAGGAAACGGGGGAGGCGGCGGCTCCACGCTCGATCCCCCCCCCGCCCCGTTTTTGTTTAGGTAACATTCCGGGCTCTGGGTCTCTCTGCCCTTTGCAGGTTCCGCCAAGGAGTGCGAACAGGACCAATTCCAGTGCCGGAATGAGCGGTGTATCCCTTCCATTTGGAAATGCGACGAGGATGATGACTGCTCCGATAATAGCGACGAGACCGATTGCCGTGAGTCCCTACGGTCTTTCAGTCCTCTTCTGCAGGCGGATGGAGAGCTGGCAGGGCCGGGGAGGTGGGTGGGCGGGCGAGAGAGTGAGGAAAATGGGGGCACTGGCTGGTTGTTTTGCCCGGGGCTGGGCTGTGTAAGTCCTGGACAGTTAGACTCGAAAACGTTTCTGCCCAGGTTTACCTGCCTCTTCTCCCCATCCTTTGATTCGGCGAGAAAACGTGAAGAAATGTTGTCTATCCATTTTTCAAGGGAGCAGCAGCGTGATACCAGTTCCGGAAAGGAGTGGATTTTAGCTTGCCTCCTAGGTGAAAAGTGAGCGTTGGTTGTTGGAGAGGGAAGGATGATGTGTAATTGTGGTGTTGGAAGGGGAAGAATGATGTGTAATTTTGCGGCTTGGATGAAACCCTTATCCCTTAGAACCATTAAAGTATCCGGTGACTTGATCTTTGCGTGCAAAAATAAGTCCACGCGCCAGAAATCCCGTTTCAGAGGGCTCCGTGGTGTAGGGTAAGAAGATTCTATCTTGTTCCAGTTTTATGAATGAAAGTGCCTCTTTTCCCGGCGACGTTTTTGATTGGCTGTTGGGAGACCGCGAGATAGATCACATGGTACCAGTTCCCTTGAAAAAAAAGGGCGGGAGGGGGGAAGAGTATCGGGCGTTGCTTGAAGCGGCTTCTTCCCTTGCTCTGCCCCTTCAAGGCCACGCCTTCCTGCCCTTGGCTAAGGCGGAGAGGACGCGGAAGTGTCGCGAGGGCTTTGGCTGACAGGCTAAATTTACCCATCTAAAGCCGTTTATTATTGCGTAGTCATGATGAATCCTTTAGGGCCAGGACTGATTAAGCTCTTACCGGCCAGTGTCAGTCTGGGTGGTAATACCCTCCCAGTATATTCTTAAACGCATGCATGCATACATGCATACAGAAGCACATACATACATACATACATACATACATACATACATACATACATACATACATACATACATACATACATACATACATACATACCATGTCTCTTACACTGCATTCTTGTTGTAGAATGAAAGAATCTCATAGATTTCAGTGAAGCTTACTTCCGAGTACATATATATAGGTTTCCCTTGTCCTTTGTTTTACATTTTAAATTCAATGGAAATGGCTTTTAAGTTTACTATTTTAAAAGATTCGTTCCTTCCTCAGTTACTCAACCTTTTCCATGGGCTTATCTCAGATTCCAGATGCCAGATTTTTCCATGTTTTATAAGCATATATATATTTGATTTGGACTAGACTACTGTATGCAAAGTGGATTTCTAGCGTTTAAGTATTCTTGTTTAAGACACCTTTTCTTAGCCTGAGCTTCATGTTTTATTATGTGCATTGTAGTAGAAAATGATTTTGAAAATACAGTATAAGCGGCCAGGAATTAAAAGTTATCCAGATAAACATGTTGAAACTCTAGGAAATTAATGGAGTTTCTTTCTTTTTCTTTTTTTTTGTAATTCAGGTTGATTTATGTATTGTGGATGGGGGACTGGAAGCACAAGATGGTGCAATCATGAACTAACATAATGTATGGTTCTCCAGGTGTAATTGGACTGTAGCTTCTGGTAGTTGAGTACCAGAAGCACAGCAACATCTGCAGTGTTGTCTACCTGGTGACATATCTCCCAATAAGTGGGATGTCCTGTAGTAATAAGAGCCCTGGAGTAAGACCTGGGTTCAACTCAGCCGTAAAACTCACTGGGTGGCCATGGGCCAGCCACGCTTTCTCAGCTGATCTATCTCACAGAGTTACAGAGGGGATAGATTGGAAAGAGGAAGACCAGTGTATACCGCCTTGAGTTAAGCAGAGGAAAGGCAAGAATAAATGTAACACATAATAATGCCTTGTTGGTGTCTGAAATCTGATAGTGGAATTTATGCCATATAAGGCTGATGATGTGTCTGAAGCCATGGTAGTTTTTTTTCCTAAGTTAAAAATCATCGCTGCTCCTTCCCAGAGGTCCTGAGGCTGCCTTGGGATTGTTTTCCTCAAGGGGAAACCACTTGGGGGGTTGTAAGACAAGAGAGAGGAGTCTTTAATTTCTCAAAAACACCAAAGCTGATAAAATTTATCCTGGTGGTATAATTTTTAAAAATGAAATCAACAGCTTCCCTTGATGAAAGGGATCCCAAGGGAACATTAGGATCTCTCTGTGTGGGGGGGAGGTGGGTATCAGGTATTTTTAACTTACAAAAACCCACCATGGCTGATGACATCATCAGCTTTATGTGGTTTAAGCTCCAGGACTGGATTTCAGCCAGTGAGTCTTAACTCTGACGAGACACAGCTAAGACTGTACTGTTGATGACGGCCATGTAGGATTTGAGCTCAGTATTCAGCAGCCCTAATCAGGCACTTTCTCTCTGCTGTGTTGTACTGTCAGTGTGTTCCTGTGTCTGAGTGCTTATTGAATAATGCCTTATGTAAGTTTGATGGACTGTTGACTCACGCTAAGTATTCAAGAAGCTGTATTATTTGTTAATGGCAAAGGAGCAGGAGATTACTGACAGATGAAAGATGAATGTTATGGTTTTTATAATTCTGCCTGTACTGCAGTGCTAACATTTTTGCTTTGGTGGCAGGACTAAAATGCCATGTATGTGTGCCTGAAAACTAAGTTTTATGAGGAATTCATTACTAAACAAATGCTCTGTTATAATTTATGCTGTTATAATGTAAACATATAACATTCCTGTAAACACCAAGTGTGCTACCTGAGCTAGTAAAAAATGAGAACAGCTGTTGTGAAAAACTTCCTTTTTCCTGGATTGTGACTGTACAGATGCCACCGTTTTTAATTCTATTGAATATCTTTAAGCCCTGTTCCATGGAAACAAAAGACGCAGTTGTAAATCTCTTTTGAAACTCATGAACATACCCCATGTCTACAGATGTGTGCAGTATAGCATTCAAACCACATATTTTTGTACACGCTGGTTTTAGTTATGTGGGGAAACAAAATATGACATAGAAAATGGCAATTGTGTTGTTTGGTCAGACACTTTCAAGGGTGAGTTAGCATAAATGTTCTGGTAACATAAGGTCAGTTATACAAGTCAATTAACTTGTGAGGTGTTGAGGCAATGGCTTCTGATTACCAGAGAGTTTTCACTGAAGATGCAAATGAATTGCTTTGTCTCATTGTCCTGTTGGAAAGATCATACATTATTCTGCTCTACAGTAGGGTAGTGATTGGTAGTGCACTGATTTATGCATGGGATGAGATTGAAAGCCCATATCTTTGTTTAAGCCAAAGGAAATAAAGTCGAACTTCTTGATGTAGTAATATGCAGCTGTTTCCTTCTGGAATCTGTCTTTGAAATTCTTTTCTTCAATGGCTGTCACCCAGAAACCAGAGATAAGAGGGTGTAAGCAGGCTAAGTGTTCTCCGACTGACGTCATATTTATGTTTATTTCTTAGTTTGTGCAGACACTACCCTGTTTGTCCTATATCAATTGCTGTGCAGCGTTGCTCACAAAAAATTATATGTATCACTTTATAGTTGTCACTGATATTATTAAACAGTAGAGAATACATACATAGTTAAGACATTAGGAATGTTCTGTTCTAGCAGAACACTTGAAGTACAGTATGTAGCAAAGATGTAGAGGGAAGAATGATATTGGTGCTCTCAACTGTTTATCAAATATTGCAAGGCAAAATGCTCCAGTTACGGGAATGGGGATCAGCCTTTAAGTTCCATATCCCATGCTGTATTTCTTTGGAAGTGCCTGTATCTAGCAGGTCATGGAGTTTAAACAATGAATTGAATGAGCACTGTGTATTTAAAAACACGTCTATTTATTTCAACTTACAATAATATCCATATAATCATGAAAGCAATTTTATTAGCCTGAAGTCATTTTAAACTTGTTTTTCTTGACAAGCATCATTTTACCTTGTTCAATGGTAGACTAGTTTTGAAACACTTGCTCACTGCATTTGACTATATAGTGGGGGTGTGAGAATGTACTTTTTATGCTAATTTAGTGCATGGAGGAAAGGAACAAAATTTGCACCCATATACAGTACACTTACCTGGGCCATATAATTGGCTGCTGAGGCTTTGCTTAGAGCCCACCATCCAAATTATTTATTTCTACAGATCCAAGAGACAGAGCTTTTTCAGTAATGGCCCTTCTCTGATGATGGATCTCTCTCCAAGAAGTCTGAAAGTGTTTTTATGAAGCCATAAAGACTGTTCTGGCCTGCTAGGTTGATAATGCTATACCGTCTTTTTCCATTTTTATAGGATGACCCGATGTATAAGATGACCCCCCCCCCTTTCTAACTCCAAATTTGAAAATTTGATCCCTGCTTTCCCCTTCCTTTTGCTAAGCCCCGTGAGAAAAGTAGGGAATCAAAGGGCTGCATGATCACTGAGCCTGCAACCAGCGGTGGAGGCAACAGCAGCAGGAGGCTGAGACTGAGGCAAAGAAACAGCTGGGCTCGGCCACTTCTCGTGGCTGCCCATTGACTGCCACCGCCACCACCCGATCGCAAGGAAACAATCGCTGAAGGGGGCAATCGGGCGGTGCTGGCAGCAGTCAATGGGCAGCCGCGACAGATGGCTGAGCCCAGCTGCTTCTTTGCCTCAGTCTCCGCCTCCTGCTGCTGCCTTCCGTGTGTAGAATAATCCTCATTTTTTTCTCTAATTACTGTATTTGATTTTATTGATTAGGAAAAAGTGTTGTTTTATACACAGAAAAATACTGTAGTCATATTATTGCAAGATAACGTTTATATTTGATGAGTCAACTCCTCCATTGATTCAAATAAGCCTACTTTAATTGCAATTTACTATGTTAAAGTAAGTTGCTACTAGAGTATGCCTATTTGAATCTATGGAATTTATGGAGGAATTGACTCACCAAATCCCCACTGATTCAGTGGGCCTACTTTTGTGTGACTTGCTGTGCTAAACCACAGGATTAGAAATGGGAATGAACCTCGGTTTGGGGGTTTGTGCTGGTTCAGGTGTTGTGTGGTTTGGGGGTTTGTGCTGGCATAAGTGTTGTGCGGTCGCTGTGTACTTCCCCCTCCCGCCTCTCCTGTGCACTTGCCCATTCCCTGGGCAATGCATGCTTCTTTTCCTTCCACCTCCCTGCAACTGTCCACTCAACCGTTCACAGCTGTGCTTCCCTCTGCCTTCTTCAGCAGTCACCCACTTAGATGAGGAGATGGGGCAGGGATTCAATTAAGTGGGTGACTAGAGGAGGAGGGAGGCACAGTGAGTGGGCAGCTGCACAGAGGAGGCAGGGAGGAAAGTGCGCATTGCCTGGAGAATGGAGAAGTGCACAGAAGAGGTGGGAGGGGGAAGTACACGGCACTCACACAACACTTGTGCAAGTGCGGCACCGAACTGCCAGGAACCTTGGTTCATGCCCATCTCTACACAGGATTTCAACTGCAGTGTTAAATTGTTTAAAGGCAACAGTCCTATTCATGATTGATTTGGGCATGAATTTCATAACACACCATAGTGAATTGCTCCCTTCTTTTAAGCTAGCTTTTTCTTGACTTGCTGACTTCTTAGATCATAGTGGAATTGGGCTTGGAAGTAAAAGGCCTAAAGCAAGCATAAGTATGGTGGAGAAAGAGATAAGATTCCCCCCCCCCCCATGTACTACATTTATCAGAAAACAGATGATTCCCTCCAAATCCTGGCTCTATAGCTAAACTGATGAGTGTGTGCTTAATAACCTGGGTCTGACCCTTAAATAGGCCTTTGCATTCCAGCCCAGTATACATGAGAAAAATACTGTTGGTTTCAGCAAAAGTGACATTTATCCTTGTGGATATTGCTATAGTTATATTGCATTTTAAACATAAAGATGAAATCCTTTTCAAATATGTATTTGACAGTTTAATCTTTGATGGTATCTAAAACCAGTCTTGCTTTCTCTTCCGTCCTAAAATTTCTCTCTTTTCTTCTCCTGCTTCTGAAGTGGCACCCTTGTTCTCCCTGACTGCATTTCCTCATTGTGTGTCTGTACCATCAGATTGGGATAAATTGTTGATTTTTGGCAATGTTGCTTTGAAGGCCTAATTTACATGCAGAAGTGTAAAGATAGGATATGAATATGTGTAGAGGAGGCAGATTTTTAGGCGGATCAAAACTAGAGCAACTTCTAGATGTAATGTTTTTTGATTGAGCATGGCAGGTAAAGGTTAATTAGAACCTCGCTAATAAATTATAGAAGACTAGGGAGGAGATAATTATTACTCCAAGCATCTTTAAAGCTTATACTACTTATACTTTACTGCTTAGGGGCAAACCACAAGTGAGCATTTATGCCCTAAATGTTAGCTGCTGCAAAAATGTAAAATTTTCATTTATTACACTTATGTTTATTTGCAGAAGTAAAAGCCCAAATAAATATAATCACCATGTAAAATAAATGAGGTGTTGTAGGACTAACAGTGTAAATATCCTTTAGTTTTCAAAAAGGAAATAATTGGAAATAAATCTATATACTGTATTTTGTCCTGAAGAGAGGGAAAAGGGAAAGAGTTGACGGTACTTTTCCTGCCTTTTGAAAGGAACCTTCTTTGAACAGACACACTTTCTTCCTGTGCCTCTTCTTTCTGGCTGTCCCACGGCTTGTCTTAGATGAAAGGAATGTTAGATTTAAGGGAGTCCTTTCAGCACCTAACCTCAAGGCACGCTTCCTTGGCAGATTTTGCTCCTTCTACCATAATTATCCCTGTCTGACCTATGGTAGGAACATGAAATGAGGATAATAAACATGCTACCTATATTCCTGTTTGTTGTTTACACTGAGTGCAGTATTCTTGGGCCAAGAAATAGTCAAAACAGTATTGACATTCTCACCCTAAAAGTTAGGGCTGTTTGGGTTTTAAGTCACTGACCAAGTGGAATTTGGAACACTAGGGGACTCAGTTAAGCTTTATATGATTTTATTTGGAATAAAGACACAAGAAAAAAAGCACAGATTCAAGAATGTTATGGCCCCACCAAGACATTGCAGATACTTACAGAAATGACCACTGTAGCCCTGTCGGTGGATAGTCTCATGATATTTTGAGGCACAATGTCAGTGACCCTTACTTATTGAACGTAAGCTGTTAAAGGTATGTAGTTCCACTCCAGTGATCATAATTACATCAAATTACTTATGCCAAAGGGACGTGGTGGCACTGTGGGCTAAACCGCAGAAGCCTGTGCTGCAGGGTCAGAAGACCAAGCAGTCGTAAGATTGAATCCACACGACGGAGTGAGCGCCTATTGCTTGTCCCAGCTCCCACCAACCTAGCGGGTTGAAAGCATGCAAATGCAAGTAGATAAATAGGTACCACCTCGGTGGGAAGGTAACAGCGTTCCGTGTCTAAGTCGCACTGGCCATGTGACCACGGAAGATTGTCTTCGGACAAAACGCTGGCTCTATGGCTTGGAAACGGGGATGAGCACCGCCCCCAGAGTTGAACACGACTGGACAAAAAATTGTCAAGGGGAACCTTTGCCTTTTTACTTATGCCAAAGTTTTAATAATTATATGAAGGTCTGGTTTATTATTGATTCATTTAAACGAGGGGTCTCCAAACTTTTCACACGGAGAGCCACATATTTGCGATATTTTCAAAAGCCAAAGGAATGTGCGTGTATGTGTGCACTCCTGCCCACCTGCCAGCATGCACGCACTCCTGCATGCATGGACAGGCCGGATAAAAAGGCTAGGCAGGTCGGATGTGGGCATACTTTGGAATCCCCTGATTTAAACAAAACCCAACATGCCCAGCCTTTCAATATGGCTAAGCCAAAGGTACACTGACTTCAGTTGCCTGTGAAATCTAGTGGGCTTCCCCTTGTGTCTGGTTTTTGCATAGCCTGATATCTGCATTATTTAATATATTTTACACGCACACATAGCCCACCACTAGGTAGTACTTGAAGTAGGAAAAATCATGAAACAAAATAATGGCTAAAGTAAAAATAAATTGAACAATAACACAATGGAAATAAAATAAAACAAACAAGTTCATAAGACTTCATAAAACTACAGTGGACACTTGACTTACAGACGGCTTGACTTACAGACTTTTTGAGTTACAGACTTCTCTGGCCACAAAATTTAGGTTTGACTTGCAGACTGAGATTTGACTTACAGACCAGAAAAAAACCAAAATGGAACAAAAACGGCCTGTTACGGGATTAATCGGTTTTCAATGCACTGTAGGTCAATGGAGACTTGACTTACAGACTTTTTGACTTGAGAACCGCCTTCCAATACGGATTAAGTTCTCAAGTCAAGACCCCACTGTATTTAAATCAGTAAATTCTGAGGGAGTGGGAAAAAGAAATTGTTGAAGAGTTGACAGGGTACTCTTCCCTTTTGAAAGCAACCTTCTTTGAATAGACAGCCTGTTAAACATGATCAAAAACCTGTTCAAAAGGTTGTGCCTTATACCCTTCATAAAAGCTGTGAGAGTGGAAATGATTGGAACTGTGAGAGGAAGGAATGGCATGCAAGAAAAAGTGATCTCTTATGTGTCTGTCAAGTGGTCCTGTCTCTAATCAGTGTTACCATGGTTCAACGTTAGATTTTTTTTTTGCAAGTTACGCTATTCAAATCTGATGATGACATCAGCCACTGTAATTTTTCAGAACATTTAACATTTCCCACTTCTGTTCCCAAAAGGCAGAGGCTCCTGTGTTACCAGTTCATCATTAGGAAGCTGTTGGGGGAAAACAGGTGGGAAAGGCAAGTCCTTAAGAACCTAATATTGCCATCACTGGGATGACTTTGTTAGTGGTGGCAATTTTTGCAAATGGAAGTTACTTCCATCCCACAGCTGCTTCTCCTTGATGAAAGGGATGTCATGGGAGCCTCAGGACCTTTGAGAGGAGGCAAGGATTGGAAATGTTTTTTTTTTTTTTTTGCAGTGGTTGATTATGTCATCAGATTTATGCTGCATGAGCAGGATTAAGCCACACGAAACTTCATTTCTAGCTTAGTTATTGTGAGGATTAAACACAGAGGGAACAGGGAAGTCTTAGGAACTTGGGGGATGGTGTTGTTGCTGCTCAGAAAGTCCTGGGGCGTTGACCCTGCCATCACTGCTTTCTCAGTTCCAAGGGTTAATAGTTGGTGCTCAGGGCAGGTGTTTGTGCTGTCTCTTAAAAAATGCTTGCTGCTGCGATACCTTTTAGTGTGGCATGGGACCACCTAAAAATTCAGACTTCTCATTTTTCTTGAATGTAGATGTTTATCTATGAAAAGATGCAGTGTTCTTGGCTCTAAATCATATGTAGATAAAGTATCTTTGTTACAGGATACATGTTTATACATTTGCTTTATAGAGGGACTGTGGGGGAGGTTGAGCAAAACACCTAATAATTTTTCTCCCTGGTTGCCATAGTGGAAGTGTGTGCTAAAACTGAGTTTGCTGATTTCAACTGGGATATGAATGTTTCTAGGTGCCAAAGGATGTCAATATTGAACTATTGTACAAGAGGGATATACATATGTGAAACATATTTTAGGACTTCTTTTCAGATACCTCAACTTTGACTCATTAAATCAGGAAAGATTTTGGTGTTCTGCTTTCTTTCAAGAACCAAGGGGCTGCCACAACTAGAGGGGGAATGATAGAATTTAGTGAAATAACACTTACTGTGGTAATTGTGATGGCTGTCTTGCCAACTCAGGGTTTGTGCTAACAAGGTATTAAGGAATTACTGGTTGGGGGAATCACACATATCAGATTATCAGGTGATTGTGCTGTTGAGGATTTTCCAGAGAGGTAACAGTAGGCTTCATTAGCTTGCATTAAAAACAGTAAAACAGAAAAATTATTTGTGCATAACAGATGTAGTACAGTGGGAACTTCTGTAGGTTGCAAGAGATAAATCCTTAGATTTATGAAGTGAAATATTTAGCCACATGTTAATATGTGTAGTTGTGGCCAACAAAATGGGAAACAAAAGATTATAATTGCCTCAGTGTTGGCAACTGTAACTGTGTTAACATCTCTGACTAGCTTGTGTTTCACACCTGCATCCTGTTTCATTTCTTGTCTGCTGTTCTTTGTGTGAGTTGTTTTCCTCAGCTGCTGTAATATGCGATTAACGGACTTGATCTCATCAAGCAGGTGAGTGAGGCCTGGTTAGCAGTAGAGCAGTAATCCATTTCAAAATTTTCTAGTTGGGTTTGGTTGAGTTGGGTCTTGGTGTGGAACTGCTAAAATATACTACTGTATTTGATTTGGTGTAAATAGGCCTGTTGGCTATTCCAGTGTTAAAACAGAGGTTATTTCAAACGCAAGGCACCTGGAAGGTAGAACAAGTTGCTATATTAAATATGTAGTATCCAGCTGTAAGGCATTTCTGCTGAAGTGGACATGTATGTGGAGCAATTTAGATGAAGGGGAAAAGCCCTCCATTGTAACCAATGGGAAAAAAATAATTTAATTTTAAAATTTTGGTGGTTTACTCACCCCACCTTTATGTGATGGGACCAGTGTAGATTAGCCACATACCCCACCCCAGTTACAAGTAAAGGAAGAAAAGGATATTCCTTTGTCCAATATTAAATTATTTCTTTTTTTTTTAAAGGCATGGAGTAGCAGTGTCAGGACACAAGATATTGGATTATGCTAGCCTTTCCTAAACTGGTGCCCTCTCAGTGAATTGGAATACAAGCCCTATCATCCCCATCCACCTTTGTTGAGAATGGTTAGCTATGGTTCATCTTATTCTAATCCAAAATTGTAGCAGTAGGTGGGTGGATACTTCAGGGAAGCTTTGAAGCGGTTTAGCCTTTCCCTCTTTGTTTCAGCATCTGGTATTTACTGATGGCAGTTCATCAGTGTCAATGTAATCAGTACTGGTTATGGTTCATTGTAATGCATATGTGTCCTTTTCTTTCAGAAGTGACAAGAAATGGCACTGTTGGCGAAGCATTTGCAACAAAAAGGCCCTAATTACCGCTGATGTCATGTCCCAGCAGTGCTAACTCATAAATACAAGACTTACTGCCACTGCCACTTGCTGATGTGTAAAATATCCACCACTTGTGGACGCATAAAATATTTTGGAGCCTTTGTGTGTCTAGTAAGAGAGAAATAGCAATGATTTAATTCCGTTGTTGCAGCAGGTAATATAATAGGAAGTAGATCCTTGATGACACCACTTTTCCTGAAAGAGTTAGGGGTCTTGGTTCTGGTTTTTTTAATTGATTTTTTATTTTTTATTTTTACAAATGACAGCGCTAGACATGAATGCATCAGAGGTTTAATGGTTGTTGTGGGTTTCTCGGGCTCTTTGGCCGTGTTCTGAAGGTTGTTCTTCCTAACGTTTCACCAGTCTCTGTGGCCGGCGTCTTCAGAGGACAGCACCAGAGGCAACCAGAGCACAGAGTGCTGTCCTCTGAAGATGCCGGCCACAGAGACTGGCGAAACGTTAGGAAGAACAACCTTCAGAACACGGCCAAAGAGCCCGAGAAACCCACAACAACCATCAGAGGTTTCTTGATTGGTAAACAAATCTACAGTCATGGTATATCTTTGGTTATTCAGGTAGCGTTCAAGTAATCCTTCCCAATATCTTTGTGAGATTTGGGAACCAGAAATTTATCTGAAATTGGGGAGCTGTGCAGCCTGAAACACATTTAAGACTTTGGACATTCCTGTAAATCAGTAGATCTTCTCCATATGTTGTCTTGTTTGCAAAACCAGAATGCCAGTCTGTCTGGAGGGCTGTGGGGGAAGAGCAGTTATATTCAAGGCTAGTGAAGTGCTATACCCAGTCAGAATGTTCTTTGTTTATTAAATTGTACTCATTTTTGTTGAAGAAGCTAGTTACAAACTGGAATTGGCAATTTATACCCAGAATATTTCAGTAAATCAGAACATAACAAAGAAAATCAGTTGCTATGTGTGTGGATTCCATAGCAATAGCACAAGTTAGATCAAAATATGCAAACCTGTAATTTTTTTTAAAATAAGAATGGTGAGGGAATAATTTCAGAGGAACAGTTTGAATTGCAGATATGATTTAGACCCAAAGCATCTCATGTTCTGGTTATAGATCATAGACATAAAAATTTACATGAATAAATATTGTGGAACTGCAAGAAATAATGAATTCTGTTCAGCATGATTTTGGCTTAAAAGGACATGTCAGTGTCCTTTTTCTTGCTTCTTCATAAATACTCAAATTTACAACCCCTTTAAATCCGAATAGAATTAATCCATCTCCTTTTTGGAGACTGGCAAATATTGATTCAATTATCTCTTTGTTTTAGGACAAAAGGCCTTCCCTCTTTTTCTTTGATCACCTGCCTCATTAGGGATGTTGGCAAGAGTACAGCAGGCCAGTTGGCATGAGTATCATGGGCCAGCTTTTCTACTGGTGTAACTCCAGAAAGTCTAGTGAATTGTACGAGGAGGGTGAAAATATGCTTTGTCAATAAAGAGCTAGGTTTTCTGTTTCTCCACATTATCAGTCTGCTAACTACTACAGTAATTAGAAAATTATTTCCTTTCTTCAAAAAGACCATTTCACCTTGAATGTTATTTTTTTATTTTCAATGTTGCTACTGCATATGTGTGGACTACAGCAAACTATGGCAAGTCCTTAAAGAAATGGGAGTGCCTGACCACCTTATCTATCTACTGAGAAACCTATACGTGGGACAGGAAACAACAGTTAGAACTGGATATGGAACAACTGATTGGTTCAAAATTGAGAAAGGAGTACGACAAGGCTTTTATATGGTCCCCTGGCTTATTTAACTTATATGCAGAATACATCATGTGAAAGGCCGGACTGGAGGAGTCCCAAGCCGGAATTAAGATTGCTGGAAGAAATATCAACAACTTCCAACATGCGATGATACCCCTCTGATGGCAGAAAGTGAGGAGGAATTAAAGAACCTCTTAATGAGGGTGAAAGAGGAGAGTGCAAAAAACGGTCTGAAGCTCAACATCAAAAAAACTAAGATCATGGCCACTGGTCCCATCACCTCCTGGGAAATAGAAGGGGAAGATATGGAGGCAGTGACAGATTTGACTTTCTTGGGCTCCATGATCACTGCAGATGGTAACAGCAGCCTCGAAATTAAAAGACGCCTGCTTCTTGGGAGGAAAGTGATGACAAACCTCGACAGCATCTTAAAAAGCAGAGACATCACCCTGCCAACAAAAGTCCGAATAGTCAAAGCTATGGTTTTTCGTGTCGTGATGTATGGAAGTGAGAGCTGGACCATAAAGAAGTCTGACCACCGAAGTATTGATGATTTTGATTTGTGGTGTTGGAGGAGGCACTTGAGAGTCCCCTGGACTGCAAGGAGAACAAACCTATCCATTCTAAAGGAAATCAACCGTGAGTGCTCACTGGAAGGACAGATCCTGAAGCTGAGGCTCCAGTACTTTGGCCATCTCATGAGAAGACTCCCTGGAAAAGACCCTGATGTTAGGAAAGTTTGAAGGCAAGAGGAGAAGACGACAGAGGATGAGATGGTTGGAGAGTGTCATTGAAGCTACGAACATGAATTTGACCCAACTCCAGGAGGCAGTGGAGGACAGGGGGGCCTGGTGTGCTCTGGTCCATGGGGTCACGAAGAGTTGGACACGACTAAACAACAACTGCGTATACGTGCCCTATCGTGATTGGTGAGGGGAGGACCGGATCTTGTTGCAAAGCAATCTGAGAGTTGATTTTCTCTTCTTGCTACATTTAGAATTTAAAAAGCAAAGCTGTAGCATGACACACATGACTCAGGAGCACAACATGTGTTGAAAACGGGATCACAAGTGCCCTTGAGAGTGATGCTGTGTGATAAATTTAGGATTGTTTGCAAGGGATTTATATGGGGATTTGTGAGGGGAGACGGCTCTCCCCATGCTTTAAAGAACTGTCCAACTCTTTCCTAATGCAGTAAGTAAAAATAAGATACATAAGACAGGAGTTCTGGAGAGTAATTGAAATGATGTCAGTGTTACAGAACACGATAGATTTAACTTCAGTGCTGAAGGCTTGTATTGCTGCTCTCTTAAGCATTGCAAATGGGTTGTATGTTTGAGCTGATATTCTAATCGTTTGTGGCCTAGAGGAATGTTTTCAGTTTTGTTTCATTTGTCTTCTGGCACCCACATCTGGTTGCCAGCCACTGGGAAGGCTCTCAGTTTTGTTCTGCATGTTTTAGAAGACACATTAAATGCTGAGCCTAGAACTTATTTTCAACAGCCACTTTATACCCTCATGAATATTTACATGAATTCAAGTACAGAATGAGGAAACTTTTTATATAATTAATGCAAATTTCCTTTCAACTGGGTTAAAACCTTCTGGGTATAAAAATAACTTATGTGCTTCAATAAACATTGACTGGAAGGGCCGTTGCTCAATGCTAAAGCATCTGCACTGCATGCAGAAGGTTCCGTGCTCTGCATTTCCAGGTGAGACTAGGCGAAAATGCTCTCTGAACCCTACTGGCAATCAGAGTTGAAAACACTGGACCAGAAGGATGAAGTCTCTGACTCCATATAAAGCAGATTATTACAGAAGCCAGTGCCCTGTGGTGTTAGACATATGAGAAAGTTTCACTCTGAGCAGTTTTTATATATTTTTTAAAAGACCACTTCTTTTAAGATGAAAACAACTTTCAAGGGATGTGCAGTTTCTCACCAGCCAGATGTTATTGGACTACAGTTTACATTGTCCCTTTCCTGTGGACATGATAAACGCATGTGGGATTATACTGGAAATGGAATCTGAGAGTTGAAATATCTTTTGCATAGTTTGTGCCTTGTAACTACAAGCATTTTCTGTTTTAGCACAGAATAGGAGCACTGTCTTGTTCAGTTAACTCATCTTGATTCCTGAATATTTGTTATTGCGTTGCTTATTGAAATGCCCCACGAGATGACTTCAGTGTAATATCTGGCAAAGATGTTGCTCTTTCCTGTCCATGGGAGGGTAGATATTTGATAACACTGCCTTTGTTTGTTCCTATGGGAAATAGTAATACTAATAAATGGGAATTTTCCCCAGATTATATTCTGCCAGAGTTTCATGATGTTATATCAGGTCCTGACTTGGATTATTATACTAAATTAATTATTGCTAAATCCCACTAGATGATGGCTTTTTAATGTTTTTTTGCAGGGGCACTTCCAGAATTTACCAAAATTTACTTAAATCAGACTGCTGAGAGATGCAGCCAAAAAGCTGCAGTTTACAGAGCAGCTGCTATTACCTACCTGCTTTTCAAGAAGAAAACCTCTCTAGTGCTACCTGGGAGTGGCAGGGCTTCATGGGATAAAGGAGTCTTGCTGCCCATTAGTCTCTGTAGAGAGTTCCTGTGAAAAAAACTAGAATTAATTTGCAACAAGCTACTCTTTTTTGTGTACAAAGGATGCAGTTCAGTTCTATTTCAAAAATAATGTGAGGAGTGGGAAAGAGACCACTCTATTGGTGTTATGAGGGATATTTTCTGGTTACTTGAAATGCTGTTTTCAAAAGGGTGCCTGTAGACTTATCTAGACATATTCTGAGAGGATTCTTTGTCTTCATCGCACAATTGCTTATCAGTAAGTTTTGTTTTTAGAAATCCAGTAAAAAGTAATAAAAACAACAGCTAGTAGTGCAGAGTGTTCCTTTTGAAATATGACAACAAAAACCAAGAGTAACACTATATTAAATACATGCATTGAATTAATTTAGAAAGAAACTTCCTTAGCTCTTTTCAAACTCAAGTCTATGGCAGCTTTGTATGTTCATTTTCTATCTTTAATTCACTGAATGGACTGTTTGATAACTTCCTTTTTGTGACCTTACAGGATATTGTAGTACTAATAGGTGGAGATTCTTTCCAGATCATACTCATGGAACTTTAGTCTTTTCAGATATAATAGCCATCTTGTTACTGAGTGGGAATTCTTTACCATGTCACAGGCAATTTGCTCTTCTCACATTCTAGCTAGTTGAGTAAACCATCCCCACCCCCATTTACCAGTGAGCAAACAGAGAGAAAAAAAGGAACAACCTCAGTCTGATAAATTGTGTGCTCTTCAGTGGGTTTTTAGCAGAGTCTGGAAATAGTGGCTTGCCAGAGGCTAAATCATAAATGCATACGATCTCTGCACTGCGATCTGAACACACTGCTCACTGGAGTGCACTAATGCTTTGTTCAAATGTTCTGGCTGAGTGACCTTCTGTACCTATGTAGTGTCCCTCCTCTTAGCTCCCAATGGTGAACTGCCGTACTCATCTCTTCAGGTCTTTCTCTGTATATAGGCAGCTACTGACTTTTCACATTTAAAACTGCATTGGAATAGTGCTGTAATCCATGATGAATCTGTTAGTCCTGAAGGCACCTTGATATTTTTGTTGAACCATGAAAAACTCTGACCATAGGCGCTGCTAATTGCTGCTGTGGACGATGCTGTTTCAGCCAATAAACCTACAGACCAACAATGGCTATACTGTAGTTCTTTTACTATTGAATGTTGCTCATTGATGGTTAAAAAAAATGAAGCATTTTAACTGGGGACAAAGCCAATGTTTGCAAGCAACATGAGTCATTTACCATTAGTACTCTCTTTAGTATGGCCAAATGAAGATTCTGCATTAAAAAAAAATCAAAATAGATTTGTTCAGGGAAATTCATGCAAGCATCTCTGCTAGCTCAGAATTTATTCTAGTACGAAGCTTTGTATGTTGCATATAGATATACTGCCAAATAAAAATGCATAAAATTAGGATGGGCTTCCTTAGATTGGTAGCCAAATCTATGTACAGTAGTGATAAGAATTATAGCTACAGTATTTCCCCTTGCTTTTTGGCCTCATGTTGTTAAATCTACCTGTTGCTGGAACTAGGGGTCCCAAGATCCATCCAGAATTGGAATCCAGTTCTGGAGCCAAAAGTGGTTTCTCACCCCTGAGTTAAGAAAGACGCCTTCACTGTTTCTCTGTCTCTTTGAGTCTCATAATGGAATCAAATGGAACCTAAACGCCAAATCTAGTTTTCTTTCTATATAAAGAGTTTACTCAAGAGCATGCCTGCAGTGACCTCAGATTGTATTATCTTTGAGAGGAGGAGATTCAGAATTTGTCTTTCTTGACATGTGTCTCTGAAAAAGCATGTACTGAAATGTTGATAAATGATTATAGAAGTGGATTTGGTATCTGAGGCATTACCAGCTAGAAAACCATTGCTCAGTATCATGTTGGTGGCTCAGGACAGTAGTGTCAAAAAGGTGATAATAAGCATTTCAGATATTCCTGACTTTTTGAGTTCTGATGAGCTCAGCTGATTTCCTTATTATTTGATGTTAAATGTACTTTCAGATATCAAGGCTTCTCATGGTAATGCAAAAACACCATCATGCAGACAATACTGTCTTTATGCTACCATTGTTCTGTTGCTGCTCATTCCTTTCTGTCTTTCTAACCTCTGTTCTTACCTGCCTTTCCTTGATCAGCTTTTGGCCGTGTATTCCGGATTCTGTAAAATATCAGACAATGAAAATATGCAAACTAAAATATGTAGCTAATCTTTGAATATAGAATTCAAATGTCCTTGGTAGAGAACGACACGGGTATGTGGGTCCTGTTTTGTGGTTTAGTTTTGTTTTGAGGCTCATTATTTGGGTGATGCTTTCTCTTGTCTCTCCTACAAGTTTAACATTGAGGGCTATCTAGTTGTTTTGGTCCCTGTTCCTGCAGTAGGTTAGATAAATACCTTTCCGACTTGGAACTGTTAATTTTTAGATCTTGGCTTGACTGAGGTGCAGAAAGGCTCAAGCCTTGAGCTCTGCATGATCTCTTTAGTCCATTTGTTTGTACTAACCTTGAAGCTCTGGCCAAGAGATGTGTTTGGAAGTTATTGTGTCTTCCACTTTTTTCTTTTCTTCTAAGGCTATGAAAATATAGTTTTTGAATCTCATAATTATATTTATACCTGTTAGTGTCATTCTGTCTCTCTCTTCCCTTGTAACATTTTGTTTGACGTTAAGTCAGCACTGAATCTGATGGGGCGTTAAAGGTGTGATGAAATGGACATTAGTTCCTGTGCTTTGATCTGGGTTAGAGATGGGCTGGTTTGCTTCTTTTTCTGGCAACCACACAATGCACATGGGATCACAAATCAGCCCATCCCTCTATGTGTGTCTGAGATTCAGATTTGATGATTGATTGATGGACCTGAGCGACAGACCTGTGATAAATAACAAACAAGGAAGCAGTTGTATTGAGCATCCTATGAATAAGATTTCCTACAGATTCTGAGTTTGACCTAGGGCAGGGGGTGGGGTGATGCTGGAGGAAGTGGAAGCATTCAATCAGTTCAGCTTTTAACTTGTAAAAGAAAAGTTTTTATAGTAAGGATTTATTCTTGGAAATGTCTGTTCCCAGGGCTATAAAATATGAGTAACTGATCCCAAAGAAACTCAAAATAGAAAAAAAATGTTTTTGCAATAATACCATTTCTATGAGTTGTACACATTTTATTCCTTGTTTTGTCTCTGAAAGGTCTTTGTATTTCCAATCTTTTAAGTTAGGCCTGTGTGGCATACCCTACACCAATTCTGTCCTTTCTTTGTTCTAAAGATTTCCAGATTTATCCTGCTTGCTTCCTCACATCTATTAATGCTGCCAGAAAATGCTTGATTTTGGAGAAGTTAGTATGGGCCTGAATTGTTGCACCAAAGAGTACAGTGGCTGTTGCCTGAGGCCAATTAATACATAGTTCCTTTATGTTCAAGGAATGTATTTGTTGTGACATCTGCTTAGAGCAGCTCTATGTTCAGCAGGGATTTGTTAACTTGAATAAATGATTGAAATCTGACAATGATTTCAATGTAGGCCACTCATCTTTTTCGCAGAAATGAAGAATCTCAGCTCTTCCCTGCATTTCCTATTAACTTCTTTCTGTAGAATGCAAAGTTAATTTGCAGTGGCAAATTTGTAGCTGGTTTTATATTTCGTTCACCTATTTCCATGCTAGATGTCCATCCTTTGTTTATTTCTGAGCTTGGGCAGTTGCACGTTGGGAGACCATGTGAAAACAAGGCTTTCCTTGACCATGTTTTCTTTTTTGAACTTTATGACCAAGAAGACCGGGAAGAAGGTTCGAGGGAATAAAATAAGACACTATACCAGTAACAATCCATTTAACTCATCTGTCATATTTGTAGCAAAACATTTTTTCCTTATTAAAATACTGAACATATTCTTTGGTTACTCTGTTTTTGGTAGATATGCATAGCAGCACTTTTTCTTAGAACTCTCAATGTTTTTGTTCAAGTCTGGGGTGGTTAATCCATTAGCCCATCGGCTGTGGGTTTCGTGCACCCCCTGCCTGATATAATGCCCCTCCCAAAAGCCCCCCCTGCCAAAATTGTTTTTCTTTTTGCCCTGAAAGAGAAATCACACTCCTGGAAGCTGATTCACCTTTAAAAGAAGGTGCAACCCCTGCACCTCCATACCTGGACTTAGCAAACAATGAGGGGCTGCACCTCCATACCTGGACTTAGCAAACAATGAGGGACCCCCCCAAAAAAGGAAATTGTTTTAATTTTTTTGGTTTGTTACATGTGGCCATGGTAGGTCCTGTAGAGAATTGCTCCCCCCCCCCCAACAACATCAGAGTTTCTCCATTTCTGGTGTAGGCAGTGACCACAATTTGATGGTGATGATGATGATAATGATGATGTGTTTTGGCCCCTGTTGGCTTTGGGATGCAAATAAAAGCACCCAGTAAAGGCTTCAGGCTTGATCAGGCTTCTTTCTAAAATTTCAGACTTAGAGGATTCAGGGCACTTCTTAGCAATAATGTATGGTTGTTCTGCATCCTTGGCCTCCTGCATTTTCACTTTGTTCATTCACCCTAGTTCAGGGACCCCAGATGGGGTGAGATTTTTCATGCAACCTTGCAAAAACATGTAATTGGTTGGTTGGTTGCTGTGCAGTGTGCTGATGATTCTCATTTAACATTTGATTCGAGTCTTTCCATTAACAATGGGGAATCAGTCATCCAAAGGTCTGATAGAGCTACCGGTATTTCCCATTTAAGTGCATATTCTCTCTCTCTCTCTCTCTCTTTCTTAAAATTCAATTTCCTAAAAGGCATGAACTCCTTTGGCTTTGCAGTTCTGATGCTAACATCTCTAATTATTTTTCCCCTTTGCATCTGTAAAACGAAGGCTAATTAGGATGGTGAAACAGATGTTCTAGAAATCTTGCACTGCGGTGCAGCGAAGTGCTTCTGGTTGCACAGACCTCTGCCTGGGAATGTTTGGCTTCTCCCCACGACGTGCAGCAGTGTTGCAGTCTTGTAAACAAATAGGCTTGCTTGCATACACAGCATTTTAAAAGGTGTTCATTTATATTAATGTTCTTTTGAAATCAGGCTAGAAATAATTTGTTGGGTTTTACTATTATGGGCTGTGGTACTGCCTCAAGAGTTTATTAAATGCTTTTGTAGGAGGGACAAACAAGCTTTATTTGGTACTGTTTTGCAGATCTATGATTCAGTTGGTGGTAGAAAGCAAATGGGGCTAAACTGCCATCTCTTCCTCTTCCTTTGCTCTTTTTCATTAGGTGATTGAGTGCTTTCTGACCTGGGAGTCTCATCTTCAGCACTATCTCTTGTTACATTTTTTTCAACCTCTTCTCCCATTAAATTACTGTAAGGATTTTCTTTTCAGTATAAACTGTATGAATGCTATACTGGGTTTCTTTTTTTGTAGAAGTCTTTCTTGTCCTGTCTTCATTGTATTCCATTAGAATGCTGGGTTAAGGACTCAATGATAGCTAGATATACCACATTTCCTGTTGTGCTCACCTTGTAGTGTTTGAAATATGGGTATCTTGCCGCCCAGAGTAGACTATCTGGGTATAAATGGGTGGGGTATAAAACTAACTAACTAACTAACTAACTAACTAACTAACTAACTAACTAACTAACTAACTAACTAACTAACTAAATAAATAAATAAATAAATAAATAAATAAATAAATAAATAAATAAATAAATAAATAAATAAATAAATAAATAAAGATAAGATGATTCATGAACTGTGTGGCCTTTTTTTTTAGTAATCTGAAGCTTTGTCCATAAAAAAGTTAGTTGTCTGGGATCAGTTACTGTGTTGCAAAATACAGGATCTCACTTTCCTTTCCTTCCTTCTTTTTTTCTCTTTCTTTTCCTCAATGAAGAAGGGAGAAAACCCTTGTGATCAGATTTGTTCTTACGTAGATCAAGCAGCAGAGCAATGCAGAAAATCAACATTTTCTACGGTAGAATGGTGACGCGGCATAATTAGGTCACTTACAGCATCAATAACTTTCTGCAGTGGGTTCTGCTTTCTTCCTTCTGTGTAAATGCTGTCTGAGGCCTCTGGAAAAGATCTTTGGCTTAATCGCAGTCTTAACACTTGTGAATCTGATATATTGACTGTTGTGTGTGAATGTCATTCTAGGGGGATTCTCATAAAAGGGACTATCCTCCCTCTCTCTTCCCTCTTCCTTCCATGATATCCATATGCTGATGATGGTACTGCTTCACCTATCCATGCTTTAACTAATTTTTCGGGAATATATATACAAGGAATGCTCTTGGCAGCGTTTTGGTAGGATTCTGTGCTTTCCCCCTCACTGGGTTCTGCAACAAGCTTAACATCTGTCTAGAATATCTTTCATCCCATGTTGAGGAAAATACAGTATAAGAATTGTGGGGTTTGTTAGTACAGTACTTTATATTGTTATCACAGGGAATTGATATAAAGCTGTGGATACATAAGGCAGGGTGGCCATGGTTTATTTCATGCCCTGTTTGTAAGTTCATGGAGAGATCCGGGTTGCTTCTTCTTTGAAATGGAATTTGAGGGTTGTGTGATCCATTCATTGTCTTGTCTTGAAGGGTAGCTGTTCAAGAAACATCCTTTGGGGCTGGAATCTAGACATCTAAAATCTTTTCCACAAGGGTGGTTTGAAGTTTTGTTCAGGTTGTATTGCTGCTTGGGAAAAAACCCTATGTTTCGATGTGTCAAGGCCTAGATCCAATTGAAATCTAAACTTAGATCTGACTGAGGCAATAAATCTGCATTTGAGCTATTGCAGATACGGTATAGTATAGCCAAATGTATTTGTATGTTTTTTTTTAACATGTGTATCCTGTCTCTCCTCTGAAAAGCTCCAGGCAGAGTATATGCTTCTCTACTTATTTAGACTCACAAAAACCTGTGAAGTACGTAGGTCAGACTGAGGAATAGAGGTTGGACTGCGGTCACCCAGTGAGTTACACGGCTGAGTGGAAATTGGAATGTGGCTGTCCCTAATCCTAGTCTGGAGCTCCAATCATTGAACTGTGGTACATTTCAGTAATGAATGTGCTTCTGTAAAAATAATTTCTGCCAAACCAGATCTTGGGGCAAGACTTTGTAGCCTAGCCTTTTCCTTTTAAATGGAACATCCCACGTGTGGCCTGCAGGAAAACAAAAACAAAAAACCCTGAGGTTTTACTGTAATAGTGCTGCTGTGTAAAGTAGGCCTTAGGTAAAGGTAAAGGTTCCCCTTGACAATTTTTGTCCAGTCGTGTTCGACTCTAGGGGCAGTGCTCATCCCCGTTTCCAAGCCATAGAGCCAGCGTTTTGTCCAAAGACAATCTTTCCTGGTCACATGGCCAGTGCGACTTGGACACGGAACACTGTTACCTTCCTGCCGAGGTGGTCCTTATTTATCGACTTGCATTTGCATGCTTTCGAACCGCTAGGTTTGCGGGAGCTGGGACAAAGTGACGGGAGCTCACTCTGTAGTGTGGATTCGATCTTACGACTGCTGGTCTTCTGACCATGCAGCACAGAGGCTTCTGCGGTTTAGCCCGCAGTGCCACCACGTCCCTCTAAAGTAGGCCTTAGTTCGGATAAATTAACAGATTTTTTTTCTACATACATCAATAAAAATGGTCTAGGTGTGGCAAAAATAAATGGACCTATGAAATTACATCTGTAGATTCCATTGAGAGTCAACGTGGCTTGTTGATGAAGCTGGATAATTCTAGCTGTCGCTGCCTTGGGTAGCTTTTTCCTGAACAAATTGCTTGGGATGGGCCCATCCCAAATTAATTGCTCCTTACAGTCACAATGAAGGTCTTTTTCTGCATGTTGCTGGGTAGGAAGCTTGTTTCATGCTTGCTAGTGCTTAGCTTTAATTGTGTTCAACTTTTTTTGCTCTCATGTCTGATTTAATGAGTTCTACAATTCATCAAGTATGTTAAATAAAGAATTTTAAAAGAAAGACCATTTGTCAGTTTCGTTCCTGTCTACTGGAAGGTATATTTGGTTTCCCTAGTGTTCTGCTTTGGCACAGTGAAGGCATGCAAAATTTCTACATAATATGGGATTAGGACTTAATTCCTTTCCATTCTCACTATAGTGTTTCAACAGTACAGTTTGGTACTAGGTCTTCAGTATTTAGTTTTGTTTCTGCTATGGCAAATATTGCTATTATGTGCCATCAAGTTGGAAATGACTTACAGTGACCCTAATAAGGCTTTCAAAGGTGTCAGTGTGCTGATAGTTAGGGGAAATCTTTCTATCCGGATCCCTCACAACACTCTGAGTCACTCTGACTCCTTAGTGCTCCAAGGAGATAAAAAATTTAAAAATATTACAAGATTATAGTTTCAAAACTTAGTTCCATAAATTCAGAAGCAGTCAAAAAGCTGTGAAGCAAGTGCACAGAAAATAAGGAAGCTAACTATCCTAAATTGCTTACATTGAAACAAAACTTCAGCATAATTCCAGAGCATGTGCCCACTATAAATCAAATAGCAAGACAGCAAGCAAGCATAGCAATCTCTCAGAGAAACTAAGCTTAACTAAGCATATTTCCACATGCCATTTTTGTACCCATCATCAACCTTTCCAGATCTTTTGAGGGTATTGCAGCAGTCAAACTTGGATGTTGCCCAGAAACTTCCAGAAGAGGGTAACTTAATTTAAAATAACTTCACTCATCCCATTCACTTCTCAGCTGAAACCAGTTCTCACTAATTAGCTTGGTACCAGAGTAGAGTTCTGCCAGGAATGTTTTATGACCTTGAACATTCCTTGTCATACTGATAAGACATAGTTGGCCAAACCTTCCAATTAACTGGCAACCCCCCTTTTTTCTGCCCTACCCATCCTGCCACCAGCTAACAGACCTGAGTTTCAAAGGCAATGGAAACCATAGTCTTCTCATTTTCTAGTTTCTTGACAAATATTCATCATAATAAAATGAACATATTAGTATCTTGTGCTCAAAGACTGTATGTCTAAAGAATTATATATAGGATTGTAGTTTCATTGCTGTGAATGAGAGTGCCTGTTTCAATTAAAAAAATAAAAGGAAATGTAGACAAATAGCAACAATAAAAATGTTGCAGTACTTCAAAGATGAACACTTTTTTATAGCATAAGGTTTCGGGCTTTATAGCCTACTTCATCAGGTGTATATTATCCAGAATTTTAGTTTTATGTATAGCCTAGATAGTTAAATTGTAAACTGTCCAGAGAGTGTGCTAAGTACTGTACCATGGGGCGGTATATAAGCAGCACACTTTGCTTCGCTTTTTATAAGTACAGTATGTACAGTTGTGGGTGTTTCAGTGACTGCAGACAGAGGGGAATTAAATGCAGAATTTACTGACATTTATTTATTTATTTATTTATTCATTCATTCATTCATTCATTCATTTATATGCCGCCCACTCTACCCAAAGGTCTTTGGGCAGCTTACAACAATTATAGAACTGCCCTTTCGTAGACCTTAATGCAAACATTCTGGCACAGGGTACAACAATTAACACTTGTAGAGTGATAAGAAACTTTCATTTCTCTGGAGTGATGCTATCATCACACCAAAGAAATGAAGGTTTCTTATCACTCTACAACATCTTTTGGAACATCTTTTCAATTTATATATCTTGCCCTGATCCAACAGATTTGCTCATCTAGGTGCAAGCCTTTGAGTTCAAATGAACTGTAATGGAACAATGCTCATGTTAATAGTATAAGTATGTCCAGTTTAAAAGTGCCACAAGATTTTTTCTTTTTTCTTTTTTTGTTAGCTCCTAAAAAACCTATTTTGAATTTTTGTATAATTGATAATTTTGTTACGAATTTAAGTTTTCTACATCTTTTCCTTTCCTTTCCTTTCCTTTTCTTTCCCTTTTCTTTTCACTTTTTTTTGCAGGCTTTATGAGAGGGCAGAAACAACATGATCTGTACAGATTCAGAACCATCCAAAACTTCTCATGATTTCTTCCACTCAGCAATGTTCTCTTGAACTTAGTAGTCCAATTATTTAGGAGCTTTGAAGGAGTTAAGATGGACTTCCAGCAAGAGAGAGCAGAAAATATTCCTAGCTATCATAGGTTCTTGTTCATGGGCATGACTTCCAATTGCTGCTGTATTTCTCCCTAACTGTCTTCTGCCTTCCTACTTCATTCATCTGCTTTTCCCATCCTGTTTTATCTGTTTTTAACCCAATCACATATTGAGCAACTCTATCACCACTCTTAATGGTCTACAAAAGCTTTCTAGCCTATTACATTTTATTTTACTTTTAACCACCTGTGTACACATACTTTTAGGGGAGAAATATCACTGCCTGGTAGCAACACTTTTTTTGTGATGGTTATCTCTGTGACATCCTGCAAAGGATGCCAAGCGTAGTATAGCCACCTCCTCCTTTTAAGTAAAATAGTTTATAATGAGTGAGTGGGCTTTATGACTGAGCAGAATCTGGTTCTGTGGCTGCTCTCAAAACAAACACAAATAAATTGTGTATTAAGCAGCAGTATTTGTTTGAAGCCACATAAGCAATGTGCGTAAAGTGAATGTACCCAAACTATTTTTATTTCAGTGCCAGCATGTGAGCACTTAACGGGATTGAGCTTGTAAGAACAAGAACTGGAGTATAATAGAAGTCACCATGAGCATGGGAGATTGTTTTATTTTAAATGAAAATGTCATGGGGGTTCATCAGACCTCTGGATCTGTAATGCATGTGAATTCCACAGCCTGCTTGTTGATGGAAATTGATTCTCTTAGTAGCTTTTTTAACCCTTGCTACTGATACTGTGTCAGAGACTGAGGAAACAAAGAACACTCAAAATGGCAAGAAGAGTGGGTGCTGACAATATGCACCACTTCCCCATAGCTAATAAAGCAAGCATATTTACTAGTTTGACAGCCGTGCATAGTATTTCTAGCTTTCTCAAGGGCTGGGTTCTTACAGCAAGGTGCTAATAATAAATGCACACAGCTGTGATTTCAGTTCCATCCATACGAGTATTCACGGAATCCACAAAGTAGAATTTAAGAATTTAACTGGGGTCAAATATGTTAGCATTATTTCAATGCCAAAGTTAGTGCCAACCATTTTCTGCACTGAGAAAAGGCAATGTTGTTGTAAATGATGCAGGAATGAAGGAAAAGACCTTGCTTTAGAACTAAATCAGTTTGATGGAGTCTCCTTTGTATAAGAGGAGTGTGAGATTCCTGGCTAGGTGCAATTCTGTATAAGTTGATATTGGTCTTCTTAATAAAGAATTACAATAGATGCAGCTAGATCCAGTGTGATGGGTCATTGTGGCTCACCAAATCTTCCCAAGTGGATATATCTAATAGTTTTAAATTGGGATAGACTCATAGCACTGTTAGATTTCTCCAACAGTTAGAGGAATTAATTTCATTTTCTCATGGTGTTTCATTAGCCAGAAGGATGGCAGCTGCAGTGTATTGTCATTGAGCAGGGCTCTACAAATAACGAGAGTGTCCGCTTATTTTAGCCTAAACTGAGATCCAATTCTGCATTGTATGAGAGATCATTGACTGGATATGCGAGTGTGTGCCAATCCCCAGTGAGTGTGAGAGGATATAAGCCACGGAAGCAAGTACTAGGCAGAAGGCCTAGAACAGCTGGGGGGACGGGACACAGCAGGGTCTTCTGGGCAAGAAAAGCAAGGATTTGATCAAGAGAATTAGATCCACAGGGGGACTGTTTGATAGTGTATTTGCAGAAGTGAGTCCCAGCAATGGAAGAGTTCTGTAGTAAAGCTGACAAACCACACTTTTTTTTAGTTGTTGTGGGTTTTTCGGGCTCTTTGGCCATGTTCTGAAGGTTGTTCTTCCTAACGTTTTGCCAGTCTCTGTGGCTGGCATCTTCAGAGGACAGCACTCTGAAGATGCCAGCCACAGAGACTGGCAAAACATTAGGAAGAACAACCTTCAGAACACAGCCAAAGAGCCCAAAAAACCCACAACAACCATTAGATCCCAGCCGTGAAAGCCTTCACGAATACACACCATATTTTCTTGGACCATAGCTAGGGCCCTGATTCAGAGTGTGTGCCACTGCCTCCTCCTTTCTTCTAAGTAGAGCTGATGAAGGGGGTTCTTTGAACTTAATTGAATAGGTTGTATATATTTTTTTATTTGTTTAAAATATGTATATCCTGCCTTTCTCCTAAAAAGACCGAAAGTGGCTTACATCGTTAAAAAGAAATAATATTTAAAAGCTAAAAACAATAAATTATTGCAATATTTGAAAAGAATTAAATGTATTAAAAACAGTACTAGAACATATTTAGAGCAACATGTTTAAAAGCAGCAAAGCACAAAAAATTCCATTTTTTAAAAAAAAACCTGAAGAAACAAGCACGTTGTAACTGCTGCTCTGGAGATCCCCAGACCAATGAAGGAAGATCTACCTTTGGTTGGTCTTGTTTGGAGACAACTGGTTCCTTGATACCTCAGCCTCCTAGAGTGGATTGCCCCAAAGGAAAAGCTGCGATACGGATTCAGCATGGTGTGTGAGACAGATGTAACTGTGCACCATAGGTAATTGTGGCAGTCAGGGCACAACATGTAAGCCTTCCAGCATGAATATTTATGGCAAAATAAATATTTTAGTTTTTGTGTCTGCCAGAGTATCACCTCAATGGTTGTTAGTGCTAAGTGTGTGGCAGCCACAATCAAACATTTTTGTATTGAATGTTAGCATAAATCCTGAAAAACTGTAACTAATCAAAGTTGTCTGCTGTGTATGCATATAATAGTATAGATCTATGTAGCCACATAAAGTGAGACAGTGCACACTCTTAAACTTTAATGTGTGAAACTGCCCTTTGAGACACAGCACATAGCAATGGAAAGAACTGACCAGTGTTACTGAAAACCACACAGAATACCTGATCAGCAGCTTCCACTGAGTGCTTGGAGATTTTAAAAAAAAACATCACAGCTGTGCTTTTATTTTTAATTTTAAAAAGTGTCCAAAAAAAGAGGAAGCTTGGGAAGCTTCTTCTGATCCCTTAAACAGCAGTGTTTATTTTAATTGGTAGTGCCTCCCCTGTTATCCCCTCAGAAGTTTGAGTCCACACTGCTTTGAGTTCTAGATGCCAGGGTGGAATAAGTCTGTTGTTGCAGACACAATGTAGTAGCTTATGAATGCTGCCCCCTTTCCTTTTTTCCCTTGATGTGAAGAAAAAGACACTCTGCCAAGAATGGCATGCTGAGTTGTTTATTGCTTGAATTATTTGTAGCTGCCTCTTCACTGAAAGCATGCCAGAATGTTTTTGTCTTAATTTACGGTTAGCCAAATATCTTTCACCTGGACTGATAGATGGATAGGGAGCTGGAACACGGAGGTTTATTTTTTTCTTTTTTGGCAAGAAAATCTCTTAGCCCTAACCCCCTGGAATCTACTTTCTATTTAAAAATGCATTGCTGAATACTTGAGTGATCTTGTACACTGTTTGCTGTACAGTCTCCCTCATGAGTTCTGTATTTGCAGAACAAAACCAGAGAATTGGCACTTTTAACCTCTCCCTAGGGAGTAGTTTTGAGGCCTGTTGTGCATCCCTGGAGGGGACAGAGTGAGCACAGAGTTGTCTTGAGACATCTGAAGCACAAAAGTGTTGTCCTGCCTTCCTTACACAAAAATAAAATAAAGCATGAATGCCTCCAGCTGAACAAGCTAACCATGAACCACATTTGTGGTGTCTGACTGCAGTGTGAGGCAGAAGAGATTTCAATGAGAGAGTTTATGGTGGTTTCCTAGAGTTATTGTTGGCTTCTTTTCTGACTGCTTAGAGCCAGCATGGGGACATCTGGGCTGAAATCCCTGTGTAGTTGTAACTTCAAGCATATACACCAGTAAGTGGGCATATGTTCTCTGTCTTGAGGAGCCTACTCTGCTCTGTATGTTAGGTGTGAGGATACAGTGAATGGAATCCCATTTATACTATCCTGAGCATATCAGAGAAGGGCTGGATTGCAAATGTAACCTTTCAAATAAGATAAGAGCCTTGGTCCAAGCATGCTTTATTTGCTCCTATGAGCTGGCTGGATAGCTCAGTTATTTAGGTGTCTGGATGTGTAGTCAGAGGTTGGGAGTTAATTTCCCCACTGTACCTCCTGTGATAAGAGCCAGCCTTAGTCATGGACAACCTGCACAGTTCCAGGACACCCAAAGAAAAAGAAAACCATAAAACTAGTTGACCAAAGAGATGGTGTGGGATGGGATAAAATGAGCGTAAACTTATTAACAATGATGACTGTCACCTTCATCTCTCACCAGGAGAATAATAACCTTTCTCTTGTCTGGCTGGTGGCCTGAAAAATTCAGATGAGTATTCCTATTTGTTGTGACATCGTGCTTCAATTTGCCTCTAATAAAGTGGCTTTCGTCTGTGTTAATGTGTGTCCTAGTAAAGTTGTCTCTTGGGGAGAAACTATGTCAGTCTAACAGGCGGTGGGCTTTTGAATCTGTTTTGCCAAGATAATTGAGTGGCCAGAGGGGATATTTGCATATTGCTGGTTTTTTCATTCCCACTACACAGCTAAACACTCAACATTTCTCTCCCCTACCTGGTTTGAGAAGCTGTGCATCAGAGAAGGATATACTTGTGGGGGGGAGGGCTCAAGATGGGCCCATAGCATAATTTGATCACTACGCAGAATGGATAGCTTCAGCATGGCACTATGTTCTTTCCACCTCCCAAATTCTGTATAAATCTCTGTGTGCAGAGGCATCCCTAAATGAGATTTTGTGCTTAAATGGACATGATGAAGGCATGTTGCTTGCCACTGAGGGGCTGTGCCAGAGGCTTGGCCTTTCAGCTCATTCTCATCTGTATTGCTTTTTCATGTAAGTATCATGTGAAACTGGCTGTAGTGTGTCCCACATAACCTGCAACTCAATTATGCTTACTCAAATCTGGCACTGAATAAAACATTAACAAAAATGAATTTATCTTTTTTTCTTATCTAAGTTTGCATGATGCCTTGCAAGAGCTTCCTTTAATGCACTGATTACTTATGAGTATGTTGTACTCTTAGCTTGTTTACGTGCATTGTAAGGTTGACCTCTTCTCGGTGACAGACACCTTAGTTCTTTGAATTCTTGTCAATCGATGACATGTTTCCATGGCTAGTGGATTGTGGGTTCCCCCCCCTCTCTTGAGTACCGAATGCTGATTTGTGAGAATGGGAAGGTGGTACAGTATGTGTGCGTTTCTGAAGAGTGGGCAGCCCTTGAAGAGATAGATGGCCAACTTAGAAGACAGCACGTGAAATAAATGACTCAAAAATCACGTGTACCTATCAGTCTGAGCTGTGCAAGTATGGTCTTATGTGGTTTTATTGCTGAGTAATATACTGAAGGTATTATCATGGCTGAAGAAGAACCAGATAAATTAGTTCCTGGAGAGAGGAAATGGAAGGCAGGTGAAGGGGAGAGAGAAATATTAGCAGTGTCATCTGTGCTGTGTTTTGAGAGTTACATTGTTCCATAAAGAAATGACTCAATGAACAAATGCTATATTGCCACCTCCATTACCTTGTACATGTGGAAGAAAGAGAACAAGTTTGTGTATGTAGCCTCTCAGTGATTTTCCAGTTTCTTGAATTACATGGAGAGCATCCATGAACAGAGAAGGATCTCTTCTTAGAACACTGCATTTCATGTAAGGAACGTGAGGGAAATGAACATGAGGGCAGTGATCTATTCCTCTCCTCATCCATTTGGGCCTGGTTAGAGCTAGTTTGCTGTTTCTGTTATCTACAGTTATGCATCGATACAGTTATTACAAGCAGAATGAAGTTCAGGAAGAACAAACAGGCTTTGATTGTTGGTGGGGTTCTTTTGGTCTGATATTTATTTATTTATTTATTTATTTATTTATTTATTTATTTATTTATTTATTTATTTATTTATTTATTTATTTATTTAAGCAAGCTTATATACCACCCCATGGTGCAACACACTCTCCAGGCAGTTCACAGTAAAGCATACGAAGAAAAAATGAAAGAATAAATGCAGATCAATATACAATAACAAATCAACAAACAGTAACATCAATATGCTTGCACAGATTGACATGGCTACTTTGTAAAGAGTACACAGTTGTTCTGTAGCTTCTAGGTATGTATAAGGCATGCAAGATTTTCACAGATAATGGTTGACCTCACCCTTTATACATTACAATTATCTCCACATAGGAATATTATGTGTGACAGAACTTTCAGTACTTCAGTTGGCTGTTCAAAATAATTAAGGTAGCCTTAAAAATAGGTTTCACAAAGCTGAAATGCTTTCTTTCAGGTGGAACAGCCAATTATTGATAGTTACCAGACAGTAAAATGATTACTTCAGGAAATCTAAGATAATCGTTGTGTTGATATTAATCTGAAGAGACTAATGTAGCTTCCAGAGTGGAACCTCCGATCCCCAAAAATTACATTGCTTATGCCTGTCTCTTGCATCACCAGCTTCAGTTTCTGCATCCTGATAGCTGAGGATTTAGATGATAAAAAGCTGCAGTGAGTGGTAACGTCTGCTTTTGCAGCCATGTGAGTAACTATTTTACAAACAGATTCTTACACAACTCCATGTTTGATTGTTCCACTAATCAAATTGGGTGCTGTCTTTATTTATTTTTAAGCCTGAAAAATCAGTTTTTGAATTAAAATATGTGTTTATTGGTTTAAAAAATAAATAATATTTAAAACAAAACATATCGAGCCCAGATGGTGCTTTCTTTTGGGGGGGGTGAGGGGAAGGGAAGAAGTATCAAAGCACCAAAAAGAGAACACAAATGAGGTGTGTATTTTGTAGTGGTTAGAGATAGATGGAACTGGCCAAACACATTTTGCTACTTTACATGAATAACAGTATGATGTCCCTTCCCATTTCATGAACTGCTGGATAGCTCAGTGGTTTGGTTGGGAGTTTGATTCCCCACTGTGCCTCTATGACAGGGTTGGACTTGATGACCCAAAAGGTCCATTCCAGCTCTACAGTTCTAAGATGATGATGAGTAGTAGTAGTAGTAGTAGTAGTAGTAGTAGTAGTAGTAGTAGTAGTACCTGGCAGTCAGTCTTTGTTCAGCACTGATGATTGGACAGCGCCTTTCATCATACCTCAGGGCGTCATACTGATGTGGGAGTGGGAGAGTACGTGCAGAGCAAGCCACATGAGGCACAGTTCTTTCCGTTGTCACCTTATCTCCCAGCAGCTACCTATTTTTGCCTAGTTGTATGGACAGCTGTGCAGTGGGGTCTAGGACAAAGGAGATGCAGGCATAATCTCCAGTAGGTCATCAGGCTGACTGGGTGACTTTGGCTTGTCATTAGCCTCCGCCTCTTCTATCTTATGGTGTAGTTGTGAGAATAAAATAGAGAACACTGTGTTTTACCTCAAGCTTCTAGATGAAGGGTGGAATAAAAATGTGTAGAAAGGAAATTAAAACAAATTGCCTTTTCCTTCTCACATTTTTTCAACAAATTGCCGCGAGAAAAAAAATACCTGGCAGAGAATACTAAACCTCCCAGATGCAGAATGATATGTAAGCCAAGGATATGAAATAATGGACTTTCATGAAAACTAATAAGAACCATGCATTTCATCACACCCTGGTCACTGCAGCCTGCAGAATTACTCAGATTATGGTTTTAATGGAGAGGTTTTGTAACAACACTCTTTAGTGCAGGAAGCTGTATTTATTTATTTATTTAAAATATTTATACCTTGCCTTCCTCCTTAAGAAGTTCCAAGGTGGCCTACAATATTAAAATAAACAATATGAATAATTTAAACTTTAAAAAAAATCAGCTATAGCAGCCTTATTAGATCCTGCTCCTAGGTGGCCAGTTACTGAGAAAAAGCCTGCCTGAAGAGAAAGGTCTTTAACTAAACAGTTTTCAGCATTTTAGATCAGATATCATGTTTTGTCATCCTTGCACCACTGACAACTTGAGACAGCCTCACACTATACAGTGTTGTCTCGACTTACAAACTTAATCCATTCCAGAAGACGGTCTTAACTCGAAATGGTCATAAGTCGAAGCACCATTTCCGAAAGGAATGCATTGAAATGCGAGTAATCCGTTCTGGCAAAAAAAAAAAATCACAAAAAAATGCACAAATCCTGCAAGACCCAGCGGATTAATCCGTTCTGGCTAAAGGAAAAAAAAACCCAAAAGCAAACAAACAAGACCCATAAGAAATGCAAAAAAGAAAACCAAAAAGCAAGCAAACCCTACAGGACCCACCAGAAATGCAAAAAACAAACAAACCCCAAAAGCAAACAAACCCTGCAAGACCCATCAGAAATGCAAAAAAAGAAAACCAAAAAGCAAACAAACCCTGCAAGACCCTTTGGAAATGCAAAAAAGGAAAACAAAAAGCAAACAAACCCTGCAAGACCCTTTGGAAATGCAAAAAAGGAAAACCAAAAAGCAAACAAACCCTGCAAGACCCATCGGAAATTCAAAAAGAAAGAAAGAAAGAAAAGAAAACCAAAAAGCAAACAAACAAGACCCATAAGAAATGCAAAAAAGAAAACCAAAAAGCAAGCAAACCCTACAGGACCCACCAGAAATGCAAAAAACAAACAAACCCCAAAAGCAAACAAACCCTGCAAGACCCATCAGAAATGCAAAAAAAGAAAACCAAAAAGCAAACAAACCCTGCAAGACCCTTTGGAAATGCAAAAAAAGAAAAACAAAAAGCAAACAAACCCTGCAAGACCCTTTGGAAATGCAAAAAAGGAAAACCAAAAAGCAAACAAACCCTGCAAGACCCATCGGAAATTCAAAAAAAAAGAAAGAAAGAAAAGAAAACCAAAAAGCAAACAAACACTGTAAGACCCATCAGAAATGGGGAGTGGAACCCAAAAAGCAAACAAACCCTGCAAGACCCGTTGGAAATGGAGGAAAAAAACCCAAAAAGCAAACAAACCCTGCAAGACACATTAGAAATTGGAAAAATAAAACCAAAAAGCAAGCAAAGACTTCAAGACCCATCACAGCACAGAAACATAACCCCCTCAGCCCAAAACCATGCTACAAAATTCACCCAGAATATTTTTTTTAAAAAAGCAGAAAGCAGAAATTTTTTTAAACTTAGTTTAAGATGGTATTTAACACCGGTAAAATTAAACAAAATTAACACCAGTCATCCGAATGTCTGTTGGAAATGTGAGAAAGAAGTTGGTACATACTTTCATATGTGGTGGGAATGTGAAAAGGTACAAAGTTTTTGGAAACAAATTTTCAAAGAATTAAGTTGTATCTGTGGAAAAGATATAGAATGTAAGGCTGAGATTGCTTTGTTATCAATATATGAGAACGTGGAATACGACAAAATGATTAAAGAATTGATAACTAATCTAATAACAGCAGCTAGATTGATTATTGCTAGACAGTGGAAATTAAAGACTGAATTACAAATTGAAGAATGGTATAAAGAAATTTGGAATATAGCATTAAATGATAAATTAACTTGTAATTTAAAGATGAAGAAAGGAGAGTTGAAAAAGAACAATTTTTATGTAATATGGGGCAAATTTTTGGAATATGTGTTAATAAGGGGAAAAGGGAGAGCTCCAAATCAAGAATCTATACAGTTCTGGAGAGGAGGACAATAGAAGAAGAAGAATGAGAAGAAGAAGAAAAAGAAGAATATGGCAAGAGGTCCCGTATATGGTGGTGGGGAACACTGTTATTGTGTTGTAAGTGTATATGTTTTATGTATATGATTTGTTTTTTGTTATAAGTTATAAGTAAATAAAAAAAATTAAAAAAAAAAAAAGCAGAAAGCAGCACCTTACCTTACAGGGAAGTCTGAAGCCTCCTCTGAATGCACACTCTCTAACTGCTGGGGCAAAAGAGCTAAAAAGAAGCAGCCTCTTCGCCACCAACGGTTAGCAGTTTGTATTCCCCACCTTTTTTCCGATTGTAACTTGAAGCTCCGGTCTCAAGTTGAAGCAAATTTTGCAGCCGGAGCTGGTCGTAACTCGGATTGGTCATAAGTCAGGACGTTCATAAGTCGAGACACCACTGTACTGTTTTAGTATATAGTTGATTTACATCCCATCTTCCTCTGATTTCTAGAATCCAAGGCAGCTCACAAAGATGGATACAATAAAAACCAGGTACAGCTAAAAAAACACTATAGCTGTAATCCTGTTTATGCAGCCATGCTGTGTAAAACTGATGGTGTCATCAGCCACAGTGATGTTTTGGAAACAAAAAAAACTCTGATTCTCCTGAAGGTCCCTTGAGTAGACTTGTGGTGAGATCCAATTTACAGGTGTGGAAAACAGAGCACATTGGCCAGAATACTGTTAGTTATACCTGACAGTGTAATTCTATCAGCATAAATCTCAGCTGTTAACTATGGCAAATTAAGAAGTTGGTGTAGGCATTTGCCTGTTGCATATTAATTTCCTGACTTGGTGTGCAATGATGAATGTCTATATACCATCTTCTTAAGTTGCAGCAATTCATAGATGAAATCGATACTGTTGGTACGCTATTATAATTTTTTTCTGTGGGTTTCTGACTATTACATTTTAAATGATTATATCAATGAATGTTTCCTGTTTTACTCAAACAAATTTTAGCGCTTGCAAGCAGACCACAGACAACAATGTATACAATCTTGTGTGTCTGTAATATTAGGTGTATTTTCCAAGGTGGCCCTGTATCTAAAATCCAATGTGTTGCTGATGTCTGCAGGAGAGAGAGAGAGAGAGAGAGAGAGAGAGAGAGAGAGAGAGAGACCAACCTTTTTATCATAATGTTTGTTTAAAGATTTCTGCTGCTGTTCAGTTTTGCCATGGCTTTATTGTCTCATTGCTTGTATTTAATTAGCAAGAGGAAAAGAAGCTAAAAAACACTGTCATTTAACATGCGTAGACCAATAGCCTTGCATGTTTCTTCTCTAAATAGATATTTTGTAATTAGTAGTTGCCACTGTGTCTAGAGCGGAGTGGAAAACATTAATCGAAGAAGAAAAGAGACAACAAAAATCATAAGTTTGGAGCATATTTGTATGAGACGTTTGTTTGCCTGATAATGCCTGCACATCATTATCGCTTCCATATCTGTCAGCTTGGAGAAATATGAAAGCTTTGTAACGACCTAGCTATGCATTCCTCTCTTGCTTCAGACTACCAGACAGTGCTGGCAGCATTTTTGCCTCTTGAAGTCCAACGTATAATAGAAAGTGTATGAAAAGGAAGCCAGGCTATCAAAATGGTGCCTGAGCTGCTCATTAAAGCATTGTGGGGGTTGGTAGATTCTGGCAGCGTTTGTGAGGAGCGAATGGAGAACTCAGGCCAGAATGAAGATGTGTCATTATTTAGGGCTGTGTCTCTCTCTGTGTGTGAGAGAGACAGACTGTGTTTCAGCTGGACCCAAGATCTATACTTGATCTTGACAAAAGATTTCTAAGAATATTTAATTTAGTATAATGGGGCATAAATTAAACATCTGTTTCTATTATATTTGTTTCTTCCACCTTACAGTTACAGTCTGCAAAAGTAGAAATAAATGAAGATAGTATTAATTGCTTCAGTGTCATATTTTTATAACATTTCCCCCTCTAACAAATACTGAACTGGGTGGTTGTTGTGCATGTTAGTCAATCCATGCATTCAACTTGCTTTATGTAAGGAGTGTGACATTTCAGAATACAGGTAGAACAGAATAGATCCATACTTTGAATTATTTCTCTGTAGGTTTTTTTTAAAAAATAAACCTACACAAGCAGAATACAGTACAAGAGAAAAGGATAGTCACTGCCTCCTGACCATGCTAACGTCCTGCGTGGGGGGAGCTTTTCATGTGACAGCATTCAAACATGCAGTTCCTCGTAGAGCAGTGGTTAAACTGCACTACTGCAGCCAAAACTCTGCTCACAACCCAGGTTCGATCCCAGGTAGCCAGCTAAAGTTTGACTCAAACCTTCCATCGTTCCAAGGTCAGTAAACTAAGTACCCAGCTTGCTGGGGTTGGGGGCAATGTGAAGCCTGCATAATTAAATTGTGAACCACCCAGAGAGTGCTTTAAGAACTAGGAGGTGGTGTATAAGCAGCACATTTTGCTTTTTTTTTTTTTTTTTTTTTTGCATTCCAATATTATGAAGAAATTTTTAAATCAAGCACTACACGCAAGGCTGATTTATGTGCTTTAGAATTCTCAAAAGTGGATCTGTGACAAAAAGTTGCAGTAGGGTAGGCTTCTCTTCATCATTCCAGACACCCGATTCTAGACAGATGTGCACAAATAAGCATGCTTCTGGATGTGGAAACAGTTCCCCTCTTGGGTCCTTGGTAGTAACAGAATGGATGAACCTTTGACATTATCTGTCCCTAAAAGAAACCAGACCCATTTCATACATGCATATCATAGCAGGCATCCTCTTAAGTGAGCTAAAAGCCTTTCAAGACTGTGCTTTTCATCTGTGGCGTTTTTAATATATAAATATAAATATACGGTAATATAAATACTTTAAAAAACCTGCTGGCTGATTATTTGATGGAATCTTCTTTGGTTGATTCAGATGTTGGGATGAGTGCTTTTGTAATGTTATGCTTCAGGAATAAAATTAGTTTGAATGGCTTTGGGTGCAATGAATCTTGCATTGTGCCATGGGTTAGGGGAGCACTGTATACAGTACTATTCTAGCTTATGCAGTCAGTTGGCTTGGCTAGCTGTTTGGGATACACTAATGTCTAAAGACTATGCACAAAGTCCCAGATTTGTTTGGAAACTGAGGAATATAATGGACACACACACACACACACACACACACACACACACACACACACACACACACACACACACACACACACACACACACACACACACACACACACACACACACACACACACACACACACACACACACACACACACACACAGAGTGATGTGAATGCATGTAATATCAGTGGACTGTATCTCAAATCCACATCTGGGAAGTGAAGGCTTCTTCCATTCATGCAAGGATTTGTGATCATGGTAAAAGGGTTTGTTGGCAGAAAAGCAGGATAGTGATTTTCATTCATCTTTCACACTATTTGGGGACAGACCTCAGAATCCTCCAGAATAGAAGCTGGGGTAAGGATGGAGTAGAAACTTGCCTTTTTCTTCCACTGGTGATATGATAAGGGAGGTCCCTTGATGCTCCTGCTGTTGGAAAGGACCTCTGGATCCAAATTATTAAATTCTAAGCCTTTTAAAACAATGCAATGAAATTCATTGTTTGGAAGCATCCATGATAACATATATAATGGAACATTTTCTGAGGCATTCCCTCTTTCATAATGAAAAAGAAGGTACAACTGTTTCTTAAAACATCCAATACATGTTAACCCCCATGCCCTCATAAAAATCTCTTTATTAATGAATTCTGTTTCCTTGTTGCTCTTTATTACTGCCCCTGCTTTCTCTCTTTTCTTCCCTCCCCTCAATCTCACTGTAAATACCCATAAGCCCATGCTACGTTCCTTCATTCCAGTCTCAGGATCTGATCTTGCTTATTGTAAGCGCACAGAGTTAATTGTATTTTTTTTCCATTTATGTGGGCCTTCAGCACAGAAATCAAGCAGATAATCAGAATCAATAAACATTATGCAAAGGTTTGTTGCTTAGCTGACTTATTATGCTGACACTTTATTATTTTAATGATCAGAATAATATTGCAGCAAATCTTTTCCAGTTGCTGAGTTTAGTACACCAAACAATGACAAGAAGATACGAATGAACGTGGGGGAGAGAAAGGGGGCCGAGGAGAAGCCAGCTTTTATTTTAAATCAGATGTCCGCTTTATTCTACGGATGACAGCCTCTTCTTTGAATAGACACTGGCATTCTCCAAAGTTGTGTTTCCTGCCTTTTCTTGGCTCCTTTGGCTCTTTGCCACAAAGGGGTGGTTCCCCCCCCTCCAAGTCCAGCCGTTGAAATCTACCAACTCCAAAACTTCAATCCAATTAACACGGTAGATTAGTCCTTGACTCCCCTTGTTTAACTACAGCACTTGTGAATTGGGTGTTTGTTTGTTTTGTTCACAAGCTTTGTTGGTAGTGGCTAGATTTAAAGAAAGATTTCTCCTCACTCCCTCTCCCCGTCTCCCTCCCCCCCCCCACTTTTCCTTTTCCTTTTTGTTAGTCAAGGCCTCAATTAGAATGAGTCAGTTCCTGCTTAGAGCAGAAACAGCACCTGTTAAGAGGGCACCTCTGGGGGGAAAAAAAGCAAGCTGTAGAATGCCTCCATGAAGGCCAGAAAGGATGTTCTGTTTTAAAATAGCAGATCTGATTGGGAAGGGAAAATCCCAACCTGACAAGACTGTGCCTCCTTGCTAGTGTAACTGTAGATGGTTTTGCAGCCTCTTCCCCCAGCAAGACTAAAATGATTCTGCAATTGTGGCTGCACAGCAAAGTTCCATTGGTCACAACTCAGAATAGTCTTGTGTGTATTTTAGCAGGAAAAGAAGGAGCCCCATGAAAATGAGAGCAACATGACATTTAGTGTAAATCTGTCCTGAGGTGTTCAAATGGGTTTTAATCTGTGTATTTTTATTTAAAGGTAGTTTCCGCCAATTTAATTGTATTTCATTGTATTTCTGTATTTATTATTTATTGTTGTTATGTTTTTATTAGCTATTGTAAACCACCCAGAGAGTGGCAACACCAATGGGGTGGTGTAGAAATGGAAATCGATCGATCAATCAATCAATCAATCAATCAATGTGGCCACCGCTGCCCCTTCTATTTGGTAGAAAAAAGAAAAAGGAGAGAATGGTATCCCAGACCACTCATTGTGCACCTCCTAAACTACAGTAACTTGTTGCCCATAGATGTGGTTGAGGATGCTGCTCCATACAAAGACTTGTTTTTGTTTTTTGGTAGCAAAATAACTTGAATATGGCCACTACTGATGTTTATGATCGGCTTAACGTGGATGACATGAAGAGGATGAAAAATAAAGAGATACAGTGGCAAAGGCATTGCTCTTGATATCTACACTACAGTATTTTCACTGGGTTCCAATGTCAACGAGGATATCAATGTGATCTGTGCAGTCTGAACATAACCAGTTACAAGTAGTTACCCGTAATTAATTATTTTTCAATGACAAGGGAAGTATCTGCAGTTAGAAAGTTACTTCTTAGGTATAACATTTAACATCTAAGTTACTTAGGTATAAGTAACTGTTATTTTCAAAAATTACTTTTAAAGGGCAGTTTTGGAGAAATTTTGACAACTCTTGTTGAGTGTTCGTGTTGTTCTCTTTTCAGTTCAAAGTGACACGAGAACTTTGGTTCTCCCCTTGATTTTTTATAAATATTTCCAAGGTTTAATATCAGCACTGGCCAATTAAGGAACCAGAGAGTGTTTTCCTGTATTTATCCTGGCTTGTTGATAACAACACAATGTGTTAGTAAGACACGACACAACACATTCCATGTGCAGTTAAAACAATGATAAATGGTAACAGCAAAAACAATAATAATGATAACAGCAACCTGGTAGCTGAGAAGTAATGACTTGTGTGAGAATTAGAGGCTTGGCCAAGGTCAAGTAATGAAGTTTATGGCTGAGAAACTTAAAAGTCTTATTTCTCCTGGCCAGATCCCTTGTATCTAATTTACCAAACCAGGTTCAGATCTAAATGTAGATTTAAATTCACATACACGCATAAAATATGATATATTGAAAAACTGCTAGTACTTGTCTACAAAGAATGGGGGGGGGGAGCATCCCAAGGTCTATTTCTCTTTGTTCAGCTTAATTAGGGAAAATCCCTTAAGAACGGTGAAAACATATGAATGGTGGGAATAATTTGATAGAATCGTCATCATTGCTTCAGTTTTTTTTTTGGTTAAACTAAAGAAGGTTTTTCCATAGGTCATCTAATTTAATTAAAACATGATGACCCTGTGTAAAGTGATATTCTGTCATGTTTTGCAAAGAGGTGCAAAAGCAATGTTATATTAGAAGGGTTGTCATTTTTATCAGATGTTCATTTTATGAGTCTTTCTGGTATTCATCAGCATACGCTCGTACAGTGGGGTCTCTACTTAAGAACGTCCCTACTTAAGAACAATTCCACTTAAGAACAGCTCCATTTGCTAAATTTTGCTTCTACTTGAGAACAAAAATCCAAGATAAGAACAGGAAAAAAAAACTTTCCTGCTCTTTTTTTAACCTTAGGTCATCTTAGGTTAAAAAAAGTTCTCCCCCTAGTGGTAGAGTACGTATTAACCAGCTTTGCATTAGTTCCTATGGGAACTAATGCTTCAATGTACGAACGCACCTCTACATAACAAAAAAAACAGCCAGAACAGATTAATTGGTTTTCAGTCCATTGCTTCAAAATTAGCTTCGTCAGAAGTGCTTTTAACACTGTTCCCTGACCTAAGGGGAAAAAAAAAGAAAAAATATCCCCCCCCCCCTAGTGGTAGAAGGCGGAATAGCAGCTTCCCATTAGTTTCTATGGATGGAAAAGAGCAGATACAGATTAAATGGTTTTCAATGCATTCCTATGGGAAATGCAGATTCTACATAAGAACTTTTCCACTTGAGAACCACCTTCCAATACGGATTAAGTTCTTAAGTAGAGACCCCACTGTAGTATAATTTTGTGTGCAGAACCAAGGGCTGAATTTGAATCCCTACACTGTGCTTCCTGGAAGACGAACAGTTATGATCGCCTGGAATATGTGTGGCTGGTGGGATTACGTGCTTTTCTACCTCTGTGGCCATGGGGAAACTGCATGGTCTCACTGTGCCACCAGAAAGCAGGACTGGCAGACCACTTCTGAGTGCTTTATATATCTAGAAAACTCTGGGAGAATTGCCATATATCGGAATTGGCTTAACCGTGTATATTTATTATTTGATTTATCATTAATATGTGGTTCCCTAACACAAAGCATTTCTGGCAAAGGCAATAAAGCTTGTATTTTCTTTGTATGGAAATGACTGCGCTGGTGAGACATTAAGCTACCAATCTGAGTAAAATCCAGCAGCCATGAGTTATGTGCCAGCTACTTCACTAATTTTCTTTTATCTTCCCGTGCCAAATCAAGTGATCGATATTAGCTAGAGATGGCCTTTTGGCTTTGAAAAATTGGCATCTGTGATGACTTCTTTGTCTCAGAATGCTAATATGACACTTGCAGCATTTGCCAGTGACTAATTTATTCCACTGAGCTGTCCAGCAGTTCTTCCAATAATCTTAGAACTGCAGACCTGGAAGGGGCCCTATGGATCATTGAGTCCAGCCCATGTCAAGGAGGCACAATGGGGAGCTGAACCCCCCCAAACTCTAGCTCCACACCCAGATACCTAAACAACTGGGCTATACAGCACTTGCTAATTTATTGGGATTTTTATTTCACTTGGCAGCCTATTTGCAAAATGAAAATTTAACTTGCCAAATGACTCCTTCCATCCCCAGTAGGTGGACAACCTGCCAAATAGATGGACACCCTGAGGTCATCTGAGTTTACCTGTGTATAAATCAAATGACAGTTTGGAAGCCAGTCCTCTAAATAGCAGACACCAGGGCAATCATCAAATCAAGTGATTGGTAACCAAAATGTAAAACTAGTTGGACATTTTGGGACTAGATTTAAAGTGCACAATGTTTGGCCTCGTTTTTGGATATTTCTGACCATTTCCCCCATCCCTTGTGTTTTGTGTAATGATGCTGGTAAAGAAATTTGCAGAACTTGAAAACTTGCTCAGCTGTGGATTTTTTTTTATCTCCATTAATGGGACTTGTGGTAGACTTTTGTCTATTTGCATGTGAACTGTGTTCAGCTTTGAGGGCCACAGGTTTTCCTGGTATGTGTCTGTTATGTACACTGATGATTCCTTGTGCTAAACATGCTCTACACTTGGATGTTGTCTGACTTCTACAGGAAGAGTTTGGAAAAGCATGTTTGTTATATGAATGAGTGGGAATGAGGCCAAGCAACCTCTTGGGCTCTTTGTCTTATCTCCTCCTGTGCAAATTTATTTTAAACCAAGATTTTTGGTTGACACATTAGGGCAAGCAAGGAGTTGGGCAAAGAGAAACAATGTTAGTGCATTCCTTCTCATGGTTTTGTGGGAGAAGCAGGGAAGAGGGAGGAATGCTGATCCTGGTGCTTTGTGCATTTCTTGTAGATATAGTGCTGTTCGTTTCACATGCAGCTATTTGTTCTTGAGCAACAAGACACTTTCTATGCTCTGTTGAGAGCATAGCACCCATTTAAGAATTTATAGTCTTGAAATATTCACTGTTCATTGTATTATTTATTGTTTATTCAACGTACTTGTTTATCCCTTTATTGTTCACTAGCTTTACCAGTGCAAAATCAAACAGATAAAGACATTCTTTTAAAAACAAATTAAAAAGCTATTTGAAAGGTAAAGGTAAAGGTTCCCCTTGACAATTTTTGTCCAGTCGTGTTCGACTCTAGGGGACGGTGCTCATCCCCGTTTCCAAGCCATAGAGCCAGCGTTTTTGTCCGAAGACAATCTTCTGTGGTCACATGGCCAGTGCAACTTAGACACGGAACGCTGTTACCTTCAAACCGAGGTGGTCCCTATTTATCTACTTGCATTTGCATGCTTTCGAACTGCTAGGTTGGCAGAAGCTGGGACAAGCAACGGGCGCTCACTCCGTTGCGTGGATTCGATCTTATGACTGCTTGGTCTTCTGACCCTGCAGCACAGGCTTCTGCGGTTTAGCCCGCATCGCCACCACGTCCCTATTTGAAAAGCTAGTTTTATTAGCCAATAGCCACATGGAACAACAGCATCCTGAATGGACCGGACTGGTTTCAAACCTCAGGGTTGCACAGGCTGGCTCTTCTCCATGAAGGCACAATTGAACACCTGACCAGGTACTACAATCTCCTGGACTGTTCTAGCCAGCTAAATATGGAAGCCACCCAGAAAAGTGATGTTTTGTAGTGGCACTACCCTCCTTAAGAGCCTCTTGTCCCATACAGTAGTCCAGATGCATCTCATATGTATATATCTGCAGCTCTTGGGAAACTATTGGATTTTCTGTACTTCCCTTTCTGTTGCCTTCTTCATGGGTTAGCACATTTTAAATTGAGTTCCTGTACTTGTTGGTGAATTACATTTAAATTTATAATGCCTGATTTGGGAAGAGGAGAACCATTGATGAAAGCCAGCTTTTAACTTAGTGTTGAAGAATATGTTTTCCCCAATCTCAGACAGCCTCAGACAAAGGATTTCATGGTGATGTGGATATATTATGCATTCTTTTTGTTCCTACTTTCCCATAAATATGGCTTGGATTCATTCTGCTAGGAACTAGTATTCCCTGTAGTAGCAAAAATTGGCTCATACAGTAACAGTTTTAACAAAAAGAAGAGGGGGGAATGTAGAGATGCCTACAGGATCTTTTGGAATAAAATCTATTTTCTAGAGAAGCAAAATTTCCGTGTGCGTTTTGCAAAACTAGTTGTCCAAAGAAAAATGTACATTACAAGTGTTACGTTTTCTTTCAGCCAATGCTAGAAGCCGTTTCTAATTTGTATATAACCCAGTTCAGTGTCTTTCATGCTAGAAACCTCTTATAATTAGTGTGCAATTCCCTTTGCTAATACTTTACCTCAAACAAAATAGAGCCCTAGATTTTGAATGAAACTCCAAATTCATTGTCAGGATAAGATTCCTTGGGCAGAATGTGGTTGGTGTTCATGTAAGGTAACTTACTGAATTTAATTGCACCTATGGTGCTGAGTAGAGATCGACACTTATCATGGTTTGGCACTGTGGTCGGGTTCAACTTCAAATTTTGGTGACTCCTCATTTTGCATGGGAAATATCACAGGAGACATTTTCTTTACTTTAGCAACTTCTTTATTGATTACATGCTGTTCGATACCGTTCATAATTGGATCAAATAAACTTAACTCTGGCAACGTGCCATAACTGTCTAATACAAATTCTCATGCCAAATCTGCCGAACTCACAGGGGCGCTGGGCCAAACCTCTCCACATCAGTGGGCTTCCGAAGAGGTGTGCTCCTCACTGCACAAATGGTGCCGCAGCATGGACACCGAGCCCAGTCCCCCTCGGGTGGAGGACTGTTGTACTGGGAATCTGGGCAGATCACCTGACGTCTTCTACCCTTGTTCTTAGGGAAGACTATCACTGACCATTCTGACGTCTCTTGTTGCACCTTGAGACAAGGGCGGGTAACAGCCCTCCTAACTTGAGGTTAGGGAAATGATGCAGTAACTCTTGAGTCATCAGCCTTTCATACTCCCTCAGTCGCTCCAGCTCTCTCTTACGTTTCCACAACTCTAGTTCTACCTTGAACCGCTGTTCTCTTTGGTTACTTATACCCTCTTCCCAGACTGACAGCTCCTGCTCCTCCCCTTTCTTGTCCCTGCGCTCCTCCACTAGACTTACTTCAAATTTCCCGCCTCGTTCCGTTTTCCCCTCTTCTAAAGCTAAGTTCTCCCTCTGGTCCTCCTGCTCTTTCTTGCTCTCGGGTTTTTCTCCACCCAAGTTTATATTTATTACATTTGTTGCAAAGACTGGATGCCATGTTTGAACCAACATTTAGCAGCTCTGCACACGTCCCCGTTTTGTCTTTTTGAGGAATCAGCCACCCGATATTAGGGCTTTGGGCTTGTGGAAGGACAGACACCCTGTGCTAGAGATGTTTTAGAAGAGGTTAATCTGTGCTAGTGTGTCAGGCAAAACCGAAACCAAAATTAAAAAAATAAAGATGACAAAAATATTATGGCACCTTAAAAACTATTTGCTGTGTTTTAATGTGCGCTGTCATGGACAAGTTTGCTTCTTCAGGAAGTGTGCTAAGGAACACAGCTTGCATAGATGCCTCTCAGTTTGCGCCTGTCTGCCTTGTGGAGCTTAGCTAGGAATTGGCTGATGTTGGTACTAGAGATTTTTTTTTTAATTGGACTTAATGCTCTTGCAGCTCAGTTCTGACCCTGGTGCCCTTTCTGGTCATGGGAGAAAACTGAATCAAGAGAGGAAGAGTACTGGTACTCTGTTTGGGTTAGGATACGTCTTCTGAGTCATGTCATGTCTACTCCCTTGAACAGGAGCATGAAATGTTGATTTTTTTCCTTATTTCTTGGACACTTGCTGTGTCTCTTATATTCTTCTCAGGAAATCCTTTTCATTCTTTAGAAACCAGTTTTGACTTTTGTTTAGAGGAATTATTGGGAAAGATGATCTACTACCTCTCTATGTGCCTTTGTATGTGGAAGTGCCTCTCCCAGCCTGCAGGAGGGTATGTTTCTGATGAAGAAATACAAGCATCTTACAATTCCTGCCTGCAAATGGTGCTGGTGCATTGTCTGGAAAATACATATGGGAATGTCTAAAGCAAAGTGCATATTGTTGCATTCAAATATCCTAGGTTCATGCCCTAGGCAAGCCATAAGCCTAATCAGTTGTTTCCAAAGCACAGATACTGCAGGAATGATGAGGGGAATGCATTAGATCTGCCACCCTCTGTTGTCACTTTTCTCACCTTTAAAGCAATTGTCCAAGAAAGGGAGGCTGTTTCACTTGCACAGGTCTACCACAGGTGCCACAAACCCTTTCTCTCTCTCTCTGTGTGTGTGTGTGTGTGTGTGTGTGTCTTCTGATTTACATTAGAGCCTACACACATATTACAGCCTCTGTTTGTGGCAGGTGCTGTCACAGGGTAAAAGCAACAACAGAGTGTGAAGCACTAGTGTGCTCTTTGCTTGCATGTGGAAGACACATATTTTAATAAAAGCTGAATAGGCTATGGACATTTACCTTTCCTCCTCTTTCTTCCTGAATTTAGAAATGGGAATAATAAGAACCCTATTAGGGTGTTCTCATCTCCTGTATAGTTGGAAGTCATTAAGGGAGGAAATTGCTTTGGGAGGGGCTATACACCCCTTCCCCAAACAACACAACAACTGTGATGGGGATGGGCACACCATTCTCCTGCCACCTTCAAGAGATGAAAGATGACCATCTGTATTATGGAGTGTGGTCTACCATGTAGACCCCCCTGTGTAATGTTGAATCCTAAGAGACCAGGGTTTTAAACGGTGCAGGAGAAGCCTACGTGGATTCCTCATGGAAGATGTTTGCCTTCCAACACATTGAGAGTGACAGAGGTGTGTAGAGCAGATAAACTTGTCTCTACAGTCCCTCAAATTATGTGAGGATCAGGGGCTGCCGTAGGGATGGTGAGAAGTCTCATATATCTAAGACAAACAAAATCTGAATGTGAGAGTTACGGAGAATCATAGCATTGAAAAAATTGCTACAATTTTTTCTCCCACAAGAAAAGCTATAATTTTGCAAGTATGAAGAAACCAAACTGATTATCTCATTCATACTGAGTTGTTTATTCCTTATTTCTTCAACAAGGCAGCTTTTGCAGCTGGGATTTTTGTTACCAAGAACTGTTGCTACTGCCCTCAGGCGCTATTCATAGGATGCTGAATTATATTTTCTTCCACCTCTTTCCCAGTGATCTGTCTCTTATTTGGAGATCATGCAGTATGTGTCAATACCTCCGTTAATTATTGCTGTAACAAGGACATGGTTCTAGCCTGCTGGGATCTCTCTGTGGTGCATGCTGTTGGCATAGATTTCTTCCAAAATTTAATTGCAACCCCACCCTCTATTTTGCATTTGGAAAACTGAATAATAAGACATCACTAGTCTGAATTTTGATCGATATATCTTCTAAAACTGCCATATTGTCTAGGAAAAAAATGCTTGCAACTATAGAATCTTTCTAGAATCCTAAATTATGGCATTGGCTATAATCATTGGATAGCTCAACTCACAGGAAAAAGAAAGCAATTTGGAATTTTCTGTCTATGTATCTATCATATCTGTCTGACACAACATTACAAACCACTGACAGGTGAAGTGAATAGCATTGATTAGATCATTACAGTGGCACCAGTCATAGCGTGGGAAATATTAGGCAGAGAGTGAACAATCAGTTCTTGCATTTCATGTGTTGGAAGCAGGAAGTATAGGCAAGTGAAAAGAGCTGAGTGACTTTGACAAGAGCCAAACAGTGATGTTCGGCTAGACAATTGAGTCAGAGCATCTCTAAAACGGCAAGTCTCGTGCCGTGTTCCCATTATGCAGAGGTTAGTACTTACCAAAAGTGGTGCAAGGGAGGACAACTGATGAACCAGTGTTAGGATTGCAGGCATGCAAGGCTCATTGATGCATGTGGGGAGCGAAGATTAGCCTGTCTGGTCCTATCACACAGAAGATCTACTGAAGCTCAAATTGTTAAAAAAAACCCCTAATTCTGGTCATAATAGAAAGGTGTCAGAACACCCTGTGCATTGTAGTTTGCTACATATAGGGCTGCGTAGTTGCAGACCAGTCAGAGTGTCCACCACTGAAAGGTCCTGTATTGGGGACATGTTTCAGAACTGGACCTTGGGTCCTGGCATTCATGTGGATGTTACTTTGATATTTACCACCTACCTAGAGATTATTGCAGACCAGATACACCCCTACATGGCAATGGTGTTCCCTGATGGCATCTTTCAGCAGGATAATGCACCCTGCCACACTGGAAAAAATTGTTCAGGAATGGTTTGAGGAACATGACAAAGAGCTTTGGCCTCCAAATTCCCCAGATCTCAATCTGATTGAGCATCTGTGGATAAGTCAACTGACACAGAAAATGAGACAGCACAATTGCGGTAAGAGATGCCTAGTGAAGCTCCCTTGTGGGAATTTGGCTCCTACTTTGCTTTCTTTCTGCCTGTGGAGATTGTGTTAAGAACACAGAGGAATGTGAGTGGCTACCTTTATCTCTCCTCCTTGACTCCCTCTCTCTTTCACACCCAAAGGCACTCCAGTGTTTGCTTTAACAAGCTTTCCTGGAGGACTAGAACATGTATGAAGGTTCTTGGAACTCACTCACTGGAGGGAATTGTGTATTGCTCACTATACTCGTTTGCCTGGGTTACCTACTGCTAAGGGAAAGGAAATCTGTTTAGCCCTATCACCTGGATAATTGCATTAGCTTCAAGCTGAGGCAAGAGTGAAAATGGTGTCATTTAATTTTCCTCTGAAAGACCTGATAAGGGAAGCTGTGATTGCTCCTTTCAGGAGAAGATGAAGAATACTGATAAAGTTGGAGAATCATTTCTCTTTTCTTGCTATTTAGACAGACAGGGTACTAATAAGGCTCTTAAACATTTTCTTTTTCCTTGTCACAGTTTCCTGTCCATTTGCTTTAGTTGTTATGTTTTCAACTCTGCTTCTATCTGCTCAGTGTGTTGTGTAATATCTCTTCTCCATTTTAAAAAAGGTTTTAATTTGAGTTATACAATTAAATTGTGCTGATGACAGTGTTCACTTCTGTAATGTAACATCTTATCATTGTTTGGTTGTGTTGCCCATATTGTGGTGCAAGACAAGCTACTTTCTACCTCACCTTCTTCACAAGGTTTTTGGTTGAAGCTAGAATCCTTTGTGACCTTGAACAAATGTTAAAGAACAAATAATGTAAGCATAAAAACGGTTCTCCTTTTGATTGGAACTGACTCCAGAGATTTATTTTCCATGCTGGTCACAACTTGATTTGTCTTGATGCAGTCTCCTTTGTAGTAACCCCATGGCCCTCAAAAATATGCTGCTTTGCTCTAATCTTTCAGATTCCTTCCCAAATCCCTTTTTTTCCTTAAAGTGCCTCTTACCATTTGCAGTACTGATCTTCTATTTCTAAAAAGTATGTGTGCTCTAAATTTTCCTCATTGGCTGGGTATGTCACAGCTTTCTTTCATCATTTCTATTTGGTTTTAGACCTTAAATGCCTCTGAAAACAATTTCTCTCCCTCTCCCTCTCCCTCTCCCTCTAAGCATTGTAGAGAACTAGTCAGACTGAGATAAATGTTAGAATGCTGATTTATAACAGTGTTGCCCTCAGTAGAACAATAGGCTCCTTACTTCTATAAGTTGCTTTGAAAAGTAAGGTTCGAAAGTTCATGGTGTTCCACAGACCTTCCAGAAACATTTTCCATATCTGCCATTCTGCCTGAGACCCACAGAAGATTCTGGGCAGTGTTCAGGTAGAGTCCAGATTTATGTAGGGCATATGGATAAGGCTTATTAAACCTTGATTGTCCTTTGGCCCAACAATTTTGACAAGACTGCAGTAACGGACTTCGCCAGCACTCTCCTGCAGCTGAACATTGCCTCAGAAAGTCAGTAGTGGCTGTTCTCAGGAAGGTTTGTCCATCATTATTGGTCTTCTCATTGATAAACTCCCCAAAAGTCTCTGGGCAGCTTCATTTTCCAAAGACCCCTTTTATTAATAAGCTATATAATAAATATAAATTCACCCTTTTAAAGTTACACAAACCACAGCTCCCTTCTGCTTTTCCAAAGGAGAAGAATGAATTATTTGATTCCTATCATTTCCCGTATCATTGCCTTTTGAAGAATATCATCACTTTCCAGGACATATTCATCTTTTTGCCAAGGAGTGAATGGGGGAGAAGACGGCAACGATTTATTTCTGTTAGCTAGACACAAGTTGCAAGCTTGGGATACAGCTTAGCTTTAATGTCATGCCATAGTGCATTGCCGTGTATTCAGTATCTGGGAGTGATTATAGAGGGAACAGTAGGGATTTATATCATCCCATATGGGAAAAATTGGAGATTGGAGCATTTCAACAGTTGATTTTTGATGGGGAGAATAAATATAGAGGAAATGTGTATTTTGTTAAGGACATGTGCTTTTTTCAAAGTGTACCATCTACATTTCCTAGTGAAATTTCACAGAAATGATCCCCAAAACGTGAGGGTGTCTGGGACAGAAAGAAAACAAGAACTAAGAATAAAATATTGAGTTACAGTATTTGTAAGCTAAAGCAGATTAGGTATTTCTAATATTCAAAGTTACTTTGAGTAAGTTGTCATGTACTTGTAAAATACTTAAGAACAACAAAATATGTTTTTCCCAGTGGAAGCTGTAGCTGCCAAAGCAGATTTTGCATGGATAAAAAAAGAAAAAAGATGATGATAAAGCTGGCTTTATAATTAACATATCCTGAACTATGGCATATATGCCAATGGGAAAAAACTGCAAATTCTTTCTAAGCTTTGCAGGTCTGGTGTCCCCTGCATAACTTGGAATATTTAACTTATACTATTAATTTAATTCTCAGCAGCCTGGCTGTCATAATCCTTACTATCATGTCAAACATAAAAGTAGTTTGTTAAGATGCATTGTTTTTACCAATAGTAGAATACTGAAAAATACTCTCTGGTTCCCTCTATTGGTCAACTCAGATATTGGAAATGCTTAGAAAAATGCAATAGCTAAAACCAAAGGACACTTCCCTTGTCAATTACTGAAAAAAGAATGACAAAAAGTTGAAAATTCCTGTCAAAATGCTTGTTAAAGATACTTTAAATGGGTCTTTAAAATTAAAGGTGAAAATAATTAGGTGATATTCATTACACCTAAAAAGTAAATTCTCAACTATTAATTATATTGCTCATATGTAATTAGTTACAAGTCATGCTGTTAGTTGTAACTGTTTTACTTCCAAGCAATTGGTGTATTCTATAGAGTTCAATGGTAATAGAACCATCAGCAGTACAGAAAGAGAACAAGTTTGCATAATGGAAGTTTCCAACACTGGTAAACACAATGCACAATTCTTTCATCAAGATTTTCATAATATTATAAGGCCCCAACTGGCGGGCTGGATAGCTCAGTGGTTTAGGTATCTGGCTGCGAAGCCAAAGGTTGGGAGTTTTATTGTCCAGTGTGCTAGTAGAGTCACCTGGTTTGGCTTTGGGCAAGCTCCACAGTCTCAGGATGTCTCCAGAAGGAGGGAATAGCAAACCACTTCTGAGTATTCTGTTCCTGAAAAAACCTGAAAAGGATTGCCATAAGTCAGAATCAGCTTGACAGCACATGATTATTATGATAAGGCCCAGTGACTATGCAAGAGTTTTGCAATGGAATTCACTTGCTACTTATCTGTATTAGGTAAAGGTAAAGGTTCCCCCTGACAATTGTCCAGTCATGTCCGACTCTAGGAGGCGATACTCATCCTCCTTTCCAAACCATAGAGCCATACATGCTTCCGAACTGCTAGGTTGTCAGGAGATCTGTATTAGCTACTGGCCCATAAATTTTAATTGCTCTTCTGTATGTGTTTTGTAGGAGCTTGTGGACTGAAAAGAATGTGTGGAAAAGGAGAAACCATTTTTTCATGTGCATATAAATGTCCCTTCCTGGTTGCCTGCTATTTGCTGTGGGTGATCAGGTGAGGGGGATGTGGAACTAGGGCTCAAAGAATTAAAATGATGGCATATTGAAACTATTCAGTTTCACAGTAGGATGTTGCTCTTAGTCCCAAGGTATCATCCTGCCACTGCTATATTTGGATAATTTCAATATATAGTCACTCTTCTTAAAAGTTAATGTTTCATGCTTTGACGTTTAGAGGCTTGCTATAGAGCTGAAGAGTAGGAGAGAAAGCGCATGTTGTTACAAAGCTTGATGTTTCTTGGGTATCTGAGACAAGGAACTGCTTTCTAGAGGACAATGCTAGATCTTGAGCTTGGGATTAACCTGAAAACACACACACACACACACACACACACACACACACACACACACACACACACACACACACACACACACACACACACACACACACACGGTTTCCTACAACAGCATAGAATTATAGAATCATAGAATAATTGAGTTTGAAGGGGCCTATAAGGCCATTAAGTCCAATCCCCTGCCCAAAGCAGATCTGACAGATAGTTGTTCATTTTTCTCCTGAATGTTTCCAGTCTTGGAACACTCACCACCTCCCAAGGTAATTGGTTCCATTGTCGTATTGCTCTAAGTTATGAAGTTTTCCTGATATTCAGTCGAAATCTGGCTTCCTTTAACTTGGGCCCATTGCTGTGTGTCCTGTACTCTGGGATAATGAGAACAGATCCTGTATTACACCCTTTCAAGTACAGTGGTACCTCACTAGAAGACGACCTCGTAAAACGAAGAAGCCACATGACGATGAGGTTTTGTGATCGCTATAGCGATTCGCAAAACAGTCATTCCAGTGGGGGATTTTCTCTGGTTGATGATTTGGTCCGTTCTTCGTGGACTGTTTGTTCGCAAGACGACAATTTTTACAGCTGATCGGTAGCTCCGCAAAATGGCTTCCCTGTGTTTTTGGGACCCATGCTTCGCAGGACAGCCATTTTAACAGCTGATCAACGCTTGCAAATGGCTTCCCTATGGGCGATCTTCGCAGGACGACAAGGTATTTTCCCCTTTGGAACTCATTAAATGGGTTTCAATGCATTCCAATGGGGAAATGGATTTTGCATGATGATGATTTCGCTAAATAGAGATTTCTATGGAATGGATTATCATCGTCATGCGGGGCACCACTGTATTTGAAAAGTGTTATCATATCTCCCTCAGGCTTATTTTCTTAAGACTAAACCTGCCCAGTTCTTTCAGTCTTTCCTCATAGGGCTTGGTTTCCAGTCCCCTGATCAGCTTTGTTGCCTTCCTCTGAACTTGTTCCAGTTTGTTGGCACCCTTTTTAAAGTGTGGTTTCCAGAACAGGACACAGTAGTCTAGATGAGGCCTAACTAGTGCTGAATAGAGGAGAAGTAGAACTTCAGTAGCATACCTAGCATTTGCCAGACCACCTACCAGGTAAAAAGCAAGACCCTGGCTGTACAGGTTGTTGAAAGGGCCCTGCAGCCTGGTGTTGCACTGGAATTATGATAAATGGCTTTGAACCTCTTCTTTGCCTTGATTATTTTTTATGATAAACTGTGGTTTCAGTAACGGTGTGTTCTCTGCATAGCAGCATATAGAAACAGGCTTGTCCTTTACAAGATAATTGCATGCTTATCTGTGAGAGGTCTCTCTACCTCTTTGAGAAATTTTCATTAAGATACTAGCAAGTGCTGCAGCAGAGCTGAAGCCGCCTGATGGAAGCCCATGGTTTTACATAACAGTCTGATGAGAATTCACAGCCACAGATACAGCACAAATCTACTAAATCCAGTTGCCAGGTTTTGCGATGGTGAAGACAGTGAGGGATATGCTAGCCTTCACTCCTGGCTATACTTCTGCTGATGCCTGTGGATGATTTGACCTACTAACAGAAAGTATTCAATGACCATCAAGTAATAGAATGGAAAGGTCAGAGAATATGGAAACAATATTTCCCAAGCCTGTAAATACACAGAAGTGTGAGATAGTTGAGGTTGCATGTTCTCCAGTTGTTGTTGTGTGCTGTCAATTTGCCTCCAACTTGTAGCAACCCTACGAATGGGCCATCTCCAAACTGCCCTACTCTCAACTGCCCTGCTCTGCTCTTATAAACTCATGCCTGTGGCTTCCTTTAGGGAGTCTCAGTTTCAACATTTTTGTTCAGGCTTGCTTTGATCTTGGACCCACTTGTTTGTCTTTCTGGCACACAAAGCTCTCCTCCAGCACCACATTTCAAACAAATCATTTTTTTTCCTGCCAGCTTTCTTTACTGTCCAGCTTTCACCCATACATGATGATCAGAAATACAAGAGTACAGTGGACCCTCGACTTACAGACAGCTCGACTTACAGACTTTTCGAGTTACAGACTTCTCTGGCTGCAAAATTTAGATTCGACTTGCAGCCAGAGAATCGACTTACAGACCAGAAAAAAAACCAAAATGGAATAAAAATAGAATAAAAACCACTGGTTATGGGATTAATCGGTTTTCAGTGCATTGTAGGTCAATGGAGATTCGACTTACAGACTTTTCGACTTGCAGCCACCATTCCAATACGGATTAATTCCTTAAGTAGAGGGTCCACTGTATGAGTTAGGATAAGTTATTTCAAGTGACCTGGTTGATAAGTTGTTGGCTTATAAAAATAATATGCCTTTGGCAAACGCCAGTACTGTACTTAAGTCAATTCTATACATGATCTGAGAGGTTCATATTCCCCTGCTGATCCATTGTCTGCAATTGCAAAGATGCATGATGGTCTGTTTGTGTAGTATGCATGCATGTACTGCCACAGAAGGCCGAGTCTGGTGACTGCTATCTACTTTGAAGATACAGTCTAACAAATGAAGAATTTGGATGCCCTTTTCCCCCCTGTAAACTTTCTGGATCCCTCCCCCTCAAATGCATAGAGAAGACCCAGGGTCTCAAAGGATGACACTGTCTCAAGTCTGGAATTTTCAGTTTAGCTGTTTCCTTCAATTTTCTTTCTTAGATCCCTCTTGCATTAATATGCAGCTATTAAAGCATTAGAGAATTTGGCATTCACCTGGTAAACTTTCTTCATAGGGGTAACTCTTTTCACAGAGGCCCATTTATTTTTTGTGGTATGCTTGTGTCACTCCTCGTTTGTATGCCTTGAGGTATATTTGTTTTTATTCCTTTGATTCAGTGCACAGACACAACACCTGGTCTCCAGCTTTGGGATTAAGCTCCGCTAATATGTTCAGTCTTTGAGCTACCTTTTTGTCTTTTTCTGCCTTTAAAAAAAATCACAAAAGGCAGGAGTGGAAAGATGAGGTGTTAAATCCTCCTGTGAACAGTACAAGAGCTTTAAACCTACTTTGTTGTACAAAACTGTGTCTGCCAATTCTCAACTCCAGCTTTATAACTTCTAAAGGTTACTTCTTTTGACATTTGTAATTTAGTCTTCAGTTGCAGGACCAGGACCTACAATCTAGCATAGTGTTGTGTACATCATAGGAAAGTAGAAATTACAATTGTAAATTGCCCAAACAAACAAACAAACTCTAAATTTTAAATTTTAAAAACCCAGTCAAACAAATACAGTAGCCAGTGGGTCATATTGTGATTTACCTTGCTTCATTCATTGATACCAACATACCACCCTGAACACATCCAGTCTGAACTGATTTTGCAAACTTCTCAGATTCAGGCAGGTTAGTACTTATATAGGGGACTACCAGGGAATATCAGTGATCCCTACATAGGATTCAACATGGGTGATAAATCCACATAGTCCACTGCACTGGTGGGCAGAAGGCCAATTTAAGGGATGAGGACAGGCGGCTGGGTGCAGACAACGGTCTCCTCCAGGTAAAGGAAGAGGAAGAAGAAACTGCTGCCACCACCTGCTGGATCTGCTGCCTGAAGTAATTTCCTCATTCTGCCTAGTGGTAAGAGCCTGCAGGGACTACATTATCCAGCTGAAGTGCTTTGGCCATGCTGGCCCAAAAGAAAGTCAAAAAGGACGTAAATGAAGAATCTGAAACTCCTTTACATTCAGTATTAAACTGTGGTCTAGGGTTAAGAAATCAAGCGACTGTGGACCTAAAGTTCACATGCTCTACCTTGTGATTTCTGACAGTTGCAAGGAATTTATTATCATAATTGCCATCATCATCACCATCATTGTCATAACAATTGTGGGCTGCTTTCCCTCTAGTGTTTTACCACAACATAGGAAGAACAATGAAAATAGAATGCCTACCCATACAACATCACTGCCATAATGATAATTCAAATAATTCATTTCATTAGCATTATCATATAATAATGTAAACAATTTATTACATTAGCATTTCATAGCATTGGAATATTTGAAAGCCATTACAACCTAGGCAAAGTAGCCATTATTCAAATGATGCTATTTCTTAATGAGGAATAAATTAGAGTTAAATAAAGCAAAGCAAAGCAAAGCGTGCTGCTTATATACCGCCCCATAGCGCTTCAAGCACTCTCTGGGCGGTTTACAATTTAATTATGCAGGCTACACATTGCCCCCCCAGCGAGCTGGGTACTCATTTTACCGACCTCGGAAGGATAGAAGGCTGAGTCAACCTTGAGCCGGCTACCTGGGATTTGAACCCCAGGTTGTGAGCACAGTTTTAGCTGCAGAACAGCGGTTTAACCACTGCGCAACGTTTTCAGTGTAATCAAATATTTGACAAATACAACCAACAACCAGATCCCCCAAAGTGCGACTTGCTAGAAATGACAACCATACCTATATTGTCTGTACAGGTAACCTCTCCCATGCTCTGGAGCCTCATTCTAGAGCCATTTTTAAGGCTTTAACAGAGGCAGGGGTAAAAACAATCAATTTATTTACATGGTTGTTGTGGGTTTTTCGGGCTTCTTGGCCGTGTTCTGAAGGTGGTTTTTCCTAACGTTTCGCCAGTCTCTGTGGCCGGCATCTTCAGAGGACAGCAAACTGCAACCTATATGTGCTGTCCTCTGAAGATGCCGGCCACAGAGACTGGCGAAACGTTAGGAAAAACCACCTTCAGAACACGGCCAAGAAGCCCGAAAAACCCACAACAACCATTAGATCCCGGCTGTGAAAGCCTTCGCGAATACAATTTATTTACAGATTTTAAAAAATGGGAAGTTCAGTTCTGTTTTAGATTAATTAGTGTTTCACGTCATCTAATTCAGATAGGTAGTGGTGAATTTTAACTACAGTTTGTTTTATAATCTGAACCATGGTTTATAAAGCTCCTTTGCTTTGACAATGGAAAGTTAAGATTTAGTACAATTTAGAGTCTGGGGAACATGCTAATCTGTGACAAATTTAAAAGTTCATCAGTGCTAGGCAGGGGAAGATGCACGAGCCTGAGATTTCAGCTACATAAATAGTTGTTCAGCATTGTGTGGAAATGCAGCCATTAACAGCTTGAATCAATGTGGTTAGTAGGTGCTACTCCTGATTATATTTATATATCATGCTTTGTCCCTCAGACACAAAAGGAAAGGAAAGGGTTTGAGATGTAACCTAGTCTTTAAATAAGTTGGGTCAGACAACTTTTCCTTCCCTCAGGCATTATCTTCCAGCTCCCTTGTGACGGGAAATTTCCATGGTCTTTGTTGGTGTGCTCTTGCCCCTTCTTATAAAGATATCATTTCTGGATTTCCATGCTATTCCATCTATGAGTGCATGTTTTACTTTTACCTCACTTGAAATCTCTACACCAGTCATGCAAAATTCTATTTTAATGTGACCATATCAAATAGAGCCTTGTAGATCAAACCATTGACTCGGCTATGCTTAGTATGTTATGTGCACCTGCAGTTTTTGCCAGCTTGCTAGACCAGATAAAGTATTTCATACTTGCCAGTGGCCTTGAATAATATTAAAGCTTAAATGCTCTTCTGCTGCTTTGCCAGATTTGGGGCCTCCGGCTTCCTTCTACCTTCCCCTTGCTCTACCAAATCTATGTGTGCCACTGCCCTTTGGCTAATAGTCTGAGGCTCTTGGTTTTGACATACCAGAAGCCAAGTATCTAAACCTTTCTGGGTCTGTTCCTATATCCTATACCAATAAACATTCTTTCTGCAGCATCTCTGCAAAGTTGCACATCCTCCATGTTAAGTGTTTTGCAGTGTTCTACAAAAGTTATTTATATTTGCAGATTTGACCTGTGGTGGCATGAAAAGCTCTTTGAGACCCAGAGTAAGGATTTGCCAACCTTATTCCCCCTATGTATGCCACTATATAGTTTTTAAAATAACTTGGCCGGCATTTTCAGTCTTTGTTTTCTGAATTACATTTGCTTTTCTTCCCAAAGGCAAGATTTTAGTTTGTTACCTGGCTATATGGCTGGTAATTTTTTTGGTTTCACTATTTCTGCTAGCCCTGCAGTATGTATTCGTCAAACTATTTCAAGGGTCCTAAAGAGATTCCAGATATTTTAGTCTGTTTCACCTTTCTATCAGCTGTGAATTTGCCGTGAGAGACAGAGCTGGTTCACAAGCAGCATTCTAGAAGGAGTTGCTATTTCTTGGCATAAACAAGCAATATTATTGCGACTGAGGAGTCAATTAACTGGCTAATTAAAGCCATTTCTCATTGCATAAGTGAATTCTTGTTCATCACTCTTTTCTGTGTTCTTAGGCTGTCCCCGGAATTAGAGCTATTTTGAAGCATTTACTCTAGCAGGCTTCAGGGAAAATTCTCCCACTCGTAATACTAAATACTTAGAACTACTCACTCCTCAAAGCACAGTGGCTTAAATATATATGTGCTTACTTTATTTTCAGAAACATTTATGAGATAAAATGTTGCTTTGAATCAAATATCCTTACCACTGCATTAAAATGGACAGTTTTAAAAATGTTTCACTGTACTTATAAAAATTAATCAGTTATGCATTCTGATTTGGCTACGCAAAAATAATTTCTGTGTATATATATTAATTATATAATTATATATATATATAATATTGTGTTTTGCATTTAGTAATCTTATAGGGCAATCTTGGATACTTCCTATCTGCTTAACACGGTGTGATTGAGTTAACAAGTGATCGCTGTATCCTCATCAAATAGTAGGTTAATACTTGATTTGTGCCCAGTGTGTGCCATCCTTGGCTGCTATGCTCAGATGACCAACAAAAGATGTTAATTGAAGTTAATTGCTGTGTGACCACCTCTCTATTAGGTTATTGGATGATTGCCATAAGCTCCTGTCACATGGGCCTCAATAACAGCTGCCAAATGGCAACCTTTATTGCCATTTTACTTCATATTATTCCCTTCCTGATTCATCTTTAAGTGATGTTGAACCAGGCGAAAAATATATTATCAGAAAAAACAAATGTAAGTTATGTGAAAAGCTAAGGGGCAAAACATGGAAACAAGATTGACCTATTTCTTGGCGACAGTTTTCTCCTAACATTTACAGAGGGGAAAGCCTGGACTTAACTATAAAAGAAAAATATCTCAAGGCATTGCCTCAGAAAGAAATTAATACAGGCTTTTGTTGAAACACTAAAAAGCAGCTGCATGACCCTTTTGTTATGTTGTGGAGGGTTGTGCTCTAGTAACAATATTAAAGATGACATACATTTTGCAAGACATTAAACAGTACGATAGAACTGGTGAGATGCAGATTGGTTAAAGACACCTTGTCTGGAGAGCTTTCTGCTCTCCCTTTTGCTTTTGCTACTGGAAGCAGGTATGCTCCTGATAGAAATAAAGACATGATAGACAGGGAAGGTGAAAAAAGAGATGTAGTGATGTAAGAGGTACATTCATGCAGAAATATGCAAGGATGTTTTAGTTTCGATACCATGAAAGAATATATAAACATGAAAGGAAAGATGTAGTATAATGTTTATGCGATAAGTGTATGATTTACTTTTGAAGATACTTGGTTTGAATGCAGTAGAAGTAAATGCAAGCTTTATCTGAAGAAGTATCAGTGCATACAACCAGAGCAAATATATAGAGAAAAATGCTCACATAATCTTAGCATCAAATGAGAGATTAAGGGGAAGGCATATTTCCTCTGCTGATTAGCCCATTTTCTCTCACACACCAGATTTCCTTAGTGGTCAAACTTGCAAATTAAGCCTGTGCTTGGCTTTCAGTGATCAGCTACAACATACACCAAATCCAAGATACATAATTGAGGGAAATCATTTGTTCTGACAACCAAATGTTTTTTACCACTTGAGGGAGCACCTCTTCCAAAAACATATATTAATACTGTCATTATTTGGAAACTTCTTGGCTCCTTCATTTAGGAAGCAGATTTTATCTGACTGGTGTTATGAAATATCTTGTATGAAGAAAACAGATCAGTGTCTCATGGAAAGACCAAATTGCACACTTTGGATTAGGGATGGTGGCTGAAATTTTGGAGGTTCTAAGTAGTTCACGACTATCAACAATGCAGAAACCATTGAAGTGCACCTTCTCCCTTAGGTTTTATCACAATCTAAGATAAACAGATCATGCTGCTTTAAATATAATAATTAGTTCAAATAATTGTTTAGTTCTGCAATCAAATTATGACTTATTTATGATGATCTTATGTTATACTACTCTAACTAGTGAAGCTGCTGATTTGACAGTAGTGTAGATCAGGATTAATGTGTGGTTGTAAATTGAAAATGAAACTCAGACCTCTATGTCTTTAGAAACTAGACTATCATCTTCATGTATGGTTTCGCAGCTGTATTTTGAGGGAAGGAGACAGGTCACATTTCATTACTAAGGCAAGAGAGTATGTACACGAAATATATAAACTTTCAAGCCTATAGCAGCCTGTTGTTTCTAAGATCAGTCTGTCAGTTTAGTTTGAACCTTTAATTTTGGAGTAGTTAAGGCACTTCATCAATACTAAATGAAATTCGTTTGGTAGTGGGCACTAAAACACATCATTAGTACAAGCTGCTGTCTTAAACAGATTGTTCACAGGATAGCATTGGGAATAACCATAATATGAGAACCCAGAAGGTTAATGATAAATTTGAATAAGAGTTAAGTAAGGTTAATATGTTAGGGAACCAAAACCTAGGAAATTCCAGCTTATGCTTTATTTCTGGAACAAATTACTGCAATACAAGAAATGAAGGCGGCAAAGAGATGGCACAGAGGAACTAGTGAACTGCAACCTATATGTAGGATTGTTGTATGTGCACAATCATAGTGTACATTTTCTAGTTAGCGTATTATTTAATAATTGCATCCCATCCAGTTGATCACAAGACTTTCTAGATACAAACTTCTCTGAAGTGATCATTCCTGCCTTCAAGGAGTGCTCTGGGATCATGTAGCTTACCCAAGGATATGCAGGTTGGTTCTTCTCCCAGGAGGCACAGTGGGAATCAAAATCTGGACCCCTGGCTCCACAGTTAGGAGCTCCATCTCACTGAGCTATCCTTTCACTGAGGTTACTGGATGTTACAAAATGCTTCTTCTCTTATACTCTAGTATTTTTACAACTGTGTTTTGCAAAGGATGTCTACACTTAGTTTTACAGTTGTATAAGTATCGAATGAACTGCTTCTTGTTCCATTTGGTACGCAGCGTACTTTAGAAAAGGAGAATGATGACGATATATTTAAAGGATTATTCTTGCTGACTGTCATTTTCTATTGCAATCCCTTGTTGTTTGTTCTGATTGAAACACATGATCTGCTTCCCCTGGCGGTCACACTGCCCTTGGTCAGAGAAAAGATTAAGATTGGCTCAGTTCCAAGGTAGTTCTGCAAAATTTCCCAAAGGCTCGGCACAGTTGCCTCTGGGAGACAGTGATACCCTGTAGTGCCATTTAGATGGCAGGCAAAACATTTGTTTCAGCAGGCTTTGGGCCCAGTAAATTTTTATCCCCTTGGCTTTTAAAAGTTTATGTTTAATCAGCTGTGCTGTCTTGTGTTTTGCTGTTTTAATATAAAATGAGCTACCCTCAGGTTTCTGTTCCAATCATGTAACTCTTACAAAAATTTTCAGCAAACCATTCAGTGATATTAGATGCCTTGATTGTCTCAGAAACAGAAGGAAATGGGAAGATATAAATATCTTGAATAAATCAAGTGCTAGGCTGGTCAAGCTGTACTCAGTTGAGCAATTGTCTAAAAGCTCTGCTCAGATAGTCCGCAGCTGCACCAATTACAAAACTAATAAGGTGGAGTGGAAGCAAGCTGTGCCATTTCCTCCTCTGCAAGTGTTCTCTTGTCACATTGCTGTTGCCGATGCAACAACAGGAGTCTAACTTTCTTTTTTAGCCTTCAACACATTTATGTGCCAGTGCTGTAATGAATTTTGAAGTCCTTACTCCTGCTAGTCAAACCAACAAACAGATGGCTTTCCCCTTTTCTTTGCTGACCTAGGTTGCAGTGGATAAAACTTGAGTAGCCTCTGTATGCTGTCCCACAGTGGCCGTGCAAGCCCTGTGGGGGACCAGCTATGCAAAGATGGTTGTCACCTTTTGGTTGTGGCCTGAGGATAAGCATCCAGAGATCAGGTGAATGGCAGTTACAATTTGCATTCTGGTTCCCTCAGTGACAAACTAGAAGCCTCTGGGAAGGCCAGAAGGAGGACATAACAGTGATGGCCATGTCCTTTTTGCTGTTCTCGAGCAACATGTATGTGGTGGTTGTACTAGGAAGACCACAGTGTACTAAAGGTGGCAACTTCTGCCCCAAAACATCTTTGTTCACAATGGCCAAGTCCAAAACCGGGAACCCCAACTTTTGGGGATGAAAGGAAGTGTCATTGTGGCTCAATTACCTTGTCTATAATCAGATTTGTTGGCTTCCAACTGACATGGCTGGGCATCAAACGCCCCTTCTGAGTTCTTTGGACATACTCTTGTCTTTTTCATCTGGCTCAGAGAGTTAATTGGCATTGTGGACCATGAAGTAATATGCTAAGTATCAAAAATAAAGTGGCAAAAGCAGGCTGAAGCCCATGGGCTCATTAACATTTATTGAGTATGTGGTATGACAGGGAAGCGCTTGAAATGCTTGGATGAGCCCTAATACAGTCCCTTCAATTAAGAGCCAATGCAGTGATTACAACCCATCACTTCCTAGAGGCTTCTGAATAGCATAGATTAGAGGGAAATAGGGGAAAAAATTGTGGACAATAAGGATAGCCCATCATCTGGCAGAGTGGTCAACTGCTCCATTGCCAACCTGTGTCCAGAAAGGAACAATCTCAGTCTCAGTCCTAAACTGAGGCAGCTGCTTGGCCTGTATATGTTGAGGCAGGCCAGCATAGTTCGGCAGCTTGCCACAAACATTTGAAGCGTGAGGACTAATCAGGGGGAAAACTGTGGTAATGCATGCGAAGAGCCATTAGGCCAGCCACAGAGCAGCCTAATGCAAATGAATATGCATGGATGAGGGTGCCTCGTAGCTGGCTTGAAACACAGCCTCATGAGCTTTATAGAAGCAAGAGAGCACAGGGGTGTTTTGTGGAGGGCTCTGGCAATTTGCTAATAAAACAATGCCATTTTCAAATGAGGGATACAGTCTTAACAAACCTGGATTCATTGGTCCCAGGCTTAAGTCATCTTGTTTGAGATCTCGAAAGAAGGACCAATCCTACCATCGGGCATAGTGAAGCAGCTCCCTTAAGGAGCAAGTCTTTGGTTCCTTGAAAAGGCAATTACAGTATATTTAATTATTTGATTTGCTTTTATTTTATTTTTATTGCCAGAGCTGAAGAGTGGCTGCCTGTGCAATTTGCTGTCCGTTACATGTTCCAAAACAGTCTGGCTGGCGTTGAGTGCCATTCATCTTGAGGAAGGGGCACATTTTCCACACTCTGGCCTTTTCATACTACCTTGCCCGTCCAGCCAGATAACCCTATTTTCCAGCTCTGATTTTTAAAAGAATATTAATGGTGATTTTTTAAAAATGTAGTTATGTGTCTCTAGCCTATAAGAGCTCTCTTCTTAGAACTTTACAGATAAGGTGGAATACCTCCCTCCTTCCCTATTATGCCCCTTTTTTATTCTTGTCAGGGTTGTGGCTAGGTGTATGTTTCCTTTTCTGCCATCATCTTGGATTTGCCGTGGTCTAAGTTCTGAAGAAGCAAGTTGATGACGGCTGTTCTTAAGCTTCATCTCAGGTGACAGCAGCTGAAATTGATGTAAATGGAATGGAACAGATAGAATGATCACCCAGTGTCAAGACAAGCTGAAAGGGAACAATTTAAATGTTGATACACTTGATAAATAATAGCCTTGTTTACCAGTCCTAATGGCCCCCTTTTGCAAATGATCAGTCAGGAGGATATCAAGCTGATTAGTAGTGGTTTTATTTAGATTTTACTAGTTGTAAGTAAACATGCCAATCCTAGCAGACATTTTACTTTATTTTAAAAAAATATTGTGTCAGAGTAAATGAAATTGTTTTCCATACATCCATAGAATGAAGGCACTGTATTGTTCACGGTACTGGCTGAGAACAGAAACCAATGAGTTCTCAAGCTCTTTTATTTCTTAAATCCTACTTTGCTATACATCATAAGAAAGAGAAAATGATTGTATTTCACTTTCTCCATACCTCCTGACCGACAGTGGAATGCAGCTCTGAGAACTTTTGAAAAAGTTAATTCTGTCCATGTGCTGAAAGAGATTTTCCAGCCTTAGTTTTTAGAGGAAAATGTGTTACTTATACAGTATTGTTGGATTTAAAGACATACTGACACTGGTGTTCTGGTCACAGCTTTTTTTGATAGCCTCTAGTCTGGGGTAAAAATGAGGATTCAAAATACAGAAAATAGGTCAGAGTTAGCCCTGATACTATAATCTGGTTTGTTTTTGTATTGCCTGGATATCGATTTATTTTTTAAAAAGCAAATTTAAAAAATTATAAAACACATTCAAGACCTGCTACTGGGTACAAACAAACGTTAAATTTGCGTGCATCTAAATTAATTGACATGTAATTGAGTAATGTGAATCTTTTCCCTTCAGAAAACTATTGACACCCAATTAAATTCTACATATCAGTTTTTAGTTATAATTTGATTAAAGCTAAAAGTGGTAGTTGAAAGTTCATATTTTTTTTCTACTCTTTCTTCAGATGTGGATAACCATTGTTTTTATTTATTTTGTTTATTTTAAGACATTTAAACCTTGTTATTTCAAGAAACCACAGTGACTAAACTCTTGGGAGTTTTAAAATGCTTTTCATCATTTCACAATAAGATGAAAATGGTACTCTACCCCTACATGGCACTTAACTCTAGCATTACATCTGATAATTATTTGTAAAACTACTAATCAATGGCCAAGATCTTCTTGTTTATCACAGTACAATGCACTAGAATAAGCCCATTGAATTAACGGGAATTTAGTGAATCATCACCTCCATAGGTTCAATTTATTGAAACAGGCCTACTCTAACTGTGACTTACTGTGCTGCTAAAGTATTCCCATTTGAATAAATGGAACTTACAGAGAAATTGACGCATCAAATCTCCATTAATTAACAGGTCAATTCTAGTGCAATTTACAAAACTAAGCAACAGGATTCTGGCTGCTAGTTCTATCAAGTTGCTTTATTTTTGCATTGATTCAGAACCCACAGAAACTTTCTGTCAGGTATTTACGTGTGATTTATTTTTAATATATTATGTTTTAATATATTTAAAGTTATATCTAGGATTATTTATACACTCAATTTCTTTTAAAAGAGCATTTGCATGAGATGCTGCTGGGAGTACTGGCAGGATGTTAATGAGTCAAGATTTATAAATGCTATAGAAAAGCTAGCATGGCCTTTTATAATATAGGTGAAGGAAATGTGTGGTAAGGATAGTATTTTCTGGATGACAGAGTCACCCATACCCTAATATGAAAGATATAAGGGCAGTAACAGTATAGAATATAAATATAGAGTACAACTTAACATCTGGAATGATTTTTTTTACTACTATTGAATCCCCTTGCTCTCTATCCTGAGGCTCCCAAAGACTTCCCCGGGGGAAGTGGGAGTCCTGGGTGCTTGGAACCTGAAAATATGGGGGGACAGGAAGGTTTTAATTATTTTAAATTAATTTTTGTTGTGCCTGATCTGGTGTAACTACACAAACTGGCTGTTACAAAGTGTAGAAAAGACATGTTTGACTCGATTAAAATTGATAGATTTAAGCATGACCACTTTTGAACTGAGATACATGAGATAACAGGGAAATGTTTCGAATCATGCTAAAAAAACAGAGAGGGATTGAAACATCCTTTATCATATGTACTCCCTTCTAGAGTAACTTGTGTAACACGATCATATAAGAAGTGTATAATAATGATCAGGATTCTTGTGGTAGTGAAGGATAGCTGTGTGTTGTGGAGAGCTTAAGCCATGCAATTAGAAGATCATGGATCTGGAACTTGCTTGAACAAATTCTCATTTGATATCCTTTTTAACATACTGTGAAAAGATATTAATAATTGTGGAACTACAGAGCTGGAAGAGACTCAAATCATTGAGTCCAGCCCCTGCCAAGGAGGCAGAGTGGGGAATGGAACTCCCACCAGTGCTTATGTATTGCTGTCTTTTTTGCCTGTTGTATTAGAATTTTCTCAAATATTGTTAACTTCTTAGAGGACTGAAAAATACATATCAGAATGGACCAAGCCTATTTTTGATGTGTAGTAGGAATTTAGTCAGAACCAATTTATCAACCCTAACAGGGCTTTGAAGCTAAGTGGGATATTTAAGGAGTGGGTGTAGCAGTTCCATTCCCTCAGTGAGTTTCCATGGCTGAGTGGGGGTTTGAAACCTGCTCTCCAGAGTCCTAGTCCATCACTCTGTCTACTATATCACACTGGGTATCCAGGAATTCAGATTACTCGCTATCAAATTATTTTATTCTTGCTTATTTAGGCTGCTTTGAACTTGCTTAATATCTTTGCAAACTAGAAGTGAATGCTTGCAATATAGAGATGAAGTGCTGGACTTCAAAAACAGGTTGTATATGCCACGCTCCACATTGTATTGAACTGGAGGCCAAAGCCAAGATTTTGTATGCATTTAAGAGATGGAAGGTTAAAAAAGCTGACAGGGAGTTGGGAATCATTAAAATGTGGTATTTTGGGGGAGAGCTTTATGAACTTTATGCACAACTAGAAACACAAATATGTGGGTTCTAGATTAAATCAAGCATAAATCCTTTCTAGAAGCAAAAATGACTAAACTGACTTTGGGCACATCATGAGAAGACAAGGTTCATTTGAAAATATGATAATGCTAGGAAAAGTTGAAGGCAGCAGGAAAAGCAGAAAGATGAATATGAGATGGATCGACTCAGTAAAGAAAGCCATGTCCTTAACTTTGCAAGACCTGCAGAAGGTTGTTAATGATTTTTGTTAATGATTAATGCTTTTTGTAGGATTCTAATTCAAGGAGTTTCCATAAGCTGGAAGTTACTTGGTGGCACATCCTGATTACTGGGGAAAGTGCTTAGAAATGAACAAGTACAGAACACCACAAGTGAATACGCCTGAATCCTGAAGGAAATTTCACTTTGTCTTGCAATAAGCCTTTTATACTGCTGCCTATAACTCTCTGGCATCATTTGAATGTGACACTTCTCTCTGAGGAGTTAATAATCCGTTGGCAAGCCACTCTTTGTGCTGCATCTGCTTTTCCTTCCTATTGTGCTGCTCAATTTATAGAGGGGCTATTTTATTTTGACGTCTATTTTTGCCTGACAGTTTATGACTTTAATGATAGAAGGCAAACGGGCAAAGATTGGTAGGGGTCGGTTGCCCACAAACAAGCTCACAGTACAGAAGGCTTCCTTTCTGTTGCAAAACAGGCATGTGAAAAAGACATCCACATTCTATTTTGCTCTCATTATTTTTTTTTATTCTCTCCATCTGTGTGTACATGCCTGCCCATATGGGAATACAGTATATGCAATAGAAGCTAAGCCGAGCCTTTGCAAATATGGGAATCCAACTCTTTTACCTTACACTTAAAAATGTAACAACCGTTCTCTGTTATATGTGTGCCTGTTTGCCTGGGGAAACAGAGAGAAGATTCTAGCTCAAGAATTGCCTAAATCAGTTTGTTCTCAAATCTGATTGATGTCGGGTCACTTGGAAACATAGGCTACATACTTATACTTGATGGCAAAATCAAGAAAAAAGTGAACTGACAGCTGTCAAGGACGCCTTTCGTTGGCTTTGCCCTGTTACGAAGAGAGGGATTTGAATTTGGGAAAGCTTGTGTGGTTCAGGACTATACAAATACAGGAGTACGATGATACCTTTATGGAACAACTAGAAAATCAAACAGAATGCAAGGTTTTCAGGATAAAATCATACTTCATCAAGCTGGGCACCACCCATTTATGGACAGTGAGGAAGTAAATTGTAGGTAAGAGTCCCGAAAATTCATGGCAGACGTCCAGGTGGAGTCTGCTTGTATGAGGGGTGAATTTAGACTTAGGTTGTAAAGTCAGCTGCTGGTGGTGGGATCTCAAGCACAGTCTCTTGCAGCATGGTTGGACTTTTCCATCCCAAACTCCAGACAAAGGATTTGCTAATTACTCTGTGACGGTCCCTCCACCCCCACTATCACATTGCTTGCTCCTGAAACATCAAGTTTCTTCTGGGCTGTGGGGCCATGGGGAAACCCTCTATTAGAAGGTCGGGGTTTAAATTTAGTTTGTTCACCAGGTAGAAAGACCAAATTATTGCCAAATTAATCAAATCAGTAGTTTTACCTGGAGAGTAGATGTTTCCTCAGTTTGTAATCATCTCAAAAGTGACTTACTGCCAACCAGTTTACAGTTCAAAGCAGTATTCTGGGATCTACATATTAAAAATTTGTATGCTTCAAAACAGAAGAGGCTGGTTTAGAAATGTGTGTGAAATCATTGGCTGGATTCATTTGAACTTTTGCCTTAGAATATGTTTTTATTGATCCACTCCAAGCTGTACAAAGAGTTAGGGGTTCTGTTAATGTTTGGGCTGTTTATGTCCCAAGCTTGAAAGAAAGTTAAAATCTGGTTAGAGAAAAAGAAAGATTAGATAAGGACACTAACTAGGTCTCCATAGGTGAACCTTTCTGAATATTGAGAGTTGGACCCAGCGCCAGGAGCTCGAGCCTAGCCGGGAGGCCATTTGAATTTCCCGCCATCGGCCCGCAGAGGGCGGCGAGGAGCGCCAAGGGCCAACGCGGTTGCCCTGGTGAGCAGCTGCTGGTGCCAGTTCCGGAGCTGGAGCCAGCATCGGGCACCAGCGGCAGCATCAGCCCGCAGAGGGTGGCAAAGAGCGAGCGGGAGGTGAGCCAGAAGGTGAGCAGCTGAACACCCTGGCCAGGCTGAAGCCTCCCGACGCTGTTCCATCGCTGTGTCCACCACAGCCGGGAGGCCAGCGGCCGAAGCACCCCAGCTAGGCTCAAGCCTCCCGACGCTGGGCCACCCCCACCAATGCCACATCCCTTTCCTGAACCGTTGGGGTGAAAGGGCTACAAAGAAGCAGCCTCTTTGCCACCAACGGTTAGTACATTTTGTGAATGGAGCTGTTTGTAACTCAAAACGTTCGTAGGTCAAGGCATTCATAAGCCAAGGTACCATTGTAACTTGGGGTAGTTGCAAAATTCCTTCAATCTGGCAGTGTCCACTGTAATCACTATAATAACCTGTGTATGGTGAAACTGATTGCACGTATTCTCTGTGTTGCCAACCTGATTTTATTCTATTTTTTCCAATATAAAAAGATTTGGGAGAGAGCATTAAATACAACTGATGTTAACTTGACTCTGGATCAATAGAACGAGAGGGCTATGATCGGGAAAGAGGGTTGTCTTGTTTTGGTTGAAAGCTGATGGAATATTATGTATTTTCACAGCTGGAAAAATAATTTACGGTATTGAAAGTCAGGTGGTGCCAATGACGTAGAAGTGCTTCAGTCATTCTCCTGGGCCACGGTGGGATTTTTCAGGGAGAGATCTGAACAGGATTTCTCTCCCCCCCCCCCCCCCGCAATTCTGCGCCTAAGTCTTCTGTGCCACTTCATCACTTACTTCTTCCCTGTAACTTGCTGGTGCCATTTTAAAGAGCCTCTGAACCTTTAAATGCTAGGCAAGTCAAGTTATGCACAGTCAAGTCTGCCTTGCTTTTCCAGTTTAGGAGACTGTGGCTCTTCTTTGCAGTGGCCTGTTGCAGTTACTGGGTGAACTTGAGTAAAACATGTTCTCTGTGTGTCAGGCGACAATGCAAGGGATTTGCATTAAGCTCTTTGCAAGCACAAACAATATGTGTAATGACATCCTCCCTCCCTTCTCTTTCTGCCAAGATAGCAATAGCGGAATGGAATTGGCAACTTGGGTCTTGGTGAAAGGCAAGAAATAAAGTGCCTTGGTGAGTTGCATGAATGAGGAGCATCGTAAAGTACATGCTGGATTAATGTGCTGCAAGAAGAACAAGACATTTGTCCATTAACAGTTATAGGAAACCTCAGCAGAACAATAGAGAAAGAAGACTGAACTGAAGGAAGTCTTGGTGCTCCCCGCCCCCTCTGTGCCTTCTGCTTGGAGCCTGTGTTTTGCTATCATCTGTCTGTCAGCATCCTTTGGTATACAGTGCCCAGACACTACTAATGCTGTGTGGAGAAAAGAGAAATGATTTGCAGCAGACAGCTAAATGCAGGCATTGTAATTCTCCATACTAGGGGGGCGGGGAAAGAACAATTCAGCTGCAAGTGCCTTAAAGCCAAGTTAGTAAATATCTACTCCATAGATGCCTTTCCTTCTGCCACTGCCATGACAACTTCTTTTCCCTATTTAAAGCCTTTTAAAATATGTGGTTAAAAGGGAGAAAAGGTCCAAGGGAAAAGTGGACTGCTGTGTTCCTGGCATGTAAATATGCCTCTTGTCCAAAACCTCCTAATCCTGGTCACAAGTTCTTTAGAGATCCCTTTAATGTGATCAGTGTTTTGCTTCTCTCATTGTATTTCAGTGCCCAGTTGGAATGGAGAACGATGGAAACAAAAGGCCCTGCTTTTGACTACAGGAGTTATTTTGATTAGTGAAGAATAGCCATAGAAAACGAAGGTTATGATTATCACAGTGTGGAGGCTTAATTCTTTTGAGGAGCTCACTTTAGGACTCAGCCAATAACTATGAGCCGGGTGGCTTGCAGAAACAACTGACACTAGATAAGTTTTGTTAATCCAGGCTATAACAAAGAAGAGGAATTCAACAGACTTCTTGGTGTGGTATGAAGCAGTATGTACTGAGAAGCAGCAAGGTAGTTCTGACTTTGAGATAAAGGAAATACTGTATTCAAAAGTGGTCTGCTGTGTAGTGATTGCAAGTCTATTGCTTGCAAATTTTTGTCATGTGTTGATCCCCTTCATAATATCCATGTCCATATCCATTCCTTTTGCAATGACAGGAAAAATGTAGCACGTTATGAAAAGTTAGTTATGGGAATCTACTTTTGCAGAAAAAAAAGGAGGTTAACAAAAGCAGGTATCTCTTCTAGTACATATTTATTTAGGCCATCTGTATTCTGCCTTATATCCTAAGATGTCAGGGTGGAATGTAACAATAAAAACAATATAAAACAACCCTGTGAAAGCATTTGAACTACATAAAAACAAAAGCAGTAGAGGAGTGTCCGCAATCTATTAAGGATCCTGCGGCGCCTTAAATAAATGGATTGTGGCATAAGATTTGGCAGGCACAAACTAGATCACCCTGAACACACCCAATCTCATCCAATTTCAGAACCTAAGTACTACTGGGATGGGAAATCACAGGGGATCTCCAGGTAGATCTAAAAAAGAATTCTGTCTGGAAGCTGGAACGCTGCTGACACACAGAATCCACTGTACAGTATTGTGCTAGATTAATGGTTCCTATTTTTGCCTTTATAGAGTATTGTGATTTTAAGCCATTTTAAATATTTTAAGTATAGCATATGGCTGTCAGGAGTGAAATGTTCCTACTGAATGAATATTAAAAACACAGATTTTTGAGTAACTTACTATGCTCACTCACAAAGATATTTTGTACTCATCACAGTATACTATGGGAAGCCATATAATGGGATCTGCTATTGTGACCTCTTCCCTGCTCCCTCTTCTGTCAGTAGTTTATCCATTTTACTCCTCTTGTGAATTAGGGGGAGTGAACTGATCCATTAGTGCAGGTCTTTGATGGATGGTCTGCTGTTCCTGTGCACAATGCAGATTGGGAACCATGGTACTAGATGCACTGCTGTGCTGGTCTGACTCAATAGACAGCAGCTTTCAGTGATGGTTTTGCAGCATATGTGAGTTGGCTTGTATCACACAGCCCTATCGTGGAAAACGGCATACAAATGTACATTCGCGTTTGAACTTCCCCTGGACAACATCACGTTTCTATATTAAAATTCAATACAAAATGAAAGGAAATGACTGTGCGGTCAAGGTGTTAATAATCTTTTCAGTCTGGGATATGAACTATTTTTATAATAAATTGCAGCTCCCTCCTCTACAGAAGGACACTTATTGAACATCCTGGTCCGTACTTCAAACTTAGCTCTTTGTCCTCCAGAGGCAGAGGAAGGTTTCTGATCTATGATTGTAAATCCCACATATTTGTTTGGTTGATTTCTAAAGGAAAAAGGCTTTGTGAAATAAATCTGCATTGAATGTGTACCTATGTTCCAGATTTAAATTTGGACTGCCCATGGGAATTACTTTGTGAATGTATCAGTCAATCAGTCTTCACTCTTAATGAAGATGCCTTCCTCTCCAAGTTATTTATTTATTTTGGTTTCTGTTTCTTATAATTGGATATGATCTGAATCATATTTAGTAATGGAAAAAAAACTATTGACCTATGGTTAGTAATTATTTTTCATGCTTTGCATATTGCTATAACCCTAACTAACCTTTATGCCCAGGGTAAGGTATGATTGGCATGCATGTCATTATACAATTCTGTTGACAACCAGGACATTGCGAGTAATAACATCTTTACTTTAGGTTTCACAAAAGAAACAGAAGTCTTTTCTAATATGTGCAGTCAAGGAAAAGAGCTGAAAATGTTGCCATTTTTTTGACAGGAGAGTCTTCCAATCAGCTGAGAGAATGCCAGTCATTTATCAGAGAATGGAACTGATTACATGATAATAATGGATAAAATGCAATGGATCTCCAGGATGTTGTAATTTTTCCACTCTTTTTTCTTTTTGTATGAATTTTGTGTAGTCTTTATAATTGTGTATCACCACATTGTTTGAATGTATGTTGATATGCGGGATCTTGTGGGGTTTTATGTTTTAATTTGTAAATGACCCAGAGTAGCACTTGCACTGATAGAGTGATATATAAACTAAATAAATAAACAAGCAAGGAAAACATTACACTGTAGTAATCTGAGGACCGGTTACTGAGTTAGCTGGAGTGTGTAATACAAAGCAGAGGGTCTTGGTATGTGTAATGCACTGAACTGTTACAGACCAAACAAGCCAGCCTCATTGACTGTGGGTACCAGCTTAGAGTGGAAAGGGCAAAAATGCTGGCAGCAAACTTGAGGAGTCTCGCCAGGATGATAAATAGCTTAAAGCATCAGCCAGACGGTCATTTTTGTGTAGAAGACAATTTGCTGGGATGTTTGTGAGATATTATTAAGCTGCTCTTTCTGACACTCTGAAATTAAATCTAAGATTTTGCTCCCATTGAGAAGCAGAATTTGATAATCACAGGTAAACAGGTGCTTTTGTTGTGAACAGCAGTAGACTGACCCACAGGCATCGAATGCCTGCCTGCTGGGGCACTTGAGCAGAGAGTCAGCAAAATTGTCTCAACAAGAGTTACGGAAGAAGGACAGTTGGCCATAACCCTTCCCCCTTTTCAGACAGTTTTTAAAAAAATCTCAGGTGTGTGTGTTAAGGCTTTCCAGCAAGAGCTAAAGAGAGTAGAAAGCTATTGCACCTGAGAGTGTATGTAAATGAGAATTGTCTACATTTGTTACTGTGTATGTAGGTTTTCCTTTTTACTTTTGAAAACGTTACTAACTGGAGCATTAAATGTTGGCCTCCAGCAGGCTCCTTCCATATGTTTGGAACAAATGTGTGTTTGTGTGATTGTGTGTGTATTTAGAGCGTGTATATAAAGGGCAGGTCCCATAGCCTGACTTCTCTCTTTAGGTTGAAATAAATGTCTTTGGAAATGTGTATCAGTTTTCAGATATTAATATAGCAGCAGATTGCAAAATTTGCTGTCGCCCATCCACTCATGGCAAAAAACGGAGCTGAGATATATGGGTTCTGATTACTTCTTTGGTGATGCATGAACATTGGCCTACTCCCTAAGGCAGGAATGAAAGGATCACCCTTTCAACGATAGCCAGGCTAAAAGTCTCCCTTCTACTTGACATTCTCTGTCTCTCACTTCACCACATGCAGTCCTCCTAAACTTATAATACTGTGTTATGTCCCCAGTTTTTTAAAAAAAGAGAATTACTTCATATATGAGGCTAAATCACATGCCTATTCCACTGTTTTAGAGGTAAATTGTCTCTCTTATGTGTTCCCCCTTAAAGGAAACTGTAAAAGTTAGTGACCTCCAAAAGCTCCTGTCATTAACAACCCTACTGGCCTCTTACAGTCTCAGGGCTATGGTTTAATTTATTGAGTCAATCCATCTCACATTTGGTCTTTCTCTTCTTTGGCTGCTTTTCAATTTTTTTTCAGCATTATTGCCTTTTCTACTGATTTCTGTCTTCTCATGATATGCCCAAAGTACAACCATCTCAGTTTTGTTATTCTTGTGTCTAGAATGAGGTAGCATCCACTTATTTCTGGTGGGCCATGGTATTCATGAGGCTCCCCTCCAAGATTGTTATTTCAAGTGAACTGTTTTTCCCCCCTCTGCTTTCTTCATTGTCTAGCTTACATAGTAATAGGGCATACCATAATCTGGATAATCTTGGCCTTGGCCACCAATCACACATCCTTAGACTTGAAGATATTTTCTAGTTCCTTCATAACTAACTTTTGGAGTCTCCACCTTCTAATTTCTTGACTGCAGTCTTCTCGTTTTGATTGATGGTTGAACTACAGCAATGTGTAAGTGTTCTGTTTCTTTCTTTATACTTTTCTTCTTACAATCTATGTTCTAATTATTTGTGTAGTGTAGTGTTTTAATTTCCTACATATCTTACATCCAGTTTTCGCTATTCAAGCCTGACTGTTTTATTATTTTCTTTTTATGTAGTGTGTACTTTGAAATAGTCGGTCATATATTGACTTCCTGAATAAAGATATTTTCAGTTTTGAACAGAAGGTTATGTTGGGGAAAAGTAGTTTTAGAAACAGTTCTACTGTAACTTAGGGGGATTTCACTATCTCCCAGATAATTTACTTCAGAAGTGAAATTCTTCTTAGAATGACACCAAAGTCCCCACAGGATGTAAGAGATTCGTTTTATTGTTCTTGCTCTGTATTTGAGTACACATTTCAAAAGACCTTCAGAAGGTCTCAAAAGAACTGCAGTGACCTGGCATGGAGTTGCAGAACTGAGTGCATAATTAAGGAAGTTGTCACATGAAAGATGAATCTCCCCTCTTCTGGTCACCTTACTATGAGGAAAAGAACACTCTGCCTTTGAAGGAAAGCTGTATTAAGGTGTCTCTTTCCTTCAGTTTTCAAATCTAGTAGATGGTATGCTGTTCCTCTAATTGGGATGCCAAAAGATACATACTTAATTATTGATGTTGGTTTCTGACACTTTTCTTATTAAATGGAAAAACCCCAAACCTAACAGAAAGATTAATAGAAATTAAAGATCACATGTACAGACAGTCATATTTGGGGGAGAATATAATTTAGCTTCTGCAAATCCAAAAGGACAAAAATCCCAATTGCTAAGCAAGAGAGGATAGGATATGGCCCCAGGATGTTGTCTGAAAGGATCTAAATATATTAATTAAGCAGATGCAGAAGTGGGCATGGAACCATAATGGATAGCTTTCCATTGCAAAACCTACTACATCAAACCCTGTGAGGTATGCCTAAAAGTCAGGTGTGTTTAGATCGAGGTCAAGAAGATGAGATGGAGACATGATACTTTCTCTAGAACCCATGGATGGAAATTGTCAGGAAGCAGACTTTGGTTGCATGTTTAGACTATAAGTTGTTCAGTGGTGGGACAGATATAGACATCCATCCTGTATGTCTTTTGCTGCCTTTCTACAGGGCCTAATACCCAGGATGTTTTTGGAGGTAGTAGGTTCTCCACAAGCATGCTGCTTGTCAAGGATTAAGTACTGTAGTTACATTCTGCACAGAAAAACCTGCATTAAACATGGACTAGATGACCCCAAGGCGACCCCTAACTCTAAAATTCTATCATTCCAAGCATTAGGCACATAGAAGTATCAGAGCTGATTGCTTATTGTTTCGGCAGAATGATTTTCCATTACTTTTAAAAGTTTGTTGTTAATTTTATGACTTCTCAATCTTCTTTTCTTTGTTTCAATTTGGCAGAAGCCAGTCCTCTCCATACTAAGTCACTATTTGAAATGAGGTTTCTTGATATGACCTTCTATCTTCTGAACTTAATTGTTTTATTTTTCTGCTTAAAACTTCAACAACGCTATTGCAACACATCAGTTGCATCCTGCAGAATTTGTTTGCTGACTGAACCAGGATGAGGTTTTAAGAAGATACTTTTAAAAAGTCATTAGCTACTCTTCTAGTGTTTTTTAATATTATAATCAGTAGAAGCGGTCATTATCATTTAAAACGATATTACTTTTTTTAAAAAAAGCTTTCGGGGTTTATTTCTGTTACTCAGTGACTCTTAACCTTTGGTCCTTCAGATGTTTTGGAGTTCAATTCTCAGAAACGCTCTTGATGATGGCTCATGGATTCTGGCAGTTCAAGTCCAAAATATCTAGAGGACCAAAATGGAGAATCTCTGCCTAAAGACCTCTTTAGGCATTACATGGCCTGTGTCTAACCATCAATCATGCAAGCAGGGGAACACTTAGCCATGCGCCCTCAATTGTCACTTCCTCATTATGAAAAGTGATGCCTCTAGGGAAGAGGTAAATTGAGCCTACATGTAAGCAGGCCTTCTCCACAGATGCATGCTTTTCCTGTGAAGAAAGCAATAATGGAGATGATAGGGGCAGGGGCCAGTTGAATTTAAAAAAGGAATAAGTCATCGTTGTCATTTAGTCGTGTCCAACTCTTTGTGACCCCATGGACCAGAGCACGCCAGGCCATCCTGTCTTCCTCTGCCTCCCGGAGTTGTGTCAAATTCATTCTGGTAGCTTCGATGACATTGTCCAACCATCTCATCCTCTGTCGTCCCCTTCTCCTCTTGCCTTCACACTTTCCTAACATCAAGGTCTTTTCCAAGGAGTCTTCTCTTCTCATGAGATGGCCAAAGTATTAGAGCCTCAGCTTCAGGATCTGTCCTTCCAGTGAGCACTCAGGGTTGATTTCCTTTAGAATTGATAGGTTAGTTCTCCTTGCAGTCCAGGGGACTCTCAAGAGCCTCCTCCAACACCACAATTCAAAAGCATCAATTCTTCGGCGGTCAGCTTTCTTTATGGTCCAGCTCTCACTTCCATACATCACGACAGGAAAAACCATAGCTTTGACAATGCGGACTTTTGTTGGCAAGGTGATGTCTCTGCTTTTTAGGATGCTGACAAAGTTTGTCATCGCTTTCCTCCCAAGAAGCAAGCGTCTTTTAATTTTGTGGCTGTTGTCTCCATCTGCATTGATCATGGAGCCCAAGAAAGTAAAATCTGTCACTGCCTCCATATCTTCCCCTTCTATTTCCCAGGAGGTGATGGGACCAGTGGCCATGATCTTAGTTTTTTTGATGTTGAGCTTCAGACCGTTTTTTGCACTCTCCTCTTTCACCCTCATTACAAGGTTCTTTAATTCCTCCTCACTTTCTGCCATTAGAGTGGTATCATCTGCATATCGGAGGTTGTTGATATTTCTTCCGGCAATCTTGATTCCGGCTTGGGATACCTCCAGTCCAGCCTTTCACATGATGTATTCTGCATATAAGTTAATAAGCAGGGGGACAGTATACAGCCTTATTGTACTCCTTTCCCAATTCTGAACCAATTAGTTGTTCCATATCCAGTTCTAACTGTTGCTTCCTTATCATGAAAAGGAATTAATTACGAGTTGTTGTTTGTCCCTAATTGCTTTCAACTTTTGGTTTTAAGATCTGCTTTGTAATGTTGCCTTTTTGCAGTGAGAGTGCTTTAGCAACTGCCTTCTTTCAAGAATGACTTAAAGTGGTGTTAGAATTGTTTTATGTTTAGGTAAAGAGAGCTGTGTGGACTGAAATCTGCTGAGAGGGCCTAGCCTGAATGCCAAGTAGGGAGGGCAGAAAGAGGCTCTGGTTAATGGGAAACAAAGGAATTTCTGTGTTTGTTCAGAGGTGTGCTCTTGACTTCAAACATACACAGAGAAAAGTCTTACTGATGCATGCAGTAAAAGACCCTAGGCTGGATATCATCTTGTGAAGAAAAATCAGGGGCCTGGCACTGACATATCCCCATAGAGAGTGTGCACTGAAGCAGTTTTTCTCTTTTCTTGTAATGAAAGTAGTCTGGCCACATAAACCTACCTGGAGGTCATGAAGTCAATGTCCTCAGAGGGTACAACCTTGAGAGATAGATGTGTTGAGTCGTGTTCAAAATATTCTCTTGCTGGACAAGGAAGGGAAGAATGCTGAAATGTGACTGCTCATTTCCAGACTGGAGTGTGTAAAAGACATCACATCTCCTCAGTCTCTGTAGTAGTTCATACTCTGCCTACTGTGCTTCCAGGCTGAGTTGAAGTTAATAGTTTTTAACTCTAAAACCCTAAAAATGCCTGTGATTTTGCATATCACAGGGAAGACCTACTCCTACTGGTGCCTCCTTTTCTCCTTTCATTCGAAGCAGCCTTGGTCCATTTTTTAAAGTCTGCCTTCCAGTATATTAGGCAAGGCCTTTGGCTGCCCAGAATCAGCCAGCTATAATGACATTTTTGATTTATATCTCAGTTTTGCTATGATCTTTGGGCTTATTTCTCAAGTGTTTGGCTGCCATATCTTGATTTTAGTTATTTTAATGTTTTCAAACAAACAAAAGCTGTGCTGTTCCACATGAAAAAATCCCAAACTACTTGGTCAAGCAGTACCTTTATAACTGCAGGAAATACGACCTAAATATGACCTAAATAAACATAAAACTCCCTAGCCAACTACACCAGAGCACAGAGTGCTGTCCTCTGAAGATGTCGGCCACAGAGACTGGCGAAACGTTAGGAAGAACAACCTTCAGAACACAGCCAAAGAGCCCGAAAAACCCACAACAACCATACATAAAATGGTAGGCACACTTTTCACCCAGACCCTGCCTCTTTGGCCCTACAAAACTGGGACTTCCTATCATAGCAGAAAGGGTTACATTTCTGTAGCACAGTACTAGATATCACTGGTCAAAAAGAAGAGCTGGGTTTTCTTGCAATTCACTGCTATAGACAGAATTGTAGTGTGGAACTGAGGCAAACCTCTGGTTTCTGACTGAAGTTTATCCTTGGCAGACTTCCCTAGCCGAGCACTGAGCTGGAAAATTAAACTTTTGTGTGGGATGGGGCACTAGATAAAAAAAAAAAAGGTGGACCATTGGTCCAGATAGGCGGGATAAAAATCAAATAAATAAATAAATAAATAAATAAATAAATAAATAAATAAATAAATAAATAAATAAATAAATAAATAAATAAATAAATAAATAAATAAATAAATAAATAAATAAATAAATAAATAAATAAATAAAAAGTCAAGTCAAGAGAATCCAAACTGCATAACGTTGGAGTGTAGGAAGCCCTCAAATATTACATGATGGTTTTAAAGGTGTTGAGCACAGACTTTGGGGTCTTACTTCTGCTACTCCTCCTAGACACAATGCTGCTAAGTAGCTTTCTACCTGCGGACGTTTCTATATGTGACTGAATTTGCTCTGTTACTTACAAAGTGACACCTGACTTGAGTTATGTGGAATACATATTCTCAGTTCAGTGCATGGATTCTACTTTTCCTAATAGTCATTGTCTAAATAGTTGGGCAGCTAGCATTTTATACAGTTGCCACTAATGATTTATGAAGCACATAGAATCTTTGAAAGTGTTCAGTTTTCATTTTCAGAATCATTTCCAGTGATTAAATAACTTTCCATTTTCCTTTGATTGCCCTAATATTAATAACCAGAAGGTTAATAACACTGGACCAGCAATATTAAGGGTACATTAGCATCTACTTTTCATCTAATGTCCGTTTCTGCTGTTATCCAGAATGGCTCATGTTCTGAATCAATGCACAGTTCAGTTATGAATGGAAGCGAAAGTTACATTTTAAGCATTTGATTGCATTTCTGAGGACAAGTGGGAAATGTGAAAAAGAGCCATTCTAGCTGGCAATAAATGTATTATTTGGACCCAAATGGAATTTATTAATAAAACTTGGTTTTAAATTTTGTAAGACAAAATCTCCTTTGAGGGAGTGAGAAGGGAGAGAATGACCCTGAAGATATTTAGTGTAGATCATTGTCCATGGTAAAAAAAGTATCAAAAGAACAGAATATTTTTTTTATTTTTTTAAAGTGCTTTAGGTTTAAAGTTTTCCATGCCTGGGTGCATTCTCTGACCAAATCAAATTGCAGAGACTAAAGAATTGTTTCCCTGAGGCTAGTCAGGCAGATCAGTAAGAATTCACAAGATGTGTGGAGTTTGGGTTTTTCTTTTCTTTTCTGCTTTAGATGTGGAAGTTGGAAGACTTGAATCATTTTCTTTCAACTGTGTTGCTTTATTCCTTTCTGGGTTTTTTTTCTCCTTTTGGCTCCTGCAACATATAAAGTGTTTCTTCATCTCAACCATAATTTCATTACTAAAACTACTGTCACTATTATTATATTTTATTTTTACTTTGTCATCATTATTACTTTTTTCGTTATTACTTTTATTTTTATACTCTGTTTTCCATGCCAGTTTTAAAGGCTGCTGGTTATTGTTGTTGGATTTATACTCCTTCCCCCCCCCCCCCATTAAATTGCTGAAGGCAATGGTGAAACTGAGATAAAGTCATCAGGAAATGTGTATGTTTTTTCCTTGTGTAAAGTGAAGAATGGGTAACTAAAGCCTCAGAGTAGTCTCAACTTATCAGATGTCTGGCCTGTTGAAAGGGGGAAGGACTTGAGAGCAGATGGAAGGCCCTCAAAGGCATCCCAATCCCACCACCCTCTCAGCCTGCCCCCACAGCTTGGATCCAAGCCGTGGGGGGTCGCTGGGAGCGGACACCCCCCCACCCTGCAGCCGCCGCTTGAAGCCTCCCCGCGCTGCTTTCCCCAGCCTTTCTCGGACTTCCAGGCGTCCGAGAACGGCTCGGGTAGGCGGCCCGGGCAGGCTTCAAGCGGCGGCTGCAGGGTGGGGGGGTGTCCGGAAGGTTTCCAGGCTTTCACCTGGAAACCTTCCGGATACCCCCCCCCCTCTGTCCGCGCTGCTGGTAGCCTGCCCGGGCCGCCTACCCAAGCCGTTCTCGGACTTCCAGGCGTCCGAGAATGGCTCGGGTAGGCGGCCCGGGCAGGCTACCAGCTGGGGCTGGCTGACGCTTCGGAGGAGCCGCGGGGAGAGGCCTCCCCGCGGCCCCTCCGAAGCGCCGGCCAGCCGGCCGGCATTCTGGGAGCAGGCGCTTCGGAGCAGCCGCGGGAGAGGTCTCCCCACGGCCGCTCCAAAGCGCCCGCCCGGAGAATGCCTGCAGGCTGGCCGGCGATTCAGAGCGGCTGCAGGGAGACCTCTCCCGCGGCTGCTCCGAAGCGCCGGCCAGCCGGCCGGCATTCTGGGGGCAGGCGCTTCGGAGCAGCCGCGGGAGAGGTCTCCCCACGGCCGCTCCAAAGCGCCCGCCCGGAGAATGCCTGCAGGCTGGCCGGCGATTCAGAGCGGCTGCAGGGAGACCTCTCCCGCGGCTGCTCCGAAGCGCCGGCCAGCCGGCCGGCATTCTCGGGGCAGGCGCTTCGGAGCAGCCGCGGGAGAGGTCTCCCCGCGGCCGCTCCAAAGCGCCCGCCCGGAGAATGCCTGCAGGCTGGCCGGCGATTCAGAGCGGCTGCAGGGAGACCTCTCCCGCGGCTGCTCCGAAGCGCCGGCCAGCCGGCCGGCATTCTCGGGGCAGGCGCTTCGGAGCAGCCGCGGGAGAGGTCTCCCCGCGGCCGCTCCAAAGCGCCCGCCCGGAGAATGCCTGCAGGCTGGCCGGCGATTCAGAGCGGCTGCAGGGAGACCTCTCCCGCGGCTGCTCCGAAGCGCCGGCCAGCCGGCCGGCATTCTCGGGGCAGGCGCTTTGGAGCACCCGCGGGAGAGGTCTCCCCGCGGCCGCTCCAAAGCGCCCGCCCGGAGAATGCCTGCAGGCTGGCTGGCGATTCAGAGCGGCTGCAGGGAGACCTCTCCCACGGCTGCTCCGAAGCGCCGGCCAGCCAGCCGGCATTCTCCGGGCAGGCGCTTTGGAGCAGCCGCGGGAGAGGTCTCCCCGCGGCCGCTCCGAAGCGCCCGCCGGGGGCCTATGGGGGAAACATCGCTATGCGAGTTTCCTCCATAGACAGCCTCGCTATACGAGGCAGTAGTTTCCCCCAGAAACCCCCTCGCTATGCGAATTCATCGTTAAACGAAGCATTCGCTAAGCGAGGCACCACTGTACTTACTTTATGCTAATCTGTCCCTGTTTCTATTTATTGTTGCAAAACTAAATCAGTGTAAATAAGTGTTCCCTTATAACCAGCCCAGAGTCTCTGAACAGTTACTGAAAGCAGCCTTGTGGAGAGTATGTCACAATAATTCAAACGGGGTAAAGCTACAGTATATGAAGTCTTGGCTGGATCTGACCTCTTTTACAGAGTGAAATCGCTAGAGGGACTGTGATTAGTAGTGTGCTAATAGAATTAGCACACCCACCGACAACATAACAAGCTAATTACTTTGGCAAACAACACTAAACAACACATGATAAAACATACAGTAACTAAAAGCAACACAGTACTGTAACTGGTAAAATCCAGGCTGGGGTAATAGTTTTGTTAGGACAACGAAAAAGGCACAAAAATGCAAGCTTTTGAGATCACAGATATCTTCTGCAGGCAAGAGTTAAATGAAGTAAGTACATAAGATGGAGAAGCGGGGAAGGCAGAGGAAAGGCCCAATCTTAAGGCCCTGTGGTTTGCTTGGTATTTTGAGATGTAATAGAATAGCAACGCTCTATATACATACATTCAAATGATGGCATTAAATTTCATCTGCATTAGTCCATAGACTTTGCCAAGTATTTTAACAGAGATTGGGCACAGCCTTCTTTGTAAATAGGATAAAATTCACTATTCTTTTGCAGTGAAAATAACAAATACTCTTCTGATACTTTAAAGACTAATAACTGTGTGGTGACATTGTCATCTGTAGACTAGAGTTGGGTTTATTTGGTGGAAAGGGGATTTACTTTCTAGTTTATAAAAGCTGTCGTAAAAGCTAATTTTGGTTTTTAAGGTAACAGAACTGTTTCTTGCTGTGTATGCAGCCAACAGACTTGGTTAGGGATGCTTGAAGATTTTTTTTTTAATTTTCTTTTTATTATAAAAATCCATCCATACTGATTTAACATCATGCCACCAGGGTACAGCTTATAATCATTTGTAAAACAACTACTACACACATTACACTCCTAATCTATACAACATCCTTCTAACCATTGATAGAATAAGTCCCATGTTTGATAATATTTTGTATCTTCTTTTCCTTTGATTTTCAGTGTTAGTCTGTCCATTTCGGCGCAGTCCAATATCTTTTTAATTATTTCTTGATCCGTAGGAGTTCCTTCATTTTTCCAGTACTGTGCATAAATAATCCTCGCAGCTGTTAGTATATGGAGTATTAAATATACATTTTGTCTATCAACACTTTCCGGTATTATACCTAACAGAAAGAGCTCTGGCCTAAAATCTACATGATTTTTGATTATTTTAACAAGCCATGTATGTATTTTGTTCCAAATTTTTTTTGCTTTATCACAAGTCCACCAGAGGTGATAATAGGTTCCAGTTTTTTTCATGACATTTCCAACATTTACTTGACCTATTAGAATACATCTTAGCCAATCTATCAGAAGGTAAATGCCATCTATAAAACATTTTATATAGATTCTCTTTATAAGATGTTGCCATTGTCATCTTATAGTTTCTAGACCACAGCCTTTGCCATTTTTCTAAGTCAATATTGTACCCAAAATTTTTTGCCCATTGAACCATTGTTTCTTTGACCTGTTTGTCCTCCATTTTCCAATTTAAAAGGAATTTATATATTTTCCTAATTAATTTATCATCTGATGTTAACATTATTTGGTCAAAAGTTGTCTGTTCTTTATAAAAATCATACATTTTTAGGTCCTGTTCATATCTTGATTATATTTGCATTATAGACCACCACGATGCATCTAACCCCTGGTCTATAAGATCTTGTTTTGGATTTAATCTCCTATCTATGTCTAAAATATCTGTATAAGTCAAAAATTTTTCTAACATTCAAAAGGTTGGGATGAACAAATGCTTCTATGGGTGAAAGTCAAAAGAGCTAAACAAAATTTCTTCGAGAATGCCAACAAACCTGGAAGATGGCTATCCTATAGATTGAAAGAAGTTTTTTTTTTTAATTCACATTTTGAAATCAACCTAGTGAGTGCTTCCTGGACTAATGACTGGTTCGGGGCGGGACGACTATTCTTGGGTGTTCAAAGTCCTTTGTACTTTACTGCTCTTGCCTGAAAAAAAAAACTTTAGAAAGGTCCAAAAAGATAAGTACTTTAGGTCAAATAGTATACTGTATATACATTTTCCTTTAAAATAAACATATGTATAAACATATGTATTGTGTAAAAAATAAATGAAAGTAATATAGATTTTTATTTTTATAAAATGCTGTTTGATTGAAGAACAGCCTAATGAATGGGCACATGTAAAAAATGATATGAACAGGAAAGAGAGTGATTCACCCATCCATGTCCATAAATACAGCTAATAAACAGTAATTGTGTGCTGTCAAGTCAACTCCTTCCCAAGGTTTCCTAGGTGCAGAGAATTCAGGAGAGGTTTAACATTCTGTTCTGGGGTGCTCTGGGACTGCGTACCTTGCTCAAGGCCACACAGCTGTCTCGTCTCCCAGGAGGCACAGCGGGGAATCAAATACCCAAATCTGACCTCACGCCAGGTATTCCAGCATCCATCTAGAAATCATTACATAGAATGTTAGATGTCTCGACTGTGGATTATTAATGCATTCAGAGTGAAATTGTCAAAGAGTTCTTGTCAATTGTGTGCAAATGTTTCTCTTTAAATTGACAGGATTCCAATTCAGGATTAAAGAGAGATGGGAGTTTTATAGCATGATGGAAGTGTTTAAATGCATAATTCCTGCACAGAAGAGAAAACAATCTCATGACAGCACATAGAAACTGCCCGTCTGCTACACCTAGAAAAGTTGCTGTTCATTTGTTCCTTTCTATGACTCCTTCCTAGAGAAAGCTGAGGCTTCATGTTTTTGTGCTCATTTGAGTTAATTTACTTGGAGAGAATGGCAGCTAATTGTCTGACATAAATAGCTCTTTGCAAATTATGTCCATAAAGAGCAGCACCTGAATGCTGTTGTGAAAGAGTGCTAATTTTTTAATTTGGATATTCGCTTGGGAATGTTACCAGGGTTGGGTGCAGGCACTCACTCAGCGTGAACTATAGCCTGCCCAAACACACCATGAGCTAATGTAACACGGAGGCATTCAAGTGGGAAATTAAAAAGTCGGATGGACGAATGATGCAGCTTTGAGAACTCAATAAAAACTTATTACCTACCAGAGTGATCCTAATATCCTGGTGATAGAAATGCCAGTGGAACTGCAGTGGCAGCGGGAGATTTTCTTTCTGTTGTATTTTGTGTGTGTGTGTGTATGTTTCAAAACAGATTAGAATTTAATTTCCTTCTGGGTATATTTAGATTTAAATGGAAAATTCTTCTTTTTTTGCCCTTCCACAAAATACCTTGGTTCCTTATATTTTCAATGCTTAAGCAATTTTAGGAGAATAAGTGTGCTTAATTGTTGACAAAATTCAAGACAGTAGTGAGAACAGAGGGTCAAGGCTCCCATCACCCTCATTAAAATCCTTTTCTAGCTGGAGTTTTAAGAAAAATATATAGCAAATAGTTTCATGCTCAGCAAAAGGGGAATAGGTACAATGTCACAAGTGACACTGGGTACATTTCATAAAATAAGAGGAGCTTTGTTGAATTGGGTGGAAAGTTCATTTGGTCCCAGCATGCCTTTTCCAGTAATTATGGTTGTAACTGTTGTTGTGACTCCATTCCTTATACCCTTGTCTGGCCTTCCAGTTTCTCTGCTCTTGGTTCCTACACAAGATTCCTATCCGTGCTGCTCTAGGAACCAGCCTTTCCTTATGTCTCAGTACTTAGATTCCAATATAATTCTTCTTTTGTCCTTTACTCCCTTAACCTCCACCACCCTCTACTATCCAGATCTCTCTCTCTCTCTCTCTCTCTCTCTAAATTACTTCAAACAGGCCCCCTCCGCACCCAGTTTGTGCCTAGAAGTGCCTCTTTGAATGCCTTCATGTGGCAGTCTTTCATATTTTATTACGCCCCACCTCAAAACTCACATTTTCTGGAGAAACGTTGAATAATCCATTAGTTCCTTACACATAATTCTTAACTGGGGCAAAATCCTTGTACTTGAAATAACCCCATATATTTCTTCTGTGTCTACTTCTCCTGCCTCTGCCGTTTCCCACTGTCTATTTTAGGTTCCAGTCCCCAGGAATTAGGGGCATGTCATAACTGTACTTTTAAAAGCACCATGTTGTTAGTCAGTCACCCCATGATATCTCTAAGCATAATCCAAGGGCGACTCCATGGAGATACGAGCCTATTTGGGTATTTAAAAGATTGTTGAAATTTGAAAGTGTGAGCAGGAAAACATTTCTAGCCCTACCTCACCACCATCTATTGCTGTTGTCATATGAAGAACAGTTTGAAGAGCTAAGCTTCTCTTTGCTTGGTTGGGGATGCAAATTTCTTCAGACTGTCCTTTATGGGAAGACTAGAACAGCTGGGGCTGGAATGGTTTTATGGTCATGCTTTAAAATTACCTTTAGCTGATGTGTCCTCATCTGATATTCAGGCACTTGTATCTGAACACAAGTCTGTTTAGCTATTGGAAGTAACAAACTAGGATACCTCAAGCAAAACACTTGATTTCATTTTTAGGCTCTTACGTGAGCACCATTACTTTTTGAGATGGCAAGCAGAATTGCATTCAGAATTGGAGCGGAAATATATATGTACCATGCCTTGTGATAAATTAGGGAGCTAAGGTGTTAAGGAGAAAACAACAATAACAACAAGATTATAAATGGTAATTCTGAATGTAGTGGTCATTTTCAAGTGGCTGGGATTGATTCCATTGGTTATCAGATTGTTGTTTGCAAGGAAGGAGAAGTGGCTTAATGGACGTACCCAGATTGAGGCTAACCATTTTTTTAGGATGATTATATATTACTCTTATGGGCAGAGATGAGTCAGGTGGGAACACTCAACTTTTATTCTGTTTCATGGTTATGGAAATGGTTATGCTAATCTGTGAGCATGCTTTACGAGCACTCTCAGGGGAGAACAAGATTTGATGGACATAAAACAATCTGTGGAAAAAAGGAAATAATGCCACATCTGGAGAGGGGAGGAGCATCAGCTGCCCTGACAAATGTCTGCCTTCCCAGTTATTGTAAACAAATGTATCTCAATTTTGTTGTAAAAATCTGTGTTTGACTAGAGTTACAGGATGTGTTTTGTCATAAATGTAAGTTGATTCACTCATGACTGGCAAGTCACTTACTGACCTGTTGTCACGTACACATATTTCTCATGTGGGAGTTATGATTGGATTTTATAATTTTAAAGCAGTGAACTTGTCTCTTTGAATTTGCCAAAGTTTCCTCTCTTTCTGTGAATTCAGTAAGCACTGGAGCTCAGTTTTGCCCTCATGCTTATTCCTAAAACCAGTCCAGAATCTCTGGCAGTGTTGTTTTTTAGCTGATTATGAAAATTAAACAGATTGAGAACAAGCAGAGGATTAGTGTTCTCTGATAACTTCTGTAGTTTCTGCTGATGTCAGAGTTAATCTACTGACTATTGAGGTTCCAACCACATCACCAGAGCTCAGAGAAGTTACTGTTGTAGACCACAACTCTAGGAATCTCACAGCTAACATGGCCATTCTAGCCAGGGAATTCTACTAGTGATTATTTTTGTGATGGCCCATCTACATGAATGTATGGCTGAGCACCCTCCCATAGTTATTTACAGTCGGCTTTGAACTAAATCTCTGATTGGTTATGTATGAAAAGTTTTCTTTTTATAGTTTGTACACATTGTCCATTTTTCTAGTTTTTGCCTTAGCTGAAAACACCCATACCAATAATGGCATTTCTGTGGGAGAAGTTTGCTGAAGAATGTTCAGCATCAAGAAGATATCCTAGTGTCTATCCAGAGCGCTGGCCTTTATAGAATCATAGACAAGTGAAGTTGGAAAGGGCCTACAAGGCCATCAAGTCCAACCCCCTACTCAATGCAGGAAAACAGTCAAAGCATATCTGCCAGGTGACTATCTCAGTTTTTCTTGAATGCCTCCAGTGTTGGAGCACTGCACTATCATGTAGACGTGTTAATTCTCCTAGATGGTTTTGGATGTGGACTTATCACCTGCCTTTAGTACAAATTCTTTCGAAAGTGCTCTCCTATCTCAAAATGTGCTGTAAGGGAAAAATAGGCATTGTGCACAGTAGTTCTTTTAATAGTTCCAGTTATGTGTCATCAGGTGCTTCCAACTTAGTTTTTGAGGTATGTCCGATATTCAAGGAATGTTTTTCCCTTCTCAGAGAGATTCCATGTTGGAACCAGGTCTCCTGAGCTCTAGTCCAGCAGTCTCGAAACCACGACCCATGAGCCACATCTGGCCCGCCTTGCCTTTTTCTCTGGCCTGGGCATAGGAAGAGGAGGGAAGGGGGACCCAAGCAATTCCCCCACCCCTGCTGTCTTTGCAAAGACAGTGGGCATAGGGGATTGCTTGGGTCCCCCTTCCCTCCTTCGGCCCCCCAACATGTGTAGAATATATGATGTGGCCCTCATACTGAAAAGTTTGGAAACCCCTGCTCTAGTCCATCACTCTATCTACAATTTCTCACTGGCTCTACCAGGTAATTGGGTCATTTTGTTGTTGTTGTTGAAGGTGGACTCTTGTCTGCTGACAGCTCCAAAAACATGAACAATGTATTGTAAATAATCTAGGCAAAAGAAAATGTCAGAGTTTGTTTTCATAGGGTAGCCAAGTTTTTAAAGAAGGACCCTCTCTAGTAGCCTAGTTCTCTTCGGTACGGCATTAAAGTTACCATTATTTCCTTCTCAGATATCTTTTGTTCCATCTGTTTGTCATTTGAAGTTTTCAATTCACTTATCAGAAAACTTGTGTGAGTTTTTAAGCAAAGGGCTGCATTTTTCATATTTCCATCTTTGGCTCTGAGTACATTAATATGCAGAGAATGCAGGGAAGACTTGTGGAATTTTAAATAATGAAGGAGATCCAGGCACAGATAACGACACCTTGTTCGGCTTTAATGAGGCGCTTCTGAAGTAGCCTACTTCTGAATTCTGATTCCTACTGTTAGTGTGAGGAAGAAGCACTGGCAATTAATCATTATGGCAAGGAAGAACACTTGGTTTAGCATTTTATCTTGACAAGAGGTTTGCACAGGGTAGTACCTGCCACAATTTCTAGAGGATTTATTGTCTGAACAGTTGCATCTCCTGGAGCTGTGAATGATGGAAATTTTATTTTATTGTGTGGAATACAATTACATAAATAAAAAGAGTAAAATTAGTTAGTGCTATGAAATAGAGACCCAAAGTCTTATACATGTTGGTAAAATTAAAAAAATGGCATTTTCTTTATACTCCATACTGCATCATCCCATCATTCCTCAGCATTGGTTTGTTTGGTGCACCTGGAGGGCTACAAGCAGATCTCTCAGTAGTAGGCATTTTTTTAATTTCGTGGCTGCTGTCTCCATCTGCAGTGATCATGGAGCCCAAGAAAGTAAAATCTGCCACTGCCTCCATATCTTCCCCTTCTATTTGCCAGGAGGTGATGGGACCAGTGGCCATGATCTTAGTTTTTTTTTTTTTTATGTTTTGAGGTTCAGGCTGTTTTTTGCACTCTCCTCTTTCACCCTCATTAAGAGGTTCTTTAAGTCCTACTCACTTTCTGCCATCAGAGGGGTATCATTTGCATATCGGAGGCTGTTGATATTTCTTCCGGCAATCTTAATTCCGGCTTGGGATTCCTCCAGTCCTGCTTTTCACATGTTGTACTCTTCATATAAGTTAAATAAGATGGGGGACAATATACAGCCTTGTCATACTCCTTTCCCAATTTTGAACCAATCAGTTGTTCCATATCCAGTTCTAACTGTTGCTTCCTGTCCCACATATAGGTTTCTCAGGCGATAGATAAGGTGGTCAGGCACTCCCATTTCTTTAAGAACTTCCCATAGTTTGTTGTGGTCCACACAGTCAAAGGCTTTTGCATAGTCAATTAAGCAGAAGTAGATGTTTTTCTGGAACCCTCTGGCTTTCTCCATAATCCAGCGCATATTAGCAATTTGGTCTCTAGCTCCTCTGCCGCTTCGAAATCCAGCTTGTACTTCTGGGAGTTCTCAGTCCACATACTGCTGAAGCCTACCTTGGAGGATTTTGAACATAACCTTGCTAGTGTGTAAAATGGGTCCAATTGTACGGTAATTGGAGCATTCTTTGGCACTTCCCTTCTTTGGGATTGGGATGTAGACTGATCTTTTCCAGTCCTCTGGCCACTGTTGAGTTTTCCAAACTTGCTGGCATATTGTATGTAGCACCTTTAACAGCGTCATCTTTTAAGATTTTAAATAGTTCAACTAGAATGCCATTGCCTCCACTGGCCTTGTTTTTAGCCATGCTTTCTAAGGCCCAATGGACTTCACTCTCCAGGATGTCTGGCTCAAGGTTAGCAACCAAACTATCTGGGTTGTTCAGGATATCCAGATCTTTCTGGTTAAATTCCTCTGTGTATTCTTGCCACCTCTTCTTGATGTCCTCTGTTTCTGTGAGATCCCTACCATTTTTGTCCTTTGCACAAAATGTTCCTTTAATATTTCCAATTTTCCTGAACAGATCTCTGGTTTTTCCTTTTCTATTATTTTCCTCTATTTCTTTGCATTGTTCATTTAAGAAGGCCCTCTTGTCTCTCCTTGCTATTCTTTGGAAATCTGCATTCAGTTTTCTGTAGCTTTCCCTATCTCCCTTGCATTTTGTTTCCCTTCTCTGCTATTTGTAAGGCCTCGTTGGACAGCCACTTTGCTTTCTTGCATTTCCTTTTCTTTGGGATAGTTTTTGTTGCTGCCTCCTGTACAATGTTACGAGCCTCTATCCAAAGTTCTTTAGGCACTCTGTCCACTAAGTCTAGTTCCTTAAATCTGTTCTTCACTTCCACTATGTATTCATAAGGGATTTGGTTTAGATTATACCTGAGTAGCCCAGTGGTTTTTCCTACTCTCTTCAGTTTAAACCTGAATTTTGCTATGAGAAACTGATGATCAGAGCCACAATCAGCTCCAGGTCTTATTTTTGCTGACTGTATAGAGCTTCTCCATCTTTGACTGCAGAGAATATAATCAATCTGATTACGGTATTGCCCATCTGGTGATTTCCATGTGTAGAGCTGCCTCTTGTGTTGTTGGAAAAGAGTGTTTGTGATGACCAGCTTGTTCTCTCAACAAAACTCTATTAGCCTTTGCCCTGCTTTGTTCTGAACTCCAAGGCTAAACTTGCCTGTTGTTCCTTTTATCTCTTGACTCCCTACTTTAGCATTCCAATCCCCTAGAATGAGAAGAACATCTTTCTTTGGTGTCGGTTCTAGAAGGTGTTGTAAGTCTTCATAAAATTGGTCAATTTCAGTTTTAGGATGTTCTTATTACTACATTCTGTTTTTGACTCTCAGTTTGACATTTTTTTAAATGCCTGTTGTATGCTTTTTGTTATGCCTAGGAGAAAGCTGTTCCTGTTGCTTAATGCTAATTAATCTGCGTATTATGTTGACTGTCTTAAATAGCATTTTGATTCAATCACCACCTTTGCCATTAGAACGGAATGGTTTAATATGCTTTATTTTATTAGTTGTTGTCTTGTTAGAATGTATAATTTTGTACCTGTTATTACATTTTTTCTTTGATGGTTTTTTTGGAATGCGGTCAGGGAGAACAAAGGTCAGCCTGACAGAAAATACCTCACCAAATAAAATGTCCTCTGAAACACAGCCCACCTCTGAAACACAGCTCAGCTCCTCTTCAGGAAAAGGGCTTAGAGCTTCTGCCAGCCCACATTTAAAGCCAAAACCGCACCCCCTCAGACCATGTGGTCAGGAAGAAGAAAGGTCAGCCTAGAAGAAAATGGGGTCACGAAGAGTCGGACATGACTTTACGACTAAACAATAAAAGAAGAAATACCTCACCAAATAAAAAATATTCCTGGTATAGTAGTAATTTCCCACATATGGAGGAATTCTGCACAATAAAGCTGTATTCTTCCTCCCCTCTGTCATTCCTACACAGATGCTCATTCTTCCTGGTTCCTGTGGGTAACTACTGTGTGTTGGAGGTCCATGACACTTGACTAAATAGAGGAAGGAGAAAACTGGCTGGCTGGCTGGCTGGCTGAGTGAGTTAAGTATCTGGCTGTGGAGCCATAGGTTGGGGATTCAATTCCCCACTCTGCATTCCAGAAGAGCCTGCCTGTGTGGCCTTGGGCAAGCTGCACAGTCCCAGGGTGCCTCTAGAAGAAGGGAATGGCAAACCACTTCTGAGTACTGTCTACCTAGAAAATCCTGAAAAGGATTACCATAAATCAGAAGTGACTTTATGGGGGTGCATGAATAGTTTAGCCAATATTGTGTCATGGTTGAAGCATCAAGACTAGGGCTGTGGAGAAGTCACCATTGGTCTTTGGCCAGTCATCTCTCAGCTAAGCCACCCTCATAGAGCTGAGAGGGTAAGTGAGATTGTGAAGAAGATTGGAATAGGCTTAATGACATCTGAGAATGAACTACAGCATCTTTGTCAGAGAACTAGAAGGCTGTTGAAGGAAGCTAATATGTTCGCTGGGAAGGGAAGTTGATGAATTGCAAGCCATCTGAGTTTTGGGATAAATTATCATAAGGAGGTACCCGAGGTCAGATTACTGAGTTTTTGAGAGGAGTTGTAAAATACCTTACAGCAATATTATAATGGGAAATAATTGCAAATGTGCAGAGTCCATCATCTGCCGGAAAGTTCTTGGAAAATCCATTTCATTGGCTAATGGTTGTCACCGGAAGATAGAAGGGATATAAAACTGGCAAAATCCAAAGCAAGGGGGATGCTCTTCCTTGAGATCCTGCACATTATAAGGTTGCTGAGATTGGCATTCTGTATGCATTCAGAGACTTAATTATTTCTGCTCCTTGGTCCTCCACTGCACAGAACAGATTAGCTATTTTTCTTCTTCTTTTGTGTGGTTGTTTCTTTTACTTTAATCTGTACTTATTCTGTATTGGTACTAACTGCAGTTTCAGTTTGTCCTGTTCAATGGAATTGGCTGATAGGCTTTTAAGTATTATTTTTCTTTTATGGTTTGCTTTCTTTTTTCCCTCTTACCCTCAAATGAAATACAAATTCTCCATGTGGTATATTTTTTAATGTTTGAGTTGAGAATGGCTTGTTTGTAAATTTAATACACATATGCTTGGATTAGCCTCTAGATATGGGTATGAACTGCTAAACCAGTCGTTTGTGCTGGTTTGTTTTTTGGCTGAACAAGTGTTCAGCGCTTCCTGGACCACTCAGAGGCAGAGCCCTGACTTCCCTGTCCTACCTTCTCTGGGAGCTCTCTCTGAGTTGGATGCCTGGGACTACAAGGGGTGGTTGAGTTTCACTTCCAGGAGGCAGATGGTTTTGATTAGGTGCCTGAGAGGGACTTTTCAGAAGGGTTCTGGGCAAATGACATACACTTGCAGAGAAGCTTCCTGGTGGCAGCTACCAGTTGGTTAAACAGTGCTGGAAAACCTCAGTCACAAGGTTGATGAGCCATGATGTTCTTCAGTTCTTTGGAGTAAAGGTATACATGTGAATACAGCCCAAAATCCTTTTCTGTAGTGTAATGTTGGTATAATGGAATAACTTTCAGAGGCAAGTTGTTTCAAGTAAAAAAAAATCACTATAGGCATTATCTGTTGCTTACTGAGCATCACGACAATATTCAACAGATAAAATCTGGGGTGATTTCTTGAGGTATTTTGTCTCCAAAAGTGACACTGTCTGCGTAACACTTCCATAACCACACAATAAGATTTTGGCTAGCATCCTGAAACAATCTGACATGGTGCTTATATGTATACACATGGCCGTGCACTGTTAGTAGTGGGCAGGACAGGAGCTGAGGCTTTGTGGCTTTGTCATATCTGATGGAGATTTTTTTTCTATATACTGTACAGACTTTGAATATGTGCCTGATGGAGAGTTCTGTTCTTCTTCTGTGTTAATTATTAATCACTGTATTCTGCTGCAGCTCAGCTTGCTGAATACAGTATATTGATTCCAGCTTCAAAATCAAATATCAAATTGCCCAAGAATGTATTTCTGACCAGCTGGTTAGTTGTAAAATTGGAAATCCATCAATCAAGAGTTTTGGTTCTCATTGCAGCCAAATTGCTTTTTGAATCTTCTTTGCCCATTGTAAAAATAAAAATAGAAATGAATATATTGATTGGTGGGGTGGGATGGGGGGAAGGTCACATGAATAAAATAAATGTGCTTAGGGGAATTATGTTTGGTGCAATCTCTTTTCTGATTTGTGAGAGGTGCTTACTGTATGTACAAACTCGGGTTACTTCAGTCCCGCTACAATATGATCAATTGACACCCTGGAGTGTATCATTGCTTTTGTGTGCAGAAGATTCTCTAAACTAGGAGAGTGTTTTTTTTTCCTGCTCTTTTCAGCAAATGGCTCTTTCTCTGTCAAATTAAATTAAATTAAATTAATTACATTAGTCAAACTGCCCGTCAGGCTGGAAGGCATGCTGTCCTGTGGAGTTTAAAGGAAAAATTCGACCCACCCTCTATCAAGCCAGTATTTAGGATGTTGTGAAATAATAATAATAACAACCACCACCACCACCACCATCATCTCCTTTATTGTCAATGCACAACATGTGTGCCGTGAAATTAAATGAGCCTCCATTGGTACAACCACACAAAGCACAAAACACAGAATACATTCAGACATAGAATACATCTCCAACCTACACCACACACCCCCCCCCCCCATCCCGCTGGTATGTACATATTGCATGTTATAATTCGTAGGGGCATCATAAATCAGAAGTGATTTCATTCTGCATAAAAACTATTACTGCTTTTGTATAATTTCTTCACTTTAAGGGCAGAGTTTGAATCTGAAAGACTGACTATGGCTCACATCCTGTTGCTTAAGAACAGTAAGACACAATGAGAGTAGGCCCATTTGAAAATGGAAATGCTATATAATTTGACGAAGACAGGAGGGCCCGGCGTGCTCAGGTCCATGGGGTCACGAAGAGTCAGACACGACCAAACGACTAAACAATAACATAGAATTTGACTACCAGATCCCCACTAGTTCAATAGACTTTTCTAGTGCAACTTACTTTACACTAAGCTTATGTCACCTTTCCGATTAATGTTTTGTGCAATTAAGCTTTTTTTGGTTCTGTTCTGCCATTGACTTATGTTCAAGCTAGAATACCTTCTGCTTCCACCATGGTCAAAGCCCAGTGGAGCCTCTTTGGACCTGGAACTACAGATGTTTCCTCAAACATCTGTAGATTTAGTCTGGCAGCTTTCTGATTGCTAGGGCAACCTGTTCTGTGTAACATCTTGAGGTGGTTTTACATAATTGGAAAAGAAGTTCAGATAATTCTTGATCCACTGGAAAAGAAGTCATATGGTATCTGGCCACATTTTGAGCAATGGTGCTGAATCTAGTAACCAGCAACTGCTTGTTGAACTTAGGATGATACTGTTGTCACACACTCTGTGCAAATAGTTCAGTAACCCTTGCATCACATCTTTGGTAACTGCTCAGGAGTAAATAAAGGGCTATCTCCTGTCTGGTTAATTCACACCAACATATTCATGATCATCCGTTTAAGAATTGTACTGGATCAAGTTTCTAGGGTGTAGAAAAGTTCCTTTTTTGGACTCTAGAAAATGTGGATTTACCCAGGCAAATAAGTTCCACAGGAACTAAAGTTAGCAGCATATGCTTCTGAATATATATTTGCCTCAAACAATTCAATCATGCCTTTGTACAATAGTATGTTTAATCTTCAGCATTCAGCAACATCCGTTGATTTTGCAAGTTGGAAGTACAGGTCCAAAGTACAGGTAGTATGATACTTTTGAGTTAGTATGGCTATGCACAAGATAAAGCTGCTTCCAAGAACACAGCAGTCTAAAGCAGGCAGTGAGGGAACCGCTGGAAGAAAGAGAAAACTTTGGGCAAAGGCCATTATGATTATTTTAAATGCTGGTATAGCAAAGAACAAGGATAAGCCTAAGTCTACTGAAAACTCTGGGATTTTAATTTAAAAAATAGGACGTCACCTTGTACTTAGCTTTTAGAGATCATGGTTTTACCTTGTATTCCCCTTCTTTGATAGGAAACAAAACACCCTTGCAAATATGAAGAAAGTGTTGCCTCTGGCTTACAGAGTGAGAGCTTGCCTCTGTCCCTGCTTTGTAATATCTACCTGGTCCAGAACTTGAAGTGTTTAGACTACAATTCCCATAATCCCCTGACCTGATCAGTGTCAGTGCTAGCTGAAGAATTCTGCCAGTTACAGCCAGAAAGCTGAGACTTTTGTCTTGGAGGAGCCTGCCTTTGTCTTCCATGATACAAGAGACAGCTGAATTAGATGAACAGCAAAGTGGGAGAAAAATAAGGATTTGGAGGAAGAAAGAAAATTTTCTTTCAACTTTTCAGTCCCCAAATCCTGCACACCATTATTTGTAGTTTCCTGACTCTGTAAAAGAAGCTGTGTTCTGCAGCATAAGATGCACAGCAGCTGGGCTGTGACTAAGCCTGAAGTCCCAGTGCTTATTTTGATCATATAGAAATCATCTCTGCATTTTCTCAGGATAGGCAATTGTGGGTTCTATTTGTAGGAGCTAATATTGTTTGTTCCTAGTGCTCTCTCAGCATTCAGCATGCCAGGGCCCCTGGGAAATAAGACCACAATAAAAGTGGTTAGCATTAATCAAACCTCTAAATAATCCTTCCTCCTGCTGCAAAACTTCTAAGTACGCTTCTGAGTCACTTTTCAAGCTGTGAATCTGTATAGTTTCCCTTTCCTTTATTTTTAAGTTGCTCTGTAGTATCTCTCCCTCTTTCTGTCTCCTCTTTTTTACGTTAGCCAAATAGTTTTCCTCCCTGGTGGGCCTAGTTTGTAAAATGTGCTACTTTTAGTTTCCCGGCAAACCTGGAGGGGAAAAACACAGTCTCACAGGCCTCTTTTCTGTTGAGGGTGCATTGCCAAAAAAGTAAGGAGGCGAAGATCTCTGTGTTCCTCCTGTAGTGTGGATGGATGGATGTTTATTTTATATAAATAAAAATACCCCCCAGCTCCCTAACCAGCCTTCCCTTTCGTTTTCTGGAGTGGATCCCTCTGATAACCAGTCGCAAGCCTTAATGAGAATTTTATACTATTCATACAATATGTTGTTGTTGTTTATTTATTTATTTATTTATTTATTTATTTATTTATTTATTTTATTTTATTTTATTTATATCCCGCCTATCTAGTCGCGAAGGACTACTCTAGGCGGCTTACAACAGGGAAAAAATACTATACTTCTTCTTCTTCTTGTTGTTGTTGTTGTTGTTGTTGTTGTTGTTGTTGTTGTTGTTGTTGTTGTTGTTGTTGTTGTTGTTGTTGTTTTGACTTATATACCCACCCCATAGTTCTTGGGGCACTCTCTGGACAGTTTACAACATAGTTCCTCTTCTTTCCCTCTCCACTGGTTTTCTATCTTTGTAAGGTTTTCATTATTTATGCTGTTTTATATAAGTTTATTTTTATTATTTGCTGATTGTTAGCTGCCTAGAGTGGTCCTGAGTCAACTAGATAGGCGGGATATAAACAAACAAACAAACAAACAAACAAACAAACAAACAAACAATTGTGGAAACAACAACTTGTCTGCCCCCTGCAAAGAGCTGGGTGCTTATTTTCCCAGCCTTAGAAAGATGGGTGGCTAAGTCAATCTTGAGCCAGGTACCTGAATCCATCCATTGCATCATGTGGCTCTTATAAACCACACACTTAAAAACTTAAAAGCTACACACACACATATATACTGTATTTCACCGAAAATAAGACAGGGTCTTATATTAATTTTTGCTCCAAAAATGCATTAGGGCTTATTTTCAGGGGATTTTTAAAAAATGTACAACAATCTACTGTACATTTATTCACATCTAGTCATGTCATCTTCTTCTGGTTGCTGCACAAGGGTGGAGGGCAGGGTTTTACTTAACTGGGGCTTATTTTGGGGGTGGGGCTTATATTATGAACATCCCGAAAAATCATACTAGGGCTCCTTTTCAGGTTAGGTCTTATTTTCAGGGAAACAGGGTAATTTCTTTTTATTATAGATATATTGTACTCTTATTTTGTTTCTTAAATTCTTAGATTTTCTATTTATTTATTTGTTTGTTTGTTTGTTTGTTTGATTTATACCCCACCCATCTGGCCTAAAAGACCACTCTAGGCGGCTATATATACAGATGCAGCTTTAATATGATACATACTGAAATATCATTCATATGTGGAACATGCTCCTTCTCAAGCTATCCCAGGGAATTTAATAGAGTTAAACCAGGCATGGGGAAAGTATGGTTCTGGAGCTTTTAGTGGTTCTCAAGGATGTTTTTTCTCCCTCTGGACCCCATAAGATTCCTCCACCCTTGTGGGGGGGGAATGGTTTCCCTCACCAAAAAGGTGAACTGCCACCCCTGAAAGCCTGCAAAACAGTGATTCCCTTTTAAAGAGCTTCCTTCTGCATTGTCTAACATTTAAAATAGGCCCCCTTTTACCCCAACTGGAGGTAGGGTTCTGGATTTCATCTAGTATCTCAGATTCTAAGAGAATCCTGAAGGTGAACAATAGTCCCAGGGAACAGAGCAAAGCACTCTTAGCTAGCGCTTCCAGTAGCTGGCTGAATCCTGACTCAGCTGACTCTTAGAAGTGTGGCCTGGCATCAGGAAAAGGAATAAGTGGTATCTTGAATCAATGTTCAGAGACAGAGAGGAGGGGCTTCAGGAGGATTGTGATAGTTTTCGTCAGCCTTACGTTTCTACCCCCACTTGTGGAAGTAGGCTTAGAAACTGATAGTAACTAGCCCAAAGTCATCTAGCACGCTTTGTGAGGATTTGGATTCAGCTTTTTAAACTCTTCCTTTGATTCTCAAGTAACTACGCTATGCTGGAAAAAGCAGCCAGAATGAGAATGGATATTTTCATTGCCTTAAGAAAAGGATTGTAGTGGACACAGGACTTAAAAAGATGCTGTTGTGCAGCTAAAAAACACGGTTGAGGAGGCAAATCAGGTTTAAGGTTCAGAGGCTATTGAGGTCTTAAAATATAGGTCATATTACTTGGGCTGTCACACCTGGAAGAAAGTAAGATAACATCCCCTGATTCTGATCAGTACTACAGCCAAAAAAAAAAAAAAAGCTATTTCTTTAAAGAAAACATTCATTTAGATCCAGGACTATACAAAGCACTTCTTTCTAAAGGTCAAAGCATTTCCATGTTTATGATCATCATGGACACAAAGGGACATCAGCATCACTGTACAAAGTTCATGCCTAGGGATCAGAAAAGCATCCTCCAGTCTACAGACATTTCTACCCTCAATTTCTTCTAATTGTTTTGTGTCAGACTCTATAGTCTTTGTACAAAGCAAATACGAGTGAGAGACGGCAGGGCATTTTTAGCAAGAGGGAAAATACGAAGGAAATAATCTGTGGCAGAAGATAAAGCTGTTTCAATCTATTTCTAAAATGAACTCTGTTAACAGCTGCCAGGTGTTTTCTGTAGTGTTCTGGTTGTGGTTTAGTAATGGCAGTACATAAGTGTGTTTTTACAAAAATCAACTTGTTGGAGAAGTTGGTGCTTTTACATTCTTATTTATCACAAATATCAAGTGTACTATGTGCTGTCAAGTCACTCCTGACTTATGGTAACTCTAGGGTTTTTGAGTTTGTGAGACATAGAAGGAGTAGTTCCCCCTTGCCACCCTTCCTGGTGAGTTTTCATGGCTGAGCAGGGATTTAAATCCAGGTCTCAGTGGGATAAAAATACAGTGGTGCCCCGCATACTGAGTACTTCGTTTAACGACGAATCTGCATAGCGATGTGTTTTTTTGCAATCGCAAAAGCGATTGCATAACGATGTTTTAAATGGGAAAACATCGCTTTGCGATGATCGGTAAGTGTTTCGGCGGTTCTAAAATGGCCGCCGGGTAAAGAAAATGGCCACCCGCAGTGTTTTTGCGCCCTTTCCTCGCTTACTGGGCAGCGAAAATGGCGGCCGCATGGAGGATTTTTGCAGAACAGTGAGTTTTTTGCCCATAGGAACACATTAAACGTGTTTTAATGTGTTCCTATGGGCTTTTCTGCCCCGCATAGCGACAAATCCGTATAGCTATGATTTTTTTGGAACGGATTATCGTCGCTATGCAGGGCACCACTGTATATCAGCAAAAGTTGGTTGGTTGGTTGGTTCGTTCATTTGTTCGTTCCAGGGCCAGAAAAGAGAGGCTTACCGGAATGGAAAACCACGTGCAGAAGAGTCAGAGCCTTGGACAGTTCAAGAGCTCTTGAGCTAAACTGTAGGCATTTTGTCCAGCTGTTATGAGAGCTCAGCTGGAGGGTTTGGCTTACTCTCCTTCCCAGGAGAAGACCTTTCTGTCAAAGATACATCCTATCTCTATGGCAGTCCCTTCTCCCGAGAGTGTAGTTGAAGGGAGTGAGGTGGCTAGATAGGTCAGTGAGATGAAGTACCTGAGGTTAAGAGTTTCATTCCCCACTGTACATTGCAGGAAAGAAGCCAGCTTGTGAGTACTTGGGCAAGCTACAGAGCACCCCAAAGAAAGAGAATGGTAAGCTATATACCAAGGGAAGAAGGGGGTCACCATATCTTGCAGTTGAATTTGCAGCATTTAGTTATTATTATGGTTTAAGAGAGTGCACAAAAGTTCTGTAGCAAACAATTCTAAGTTCCTCACCAAACTTTGTACTCCACCAGAATAGGGAGAAGAGGCCAGCTGCTCTCAGAAAGCACCAACAAGCTTTGCTTATCCTTGACTTCCCCATGTGGGGCAATGGAAGAAAAATGAAGGTGTGTTCCTCGCCAAATCCATGGATACAAATCTGCCACGTGCCTCTTTGGGAACGAACCCAATGAAATCAGGGGCATAGGCATTCTGTGGTGAGGAAACAGACTTGTTTCCTCATCACAGAATGATTCTCCACCTCTAGTTTCTCCATGAAACTGAATTTCTAGCCTGAATTCCTCCCACCTAATGCCCTCTAGATGTGTCAGACTGCAACTGTCATAAAGCAGATTAGAGGATGGGCAGAGTCTCTAAAAAGTACTTTTCCTTAGATTTTGTGCTTTACTCTCTTGGCTCTGCATCTGCCCAGCTGATGCTAGCACCATTTTCTAAACTAAACCACTAGAAGTCTATTGTATGCCAAACAATTTTCCTAACCATTGATTTACATTATGAAGCAAAGGTTGGACTTGCTAAAAAGCACTTAATTGAAGTATAGCGCCATTAAGAAACGAAAGGCAATCTAAGCACACCAATTAAATAGAGGTCTTCAAGCAGATAAGCCAGGCCAGGCCAGTGGGGGAAAGAGTAGTACTGTATGGTACAATGCTGTTAACACTTGAGTTTCAATTACTTGCAATTATCTAAGGGGTAATCTCCACACAGGAAAAAAACATTTCAGTGGGAAATTCAGAATCTTGAACTACACTTAATTTTCCTTTAACAAAATGCAGACCACCATTGTCTTTCTGGATTTCACTTTATCCAGAAAGCTGAGACTTGAGTTCATGATTGAAATCTACAAAGTCTGGTCTTCCCATATAGATAACATGGAAACATATGTTTGCCTATTGCCCTTATTTTTTTTCCTCTTGGCATTCGGAATTCAGCCAAGAAAGCCCTTGTGAATTGTACTTCCCCCCCCCCCCCCCGTCCTCCTGGCTTGGGCTTTGCTTAGAAACTCTATGTACACCATTTTTGGTTTTGTAAGAAATAAATGGGATGTTGTGAGACATAAATTGATCATGTGGGAGAGATATGTTTTAGTTTGAAAATACAGCTGCTTGTGCTTCTGTCACTGGATAACTTCAGAAATCATTGCTTGATGTGTGTAGTTGCTGCACAAGAGATCCATTATTTTTTTAAGTGCTGCCCATTTAAGTGTATAAATTGCTCTTGTTCATTGTAAGCCTACATGGGTGTAGAAACAAAGACCGCATTCTGTTTTCTTTATATTGAAATTATTTTTCTCTGTAACTTGTAGAGCCTTTCATCTTTAAAAGAATACCGTCCTTATGGCTCCCACTTTTTAAGTCCTTTCTTCTTTGAAACCTATCTCCTCTGTTATGGTGTGTCCCTCCTACAAGATGTCTTTAGGAACAAAACTGGTCATCTATCAGGATGTGCTGATGGGTACTAGAATTGCATTAAACGTCTCTGCATTTTACAGGAACAGATTTTTAATTGTTTAAGTAGATTTGGGGTTAAATACTCCCCCCCCCTTTTAAATTGCCTAATGTGTCTTGGAAAAGACGTTTAAGAAGCTCTGTGTTCAATTAGCCATGACAAATAAAGCAGCAGACTAAACTCACTTGTATAAGCAAAAAATGGCACACACTTCAACGGCTTTGTGCATTAAACTGTTGAGAGAATCATTTCCAGAAACTTTTCTATAAACATACTAGGCAAGGCACTGATATGAATAATAGATGGAGTGCTACATTATTAAGAGAATATTTTTTTTTGCATCAATGCTGCATGCATCTGCTACATAGAACAGGTAGAAGACACATGATTGACTTATGCCAATTTAAGGCTGTTTTCTATTGGAGAAGAAATTACCCTATCATATCCTCAACCAACTTGTGCAGTTTTCTAGTTTACATTTTTCTCCCCATTAATGGGGTACCTGGAGGTCTAATGATGTCTTGTAGCTGCTTCAGCCCATGTAGAGGTGGATATGAGCCTGTGCTGCTATGCACTGAATTGGCCTTTGATCACACCAGGTCATACCATCCGAAATGTGGGTAGATAATATGCCAGATACCAAATCTGAGTTGAGGACTATCTGTGATTCCACAGACATACCAACTTGCCACATTCTGAAGGAGGTTAATTTGTGAAGAGAGAAAAGAGAGGTAACTCAGGGATTTGTGCAACAGGTAATGTTTTAATGCAGCTAAACAGTGTGCCCTATATGGGAATGGAATTTATACATATAGGTAGGTGCTTGATTGATGGCAGAAGTCAAAACATTTGATAGTGTATCTTGGGAATCCCAATTTTCTTTCCATCCTGAAGTAGCTCTATTGTGATCCGAGTTCTAGCAAATTTCCTGGCTTCAGGGTTGTGCTTCAGAGTCTTTTATAAAACTGATAGGTCCCATAATGTGGTGAAATGCTAATTTCAGTTATCTTTTGGGGCTGGCAGAATAACAATCTAAACAAATTTATAATCTGTACACACTGTTAACACTCAGGTTGATAGATCTAGTTATACTGTACAGTATAATGTTCCCCAGAGCTGAAAGCTGAGCATACTTGGAAGGATGCTATTATCTATAATCTTAGTCTGTTTTGCCTATCTCTTCATATAGAAATCACAATAGAAAAAGCACTTAATCTGTTCTGATTTGCTTTATTAAATTACCTGGTTTGATCCAAATCTTTACTATCAGTGTGTGCTCAATGGAGAAAAACAAAGAAAAGCATCATTTAAGCAAGCAATATATTAAAGCAAAGGGGATGGAGGAAATAGGGTGAAAAGGGCAGTTGTAACAGGATTATTCATTCCTGCAGTAAGAAGCAAGGGCTAACCTGGTGAATCCCACGAGAAAGCAGCAGATGGAGTGGGAAAGGTGCCCCAGATTGCCCTGTTCAAGGTGGTTAGGCAGATGTTCCATAATTATCTCTGCAAAGACATAATTCAGTCAAAAGTGGATCAAATGGATGTGCTTCCACATAAAGCTAGAGAGTGATAGATTTGTTCTCATGTTCTTCTCCCCCCCCCAAACTGTTTTTTAACATTATTATTATTATTTCTTCCTGATGCTTTGGACCATTACATTCCCATTTTGTTTCAGAACAATTGCTCACGACTGAATGAATGGAGTAGCAGAGCAATCTTCTCTCACACAGTTCATGCAGTTTTCGGAGGTGTGCGATAAGAGTTAATTAAATAATGAAACGGGGAATAAGCAGTTGTGAAGCTCCTGGAAATTATGCAGGCCTGAAACAGGTTTTGAATCGGAGAGACAGAGTTTCTCACTGTTCCACCAGGAAGGAGGAGGCTATTTCTATTTCAGATCTGATTTTAGAATACTAATACCACATAGAGTATCGATATTTTTAAGTAGGCATTGAATGAAGGAAAACATGCAGGCATTTTGAGGATATTTCATACTACAGTACTGAGCTTTTCTCACTTCCATGAGCAGTAGAGTGTATGAGGAGAAGCAGAGCCAATTTTAGGCTGCAATCCTTTACATATTTATTGTGGAGTTAAGACCTTGGTCACATGAGGGAAATATTCTCTAGTTATACACCAGTTATATTGTTGGGTGTTTTTTTTCCTGGTCACACAACACACAGTCAATATTGAAACATTTTTTCCTGCCAGAGGTGTAACTGTGTTTTATTTTCCACTCCCTGAGAGGCTTGTGTTATTTTGTACTAGTGCATTCCTTGCTGCGTTTGTCTGTGTGCACGACCCGTCCTGCTTCTTTTCTGAGGTGAAGGCTGTAAGGTTGCCACCATTGCATATTTTTTCCTGTCTTGTCAGGTACATTGATACGTTGCTAAAAGTACATTTAGGTTGCGGCAGTGGCAGAATTGTGAGTGGACCATCCGGCCGCATGGGGCTGGACCATCGTTATCGCCACCTGTGCCCCATCTCTACTTACTATCATGGCTTGGAATGTAGTGGTTAAATTTCAACTGTACCTCTCTTTACTATATGAGAAATCCCATTGTGGTGTAGCCATCTGCCAGTAATCACTAATATGCTCAGATGACAAAGTAGGCACTAGAGGTGTTCATGCTGGCTTCGGATATTTAGTTATGTGCTGTGCATGAATAAAGACCATATTAGAATTAGAAAGGTAGAGTGTATGTGTAGATAAATAGATGGATGGATGGATGGATATAGATATGTATAGATATACACAAGTTTTTACATGTATTTATGTATATATTTCTGTACATATATTCTGTATTTATTATGTATATATTTCTGTACATATATATTTTCTTGGAGATACACATGTTTTGGTGCTGTTGCATGGGTGATACAACCTGTATATCCACATTACTACTGGTTTCTCACATTCTAGAGGAGATATTTGTGAATGAGAAGGAACATGTACACCTTAGGGGTAAGTGTTAGTAGCAGCTCCCAGCCTTAATTCTTAAAACACTACAGTGTGCAACTGCAGATCCCATACAGTATGACACTGTGTCATGGGTTGTCCTTTAAAGAACATAATTAACAAATAAGTAAACCTGCCTTTGCTTCAGGAACAGGAGTATCAAGCACATCTCTGCTGAAATAGAACATGGATCCATCTAGCTCAGCCTATCTTTGATGGTGGAAACTTGAAGGAATTCTGAAAGCAGGGTGGATAAAAATAAATAAATTTTAAAAAATCAATTTGATTTAAATCATCAGAATATCTGATCTGTTGATTTAAATCTTGATTTAAATTGTGTATTTGGTTAAATCAAACCCACCCTGTCTGAGAATACAAGGAATACAATTGTTTCGCAAGTTGCATGAGGTGTGCCCAGTACTGCTGTTAGTTCTGTTTTACATGGAGCGGGTTTTCACAAATTCAGTTATTCCTTTTGATGCTTTTGTTAGCCTTAAATAAATCGGCTTTGTATTCTGGATACATGCTTCAACTTTTCTCAAAACATTTCAGTTGGTATCATTGGCCACCACTTCTTGTTTTTAAATTCATTTATACCATTATCTACTTTGGCAACGGATTCTTATTCCATAGGTCATTACTGATGTGAAAATATTTTTATATGAAATGTGCCTTATTCATGTTGATAGAAATGGCCAAGAAAGAAAAGAGCTGTCGATAAAAATGAAGGTCAAGAATCATGTAATGAAGGACTATAAAAAATGAAGATATCATCAAATATGTGCAAGAATTTTTTTTTATAATTTTATTTTATTTTTTACATAAAGGGTGACATAGGGACATGGGGGTTAGGGTTTGTGAGGGAAGGGGATTTGTGAGGGAGAGGGGAAATCATAGAATACTAATATCCAATCTATACCTATTGCCATATCAAATCCAAAATCATTCTATTTACTCTTTTCTGCCTTATGTACAGTATAAGGTTCACATTTCACTATATATATTCAGCTACTACCTGTTAATTCAGTCCATTTATAAAATAAGTCCCATCTTTCTGTTGCCCTTTGCAAGGATTGGTCCTTCATAACTTCCGATAAGATGTCCATTTCGGCTATTTCCCGTATCTTTTCCATCAGATCTTCTTGTTGCGGCACCGCCGTACTTTTCCAGTTTCTAGCATACATAATTCTGGCTGCTGTAATAATATATATAACTATATGTTCCTTTGACCTATCTATGTTATCGGGTATCATGCTTAATAGAAACAATTCTGGGGTTAGTGGTACTTTACAAAGCAGAATTTGTTGTAACATAACATGCACTCTTTTCCAGTATTTTTCGCTACCCTACACGACCACCACATATGATAATAACTTCCCATTTGTGTTTCACATTTCCAACACTTATTTGATACATCAGTATACATCTTTGACAGTTTTTCAGGGGTCATATGCCACCTATAGAACATCTTATATATATTCTCCTTAAAATTAACCAATCTTGTGAGCTTTATGTTATTTGCCATATTTTCAGCCATTGATCAATATCAATGTTGTGCCCTATATTTTGTGCCCACTTAATCATAGGTTCTTTAACCATTTCCTCTTGCATTTGAATTTCCAACATATAATTATACATTTTCTTAACAATTTGTTCTTTTGAACCCAATAACAGTTTATCTAAGATAGTTTGTTCGAAGTAGAAACCCTCCATTTTATCTTTTGTATATCTGGATTCTAGCTGAATTCTAGGCCACCAGTCTAAAAAATATGTGCAAGAATATATAGGGATCAATCATGCATTTAGTATATATATATATATATATATACACAAATAAATACATGTTCATAAATGAATGTATAATCCAGACAGAAGATAACAAAATAGCAGATGACGTAAACCCAGCAACTGAGATTTGCTTGTTTGCTTGTTTGAAGAAGCTTGCAAAATGGCCCCTAAGAACAGATTTCCTTAAATCTGCTTCTCGTTCTCTTTGTGGAGCTATAGTTGTATAAATGCAGATTTTCTTCATATATGGGACTCTTAATTTTGCTTGATGATAATGTACTTCAAACAAAGACATGATACAGTAGTCTATTGATGGGTGCTTTCCTTGTTCATTCATTGATACTGGATGATTCTGCTGATACTTGAATCTCAATTCCTAGAAAGGCTTGCAACATTTGCCACCTTAATAGTCCTCAGTTTGGTGTATATATTCATTCATGACTAGAGATGGGGGAGTATTCGTATTTGTCTATGAATACTAATATCCCTGCACAGGTGGAAATAACGAGGGTCCACTCACAATCTCACCGCTGCCGCCAGCTCCACAGAGGCTTCCTATCATGCCATTCTCCACAATGGATTAGCCAGTCTGTGACCTAAGCAGAGAGGCTTGTCATCCTGCCTCCTGCCAGGAGTAGGTAATGGTTTGCAGACAATGGTGCGATAGGAATCTTCAGTGAAGCCGGCGGCAGTGGCGAAATCGTGTCACCCTCGTTATTTCCCCCGTGTGGGGATATTCGTATTCATAAACAAATACCTCCATATCTATTCATGACTGAACATTTACAGTATTTATGTTTATGCTGGAGATGTGCTTTTGATCCTGCTATTTGAGGAATTATGGGAGGGGGTACTCCGAAAATATAAATCTGCACACCTCTAGTTTATGTTTACTATATTAACTATATGATCTATTCCTATACATTATTGTGGGTATTTAATTATACCTTCCTTTTTTGAAAAAAAAAACACCCTTCATTCTGCAATTTTTGCTCCTAGTCTGTATCTGTGGGTCTTTTTCTTTCTGTCTTGGTGGTCTGCTTGTTGGGGCCCTCCCTTGTGTGTTTGGTTTAATTGGCTGTCTTCTAATATTTGGTGTTACAGGAAGGGACTTTACTGTTCTTAGTTGTTGTTGTTGTTTCCACCTCAGTTTGTACTTTATTGTGCAGGGTTTGTATTATTATTATTTTGAAGCATCTTCTTTTAGCCATTGGCAAGGCAAGGAAACTGGGGGCACTTGAGTAGGCAAGTTGTCAGAGGAGGGATGGGGGACTTTGACCCACCTCTTGGCTCAACCGAATGACTCAGCAGACTGCAAGAGGAGAGAGTTGCTTGCTCCTACATCCACTTAGGAAAAATGTAAAGTTTTATTTTTATGTACTTAAGAGTCACATGCAGTTGTTGTGAGGTAACAGCTCACCGGAGAAGGGAATTCTAAGGTATATCAAATATAATGTCTTGCTCACTATTGTCAATCAGTCGTAGATTATTATATCATTTTTGAGCTTGTAAACTCAGAAGGTAATCCTTAAAAACAAACTAAGCTGGGTTCTAACATGACAGTTTATGTCACTCTTAGCACTCCATGGAATCTTTGGTTCATCCTTTATGAACGCATGAACATGTAAGAGCTGAAGTGGTGAATTAAAGGAAGGTGATTAATGAGCCTAAAGTTTCTCTTGCCGAACTGAACAGTGGGGTGATAATTATGGAAGAAAGAGTATGATAGTACAAAAATAAAGTATGCTAATGTGAAGCATTATAGGCATAAAATAGCAGACATAAAATGCATCCTTAAAAGATAACTAGCTCTCAGGAACAGATTTTGATGATTTAAGGGGGCACCAATAAAAATAACAGATATGGTCCACTAAGTTCAGTTATTGGATTTGTTTGTTTTGGTTTTTTGGCAACTTCTAGTTCAACTTCTATGCATAGTAAGGAAGTTTTGCATAACTGTTAAATGAACTACACAAATATCTAAACTCTACCCTGCTTATATTGCTTGCCACGTGAATATGATTTACACTGGCCAATTTTCTGACAACAGAAAAGCACCCGTGGGTTTACAGCTCCAGTTCACACAATTAAGTTTGTAGTAGTAGTAATACGTAGTAGTAGTAGTTGTTGTGTTTAAGAAAATCTCATAGGGAAGAACCATAACTTTAAATGCAAGTTTCTATATTTATTATATTACTCTGTGACTTAAGACTTTAAGTAGCTGCTAGAACTGTAAAGCTATCATTACTGATGATAGTGTTCCCAAGAGGGGCAGAGAATTAGAATAAATCGAACTTTCCAGCATTTACTCAACTTTCAATGACAGATTTCACTGGCTCCTTGTGTTTTTCCCCTCAAACTTTGTATTAAACTTTATAGTTCATGAACAGACTTCTAGTTTCATTCAGGGCCGTCCATTTGAATAACTTCTGCCAGTGTCTGACTTGAACTGAATTTTGAATTCATGACCTGGAATGAAAGACCTCTGTTTGGTTTTCTTTTTGCATTTTGTCTGAATGGCTTTTCCTGCTGTTAAAAGTCCAGCAGAGCTTCTGATCAATGAAAATAAGGGCAAAACAAAGGGACCTTACACAGATTCATCATCACCTTTGTTTCCTCTCTTTTGAAAGAAAGCTAGTATAGAAGAGAGAATTCAGGTTTCACCCATTGATTGATGATGTTGAAACTGAACTTTCCAGTCCCTGGTGGAGCAGGACAATCCTATTAGGACAAAGTTATTTCTGTCTGCCAGAACTCCAAAGTAATTTGCAGCCCTTGACATCTCTAGACTTTTCCAGTGAATTTTGTTGCATTTCTTCCTGCTGCTTCTCTGGAAATGTGCTCATTGACATAAGTGGGAAATGAAATTAATCCAGAAAAATCAGGAAAAAGGCCACATGGTCGTGGAAACAATAGAAATGCAGGAGCAGATGATTCCTTTAATCAACCATTAAGAATATAAAATGAAAAAAGTGAGCTTTCAATGATAAATCATCTTCTTCAAGACTGTGCATCAAGTTCTTGTGGGTAGCTGCAAAATTATATGCTTTTATTAATGTCCCAAAGCCACATGGCTGATGTGCCACATTTCCAACTAAGAAGCCATGTCAGCTTCTTAGTTGGAAATGGCTGCAGTCTGCAAAAGGCCTACAGAGGGGGAGAGGGGTGGTTTCAAGCCCCTCCTCAGCCAATAGTTTGGAATTTATAACCCATCTCAAGGACAGTCATGCAATCTGAGCCAGTTATCTACAGTTCTTCCTCAGCTTCTGCATCTTGAAGTCAAGGGTTTTGGGTCTTGGAGAACATTACTACCATCTCCATAAGTGGTACTGATATAAAGGGCCCTTCCTTCCTTCTTTTCTTTTCTTTTCTTTTCTTTTTCTTGAAGTTACAGCTAGCTAGCTTGATGTTCTGTACGGCATTTATTAGTCAGAAGACTCAACTACAGTAGACTTAATGGGATTCATTTATTCTATATAAAGGGATACTTGTTCTGGTTGGATTTTGCCTCTGTGAAGTTCAAAGAAGCCTTGAAGGGGACTGGCCTGCTGCAGGGAATAGCCCACATCTTGTCAACAGGTGGCCAAATATCCCTTAGTAAGTTCCCACACATCAAGTCAGAGACAGGCTTTGTAGGATGTGAGAATGTTCCCAGAGGTCAGGGTTTCATTTGACCCAATTCAGCTCCACACATTACTGTTTCAGGGGAGCCCCCCCCCCAACAATGAATACGCAATGTAATAAAAGTACTGTGATTGTCTTTTAGTTTGGGTTTCCTGAAACAGATGAACACAACTAATTCTGTATATTTTGAGGCCTACATCTTTAAAAAAAGGTCTCTCTGTCTCTCTCACCTCTCTTCACACCTAAAAAAATGGAAAGCATGATTGAAATAAAAAAGGATGCTTCAGAACTTGTGTATCAGCTAGGTATATTCACCAGAGAGGGCAGATCGACAACAGCAAAGTACTGACATTTTATTGACTGATTAGAAGGAACAGTTTTATAGTCAAATTGAGAGATGGGATCTTCGTATACGAATATGAAGCCCCTCAGCACAGGTGGCCACCCTGATTATCTCCCACCCCAGACCCCGCTAGACCACTTACTGTACAGCACCATCATCACCATGCCATTGCAGCAGTAGCTCAGCTGCTGCAGCCCTGCCTCCCTGCTCACCCAGCCACTCTGGCAAGGGGATGGAAGGACGAGTCTCCTTGCTCAGCTTTGGAGTGGCTCAGTGAGCAGGGAGGCGGAGCTGCGACAGCCAAGCTACTGCTGTGATTGGCGCGGTTATTACGATGCCCACCACACATGGTAAGTGGTCTGGCAGGGTCTGGGGTGGGAGATAATCAGAGGGGCCACCTGTGCCAGGGGGCTTTATATTCATATACGAGTACGAATCCCCCATCTCTAGTCAAATTATTTAACTTAAAGCTGCTGAAAATAATTTGGAAGAACAACTCACTCCATTTTAGCTGTGCAAAGGGGGCTTTGTTCATCCACTTAAAAATATTTTTCATGCCTTTGCTTCAGTCATGTTTTCAAGTGTTTGCTGTCAGAGTTTGCCATAAGTGACATAAACATCAGATTTTAATAACCGTGAATATTCAAAATAGTCCTAATTTTTAGTTTGGTACGTGCTCCAGACCTCAGCCAAATAGCAGCTGGCTGAAACGAGGCAGACCACACAAAGACTTAGAAGGTTACGAGGTTACGTTAAAAGGCACCATAGCTACCAAACACTGTACTGCCTGTTATAAGCCACATGGGGATTAGCGAGCAACAACGAAATGAAACTTCCCTTCAGCAAATGCTTTCCAGTCACTTCAGTGTTACCAAGACAACTCCAACCATTGGAATACAAATTATGTTTTGGGATGCCATAGGGAAGTTTGATGTCTACTAACCTTGCATGCAAATTTAAATGACAACTGTGTAAACAACAGCTACTATTAAACTATCAGAAGAGTCAATGGGAGCTCCAGTCAAGAAAAATGTTACTGGCAGTGGCAACAAAATGAAGTGAGTAGGGGAGGGGACACTGACATACACACAAAACCATTGGACTTGTAATTCATGACTGCTGGGCTCAGGAATTCTAACTCCCCAGGAAACATTAGTTATTCCTGTCCTGGACTTCAACTGCAAACAAGCCCTGGGGTTAGGGGTAAAAGCTTTTCACATGAGAAGACTGCCAGGCCTTTAGAAAGTTTGGACATAGAAGGTCATGATTATTAGTTTTGAATATTTCTGAAAAACAAAGACATCATTATTTTTCTCAGTTGAAATTTGGTCCTTTAAGCAATCTTAACTTCTAGCTGAGCAGTTCAGATGACGCTCTTTGGACAGGCGGGCTTAAACCAGCAGGTCCAAGAGCCATTTTTCAGATTTTCCAACAGTCTTAGGGACACCCTGACAAGGCATAGGGTTAAAGAAGAGAGATGTGGCCAACGAAACTAATTTGCAAATATTTGTTTTAAACATACTGTATAGTGGAGTTTTTTTTTGTTACAAATGGGTTTAAATTTTGGAGAAGCTGCCTTCTGATTTTCAGTGGCCAATATTTTTTTAAAATGGCAGATTTGCCTGCCACAACCCCTAGAGCAATGGCTCCCAACCTTGAGTCCCAGATGTTCTTGGACTGCAAATCCCAGAAATCCTGACGAGCATTACTAATGGTGAAGGCATCTTGTAGTTTTAGTCCAAGAGCATCCGGGCATACAGGATTGGGAACCACTGGCCTACCGGCTCAATCAGGGTTAATCTAGTCATGACTAGCTGAAGTGCCAATTGGTCACTTGGACTACTCTAAACATGGTTGAGTTTGAATCTTTTGCACAGCGGAAAATATCCAAAGGAACATTTAATTTGGGTTAATTTTGTAATCCCAATGTTTCCGAGGGAAAAAACTGCAAAAAAAAAGTATGTGCAGCTATTAAGTTATTAAAAATAACTTTAAAAAGGCTATTTGTTTTAAAGACTCAGAGATATGTACATGGGTTGCCCCCTGATGTCTCATCCAACCGTAGATAATGCTGGTAACTGTTCAGGTTCATCAATTCTACCATGCTTCTAAATCTTCACTATTTGGGTAGCCTCTGCAATTATAAGAGAGTGCTTAGAATATAAGGAAATGATAGAAGTAAGAGGAATACCAGAAGGGGAGGCGGACCAGTTTCATCATTACAAATATTCTGAGCTTGGCTATGTTACTTTTAGGGTTTCAGATCTGACAATCCTCTAGCCGGCATGACCCTGCCCTGCAATTACTTCAGAATGTATTGCCTTTTCTCCTCTCATGAGTCTGCCACTAATAAGAGGGCTGTTTCATATTTCATATGTAAGAGTTTCCCTCCCACCTCCACATCACAATTGTTGTTCTGTATATATGCCTTTTCATTGTTCCACTGTGTTCTGGAAATCATTTGATTTTTTTTCTATTGCTTTTTTGGTAACATGCTGAGAAGAAATGGATGGTGTTTTAAAAATGGTGCTTTATAGGCAAATCTTTTAGGAAAGGGAGAGATTATCTAGCTATGGACTGAAGGAACAAACATGTTGATTATAGCTAGGATTAATTTGATGTAATTGCCTAAATTCCATAAAATGCAACCAAGGCTTCCAGATATAAATAATACATTTCAATTAATGGGTTGCCAGGAGCTCTAATGAAACTCAGGTTCATCTGCAGAGCTACAGCATTCGGTGCATAATCAGCTTGTTCATGATGACTATACCAAAGCAATAGACTTTATGATGTTGAGGCTTATTGTGCAATATTCCAAGTAAAAAATGTTGGACCATCTTAAAGCTGGTAGATGTCACTCTTGCCAAGAAAGGTTGAGGACCTTGAAAACACTATTTGTTGACATTAAAAGCCTGTGGCTGAAATCCAGTTGCATACTTACGCAGATGGAAGGGAAATGATATAATTTGCGCCAGCAAATTGCTGCTAATCAATGAGTCCCACTTAGATTTGTGGATACATGCCAATCCAATTGGTGCACAATGAGGAATCCAAGCAAGGTCTTTTTAAATTAGCAGCAATTTGCTGCTATAAGGTACACCGTTTCCTTTTCACTGGTGTATCTATGCAACAGGATTTAGTCTTGCAAATAAATAAGGAGTGTAATGAATCAAGAAATGAATGAGTTATAGAGAGTTTTGAAGAACCATGCAAAACATTGGTACTGGGGAAATTTATTACAGCAGTGTTTGCAAGATTTTATAATTGTTCTGAGTTTCTGTTACTAAAGATGTATATCTTTTTAGCAGATGCATGAAGTCAAGAAAACTGGCAGGTCTTTGTTTCTGGTCTATATTTAAATATTTTAGGATTATTGTTTTTTGTTCACTCCTTTAAGTAAAATTAGTCTCCCCCCCTTCCTACAAGGTAACACATATGTGAAAAAACAATCTAATTTTCTCAATTTTCTGGATTTAGCTGCCTTGGGTCCCTTTATGGGAGAAAGATCATATAGAAATGAAAATAAGTAAATAAATAAATTTACAAACAACTCTTTTTCGTAGCATTAAACAACATAGCTATTATCTTTATGAATTGTGTTCAGCATTTGGTACATTGTCTATTTGTATCTCTTACTGCCCTCAAGATTTGGATATTTGCATCAGTCATATTGATAATCCAGATAATTCATAAATCAACGAAGAATCATTGATTCAGCATGGGCTTACTCTACTTGCAATTTACCGTGCTAAAGTAAACAACAACTTGAGTAGGCCCATTTGAATCAATTGAATTTATGGAGGAGTTGGCTGGTTGAATCCCCAGTCTTGAATGACTCTACTCTTGTTCAATTTACTATAGTAAGCAACAGTAAATAACTTTTTTTAACCAATCAGAGAAAGCACCCACCAACCCACAAACACATACAGTATAGGGAAATATTTTGCTAAATACTTTAGCCCCCTCCCCCACCCAAAAAAAGTAGGCAGGCAAGTAAAAGCAAAAAATTAAATCAAAGCCCCCTCCCAACCAATGCTATTTGAATATGGGGAGATTTTTCTTTCCCCAACCAGAAGTGCCTTCTCTTCTTATCTTTGAGTTAAGGAGACAGCAGTAGGCAGGCCGGGCAGCAGCAAAAATAATCCAAAGAAACGGGGGAAAGATCCCCCCCAAAATCAAGGAAAATGGCAAAAAGAAAGAGAAAGGATTCAAGACAGAGGCGCAGGCAGGTAGCAATCCAAGATGGAGGGCATCAGCAGCTCAGCACCCAGTAACCCCACAAAAAAGAAATGAAGTAAAGAGCAGACTGTTTTACATGTTCAAAATACATCCCCCCTCTCTGCACATTCTGATTGGCTGGCTGCTGACAGCTCTCATGATGCTAATGGATGACACATTTCTCAGCAGATTTGAAAACTGAAGAGCAAAAGGGCACTGAAATGGATAAAAGAGGAAACATGAGATGAAACTTTCATTTACTACTCTTTCATAAATACAAATCATTCATGTTTTGGAGTCTCTCTTTTGGCAATTGTTGAAAGACTATGATTCCACAAAAGAGAGCATCTTTCCCATTTTGTATGTTTTGTTTAAATATGGAAAGTCTATCTCTTCTACAAGCAAGCATTCTATTATTAAAATATATGCCTTGGCATAATATTTTAAAAATAATACCCTTTTTAAGGTTGTCAACGTTTTCTTCTCCTTGCTGTATAATTTAAGAATCATTGCCATTCAAAATCTTGATGTGCTGTGAATTTCATTGTACAAAAATTAATAGTTGACGATGGAATTGGTAGCATGCTGTTTTCCTAAACAGTGCCCAACCAAGGGTAAAGTAAACTCTTCTGGTGTACTGATTATTCAGATTATTGCAAGAGCACACACACAAAAAAAAAACCAAGAAAACCAGCATTTGTGTCAGAATATGAAGAGATATTTGCTTGGCATTGTTCTCCTTCACAGGCTTGGAACTGAGGGAAAGGCCTGCTGTTCAATTTGAAACTGGTGTTGGCTTTTGGGAGCTGTATTAAAATGGCTTTTATGTATAATGCAGCCAGCTTTATTCGTGATCAGATTCAGTCAAGTGCAAAGTGAATTGTGTTCTCATGAATAAATGGAACAGGACTTGGTTCCAAATCCTTGTTGTGTCTTGTGGGTGACCAGGTTAAGAGGGATGACTGTCATCTTTTTGGTAAAACGATTACTGTCTTTAATTTGAAGAAAGTAGACTTCAAGGAAGTAAATTGTTGTATGGCTGTGTTTCCCATTGCTATTTTTAAACAAGAAGAAATCCCTGTTTATAAATGATGGGTGTCTTCTTAGCACCTCTTGTATTATGAATGCTGCTGATCTCGTTTTCTTTCTTTGTGGCAACTGGTAATTATTAACATTAATAAAATATAGTTCCTTTTTTCCTGGAGAACTGTTAGATAGTGGTAAAAAGTTATGGCTGGAATCCTCTTGTTTGGAAAACAAGTGAAGCAGTGAAGGATGCTCTCTGAAAGCCCAGTGGAGTGTTGTGAAACTGTAAAGAGACCCTGCCTAAGAATAAGTGACCATATAGAAAATTGTATCATGCAGTACACTGAAATTCTAACAGAGAAAAGTATCCTGTATTAAAACATAGGAATAGAAAAGGCATTGTTATTTCCCTTGTGAGGATACAGCAAGATATGGTAATCAAAGTAGATTACTGCACTTCATTTCTTTTTTCATACCATAGCCTAACTGGACTACTCATTTTTCCATTTGCAAACTAACCCCAATGCATCTCCATGTTATTCCAGACTATCTTTTCATTGCAAACCAATGCTTTTTTTCCCCCCATGAAATAAGCTAGTTCTAGATAGGTCTGTAAATAATACATTGTTCTTGCAAGACTTCAGCATCCCTGAGATGAGACCAAGGCACCCATTACATGGAGTGTGGTATGATCATTTATATGTGTTATCTACTACTGCAGTGTTTTCATGGGTTCAAGATCAAGACCACCAGACCTCTTCAAAGCGTGTGGAAACCCATCATGCCCACCTGCAAGCTGAGCTTTTGCTGGGCATTCCTCCTCTGAAAGTTAGGTTTAAATATTAGCTGAGCAAACGTCCTGATGCTATTTCTACAAATTCAGTCCAGAGAAGCTACAACTGGAGATACTAAATCAAACTAACCACTGTCTGCCAGATTGAAACCTTTTGAACTGTCAGGTGGCAATTACATGATTATCTTCTGATTCAGGATTCTGTGATAGGCCATAATAGTAGCTGTCACAAACCATTGTCTGCATTATCAGACTTCTTTTATCTAGTCCTCAGGTTTCTCTGAAGAGCCATTTGGCCTGGCCTTTCTCATTACTGCTTTCCTGAAGCATTTTCCTCAAGCTTTCCAAATTTCCGCCCTGCAAATGTCATGTCTTATCTGAAGGTTGAGGCACCTGCGTTTGCTCCCCCCCCCCCCCCCCGCAAGCCTGGACTGTGCTTCTTGCGCTCTAGACTCTCAGAAAGCCTTCGCCACATTCTTACCCACTTTCTTGGTTAATAGTGTTCTTTGTATCATGCCTGCTATCTGATCTTTCAGTTTCCACTATCATAACCCATAGCTGATTGCAGCAGAACAGTTACAGCTTGCAGGATTTGGCATGCTTTCTTGAAATGATTCCATAAAAGCCAGAACAGATGGCTGCCTTTGAAATAGCCGTTTATAAAGTGCAGCTCTCTTTCTTTTATCTTCTTGCATTTAAATCATTAAACAAAAGAAAACCCTTCCTCGGCAATTCGGAAATCACAAACACCAGGGTACAGAATCTCTCCTTGGTAGCTGCTTTGAATCCTCACATAAATAGTTATTTGACATGATTAACTTCTGTTGGGTGAGATTTTGAAATTCGTCCAGCTGAATCCAGTACGGAACTAACCAAGGTGCCCATATACCCAGAGGGGATAGCTGGAGTGGTGGTGGGAGGGTAGTGGAACCAGGGCATGAAGGATCAAAGCCTAGGGACTTTCTCAGTAGCAAGGACTATGCCATAACCCACCCCTCTGCCTTCTCTCTTAGGTGAGCTTCAGTCCTCACAATAGCTGGGGCAGAAATAGATTGTTCCTGGAACAGTCTACTATTGCAAGCTATCCACATACTAATACAAAGTATTCAAGCTAGTTTGGTCTTGAATGGGCAATTAAGAGCCATTAACTTTACAAAAGACTAGCACCTCATTTATTGATGCAGACTGATATTATTGCCTTTATTATCAGATTCCCCCTGTAGGGAGAAATACTTGACCTTTGGCACTATCATAATGAAAACTTGTAGTTCCAAATTTGTCATTCTATCATGATGAAGGACTTGTATAAAGTGGAAGGCAAAACATTTGCAGTTTGCCAGCTTAATGAGTCTGTGGGCTACAGGGGAAATCTAACATCATTGTATTACCTGGTGAGACTGCAGTGCCCCTTCTCCATTACAAGCTGAAACAATGTGCAGACAACTGAAAAGCAGACTGCCTTCATTTTTTCCCGTTTCCTTCCCCCAGATACTATTAAAATCCTGCCTGATGAAGACAACATTCTCTAAAGCTTTGCCACATTTTCGTTCCTGTGCACACTTCTTTGTACTCTTACTTTAAAATTGTCTCTCTGACCTTTTATAATTTTGCAACATTGTGACAGGAGTAAGAAATCATGCTGTAATACAGCTCCCTTCTGTTTACTAAACGTCTCTTCTATTATGCCTAGAGGTCGTTTGTCATCTGAATGTTGGGATAGGTTTGGAAGCCAACCTCTTTGAGGCTGGGGAAGCTCAGGTTTCTCCCTTCTGCTCCCTTTTTGGTCCTTCTTTCTGATGTGTGGTAGGTGTGTTGAGTGTAGGAACCTGCCATCCAACAGATGAGAATCTTGATGTTTTTGAAGAAGCATCCTGTGTGCAGCTGTATTGTGGATAACCTTTAAAAACTTAGTTATATTTTATATTCCTAGCCTATATGTACTTGAGTGGAGGATTTTCCTGTCGATTGTGAGAAATCAGCGTATGGTCACAACTGGTAATCTGAAAATTGTATTTGACAATTCTTGCTTATTATCCAGTTTGCAGTGACTTTAACCATGGGTGGGAGGCAGGTTAGAACAGGATAACAATTGCAGCTTGATAGAGTGGGGCAGAGGCAGTATTTCTATAGATTGCAACTTTTTCCTGAAGTTTTCTCCTTTTTTAATGTTCAAGTTATCTTTCTGTTTTACATGAAGCAATATTTAACATCTCTGTGAGGCAAACTTTTGTCTAAATATTTATTTTGGAAATTTCTAATGTGCTTATTAAAAGTAGAACATTAACTAAACACAGTGAACTGAAGATAGCTGAAGCCTTGTAAGTAATAATAATAGTAGTAATAGTAACAGCAAAGCTATCTTGAACAGTTCCAGGCTAAAATCCTGGCCTTATTTCCTTCAGGATCAGTGCTGTTATAAACTCAGTGGGGCTTCTTGCAGAACCTGCACAAGATTTGACTGTCAATCTTTTGTCAAGTATATTGCATTTCAATGTAAGTAATATTTATTGGGAACATGGTGGCGCTGCGGGCTTTGTGTGCCACAGGGTCAGAAGACCAGCAGTCGTGAGATCGAATCCACGCAACGGAGTGAGCTCCCGTCGCTTGTCCCAGCTCCTGTCAACCTAGCAGTTCGAAAGCATGCAAATGCGAGTAGATAAATAGGTACCACCTTGCTGGGAAGGTAAACAGCGTTCTGTGTATAGCCACGCTGGCCACGTGACAACGGAAACTGTCTTCGGACAAACGCGGGCTCTACGGCTTGGAAACGGGGATCAGCACCACCCCCTAGAGTCAGACAAGACTGACTAAATGTCAAGGAGAACCTTTACCTTTTAATATTTTAATATTAACCATCGATGTTTGCAATTTCAAAAGTTTAAATTGATGATGGTGAAATGGCTTATAATGACCCACATGATGCACTGATAATTGGAGATGTATAAATATGAAAAGGAACCTTCTAGGTTTAAAAAATATTTAACAGTGCCTTTCTACTTAGTAAATCCTAAGGTAAGTGAATTTTAAAAACACCAATCTTTAAGTCAGCATTTCTCAGTTCTTAGGTTCCCAAATGATGATAAAGTACAATTACCATTAGGAATGGGTTTTTTTTTAAATTTCTGAATTACAATTCTCAATTCTGGGAGTTCTTGCTGGCATCTGACATACAGCTCAATGTGATACATCTGTGAGAAACGTTTAAATTAGAAGGCTTTGTAGTTTAGCAAGACCAAGCTCCCTACTCAGAAAGAAATCTCTACCTAGCACCAGGACAAGAACAGGACACGTGGGCAGAGCTTGGCCTAGCTAAGCCTCAAAACCTTCTCATGGAGGCCTTTGTCAGGGGCCTGGCAGGTAAGCAGAATTCCCATAATGGAGAATTATGGCATTTGTGGTCCATAAAATTCAAAAATCCTATCCCTAAGTGCCATCATTCAGAGCCAACATGGCTGATAGTTATGGATGGTGCCAATTATAATCAAGCAACCTATGGGAACCCAAACTTTTGGGAAGTGTATACAGTAGGACCTCCATATCCACTGGGGACTGGTTTCAAGCCCCTCTAATGGATACAGAGAACTGTGAATAATAGCAAACACTACATATAGAAAGGTAAAAGGGGAAGAAACCCAGAAAAAATATTTTCACATGCATTACCAGGCCTAGATACTAGAGGGAGCCAGAGACCATGCTATGTTTTCTTCACTGGCAAGTATTCACAGCACAGTGTCCTGCTGCCTCTAGTAGCCAGTTCTGGTAATACATGTGAAAGAAAAATCTTGATTTTTTTTTCTTTTAATGTTTTTAATATTTTCAGACCATGGATAAATGAATCAGTGGATATTGATCCTGTGAATAAAGGGGTCCTACTGCTGTTTCTTTTCTCTTATATGCTGCAATAATCAGCTAAAATAATTCAGTTTTCAAGAGATTCTTCTTTGTGCTATATTTTGCACTTACTTGTCGCATAAGATATTGTTCAAATCACTGGCTCTTTGCAGAATTAAGGCCAGTTGAAAATGTTTTTACATCCTCTCTTCTTTTTGTATATCAGTCGTTATAAATGTGCATTGAGTAGCAATCCTGGTGAAATTAAATCTCTCTAATTCTTTCCTGGCTATGCTAGTTTCTTCAAGGCTCGGGAGGTTAAGTGTTAGCAAGGCTTTAATGTCCTGACAGAGATTTCCTTCTCCTAGATGGGCTGCCTTCCATGGCTGACGAGCCCCACACTAGCCGGCCTGCTCTTAGTGCAGAAGTATGATCCAACCTTTACAACTTTCCTGCCTCCCAGGTGTATGCAAATCTAATTGGCTCTCCTATTTACCATATTAGGGGCTGAGATACAATCAGAGAATTCAGAGAATTTGAGAAATTCGCGTGCTGGAGTCCCGGAGGCAGTCCGTGTCATTCTGCCAACTCCTGCGACGTCGCTGGAACCAGTTGTATTGGCTCTTGCCTTTCCATTGGACCATTTCAGCAACGTGGAGGGGGGGATCTGCTGCTTGGGTAACAGCCTACCCTCCATGTTACTTTACCCAGGCTTCATGCTCTGGAGGGGACACTCCTCAATTCGGAGCATGTTACCATAGTCTTTTGAGACTGAAGGATGCCTATGCATGCAATGTCCTGACATGTCATGTGTTGCACTGTTGAACATCAGAAACAAACCCAACAGTTTTAAGTGGTCGTAATTAACCAAATAGGCGGGGTATGGTATAAATAAATAAATAAATAAATAAATAAATAAATAAATAAATAAATAAATAAATAAATAAATAAATGCATTCTGTTCATGAGGGTAAACTGAATGGGAATAGCATGTCTGACTTACTGAGCAATCACTTTGAAAAGTTTATGTTCCACAGAGGTTTGTTCTCTTTATTAATAAATAAAATATAAATTAAACTGACTCAGTCACATTACATAATCCATGGCTATTTATATCCTTAAAGTTGTTCTCCTGCTGTGCTTGATTTTTTTGCCCCACGGCCAGATAAGAGAACATTAGCAATTTGCAGTTTGCTACCATGTGAAATGGCTAAAGGTTAGTTGGTGCCTCTCTTAGGGTGTAGTCCTACTTAGCTAACTGTGATGGCTGAGTATCAGCTGAACCACCACTAAGTCAGCTGAGGCTGTGCTTAGTCAAAGTACCTCATGTCCTAGGAATACTGGAAATTACTTAGGTCTACCCTGACTCTGTCCTAACTTTCTGCTGGTGCAATGGCTGTAAGTCTGTGCTGAGAGGCTTTGGGATATGATGTAACTACAGAAGTACTTTGATGGGAGGCAGACAGGGATGTTGGCAAGTCTTTGGGTCTCAAGTCTGAGTCTGAGCCTATGGTACCAAGTCCCAAGTCCTTAAGCCCCAATGTTTTTTCTGAGTCATGGGTTGAGTCCAAGTTATTTTTTTGGGGGGGGGAACCCAAGTCGAGTCGACTTAAGTCCGACTTGAAAGTGAGTCCCATGACTTGAGTCCCCATCCTTGGAGCCAAAGCCTGTTAATGATATCTATGGATTGTTGACCTGATTGTAGTTTTTGCACTGTTAAATTACCATTGTGTATATAGGCATCTGTATGTTATAAAACTTGTACGAGGAGTGTGATTACATCAGCACAAAGTTGCCTCCTGTACTGTCAGCTCATTACAAGAATACAGGAGAGGGTCCTTGTCAAACAGCCGGATTCTCTTATTGTCTCACTGACCTCCCATATACAGTGGTGCCCTGCATGACAACGACCCCGCAGAACAACGAAATTGCATGACGATTGCATGTCAATCGCAAAACGATGTTTCCTATGGGGGATTTTCACTTAATGACAATTAGGTCCTTGCTTCGCGAACTGTTTGTTCGCAAAACGACGATTTTTCTGGCTCCGCAAAATGGCTGCCCTGTATTTTCCGGACCCATGCTTCACAGGGCAGCCATTTTAACAGCTGATCAGCGCTCGGAAAATGGCTTCCCCTATGGATGATCTTCGCTGGACAACGAGGTAATTTCCCCATTGGAACGCATTAAATGGGTTTCAATGCATTCCAATGGGGAATTGTTTTTCGCTGGACGATGTTTTCACTTACCAGCAATTTCAGGGGAACGGATTATCGTTGTGGTGTGGGGCACCACTGTACAAAATGTAGGATTTCCAGGGGCATGCCGGCCAGGAAAAAGATATAAAAAATGAGAGTGCCTTGTAAGGAAAGTGCAGAGCTGGTGCAAGAAGAGAAAACTGACAGCTTCATACTCCACTGAAGACTCAAGTTGCTGAGGTGCTAGAGGAGGTCTCTGAGTGAAGTTATAAGGCATTTATAACAGCTGCTGTTCATAATTTTATTCTTATTTTTAGTTGCATTGTGAAGTTAGGGACATCCATTAGAGTAGTATATTTCCTGGGCTTTGTCCTCCTTCCTTCTTTTAAAAATCTACTAGGACTGACTGTGTGAGTGTGTAGATAAGTGTTTGAGTTCTTGCGGTTAGAGCACTGACCAGATAAATGAACCAGTGTACATCCCTAATTCTGATCTCTGGAGGCTTCTAATTTCCTTCAGAATGGAGCAGTTCAGCAGGGATAGACTGGGGAAAATTTCAATTCTGCTGTCCTGAGGGCTAGCTGTATGCCTGGAACAGTTGGCAATGGCTTGTGGTAGGCAGGCAAGGAAGTCTCTATCAGCTGCAGTCTTGTTCATAAAATGGGGGATCTTAATTATCTACCTAAGCTGGCTGGATAGCTCAGTGAGTTAGGTTTCTGGCTGTGGAGCAGTGGGTTGGGAGTTTGATTCCCCACTGTGGGCCCCACAAGATCCAGCTCGTGTAGCCTTGGGCAAGCTGCACAATCCCAGGGCACCCTAAGAAGAAAGGAACGGTAAGCCATTTCTGAGTGCTGTATACCTAGAACATCCAGAAAAGGGTCGCCATCCATCAGAATTGACTTGATGGCAAGTTGTTATTATTATTATATAATTACCTACCAGTTGTTGCTGTTGTGAGAACAAGTGAGGTGATTGTATTAAAGGACTTTGCACGCAAATGAGCGTCACTGAAATGATAAACAATGGAAATTAACAAGGAAGGGGTGACCCACGAGCTTTATTTTATTATGAGCCCACCATTTCTCTAGTGGTCCATTGTGTGATGGGTGTGTGTGACAAAAAATGACTGCATGAAATCCTTCAAGGTTAATTATATTCAACAGCATTTGTTTTAATCTGTTTGTTTTAATTAAGAAAAGGATTTCCACACTGAGTCTATGTGTTCACATTTCCAAGATCCCTGAACTCCATTGCAGGGGGAATCATTACAGCCTGGGAGTTTTATGTCTCTCAGCAGTGTCCTTTAAAGATATTTAGATGGTTTCAGTCAAGATGAAAGGCCGTGTGGATTTCTTTTCCCCTATTAATCTGGCACAGAATACCAGACCTCCTGGGTATATTTACTTATCATCAGCATTTGTCCCTGTAGTTTAATCCACAGATGTTGGGCTAGCACATACGACATTTCACGAGTGCTGTTCCAGCCAGTTTGATTGTGAGGATACACACCGAGCATATTAACACCTTCCAAATGCCACCCTGTGGTTCACTGTCAACAATGTATTCCCCCCTCTCCTTTTTGTGATTCCTGATAATAAATTAATTGTGCTTCTAAAGAACAGTGTCAAGGGAACAAAGCAATCAGTGACACCATCTGCTGCCACCAGGTTTGTCTGGTAGAAGGAGTTGCGCCTCTCCATCACTCCGGAATGTTGACAGGCCTTGACACTGATTGCCGTTCCTTCCCTCACACAGGCCCGCCTGGGCAATGTGAGTGGATCAGTAGGGAAAGAGGATCTGTCATGACAAGGTGAAAAAGGGGTCTGGGGCAGTGACAGGCTAAGAACAAGCACGTATGGGAGCCTCTTGGTTGACTATTGCAAATTAAAAAAAAAAGTTGCAAAAAGTTGAAGCAAATCAAACAAAATGTGAACTGGTATCGCCCAAGTACTGTCAAGAAGGTGGTTAGTCTATATTATAGACTATAATATATAACTCTATCCCATCTTGATGTATCCAGAAGTGTAGGAGTCCGAATGTGAAGATAATTGGAAGAGTTTTCCAGAGGCAAAGCTGTGTTAGTCTTGCAGAAAAAAGCAAAGTGTCCTGTTGCACTTTAAAAACTAACTTATGTATTTTGTTGGGCATATGGTGTCATGGACCTTCTTTAAATGTATCTGAATTCTGAGTTTCGGATTCTATGTATTCGCGAAGGCTTTCACGGCCGGGATCTAATGGTTGTTGTGGGTTTTTCGGGCTCTTTGGCCATGTTCTGAAGGTTGTTCTTCCTAACGTTTCACCAGTCTCTGTGGCCGGCATCTTCAGAGGACAGCACAACCTTCAGAACACGGCCAAAGAGCCTAAAAAACCCACAACAACCATTCAGATTCTATGTTTACTATTGAGAACAAGGCATTTTGTATACCTTGCAGAATAGCAGGTTTCATCTGATACAATCTTTGGAGAACTATAGCCCACTTCACCTGTTTTTACAAGAAATGTGCAACAGTAAGATAAAACAGGATAGGGTGTGGCCACATGGGGAAACAGATTGCATTCTGGACTGCTTGTGCAACCTGTTTCCTGGCAATCACACAATATATGGGGAACGGTGTTCCATCCTGACCCTGATCCCTGCCCAGGCTAGACCTTTTTGATCTAGCAGTAGGGCTTCTATTTTTGGGAGGCCCGGCTGGAGCAATGCCCTGACAGACGTGAGAGTCACTTTAAGGGAAATCACTTGTTTTTTAACTCGGCAAACAAGTTTTTATAACAGTGTTATGGATGCCTGGCGATATCTCTAAAACAGATATTAGGTGCGCTAGCTAGCTAGGCTCCTTAAGGCAGACTTAAATAAAATGATGTAGATTGGATTCCTAAAATGCAGCTGGTTCTACTTGCTGGCCAGTTTCAAAAACCAGTGCTAGCCCATGCCAGTGCCAGCCCATGCCAAAAACCAATGCCAGATAATACCCAATACTAGGTATTATCTGTACCTCTGAATCACTCAGCTGTTTAGCCTATGGCTGCTTAGTTCCTCTCTGATGCCAACACAGTTAAGCCAGCAGCAGCTATAAGGGTTTGTGATACCTCTGCCGCCAAAACCTTACTGTAGGATTTCACAGCAGATAGATCAATGGCATCAAAAGGAGGACCTGGTGCAGCTGGCAGCTGGAACACTTCGGGCTATAGCTTAATGGCAGAAAACATGTTTTACATGCGGATTTACATCTAGGATTCATCCATACCATCTCTGGATAAGACTAGAAATGACAGGACTAGGGAAAAGTTTTTTTGAAACTGTTACTGTTGCTCCCAATCAATATTATTAACTATCCTAATAGTGGTTGTTGTGGGTTTTTGGGGCTCTTTGGCCGTGTTCTGAAGGTTGTTCTTCCTAACATTTCGCCAGTCTCTGTGGCCAGCATCTTCAGAGTGCTGTCCTCTGAAGATGCCGGCCACAGAGACTGGTGAAACATTAGAAAGAACAACCTTCAGAACATGGCCAAAGAGCCTGAAAAACCCACAACAACCATTATATCCTGGCCATGAAAGCCTTTGTGTACATATCCTAATAGTCCTAGTATAGAGGACTGCTCCGTATAAGACAATGTTAAAAGGTAAAGGTTCCCCTTGACAATTTTGTCCAGTCGTGTCCGACTCTAGGCGGCAGTGTTCATCTCCGTTTCTAAACCATAGAGCTAGCGTTTGTCCGCAGACAATCCTCTGTGGTCACCTGGCCAGCATGACTAGACACAGAACACCGTTTACCTTCCCACCGAGGTGGTACCTATTTATCTACTTGCATGTTTGCATTTTGCATGCTTTCGAACCGCTAGGTTGGCGGGAGCTGGGACAAGCAACGGGCTCACTCCATTGCCTAGATTTGATCTTACGACTGCAGGTCTTCTGACCTTGCAGCACAGAGGCTTCAGCGGTTTAACCCGCTGTGCCACCACATTATATGTTCTTTAAATCTCAAGACAGATGCACCTAATGAATCCTAAGAGCAAGGAGGTGAATTTAAGGATGAGTTTCAAATAACAGGCCACAGTATTTTAAATGAGTCTTCACTTGGTTATTCTGCTTTGGCATGTAGCCATCATCTTCAAGTTCAGGAGCTTGCAGAACTGTGTGTCCCACATATCCCAGAATCTCTTGGGAGCTAGCAACCAAAGAAGTATCTTTTCTAAGTTCTGCCTTTGACATTGCAGTAAAGACCTGCTACTGATATAACTCATAGTTTATGTTTTATGCAAGAAAAACAAATTTACTTTATTCCTCGTGGAATGCTTTTCTGGGTAGATTATACTTTTTCCTTGAGGCAGGATGTCGCAGCAAGGAAATTGCATGTTTTTTATGAATCAGGAAATTACTGCTTCATCACAGACTTTTCAAAGAAACATGCATGTAATCCTCACTGTTGACATCACTTATTCTGTAGCTTCTCAGGTGATTTTGGCACAAGAAATTTCTTTTTTAACAGGTGGGCAGGTTTGTTGCGCTAGTATTTGTTGCTGTCTCCATTTGTTCATGTTTCCAGGTTTTGGTTAGATTTCCTATTGTCATCTTTTGTCCCTTAGGACAGAGAGATTTAATCTCAATTTTTAGCAAATGATTCACTCATGTTGACCAGATTGGTTACCTACCATATCTGCAGTACACGTATAAACTACTTTCCAGGTCTTGCAACCATAATTCTTTGATGATGCTGGGGACTCTTTATAGTAAAACTTTCTGCACCTTTACTGCCACAGAAAAATCTAGGACAGCTAAACAACTAATTAGGCTGGTTTTAAATCAGATGTTATAGTTAAAGATTGGAGATGTCACTTTTGGGGACTATGAATCCTGTAATCCCCGGCTATCGTGGCAGACTTTAATTTTACATCCTGTTGCATCTCTTGTGCTCAGATGGCTTGGAACAATTTTATCAATAAGCTGCCGCTGACCAGAAAGGGATCAAGTACTAAGCCTGGATAGCCGGACAGAACAAAGCAGGGCAAACTCCTTTCTGCTCACCATAATGTTCATGTCCCCTCTATTCCTTTCATCCTCCCCAATACTGCTGTCTATCAGTGTACAGGTATTTATTTTGCTCTAGTTCCACCCTCCTCCTCTGTCTTGCCCCAGTTGCTAAATTACAGACAAATGAAAATGTATCGCCAGAGGGGGAAAAAACAACAACCAAAGGGGAAACATGACAAAAGTATATAAAAGTAGGCCAGGTGTGAAGAAATTGAATAAGGAGAATCCCCCCCTTCTTTTTCTGACCTAGTACTAGAACCAAGGGTCATCTATTGAAGTTGAATGGTGGGCCCAATGCCAGCCGGGGTATAATATGAAATCAGTTTTTCCTGCATAGAGAATATTTGGATTAATTTTAGATTAATCCACCGATGGACCACTTCCAGAGGGCTGAGGGCTGCACTCTCACAGCTTTGGACATAGGCTGCCTGCGCTTTACCCTCCACAGAAGTATTTCTTTAGCACAGGAGGTCCCCTTACACCCTCTGGTGGCCAAGGTTTTTAAAAACTATGGGAACATGTGGGGACGTTTGAGCAGGAGTGGGGCCTCCGGAACATGGCAAAATCATCTCTCTCCCATGCCCTGCAAAGGGCAAAATTTACAAAATTGATTTGGGGGTTGAGGGACAATGAGTGGGGCGTGATCCACACCCCATGCCCTGCAAAGGGCAAGATTTACAAATTTGATTTGGGGGTTGAGGGACAATGAGTGGGGCGTGATCCACACCCCATGCCCTGCAAAGGGCAAGATTTACAAATTTGATTTGGGGGTTGAGGGACAATGAGGGGCGTGATCCACACCCCATGCCCTGCAAAGGGCAAGATTTACAAATTTGATTTGGGGGTTGAGGGACAATGAGTGGGGCGTGATCCACACCCCATGCCCTGCAAAGGGCAAGATTTACAAAATTGATTTGGGAGTTGAGGGACAATGAGTGGGGCGTGATCCACACTGCCAAGGTTCACATGCAGCTAACAGGTCACCTTTCAATTAATGTAATTAACTTGGCAATGGGACAGTCTTTGTTTATTGTTTCTCTCTCTCTCTCTCTCTCTCTCTCTCTCTCTCCTCTTACAGCCAAGAAGACCTGTGCAGAAACTGATTTTACTTGCAACAACGGCCACTGCATTCCATCCAGATGGAAATGTGATGGTGAAGAGGAGTGCCCAGATGGGTCAGATGAATCTGAAGCAACATGCAGTGAGTATTCCTCTTTGCAATTTTGCAATGCAGTTGTGTAGTGATTTGGAAAGTGAGCTGGTAAAAGAAAACATTTCCTCATGTTTCTCTCTCTTATGTTATCAACCACACATACACACACTGCACCATTCTGGATCAAATCATTCAATGATGTTATTCTAATGCTTTAGGCTAAGGACTATTAGGCTATTTGCTTGTTGGATCTTTTCAGTGGGTGTGCACAAGTTATTTCTCTGGAAATAGAAACACTTCCAGTTTCTCCCCTGAATGTCCCAAGGCTCTGGTGGAATCACTTGCATTGGCAGGACATCACAGTGGACTATGGGACAGTGAGGGAAGTCTTTAATTACCTAAAATCAGTGCAACTGGGATGATTATACATTTATTTCTGGCTGTAAACAATGTGAGCAAACTCTGTGGCATTGATTGTATAGCTCAGTGGCCTGAAGCACATGGCTGCAGAGCCAGGAATCAAAAATTTGATTCCTCACTGTGCCTCCTAGGAGAAAAACTAGTCTGTGCGGCCTTGGGCAAGCTGTAGAGTCCCAGAGTACCACCACTTCAGAGTGCTTTATACCTGGGAAATCCTGGGAAGGGTCACCATAAACTGGAACTGACAGCATTCTCTTCTCTAAAGGGAAACCTAGACAATTTCTATTGAAATGCTGTTGTAATTGAAAATACAAGAGGATTCTGTGCTTATATGTGCAATCTATATAAGACGGAAATCACCCACCAACAACTCTTCACAGCTGGCAATTTTGACCCCAAAGGATGATTTTAGAATTCAAAGCTCCCTGTCGTCCCAGAAAAACTGAGGATAATCAACTACAGACTCTTCCATGATCAATGGTTAAATTATGTGATGCCAATGATTTGTGGGATCATTATTTTCGCCAGTTGTTCCTTTCTCTATCTGTAATGTAAAACTGGAAAAGTTGCTGTTGTTGAGGAGGAATCCATCATGATCAGAAGGTGTTTTATATAGATCTTGTTGGCTTTGAATAGAGAGAAACTAAACTCTTCCAGTTTGCAGGTTGTTCTTTTGAAACAGCATTGTAGTAATCTCTCTCATGTTGCAATATAACGCAAAGCTTGGGGCCGCAGGGCATTTCAGGAACTGTGCTTGTGCTGGGAAGCAAAAGGCAAGAAAAGTGGGGACCTCAATGGAAGTAGAGAGCACTTGCAGGCAGTAACTGGTGCGGAAGCCAAATGCAGCAAATATCCCCAGTCAAATAGACTCATTTGCAAATGGGACTTTAATGCAAGTATCAGGAAACCCTTGGCTTTGCTATGCTGCTGTTCTTGTCTTACGGGACAGATCATCCATTTCCTGTTCATCTGGAACAGTGGAGAGTTATTAAACATTCACTGACACAGACTGGATGGGGATTCAACCCAAGGAAAATCATGCTTAAATATTTGGTAATACACAAGGGTGAGAGTGTGAATGTTTGAATATGATTAGTGTTATCTTGTTAGAGCAAACTGCTCTGTGAATGATGTATTTATTCAGGTAGGACAAATTTGACTTGAAACTTAAACTGAGCTGCACATACTTTCTAAATATGAGAAAAGAATTAACAGTTGGCCTAGATGTGTTCTGTGATTGGCCAAAAAAATTTCTTACAGTGGCAGTATCTGTCACATGTGCAGATTTCAGCAAAATGGAGGTGTTCCAAAAGAAGGTGAGTGTGGAGCATGCCAGCTAGAATATTGATTCTTTGCTGTGTCATTTGATATGGAGAGAGAGAGAGAGGGCTGAAGATATTGGAGGTCGTTCATGCAATAGTCCAGTCGTAACAAAGGCAAGGAGGAGAAGCAATGAGTGGTGATGATATAGCTATCAGAAGAGGGAAGCATTCCGTACAATTAATTGATGTTTATTCAAATGAGCATGTCAGCTGTTTGGAAATTGTAGGACATGTTATACGTCTGGCCTGTTCGCAGATGCTGTAGATGTCCAGCACAGAATTTTGAAGATTTGGCAACCAATGCAGGCTACAGAAATAAGTGAGAGATATGAATGCTTCCCTTCTGTATCCAACTGCTAGCATTTTATTATATCTATTTTACTTATTTGTGCATTAAACACATCGACATTAGTGAAGCGGGTGTCATCTCCTCCTAAACCCTTCCATTAGGTTTTTTTGAGCTTGTCTGATCCAGCTAAAAACCACACATTGAGTTAATAGTTATGACAGCAAAAGCAATGTTTTTTGGACACTGTCAGTGTGCATTACAGAGAAGCATGTAAAATTATTCGTCTTATTTCCTCTTGTTTTTTAAGTGTAGTAGCTCATTCTGCATTTTTTTCCTAATTAGGAATGAGATACACTCCTCTCTAGCAGAGCTGTCTTTTAGCAGCCATACAGAAGACCAAAATAATCATCTCAGCAATGACATTAACATATTTAGAATACCCTAGGGTTGGGTCTCTGTCAGTCTCTTCTTCTTAGTCAGAGCCTTCTTATGAGTGCAATGACAGACTCCCATTGGGTGGACCTAAATTAATTAAGCAGTCTCTTTCCCAGAATTCCTTGCCTGTAAATCTTTCTAGCCCGAAGTACCTATGTTTAGACTGCATAGTTCACTGTAAGGTCCACAAGGATTTCATTTGACCTCTATCAGACAGTGATGCATCTTTTCTGGTAAACAGGATCATCTTATGCCTGTTGATTTCAGTAATACTGTCATGCCTTATGACAGAGTTCTTTTTCACCTGGGAGTTTATGATGTGGATTATGTTGAAGTTAGATGCTGTGCTTGGAGGAGTAGTTTCAAGGGAAAATACTTGGATTATGAGTTCAAAGCCCAGTTTAACCATGGGCTCCTTACTTGGCTATGAGCCAGTCATTACTTCTTAGCTTCCAGTATGGTTTTACAGGTTGCTATGGAAAGTTACAGGTACTCCCCCAGGGTAACTGTTCTTTAGTTCCAAACAGGTATTCTATCAGAATTTGGAGAAGTTCCTTTTGGGGACTGTGGCTCTCAAGCATTTGGAGCTTGGAGAAGGTAGTTTGAGAACAATAACTCCATGATGGCCGGAGTATTTGGGGAGTTGCTCCGGGTTTGCTGGAACTGAGCAACACCGTTGCCATCAAATCATTCATCTGAACATCAGTATTGGTTCAAACTTTTTGAATACCACTCCCATTAGCTTAGACCCCTTAGGTTGGTTTGGTACGAATGGAAGAAATTGCCACTTGATAAATGTGTCGGGCATTTTCCCCATCGTGATCCAACTTGCGCATCTACAGTAAGTCATCTGTTATCTGTCATCTGTAACACGTTGATCAGAAGCTGGCGTTTATGTAACTGATGTGGTCCTTGCAGAGAAGATTAGCAGCAAAATTAAGATACCAGGTTCATAGCTGGTTCAAACATAAAGCTTCTGTACTTTCAGGAAAGCAAAGTGTTTGAACAAGAAATATAAAACAAAACAAAAGTGAGGGGGGGGGGAGATGGTATGGCACTTTAAGGACTTACTGCCATATTTTAAGCTTTCATTGAACATTGTCCCCTTCTCCAGACATATGAGTTAGAGAATACAGAGACAACATGGTAAAACATTCATACAAGGCTCTAAGAGATACTAGTGTTTGGTTGCATTTCATGGTTGCATTTCACATCTAATAATGATTTATGGCCCCTGTTTGATACTCAGTTCTTTTGAAGCCTGGTTCTATAAACAGCAACATGATTAAAGGAAACAACAGAGGAACAACATGTGGTAATGTAAAGAATGACAAACTTTACCTTTGCTCTTGTTTTGTGTTTTTTGTTGAAATGCTAACATGGCTATGACTCTGAAAACTACTACTACAGTATTTGAATCTCAGTTTTCTCTTGGTGAATTGTCAGAAATAAATGGGTGAATAAACTATTGCTATCTATGCAGAATCTTGAACCAGCTGACATTAGACTTCATTTGTGGGTCTTACAGGTTTTAATCTGAATGACTGTAAAACTATTTGATCTCCTGCAAGTCTGTCTGGTTTTTGAAGCAATTGTTGGAACCATATTGAGATTTCACTATGGTGTGAAATATCATAGGATGCAGAGGCAAATAGCTTCTGACTGGCATGTGACCAGGTACCTCCTTAGTTAACTGCAGTTTGCTGCCAGGAGTTACACAATTTCACTTACTCTAGAGCAAAATCTCTGGAAGCTTCTGGCCAATATTTTTTTTCCTGTTTGTTCATATGTGTAAGAGTCATGAAACAGTTTCATTAAAAATAATGAGTGAGATTCTTCAGACTGTAAAATCTGCAGTGCCTTCCAGGTTCTTTACAAAGCTGCATGAGGATAAGAACTGTGAAATACCCACACTGTTGTTTAGACGTCTTCTCTGAAACTGCCCAGAAGGATTGCATGTGTCTTTTAATAACTGACTGAGTTTAAAAAAAAATCCAGAACAGGTAGCTACAGAGTCAAATCCATGCAACACTGCAGAGTTGTGGAATCTACTGTTTACGCCCCTTTGTTCTGGTTGTTTTTCCTTAACACAGAACAGTGCATTAAAGAACTGGTGATAAATTTTTTAAGAAGTTTTTCACAAGGTATAATGACTTCATATGAACAAGTGAATTCTCCTGACATTTCAGAAAACCAATTATAAGCAATATAGTTTTCTGTCAGGTTTTTTCATTAAAAAAAAAGAAAGCTGTATGGTTTCCAGCAAAATACACTGCTTTAGCACCTAATATTCTTTGGCCTCACCAAGTGTTAGTGTTAAAGAGGTAAACATTTAAATTGCCTTATTGAATTATTCCATTTCTTAACCTGGGAAATTGGCTAACAAATTGTGACTTCTGCCAATAACTGAAATTAAAGAGGAAGGAGAAAATATTACTTAAAAAGGCAAACTCAGAGACATTTTATATAGGTGTGCATGTATAATGAGATCCAGAGATGTAAGTCGGCTATTTTCCCCTAACAGATTTTCCCCTTATTACCTATACACTATATGAAGGAATACTAGAAATTGCTTTATGCAAATATAGTCTGGAAACCTGCAGCAAAGTTAAAAAGAATGGGGGGAAACCCTATTATAGCTGTGCATGTTCCATATTAATTTTACTAGTTTATGTGGCAGGAAATCGCTGGCAATTGAATCACACTATTGATCCATCTAACTTGGTATTATTTACTGAGGCCAGTGGTCTATCTTGAAACATTGGGGGGGGGAGGGTTGCTTAGGAGTTTAAGATACAGTATTGAGTAAGGGCTTTTTAAAAAGTATACAAAACATGAACTCTGTCACTGAGCACAGTCCTTTCCCTTGCTATGTACATTCATAATTTGAACATGTATATTCAGCATCAACCATGCAACTGGTGTTGCAACTAAAAGATGATCCTCCCTAAGCATCCTTAGTCAAGAATGGCCCTCCAGATGTTCTTGGACTGCAGCTTCCTTTCTACCTACCTACCTACCCACCTACCTACTTAATATTCTTACCTTGCCTTTCTCCTTAAAAAGGACCCAAGGAGGCTTACATCATTAAAAGGCAATACTTAAAGCTAAAAACAGTAAGTATCTCTTGGCTAAAGAGAAAGGTCTTTGCTTGCAGAAGGACAGCAAAGATGGAGCCAACCTGGCCCCGTGTGAGAGGGAGTTCCAGAGTCTGGGAGCAGCAATAGAAAAGGTCCTCTCCTGTGTCCCCACTAAATGCACCTGTGAACGTGGTGGGACCCAGAGAACAGCCTTCTCAGACGACCTTAACAGCCAGGCAAGTTCATAAAGGGAGACGTGGTCCTTAAGATAGTTTGGACCCAACCTGTGTAGGGCTTTCTAGGTTAGAACTAACACTTTTATTTATTTATTTCATTAGATTTATGCCCCGCCCATCTAGACCAATGGTCTACTCTTCAACTTTGAATTGTTGAAATAGATTGGGAGCCAATGGAGCTGCTGTAACGGGAGGAAGGGGTCTTATGTGAACTCTGTGACCAGCCCCATTTAGCAATCTGGCTACTGCATTTTGGACTGCCGAAGTTTCTGGACACTTTCCAGAAGCAGCCCTTTCCATAGGCTATGTTGATGAGAACTGCAGTCCAGGAATCTCCGATGAGCACAGTTTGCCTAACCTTGCTCTAGGCAAACAACTCATCCCAAGGTGAAACTACTTGGATTGTATCGCTCCAGTTTGCTAATCAGGGACTGTATAATTGAGTGCTGCTTGGTGGAAAGGAGAAAACTTGCAGGTCAGCATGAAGTCTCGATTATAAATTTCCTTCTGCAGACGTTGAGTTTTATATTTGAAAAGAATTTATTTGCAGAGGAGTGTTTACCTTTCAGACTATCGGTTCTCCTTTTTCTTTATTCCACACATCATACTGTAGTGTAACAGTATTATGTTGTATTAGAAGTGAGGTCAATCTCTCTCATTCCTCTATAATTGTTTCTTTTTTTCAGATGATTTTATTCTTTTTATTTAAAAAAAAAAAGACCTTTCTTTACTTCCTCTATGACTGTAAGATAGCTCAAGGGCTTAGGTCTCTGGCTGTGGAGCCAGAGGTTGGGAGTTCAGTTCCCCACTGTGCCTGCTTGACAGGGACTGGACCCAATGATCCATAGTGTACTTTCTAGCTTCGTAGTTCTAAGAGAATATGCAAATGTCTTTGTTATTGTGGAAATGTATTTTTACAGTAGATAAACAAACTGCAGTAACAGACTTGATGGTGTCACTTCTGTGTCTATAATGAATCTTGTTATGTGCCGTCAAGTCAGAACTGGCAATATAGAGTATTGTCTAGGGATGTGAACCTTGAGATCTCAGTTTCAGAAAGAAACTGAGGGAGGAAAACTAGGTCTTGTGAAATCTCACTAATGCAGGGGAATGCCTCATTCCTCATTGGGGAGTCATGACTTGCCATGAATGAGAAATTTAATGAATACTAATCACAGCCCTGATAGCATCCTTTTTAAAAACAACAACAACAATACAGTATATACTAAAAGCAGAAGAGGATTTTCAGTGTATTGAGGCACGTATTAGCTGTAAGGTTAGAAGCTTTTTTTGCCCTTCAGCTTGCTTGTTTATTGCCTAACCTTAATATATTTAATATTGTCTTCAGAAAACAATGCATATTTTATTTCATAATTATGTCAGGAAAAAATCCTAATAAGCAAACATGGTGTGTTTTGAAGTAATTGATGAGAACTTGCCATCTGTCTTTGATTCCAAGATGTGATGTGATTAGGAATTATTTTTTTGTAAATGATTTGAATGTTGGGCTGTGTACCCACTGATAAGGTTCAGAGGATACATAAATGACTGGAGAGAGAAAGTATGTGAGTTTTCACTAATATAAAGAAAAATACAGCCTTATGACAAATAACAGACTAACTCCACGCTTGTTTCCAAGCTATCTAAAAGACTGTATCTCCCTCTATGAGTCTGTCTGGGCATTAAGAGAATTAGGACAGCCCTTTCTCTCGGTCCCACGACCCTCACAGGAGTGCTTGGTCACGACACGGAAGAGGGCCTTCTTTGTCACTGTTCCCAGACTCTGGAACTCCCTCCAATGGAAAGCTAGCTTTGCCCCATGTTTGCTGTCTTTTCACAAGCAGACAAAGACCTCTTAACTGTGGTCAGCTGCCTTGGGTCATTTTAAGGAGAAAGGCAGGATATATTTTTAAATAAATGATAATAAATAAACTCTCATAGAACTTGACTGAAGGATTTCTACATTATTCCTATGTGAAACATTATGTTCACATTCTTGACTGCCTTCTACTCCTGCTCCCTGCTTCAGAAGTTTGTATGCCAAAATCCAAGTAGATTTGTTTAAATCTGCTTGGATAGTCGTTAATTGCTTTTGTACAAAATATGTGTTCAGATTAAAAGCATCATGAATTTTCCCAGAACAGATTTCCCTCCTTTCAGGTTCTCCTACTTTTGTTACTTTATCTTGTGTACCAACGTATAACCTTATCCACAATTCCCAATATTTAAAATTGGATTTGCAAGAACATTAGAATGATTAGAATCAAAACCCCATTAACATATCTAACATTAAAATGCTTGGGGGGGAGTCCCTAGGGGCTTTCCCTTAAGTGTTTCTCAACCTTTGGTTCTCAAGAGGATTAAACTTGAGTCCCCCTACTCCTGACCATAAACCATGTGTGACAAACCCAGACCTACTGGGACATGCCACAGTTTCACTAAGCTGCCACCAACCATTCCCTATAAAAAGTCACACAGACCAGGGATGGATTTTTAACAAATAAAAGAACAAGGTTTATTAAATAACACACAGGGAAAAATAAAAGGATCAAGTGAATAAGATACAGTAACGTGGCTTAGTCTTAATCATACATACACACAGTTTGGTTCACACAGAACACTTAACTTGAAGCACAGACCCTGACCCTATCAGTCCTGGCTAACCATACAGACACCTGAACCTATCAGGTTGGTACTGACTGACACACAGTAGTACCCTGTCTGACACACAGACTCCCACTCAAGCTTCTTCTCTCAGCTCTTCTCCAGCTTCTCCCTCAGCTTCTAAACTTCTCCACACAAACTCCACATATATATACAGTACAGCCCCTCCTCCTGATGTCCCGCCTTCCACTCCCCATAGGATGGAACTTTCCCTCCAAACCCATGACAGACAGGTAACATCAGTGCTGTATGTAACACCTCCCCTCTTTATAAGTTGTTTTGTAGGGGGAAAGCTACGGTGCTTTTCACCAAAAAACAACCTGGACCCAAAACAAACAAAAACAGTTATACATTAACATACAATACCATACTTACTCTAGGATAAACATATCAATTAGGCATTTAAACATTTACCATTAACAATACATCAAGTTACCTTTATTTATACAAACCAACATGTTTAATAAACAGACACATTTGACTTTTTGTCATCAAAACATATACATAGTCCATGTTTCTTTCGCCGTCTTCATTCTTCAGGTCTTCTTGACAAGGCGTCAGCAACACAGTTCACTGACCCTCTGACCACCTTCACTTCAAAGTCATAGTCTTGCAGATTTAAAGCCCACCTCATAAGTTTACTATTGTGGGTTTTCATTGTCTTTAACCATTGCAGTGGTGAATGGTCAGTGCACAGAATAAAATGTCTTCCCCAGATGTAAGGCTTGGCCTTCTGGATCGCGTAGACTATGGCCAGGCACTCCTTTTCCACAGTTGCCAAATGTCTCTCACCTTTCTGGAGTTTCCTACTCAGGTAGGACACTGGATGCTGGTCACCATTCTCATCCTCCTGGCAAAGAACTGCTCCTACCCCGCTGTTAGACGCATCGGTGTAGATGATGAACTCCCGGTCGAAGTCTGGAGCACGCAGCACTGGATAGTTGATGAGCGCCTCCTTCAACCTCCGGAACGCCTCCTCACAGTCGCTGGTCCACGGGATGCGGTCATCAGCCTTCTTCCTCGTCAGATCGGTCAGCGGAGCCGCAATCTCGCTAAACCTCGGGATGAACTTTCTGTAGTAGCCCACCAACCCAAGAAATGATTTGACTTTTTTCTTGGTGTTGGGTCTAGGCCAATCACGAACTGCTTCTATCTTGGCCTCTAGGGGTTTTATCACTCCTCCCCCTACTATGTGACCCAAGTATTTTATTTCTGGGCTACCCAGCTGCAGTTTGTTCTCTTTCCCTTTCCTCCACTTCAAATTGCCTCATCCTCAGTTCATGCTGTTGGGCTATGAGCATTTTCCTGAGTTCTGGGTTCTGTTCTCCCGTGCTGTCACCCTGCACTGAGCCAAATTCATCCTCAGAACCTTGGTCTACCTGGGGGTCTTTCACTTCACCCAATTCTGCCATTTGGCTTCGAGTCAAGGGCATAATCCCCCCCCCCCCAGAACAGGCTGCTTTCAAAAGTCAGGCCTCAAAATAAAGCGACCACTTTTTTTTTCTTTTGCCTCAGAACCAGCTTTCTACAGATTACTGCTGTTCTTCAGCACTAACTTGCAACAGTTGCGAGCCAGAGTCTACCCCCCTCTGCTAGGCCTCTCAGCAGACAGGCTAGATCACTGCTATTTCACACAGCTTTGCCTCAGCTTTTTCCCGCCAAAACAGGTTGCCTCAGAGCTCCCTAATCTGGTCCCCAATCTGAGGTTACACGTTCTTCTACTAGCGCACCTCCCCGTGAGGTACACCTAGAAGATTACCTACGTGCTCTCAGATTGTCCCTGACTAGACCCCCCTTGCTCTGGGCACACTTGCCAAGGCTTTGCTGGACCACTGGACAACTGGACCAGTCGTATCCCACACGCTGGACACCAATCAATGTGACAAACCCAGACCTACTGGGACATGCCACAGTTTCACTAAGCTGCCACCAACCATTCCCTATAAAAAGTCACACAGACCAGGGATGGATTTTTAACAAATAAAAGAACAAGGTTTATTAAATAACACACAGGGAAAAATAAAAGGATCAAGTGAATAAGATACAGTAACGTGGCTTAGTCTTAATCATACATACACACAGTTTGGTTCACACAGAACACTTAACTTGAAGCACAGACCCTGACCCTATCAGTCCTGGCTAACCATACAGACACCTGAACCTATCAGGTTGGTACTGACTGACACACAGTAGTACCCTGTCTGACACACAGACTCCCACTCAAGCTTCTTCTCTCAGCTCTTCTCCAGCTTCTCCCTCAGCTTCTAAACTTCTCCACACAAACTCCACATATATATACAGTACAGCCCCTCCTCCTGATGTCCCGCCTTCCACTCCCCATAGGATGGAACTTTCCCTCCAAACCCATGACAGACAGGTAACATCAGTGCTGTATGTAACACCATGTTCACTGTAGATTCTGTGGGTTAAAGGCCAAATTTCTAGAGGACCCTAAGGCATCTGGCAAAAGGTATTTGAGAAAAGCAGCTTCAATTATGCTGGGTAAGGAAAAGGTATGTCTTCCCACATCACGTTATGTTTCTTGTTATTCTGGTTGCTCACGTCTCGTACATGTTGGATCCATGTGTGACACTACCATGATAATAACTTCTGAACTTCAAGTGGGAACTTTTTCTGTGACACATCCTCAAGCATTAGATTAATCCCACCCATCCAGACTGGCAGTTGGTAGAAAGAAGGGGTGGTGGTAGGAAGGGATATAAAATAACTTGCTATTCAAGATGAGCCTTGCTTGAGCAATGCATTCTTCCTGAGTTTGGGTGTGTTTCAGTATCCTTAGTTATTCTTCAGTCCTGCTAGCTAAAGAAAATAATATTTCCAAGTTGTGTTTTTTTTTAGAAAGAGGGCAGAAACAAGTTAGCATCAAGTACAGAAGCCATATTACTGGAAACTAGAAGGGGGGGGTCAATTATAGTTAGTGTAGATCTACAGAAATAGTGAGTACACAAGTCCTATTAATTTTAGTGGTCTGTCCATCCCAGCTGTGGTTGAATTTAACTGTTTTCACATCACGTCTTTCTGTTGGAAAGTATTAGGGTTTCTTAAAAAAGAAGAAAGGGAGGAAACACTTGCCAATTGATGAAATTGGGGGTGACAGGAGGAACATGAAAGCTTTTGATTTCCTATAATATAGCATGGCTAGTAACATAATTGGTACATCTATTCTTCGTTCCAACAGCATATTAATTTATCTATTAATAGAATGCAGTGTAAAATTTACAATAGAAATATTTTGTTTTTTTAAAAAATATGGAATATCTTTCTCAAAATTATGCACTAATTTAATTGATGAAAAACCCTTCCTCGCATATCTTATTATGTGCTGGCATGGAAGTAAGCTGTGTTAAAGGGATTTCAATTCTGTCATCTTAAAACAGATTATTTTACCATTTACTTTAATTTCACAACATATAAAAAGGACACCAAATTGAGGTTGCGTAAAATCAAAGTCAAACAGGAATAAATCATAAACAACCTGTCACGAAGACAAGCCATCTTGCCTGGTTTGGATGTTACAGTAAGCCAACCACAGATAATTCGTGGTTTGTTTTGCTGCTCCTGCTCCTGGACAGCATGCACAGTTATGCTGTCTTGTTCATGGTAAACCAGAATCCTGCCAATATTTCCATACCATGATCAATTTTTTTCTTTTGATTATTTGAAGAAGAACACATGCGGTCTCTGGTTTGTTCTTCTACTCTATCAGACCCTCCAATGTAGCGCTTTAGTCACACAAATCTCACATTGCAGTATTCTGAAAAAAAGAGGGACTTCTTTCCCTACACAGATTTAGGACACTGCTCCATCAAAATGGGAACAAATCAGCATATGGTGACTTGTTTAACTGTCATGTAGTAAAGCTTTCTGACCTGCTCCCATATGGTCCGAGTTAGGATTTTAGTTTCATATACTATATGTGAATAGTAATTTTTTTATCCAGTAACTGGAAGAATTGAAGTTTGATCTTCAGTAAACAATATGTTTTACTGAAAACCCCATATGGCTTTAAAAGGTAATATAAAAATAGTGGGAAATGTCATTTTCTCCCTCTCTCTAAACAAGCAAAGATTGCTTGTAGTGAACTGACTTTTGGAGAATTTAAATATAACTGCCCTCATGCATGCTGATTTTTAATAAGGAAGAATATATGTGTAGAATATCTGGATTATTTATAAAATTAGTTTCAGTTTCAGGAATTGTCAGCAAATGCAAATTTCACTGAACCTTGGTCTGTGATTTTTCTCTCTCTCTCAGCTTCCTGGAGGAAACTATTCCCTTCTATTTGTATGTACTGATATTTGACCCTCTGTGTACCTCCTGTCTTCTCACTTGCAAAGGCAATCAGTGCATGGGTGAACATGCCCTGCCAAAAGAAAAGAAAAGAGATAAAATAAAATAGATAAGATGAAAAAAAATGGTGAAAAAGGACCTGTACAAATGTAGTGGCTTATGTGATGATTACCTATGATTGTGAAAAGCAATGATATAGAAGATAGAATGGCTCCACACATAACTTTAATCTAGATGAATTTTATACAGCAGCAAGGTTTAACAACAAACAGTAGACTGGCCAGAATTCTATTCCTTACATCTGCCAACAGGAATCAAGTGGCATACATTGTAGCAACAGATTGTTGCTGATTAAGAAGTCAATTCTGGCATTCCTTGTTACATATCATTTAGTTGCATAACTTGATATGCAACAAGGAATACAACCACTGATGTTTAACAAGTTGCAATTTGCTGATGTGATTTACGCAATTTGCACTGCCATACATAAGTACAGTACCAGATAGGGATATACCATTTTGAGTTTTTAGATAAGAACTCCAATAGTTTTTCATTCTGGCAGCTCCACCTGATAGACAGGTACCTAATTATAACTCACCTGGGAGAAAGGCCTAAGCTGGAAGGATTTGGGTCCTAGCTAAGCCTAGCTGCTCCCAAGCTTCCTGTTGAGAAAAGAAGCTCCCAGCTAGCAATGGGGAAGCTTTCATTCAAAACAGGACGCTTGAGTGGAGCTTGGCCTAACTAAGCCATAAAAGCTTCCAATTTAATCTTTCTTCCAGGCGAGCCACATGTAGGTGTCTGTCTTTCAGGTGGGACTCCCAGAATGAAGAATTTCAAATGACACATCCCTTGTACTAGCATTCTGGTTGTATAGTTTGCAAGCATAGATGCATAGCCTTCATGCATGAGATTGCATCCTGAAATGCTAGCATACACACACATATCTGCAATGTATACCTGTTTGCCTGAAACATAAAGTAATAATAAGATTATGGTTGTAATCGCAGGTCATAACAAGCTTGTCAGACTCCTGTTGGAGTTTGCATAATGTTTTGGTAACTTGCTGTAGCCAATTTAAGAGGTGCTGGGATGCATCACGGTTAAACAATTGGTCTCATGACCAAGCAAATGACCAAAATGTGCACCAGTACCTCATCAGCTAGAAGCAATTAGTCCAGCAAGTTAAATGGATTGTTGTGGGTTTTTCAGGCTCTTTAGACGTGTTCTGAAGGTTGTTCTTCCTAACGTTTCGCCAGTCTCTGTGGCCGGCATCTTCAGAGGACTGCACTCTGTGCTCTCCCAAGCCAACTACACCAGAGCACAGAGTGCTGTCCTCTGAAGATGCCGGCCACAGAGACTGGCGAAACGTTAGGAAGAACAACCTTCAGAACACGGCCAAAGAACCCGAAAACCCCACAACACCCATCAGATCCTGGCCGTGAAAGCCTTCGCGAATACAAGTTACATGGACCTTATGCAAACACCATTGATATAAAATTAAACAATATTCTGAGAGGAAGGAAAGTTCCCTAGAAAAGCTGTGGATTTGGAGTGCTCTAGAAGAATTTCAGCCCCTTTATAAGAAATGGATTTAAAAAGAAACATTTGGAGAGGGGGACTTTCCTGATGTTACTTCTCATCCCTTCTTCTCATTGTTGGCCACACAGTATCTGCAAAATACTACTTCTGTTTGTACATTCCCCAGGAATGAAAAGATTAGATTCAAATATTGGGTACAGATACATAATTACATTTAATTTAAAATGAACATCCTAGCAAGAATTAAGGTGTACATAAGCATGTAATAATCTGGATTTTACATGTCACTGATAATTTAAAATGATGGTGTTGGCAAATTACATAATTATCCAGTAAGGAATATTAAAGATAGCTTGCATGTGAGATCATATCCCATTGATGTCTAAATGATAAATATTTTGATTAAAGGTGTTTGTTTCACTTCAGTAGAAGCATATATTTGTTTAAAGCTTCTTCTGTACTGCTTTTCCATCTTACACTCATGTACAGTACTGAAAAACAGGAGATGACGTTCTACAGTCCAACGTCTTCATAATATTTATTACTCAAAAAAATACCAAGCATCTTGATTCTTGATTTAATGTACTCACCCAATAGATAGTGTGTGCTTTAATTCTACTTTCATTTTTAAAATATTCTTAACAGTATCAAACACCATTTGAAGGTTTTCCACCGTATAAATTTAGGCTGCTGTGCCGTATAAACCACCATCCTTCAAACAACTGTCTAGCAACACACAGTGTGTACAGATTGTCTCAGTCTGTCACAGCTCTTTTGATATAAGTGGATCAAGGATGGTTGCAATCTCAATGAAGGGATAAAATATAAACTGGTATTATTATTTAAATGTGCTGTAGATGTTTCTTCTCTTGGCATGATAACTTTGATTAAAATAAGCTGCTTTAGGAGTGTAATGCACTTACAGAGGATGCAAGAACATTTATATTTCTGCCCAGCCTACAAGGCTATCTGCAGCTACTGCTATCAGTCCAGTTTTGCTCATATTATTTAACCTAATTCTTCATGAAACACTTTGTATTAACTTCTGGGCAAGGTAAGAGGATAGAAGGGGAGATAAGAATTATCACAAGCGCCCTTCCTGTGCTTTGTGAAACAGCTGACTGGCACTGCAAGGAGTCCCACATAGGGAGAGGAGAAATGCTTCTGGTTCACTTGCAGATAGGCTGAAATGATTTGCAGAGGTATACATATCCCTGTATACCAGTTCCAGAAAAACATCCACTTTTGCTTCATTGACTACGCAAAAGCCTTTGACTGTGTGGACCACAACAAACTATGTCAAGTCCTTAAAGAAATGGGAGTGCCTGAATACCTTATCTATCTCCTGAGAAACCTATATGTGGGACAGGAAGCAACAGTTAGAACTGGATATGGGACAACTGGTTGGATCAAAACTGGGAAAGGAGTATGACAAGGCTGTATATTGTCCCCCTGCTTATTCAACTTATATGCAGAATACATCATGTGAAAGGCCGGACTGGAGGAATCCCAAGATGGAATTAGGATTGTTGGAAGAAATATTAACAACCTCCGATATGCAGATGATACCACTCTGATGGCAGAAAGTGAGGAGGAACTAAAGAACCTTGTAATGAGGGTGAAAGAGGAGAGTGCAAAAAATGGCCTGAAACTCAACATCAAAAAAACTAAGATCATGGCCACTGGTCCCATCACGTCCTGGCAAATAGAAGGGGAAGATATGGAGGCAGTGACAGATTTCACTTTCTTGGGCTCCATAATCACTGCAGATGGAGACAGCAGCCACGAAATTAAAAGACGCCTGCTTCTTGGGAGGAAAGCGATGACAAACCTTGACAGCATCCTAAAAAGCAGAGACATCACCTTGCCAATGAAAGTCCGCATAGTCAAAGCTATGGTTTTTCCTGTAGTGATGTATGGAAGTGAGAGCTGGACCATAAAGAAAGCTGACCGCCGAAGAATTGATGTTTTTGAATTGTGGTGCTGGAGGAGGCTCTTGAGAGTCCCCTGGACTGCAAGGAGAACAACCCTATCAGTTCTAAAGGAAATCAACCCTGAGTGCTCACTGGAAGGACAGATCCTGAAGCTGAGGCTCCAATACTTTGGCCATCTCATGAGAAGAGAGGACTCCCTGGAAAAGACCTTAATGTTGGGAAAGTGTGAAGGCAAGAGGAGAAGGGGACAACAGAGGATGAGATGGTTGGACAGTGTCACCGAAGCAACCAAGATGAATTTGACCCAACTCCGGGAGGCAGTGGAAGATAGGAGGGCCTGGCGTGCTCTGGTCCATGGGGTCACGAAGAGTCGGACACGACTAAATGACTAAACAAAACGAAATGATGTGTTCTTATTGTTAATGTTGGAAAATTCTGCTTTATCTTGTCTACAAAAATGGGACATTTGGTCACCATCTGAAGGTAGTAAGCACTGTTGTCTCTGAGATTTCTTTTCTGTCAGAGAAACAGCAGAAAGGGAAATCCAAAATTAAGGCACAATTTGAGACAAGTTTTTCTACCTTAAAAAAAACACAAAAGGAGGGCTTAATGAAATGTCCAGCTTCAGTTCTTTAAAGACCATAATTAATTGTTATATTAAGCATGTATTAATTATACAGGAGCGCTGAAGCAGATGTGTCCTTGATGAACCTCAAAACAATTGCAGCAGTGAAAAGTTTTGTGTTTAATGATATGAATATTCATAATGAGTTTATATATAAATTGTTCTTACCTGTTTGGATACCCTAAATGTTTGACAACTTCATCCTTTGGGTATGAATACATTGACTGTATAAACTACATGTGATGTAGCCTGTTGCTTGTTTTAAACAGACACGTAATACTCATGTATGTTGCAAAAGTTTGCCTTTGGTTCAAGTCTTGGTTCCTGCATCTATCAGAGTCCAGAATTTTTCTACATAGTTAAACAGTGCCACTGGGTCAAATGCAGAAATAATATCTTCTGGTCATGACAGGCCCGCTTTGCAGGTTATGTTACATCATTGGGGAAGTAAAATGAAATGAAATCAGGATTAGTTCTTCAGCTTTGTTAGAGTTTACACATGCAAAAACATGGGGACTGGCTTACCACCTACCTATCAGTTCTGCATAAAGTCTACAAGTCTTCTGCAAATAGTTGTGAAACAGCACCAGCGCTACCCTTTATTGGCCTTGTGATCACGGTTCTGATGTACCTCTCCAATCAGTACACATAGAAACATTCGGTGGGTTTGATCCAAACTCACTTTTCACTTGACCTGGTCCTTTGGACAGAAGGATTGTTTCCACTGGGAGAAAGGAACCTGCTTTGGTTTTGCCTTGCCACTGTCCCTGCTAGTGAGGACTGATGGAAACTAGACTTCAGCAACATCCTGAAGGTTCCATAGCCCAAGTATATACTAGTTCTACATAGGTAACCCCATAGAGAGAAGCAGGAGGGGGCGGTTGCTGTCTCATTCCTATAACCACTTAGGGATATTTCATATGTTACACAGTGAGGACAGCACAGTAGGCTACAATTTTCCCATTGGGTAGCAGTGGCCTGGGTTCCCTCCCAGAGTCAGGCCAAGTCATTTTGTTGCCTGAGGCGAAGCAGCAAATAACAACAGTCCGTGTCAAAATGCTTAATACCCATGGCCAGTCATGTTCTTGTGGCATGTACGGTAGGTGCTTCTAGGATTTAGTACCTTTAATTGAAATAGAAAAACCTGGAAGCACCCCTTGCTGACAGTAAAATTAAAATGATACTCAATTTTAATAACCTTTCTGGGTAGCAAGAATCCATGTCTTGACGTAGATACTTTACTCTGGTTAATAGTTGAGCCCTATTCTTCTCTAGAGTCTCTTAGGGCACCTTGGCTGCTTGAAGACTGGCAGTAATAATTAGCAAACATGGCATGGGAGGAGTAATTTCTGTCTGGATAAACAGTTCCCCATATCCTGGCAAGGTTGATGCCAATTGAAAAGAATCAGCTAATGGTATAGGCAGTTTTCCAAATGTCAGCATAGGATATAGTATTAACCTTGGAGCACAGAGACCCGGGTTCTCAAATCTTTGGTGAGCTACAAAGTTCATGTGACTAGGGGTGGGACTTCCATATTTTAGCATGTGAGGGGGTCACTTCGGACACCCCCAGTAGGCCATCTGGCCCAAGATAGCCTGGAAGGGAGGGAGTCTCCCTGACTCCTGGGTAGCAAAGACGCATCATCACAAGTGGAGGAAGGGCCGCCTCCTGATGTAGAAGGGTGGAACAATGGGAATAAGAGGGTGGGAGTTGCAGGACTCAGAGTCATTGTTAATCATGTCAAATGAAGGGGAGACATGGGGGACACTGGGGCCCCATCCTCTGTGCCTCTGTCAAGGGGCAAACAGGGATAGAGGATAAAAAGCACAAAAAAAAAAAAAGGTGCCGCTTATATACCACCCCATAGTGCTTGAAGCACTCTCTGGGAGGTTTGCAAGTTAATTATGCAGGCTACACATTGCCCCCTAGTGAACTGGGTACTCATTTTACTGACCTCGGAAGGATAGAAGGCTGAGTCAACCTTGAGCCGGAATTTTTGCCGGGAGACTCCTCGGCTGCAAGTTCCCAAGGAGGATTCAATGAAAGAGGGATTGGGGATGAAAGAAAATTCTTCTAGTTTTCATGTTCTTTTTTTTCAATTCCCGAAGAGATCCTCTAAAACACAAATAGTTCTAGTAACAAAAGTGTCATTTTCGTTCACGTTTTTCTCATTTATTTTTTTCTGTCAGCCTTTGTCTGTCAAATTACCCAGGAAAATTTTATTCAGTAGTGGGATGAGGACTGCCAATTGGCACATGCAGGAGGAGAGGGAGCAGGAATTTTGAATCTGTAAAAGAATCTGAATTGGTTGGAACCCAGTGAGGACTACTCTTCTTTGCTTTAGTCATACCTTGTTGGTGGGTTCAATATATGTTGAGCTCCTCGTGCCTTCCATTTTGGATCATTTACTTTCCGCTTGTCGTGCCTCCATCTTGAATCCTTTCTTTTTAGCCTTTTCCCCCTTGATATTTTGGTGGATTTCCCCCAAGTTCTTTGAATTAGTCTTCTGCTGCCGCCAGGCAGCCTGACTGTGGCAGTGTGCCTCTTGAGATTACAGCGGTACCTCGATTTATTACCATAATCCATTCCAGAAGATTGACATAAATTGAAATGGTCATAAGTCAAAGCACCATTTCCCATAGGAATGCATTGAAACCCCATTAATCCGTTCAGGCCAAAGAAAAAAAAATCACAGAAAAAAAAATCACTGCAAGACTCATTGGAAACACGATTAATCCCTTCTGGCCAAAGGGGGGGGGGAAGAAAAGCAATCAAGTGTGCAAGGCCCATTGCAAATGCACAGAAAACAAACGGAGCAGATTGAAAATGCACAGAGAACAAAGGGATAAGGTTGGAAATGCAAAGAAAACAAAGGAAAAAGCAAGGGAAGCATGCAGGACCCATCAGAAATGGGGGAGGAAAAAACCCAAAAAGCAACCAAGGACGCATCATCACAAGACCCATCGGAAATGGGGGGAAAACCCAAAAAACAAATCCCCCAATATTCATCACAGCACAGACACATAACCCCCTCAGCCTAAAACCATGCTGCAAAAACATCCAGATCAGTTTTTAAAAAACAAAAAATAACACCTTACCTTACCTAACAGTCAGTCCCAAGCCTCCCTGCAAACACACAAATGCTCACTGAGAAGCAGATGCCAGGCAGTCCCCTCCTCGATCACACTCACTCTAACCGTCGGGGCAAAAGAGCTACAAAGAAGCAGCCTCTTTCACCACCTACAGTTAGCAATTTGAATTTCCCACCTTTTTTCCCTGCCTTTTTCTGTCCGTAAGTGGAAGCTCCGGTCGCAAGTAGAAGCAAAATTTTGCAATTGGTGCTTTTCATAAGTCGAACTGGTCATAAGTAGGGATGGTCATAAGTTGAGGCACCACTGTATTTTTTTACAAACTCCCCCCCCCCCATTTATCTGGGGACTTTCCCTTTCCTTTGGTTCTTTGGCTATTTTTGTTGCCTATTTGCTGCTGCCTGGTGCACTTAAAGAAGAGAAAAGACGCCACCAAGTACAAAATAAAACACATACATAGCCCCTCTCCCCATATTCTAATTGTTTGGGGAGGGCTTTGATTGTATGTTTTGCTTTTATTTGTTTGCTTTTGTTGGTTTTGGGGAGAGGATCTCTGTGGGTGTTTTTTTAAAACCCTATATAGTTAATTTACTGTGTTTTTTGTTGAAGCTATACATTTTAGAAGGCCTTGGGGAGGACTTTTGTTGCTTCTATGAAAGTGTGTGAGCTGGAGGGTGTGCTCTGTGACTATGCCAGTGTGCCACTGTGTTGTGGTGGTGGTTCAGAGGGAACAGCTTAGGGCATTTCTCTCTTCAATGATGATTTTCCTTTTTCCTGTGATGTTGCATGGCCTTGAAGTAGATTGAATCTCCATTGCTTTCTTCTGCTTTTTTGAAGTGTGTATGTGTTGTTGTTTTTTAACAGCTTCTTTAAGGCTTTTTGGACTAGTGTTAAAAAAAACAAATGAGAAAAAAGGGAACAAAATAACACAAAAGGGCCTGTCTCTTTTGTGTAAAAGGAAAGGATTGGTACAGAAAAAAAAATCAAAAAGAAAGAGTCCCCCCAACACACATTCCAAAAGAGTAAAACAATTCTTACAACACATACAACAATTCTTGTGCAGCTGTGCAGATCTTTAGTGTTGACCTTGAGCTATACTTAGCTCTCTTTTTAGTATGCCATATTAGAATTATTGCGGGGATAAAACTCAATGTTTGCAGCCCCAAATTTGTCAATGGAGGGCAGAATGTAAATATGATGGTTAAGAAACGTGCAGCTTGGGAGCTGGTGAATAAAATCATGTACACAGCATGTGGAATTGCCCTCAGGGTAGAAGGAAACTCCACTCGTAGGAGTACCTGCAATTACTATATCAGTTATGGTAATATCACTTTTGTGTTTGCTAAATGTTTGATGTGCTGGGAGCATGTTTCTGTCCTCAAACCATCACTTAAGTCAATTAGCTGATTGAGGAAATCCTCAGTCCTTCTCCCTGTGATATTTTCTTTGATCATATGAACTCTTCTAAGCCACATTCCCAAAATGCTCCGCTTACTTAAAAACATGCTTCTCAGGGGCAGCTGTTTGGCTTTAATAATTATCTCAAAGTATTCTCAACTTTTCCAAAAGAATTAGGGTCAGCCGTTAGTTCAAAGACTACCTCAGGCTACTGATGATTTTTTTAAAATTCCGTGGGTGATCCCTCAGGGCAGGTTTGACTGAGCACTTATAAGCCTTAGAATATGATGTTTGTGGGTCTGATTTGATTGAATAAAAGCAAGGAAATCCAGCATTAAATCTGCCAGAATGTAAAGGAAACACCCAAGGGCAATATTCTTTTTGTGTAGATATCAGTTATGACTGAACATTCCTATAGTAGGATAGATGTGAGATAATTATGCAATTCCACTTCTTAAGTATGCTGTTTCCTTTTAAAAAAATATGTACATGTCTTTTTGCATACAAATCTAAATATTATTTAAGATGAACTTCTAAGACCCTGGTCTGAATATTTTTTTGAAGGAGTATTAATTATGATAGAACATTCTGCTGAGTATCTGTAGTAAGACAGACTTTCAAACATTGCATCCATCAAGTTGGAGGCCCTTTCAAATATGTTGTTTTTATGGAAACCCTTTACAAATCAATTTGTATTGAGCCTCATAGCACAGTGAAGAACTCTATGACACCGTGGTTAAACTGCAGTACTGCAGCCAAAGTTCTGCTCATGACCCAGGTTCCATCCCAGGTAGTTGGCTCAAGGTTCACTCAGCCTTCCATCCTTCTAATGTCAATAAATTGGTTACCAGCTTGCTGGGGGAGGGGCAATATGTAGCCTGCACAATCAAATTGTAAACTGCCCAGAGAGTGTTTTAAGTGCTACGAAGTGGTATATAAACAACATGCTTTGCTTTACTTTTGCTTTGAGCCAATCCTGTCACCTTCTAAGACAGCAAAATTGTAGGGTTTTTTTAATCAGTTCAGTTTTTGCTTAGTGAGGCTGTGTGTGTTTGTGGTCTAATGTCTTTATGCTATCCTTCTGCCAATTTTACTTTAACTGCATTTTTATTGGAATTTTCTTGGTCTTGATATGTTGTGTGTCTCTCATAATATAGTATGGTCTTAGTGTATTATTTTCTGATGTTCATGAGCTGATCTGAAGGTTTAATTGTAAAAAATTTAAAGTGGACATGTTTTAAATAAATTAAGCCATGCATCTGATGTCATGGGCTGCAGGCCATGTCAAAGAAAATTGTTAGTCTTTAAGGTGTCACAAGACTCCTTGTTGTAGTAAACAATACATAATCCATGCAGAAGCTGAACCTCTGTGCCTCCCCATTCATGGACTGTTTTTTAGAAAAACTTGATATGTATACCAGATTAATTAATAATGAGTAACATAAATGAATTAGCTCTTCATGACCTTTGCCTTTACTATTTAGCATTCCTTCTAAATCTGAAAAAAAAATCCCAATAGGATTTTACATCTCAGCAAATATTATGAGGAATGGGCATCCTTCTAAATGTGAAATTCTTGGCTAGCTGACATAGTTGATTTGTTCAGTAAATTTCCATTTCCACGGTCTCATATGGGATAGATGAAGAGAAGCCTATGAAACCCACAATTTTTGTAAATCAAAGAGTATCAAATACATTTGAAGCCATAAAACAGTAATGAGCCTTTCAGCTGCAACCACATGTAAGAGGAATATATGCCTGTGTGGTTTTAAAGACTGCAAAGCCAGAGAGCATGAAAACAAGATGGTCTCTCATTACAGTAACTGGCTGTACAAAAATCTGTTTGCTGCTGTTATTTTCTGTAGTCACAATAATGAGAGGTAGCCTAACAGCTGGTTTTGGACTCACCCCTCCAGGTGTGCTTTTTGGATTGTAGAATTTGCTGGCAAATCTGGTTTTGATTCAGTTGTGTTGGAATGAAGGCAAAGCTGTTGGAGAAGTGTGTCTGAAAGAGCTATGTGTTCATCTGTGTAGTCTCTGGCTCGGGATTGGAGGGGGCTACGCAAGACAGAACTTCTTAGACTTGGAGTTGCAGGCCCTTGGTCAAGAACAAAGATGGCCCATTTCGCCCCCTCTGTTTTTGTTTGTTTGTTTAAAAGGAACAGGTGTTTAGATTCAGATGCCTGTTTCTGGCCTTTACCCATAGCAAAAAGACAGATGGGGCAGCATTGAGGTGTGTATTGGCCATGTGTAGTTAGACATGCATGGTTTAATCTCTGAGAGAAGCGAATGTAGACTGTATGCCAACATCTGAAACATTTGGGGATTGGGGGTTAGAGAGCAACACATCGAGATAGTTGACTTCATTCTGGCTCTAAAAATAAGGTCCAAAGAAGAGTTAGAAACACAAAACATATATCTAGATGGGTGGTCCAGAGCACAAGTGGAATCTAGGTATAGAAAAGATAAAATAGAGAGCTTTTATACAGAATAAACAATATTTGATAAACTTCTGCTGGGCTGAAATGATAAAGTAATTAAGAAAATGTATGATTATTTGCTTGAAACTAAAATTCAAGATGAGATGTTAAAAGAATGTGTGATTAGGTGGGCACAAAATATAGGACAAAATACTGATATTGATCAATGGTTGCAAATATGGAAAAATAACATAAAGCTCACAAAATCGGTAAATTTCAAGGACAATATACATAAGAAGTGTTATAGGTGGCATATGATTCCAAAAAATTGTTAAAGATTTATACAGAAGTGCCAAATGTTTGTTGGAAGTGTGAAGCAAAAGAGTGAAGCTTTTACCATATGTGGTGGACTTGTAGAGTAGCGAAACAGTATTGGATTGCAGTAATACTCTGTTACAAAAAAATTGTTGTTGTTGTTTAGTCATTAAGTTGTGTCTGACTCTTCATAACCCCATGGACCAGAGCACGCCAGGCCCTCCTGTCTTTCACTGCCTCTCGGAGTTTGGTCAAATTTATGTTGGTAGCTTCAATGGCACAGTCCAACCATCTCGTCCTCTGTCGTCCCCTTCTCCTCTTGCCTTCACAGTTTCCCAGCATCAGGGTCTTTGCCAGGGAGTCTTCTCTTCCCATTAGATGGCCAAAGTATTGGAGCCAGATGGTCCTTTGCTTCCATATCAAGGCAGTTTATCAGAAGGCATTTGGCACAATGAGAATTTTGCCCATATTCCTGCACTTCTCAACTTTTAATTATACCTTTTTGTCCTAGGTTCTAAATATGCCCAAATGTGGTAATGGACCCTCTTTGCTAGGATCACCACATATATTAATCCATTCGCCACATATATTAATCCATATGCCCTGACAGGTGTAATCTTTGTCTTTTAGACTTTTTACTTGGAATTAATTTATCTGTATCACGATCAGTAAAGTTACCAGAGGGCCTTTTTTCTGACTTAGATCATTTGTTCCAGCGTTAAATTGATTTATAATGTTTCGATTGCATGTCTTGAACAGAATACGTCACCATGCCCTAAACTTTTGCTCACAAAATATAGAATTTCAATTTTTAGGATTAAGCCTGGGATTTTAAAGACCTGCTAATTTATTCTTATCACCTGCAGTGGTAATGATGTGTATTAACCAACCTGAAAACAGGTGATCTGGTTCTATGTCCAAAAGTGCCAAGCAAAATAAACAGGTTTTAGCTGATCTGTAGCGCTGGAAAAGGACTTGAGAAAATGGACAGTAACTGAGTTGACTGAAAACAGCAGTTTTGCCTACAAACCCACCCACCCCAAAGAGCATGCGTCAGAGCATGTGTGAGAGGGTTGTGGTATGCTTTTTCATGCAAAGAATTAATCCAAGCAAATCCTTTTCTGTTCCCTTGTGAACCAGAGAAAATAAATCGGTATCAAGCAGAATCTCTTAGTGGAAGTTGATATTTATCAACCTTCACAGCTCTGATCCTATTAATAATGTTACAGTATTCTGATCATGAAGTTTTACTTTTCGTATTTGTTATACTCTTCATTTCCTACATCTTTGGCTTCTCCATAGTAATTTTTATGCAATTAAAGGCTCAAAACCATAAGCTATTTATGTGAATCTGCAAATGCAATGATTTTCATCAGGGTTTATATTTCTATTAATCTTTCTCCACAGAGTTGTCCACAGCTGTTTCATATCCATATACAGATGTTTACTAGAAAAGGGGGAAAATCACAGGTGATGTAATGGCCAGTTTCCTCAAACTCCAAGCCTTCCTGAAGTAGTTTGAGGACTGATTTGTAGATTACATTTCTTTTCTTCTTTCATTCAACACTTGTGGTCTTCATCATGAGTTAAAATTGCCATCTTACTTTGCTTTACAATGTTTGGGCACCTATGCCAAAAACTACTGTACAGGTGCTTATACATGGCAGAATAGACCCATGTGTGGTCTTTATAAGTTATGTGCATGCTTGTAATCTGTGAGTGAGACATTTTATGTGTGAAGTAGTCCTGAGAATATGTGTAATGAAGGATGTTCTAAATCTAATGAGGTAGTTAAGGAATTGTTTGCTCTGACCTAGTCTTGCTGAAAACTCAAGGAAGGCCTGCCTTTACATTGCTTTATAGGCCAATGCAGCAAAAATAAGCTTGTACCTCAAAGACTGCAAAGTCTTGCTTGGCATTAGCTTTCACTGCCCGTAACCTATTTCCTTTGATACCGTGGCTAAAATACTGTTCACATAATTTTATGTGGCTGAAGCTGATGACATCAACTTCTGCTGTTAAATTTTAATTTAAATGAATTACGTGCTTCCCGCATCCTGGTTTTCATTTCCAAAGCTCCCTAGGGCTCCCTTTGGTCCTGGGGAAGACTTTGGGAGCCTCAGGGCAGGGTGTGTGAAGAACAAAAAACCACCGGCACTCACCTAGCAGTCCTGATCCGGTGACTGATCCGGTAAGTTGGCACATCCAATGAACAGTATGTGATATGTTTGTGATTTCCTTGGTCAGGATGTTGAAGGAGCCAGTGAAACCATATTAAATGCCTGGTGATAAACCTTAGTTTTACATGTTGTGCTACTGCTTAAACTAAACAGGACTGATCAGGTTAAACACTTGTTCTTATGCATAACTGAAATGAATATGAACAGTTAGTTCCACCGAAAAACCAGTGGCTGAAATCTGCTTGTAGATAAGCCAAAGCATAACTTTCTCCCTGGTAAACGAAGTGTATAGTGTATGCACACACTGGCTTGGTATGTGAATGTGCACCCCTGAGAATAGCATGAGTGGCACTTGATTACCAGGGAGGAATGGACAGAAATGTATGCTTTGTTGACAATTTTGAAGAGGGTGTCAGCCTTCCCATTTAAGTGGGAACTAAGCCAAACAAATTTTATCTAAGATGCAAGAGGACGTAACTTTTTAGGATTAGATCATTTCGAATAATAGTTTAGTGCCCTGAGATTTATGGTAAGTATAGACCAGTCTCAAGAACTTTGCTGGGTTTTGATGGTGTGCCACTCTCAATATTTGTTTACCACCACCACCCAGCAAAATAGCTGGTTTTATGGGCTAATCCATGTTCTTGGTAGCAATGAAGATTAGTGTTGGAGGTTCTTAACATGGAGATGGTGGGAAAGTGGGCCCCATGGTGGGAGAAGACACATTTCCACAAAAACGAGGCCTTTTTCACACTCCCGGAAGCTGTCTAGCCAGAAAATGAAAAGATCTGTAGGTTTCCCACAAGAAGGAGCGGCTGAATTCTATTTTGTGTCTGGTCCCAGAGTACCTGTATGATGACAAATGGCCTTGTGAAAGCAAGTCCATTCTGTTATCTCTTCTTTTCTTCGAATATGCATAATGCTTCCTGCCTGAAAAGCTCAGCAGTGGCAAAAAAGGAAGCCAACCAGAGGGGCGCCTGTTAGGCTCTTCAATTTTTGTGAAAGAATTGGTAGTGTTGGGGTGTAAAGAAAACAAGAAGAATGAAAGGGCCATTGGTTGTGGCGAGTCAGTGGAACCATCCTGTCGTCTTCGCTCTTGTCTCTGTATAAATACAGCATTGTTGTCCATTCTTGGCATTTGCACTTCATTGTGACAAATTGGGCCTGATGTGTCTGACATTTTTAGCCAAGCCTTTTTACAATGGGCTGTTCTAGAAATATCCATCTTCCCTTATTTTGCATGCACACAGACCTTAACAGCCTTGACAGCAATCACTATCACGTACCAGGTTAACTCCCCTTTAATTCCCAGGCCAGGGGAAACCAAAACAAAAGATAAAATGTTATGTACACAAGTTCACAAGCATTTAAACGTTACGGAACTGGAAGGTACTCTTGCAAAAGGGCAAGTTTTTTCATGGTCTGCTGTTCATATTGCATCAAAACTTGCTTTGAAATGAAACAATCCAAAAATCACACTGGCTGGTTTGTCCATTACCTTTGCATTGATTTGTCAGCTGCTGACGTTCTTCTTCCAAACTTTGTGTTTCATAGTTTAAAGTGAAGCTGAAAAGGCATGTTAGAGATAGTCCAGGGCACTTGTACAATTTAATTCTCATGCCTGTAATTGATGCATGTTGGCAGCTACGTAGTAGCTTTAGTTTGTTTACTTTTAAAATGTGTCTAATTCCTTTATATAATTAACGTTGTGTCTTTTTGTGTTCTTGCTATTCTTATTTGTTCAACATGTTTCATGCCTATGGTAGGATCCAAAATTTTACTGCAATTCCTGCATAACCTTCCTGCCAATTAGCTGTATATCGCAATGACTGATATACAGTGGTGCCTTGACTTAATGAACTTAATCCGTAACGGAATGGTGTCTGTAAATCAAAACGTTCGTAAGTCAAAGCACCATTTCCCATTGAAATGCGTGGGAACGGCATTAATCCATTCCAGCATTTCAAAAACAAAACAAAAAAAAACACACTGCAAGCCCCTGGGGCTGCAAAAAACAAAACAAATAAGCGTAAACATAACCCACTAGCCCAATCCCACCCTGCAAAAGTGACCCAAAACAGTTTTTTAAATGCAAAAAGCAGCACCTTACCTCGCCACAAAGCCTCCTCTTGAAGCCTCCCGGGCTCTGCCGCCGCCGTGACTGCCGTCAGCGAGAAACCTCCAGGAGGCCTCCCGGGCTTCCACTGCTGCCCAGCCAGGATGGGTTCTTGGCTCCCGGCTGGGCTCTAGCTCCCAGCACTGGGTCTGTCTCTGCTGCTCACTTCCCGGGCAGGCTCTGCCTCCCAGAGTCTGGCCGGGAAGTGAGCAGCTCAGACAGACCCAGCTCTGGAAGGCAGGAGCCCAGGAATTCAAATGGCCTCCCAGCCAGACATAAGCATGTGTGCCTTAAAAGGGCAAGCATTATTACTTTCCAAAGACAGCAACCTTACCTTCTGCAATGCAGCCTAGAAAAGCAAGAAGGTTTGGTGATGTTTATGGAAAGTCAATTAACAGCACACTTCTTCTCTTAGAATGAGAAGCTGAAGCTTATTGCAATGCTTACCAGGAAATTTCATTAAAAAAAAAAATCCTAGATACTCCCTAGCAATAACTGCTGCCGCCCAAAACAGAGTTATCTTCTGAGTGTATTTATAGCTTTATTCAGGCATTAAAAAATCTGGGTTCTTGTTCATAGGATCACAAATCTTTTGTCTTCAGACTCAACTGTCATCAGGTGAAGAAGCCAACAACAGAGAAAGGCAGGGCTAGGTGCTCCCTCTAAGCCGGTGGTCCCCAGCCTTGGGCCTCCAGATGTTCTTGGACTTGAACTCCCAGAAATCTTGGCCAGCAGAGGAGGTGGTGAAGGCTTCTGGGAGTTGTAGTGACCACTGCTCTAAGCAAGCAAATGTTCTGAGGCTGAATAGGACTTGTGTCTTTAACACCTAGTAGTATGTTGACTTGCACGATATCTATAATTGTCTGTTGCTTCTTATATTACTGTGATTCGGGAGTAACTGTGCTCCTGTAGTCATTGATAGTTTCAATGGTGTAAAATTTGGAAAAGAGAATTGCATATCATGGTTGCCTGTGTGATCCATATCTTCCCTTTTTCTGGGGGAGGCTTTTGTGTGTCCATTAAGAATTTGTTGTTGTTTAGTCATTTAAGTCGTGTGCGACATGACCCCATGGGCCAGAGCACACCAGGCCTTCCTGTCTTCCACTGCCTCCCGGAGTTGGGTCAAATTCATGTTGGTTGCTTCGATGATACTGTCCAACCATCTCGTCCTCTGTCGTCCCCTTCTCCTCACACTTTCCCAACATCAGGGTCTTTTCCAGGGAATCTTGTCTTCTCATGAGATGGCCAAAGTATTGGAGCCTCAGCTTCAGGATCTGTCCTTCCAGATCAAGAATTAAGAATTAGTTGTCTTATTTACTTTTTTCCCAGTTGTATGCAGGCCCATGAGTTTAGCTGCAATTCCTTTTTCTCATTTATAATTGTTCATGATCTTGTATAATATACTGCAGCTTTGAGGTTCTTGAGCCTCCAGAGTTTGTAAGAGAGTTTTCCTTCACAGCACTATTTACATAGTTTACAACTTCACATAGTAAAAATATAGAGCAAACCAATAAATACTTAAAAATGTGTCAGTAGAATTATTTGCATAATATCTGGGTGATGTCTCATCATTCTGGGAAGCAGAGCTCCTCTGAAAGTGTATTGTATGAAGGTTTCATATGTTTGTTTGAGGAATTCATTTTGTTCTCGTAACAGAGCTGTCCATTTAAGATTTTATTTCTGTCCAAGAAAGACAACACTGAATGTGGCCAATTAATACGTGGTACTAATTGGTGTACGGGAGTCAAAGTTCACAGGGTTGTGGGGCTAAGACTTAACAGAAGTGATCCTATAATCTGCCAACACACACATGCATGCGCGCACAAAAACATACGCTTTATTTGTTTCCTTGGACTTTAGCTGCACTCCGTACAGTAGCTTAAGAAACTAACAGGTTTTGGCCAAGAGCAATGTACTGTTATGAGCAGCTCCTGTTGTAATTCAAAGTCCCATGGTCTTGAATGGGCAGTTAAATCCCACTAGCTTTACAAAAGGTGTGTTGGTGTGTTCTTGGTGGGTAACTAAACTACTAGAATTATTGTTATGACTCACACAGCTATGGGTACTATCATTGTGAGTCTCGTATCTTCGGAATTCAGTTTTGCACAAATAGTGGTGTACTCTTGGAATGGCAGGTTTTAAGTGTATATTTATTTGAAAATACTGACTAACTGACTGATTGATTGTGGGTTTTCTTTTCTAGCCAAACTAGTATGCCTAGCTGAAAAAATTAGCTGTGGAGACTCCAGCAATAAATGTATTCCTTCTTCATGGAGATGTGATGGAGAAAAAGACTGTGAAAATGGAATTGATGAAGCCGGATGCACTAATGGTGAGCATAGATAGCACAGCTTTTGTACTTAAACATCATTATTTGATCCTCAGAGTACCAAAATTATCTGACTTCCATTTTTGTTCTTCTTCTCTCTGTTGTTTCCTGACTTTGCCCAGCCTTTTGGATCAGTGCACTTGCTCTGTGCAATGGAGCAGAATCATCAGGTCTCCAATCTGTGATTTCTTAGTTGCAATTACTTTTCAGAAGGGCGTTGAAGCCAATATCATAGTACACAGGTTGTGTAAGCCCCACGTACTGCTTTGACTGGAGACTTCTTGGAGTTGCTGATCCATTGCTTATACACCTGAAGAGGATGGGGGTGGAGAAACACTGAAAGCGCTATACTCCTGTTATTGTTATGTGCCGTCAAGTTGCCTCTCACCCATCATAAATGAATGATCTGCAAAATATTCAATCTTCAATTGCCTTGCTCCTGTAGAAAGATTCTGTTCTAAGAACAGACTTAAAGCTCAGAGAAGTAAAAATCTAGACATAGGGACAGACTCTACAGTAAGTCATAACAATTTGTTATGGGAGAGGAGATTCAGCCTACAATGGACATTGCAAAATTAGATTGAGAAAATAGGCCACAAGTAGGCTGGGTATGTTTTTTCACTTCCAATTGTTGTGGTCAGATTTTCTTTGCCTTGTGCTATGGTACATTTTCATGATTTTTAACAATTACCTTTTTTGCTACAAGTTCACTAAAATGTCAAGACTTTATATTGGAATGAATATCATCCCAGTTGCCTCAAACCCATCAAACATATAATTGAACAAGTGCCATTTTTACTTGTTTAATAATCTACACTGATCAGAACACAATGCCCATCAGAAGCTGTTTCCAGCAAGGGCCTGAACAACTGTTTTTCTCTTCTCTATAGTTCTTCATATTGTAATCCTAGATGGACAGGGGATGGGGAGGAAGGCCTATAAGAAGGAGAAAAGTAGGGCCTCCCACCTATTTTGTGTGGATGGTCCTGTTTCAGGCTCATATTTGAGACTTGTTTCATATATTATGCAAGATGAAATCAACCTTGAAAATATAGCCCACAGAAATTACTAGTCTGTTTAGGGTAGCAAATCCAGGTTTGAGGGCTGAATTTCTGCAAGGAGAAGCCCCCCCCCCCCCTTCTCTAGCAGTTTACTGGATTTCTGTGTTGAGCATAGAGCAGAAAATTCTGCTCCTCCTCCATCACTCACATGCATGTAATTCATAGTTATCTTTAGCTGTATGTGTTTTGTGCCATCAAGTCACATCCAGTTTTTCATAACTTTAAAAAAGTTTTCAGGTGTTTGAACTACTTAAGGAGTAGTTTTACTAGTGCCATCCCCAAGAGAGTCTGCATGGCTAAGCAGGAATTTGAATTCAGTTCTCTTGTGTTCTTGGCCATCACTCTATTGTATGGACTACATCATACTAGCAGCTCCTGCCTTTAAGCCACCAGAATCTATATGAACATTATACCATTTTAGGCCACTTCAGAGTTTTTCCGGGAGGGAATGACGGACTTTGGAGGGCCCCAGATTGATTAATGAGGCATGATGTTCAAAAAGCAGGTGGCCAGGAGTAGAAAAATAAGAAGGGAGAAAGGTTGGTTTCACATTGGAGTCATAGTGTCTGCATCATGAGAAAGCTAAATGGATGAGGATGGATCTGTAGACATTCAAATTTGGTTCTGGCCCTAGAATTATAGGACAGGAAAGGGTGAAAGGGTTGAATAGATGACTAGAATAAGCATGACATCCCTTTGCCTCCAGGTACTTGGCAAGATGTGTTCAGCCAGTTTTAAAATATCAGTGATTATCCCTGATAACTAGATGTTCTCGGGCTGTGTCATTTTAATAGTATACTATATATTCTATTTGTGTTTTTTTTAAAACCATATACTAATAAGGAACAGAAACTATAAATTGGAAATATCATTTTGCTTTCTGTTTCTGGCTACTGGGCTTTCCCTTTCTTGGAATGGAATACATCTGTCAAATCTGGATTTGACAACCATATCTTTACTGTGTTGAAGTTATCTGGATTTCAAAGGCTTGATTTCAATCTCTTCTCTTATCCAAATCTGATAGAATCCCTTTAATCTTATCTACTGAAACACTATACTGTAAGCATCTCCATTTTGTTGCCCTTCAGAGTCTTTTCCGTCTTCTCTCTCTCATCTTTGCTGTACACTCATTCCCAAGCATAGATAGGAAGTAAAAACATGTTCCTTTCTTATTCCTTCTTTCTGAGTATACTCTGTGGGTTCCTTCATTCTCTTCCTTGCCAGCTTGTTTTATTGCAAGTTCTTTCGAACCATCAATATCACTCCCTAAAACGGAACGCTTCCTGTCATGTAAGAGGCTGCAGTATCAGAATATGGAAGCAGTGTCACTCCCACAGATCTTTCTGAAAGGGAGTTTGTCAGTGTTGAAAGTAATTTTCTCATCTTATGCAATGCTTAACAGCTAGAGAAAGCATTTGAAAAGAAAACTCTAGCTGTGTTTAATAGACGGCAGTTGCACTTTTATATTATAGGAAGTGCCTTGCTTTCCTCGGAACTTCAACAAGGTTGCATCTGAGACTTATGAGAAACTTGCTTAGAAAGAGCTGGATCTTGGAGCAGAACTTTATCAGGTGGCTCAGAGACAAGAGATCTTTCTGAATAAAGACTGACAAACCTTAATCCCTTTTCATATGGTAAATCTTAACGGTGGGAGCTATATAACAATGGAAATGTTTGTGATGGGGGAGACTCACCATACAACATTGGGGAAGACAACTGTGTCCTTCCATAATTAATTATGGAATTTTTAATGGATTTCTGCTCCCATGATCCTTCAATATTTTCTGTGCCACCTGATTGGTGAAACTTGCAGTTCAGTGACATCTGAAGGGCCACAGTTGCTCATATTACACTTTCAAACTATTAAATTTAATCCGAATTGAATTATCCATTCATTCGTATCTGACCAGTGGTAATTCCATGAGCCAGCTTTTGAATTACTGTCACAGAATCAAGCAAATGCCTCCTGCAGCAGTTACTTTTCCTGATGCAATACAAATGCAGGAGCAAGTGATACCTTTAATTGACCATTAAGATTTTTTTTATAAAGCAAACAACTAGCTTTCAATGATAAATCGTCTTCTTCAAAGCTGTGCATCAAGTTCTTGTGGGCAGTTCCAAACCTACGTGGTGTTATTAATGCCCCAAATTCACATAGCTGAGGTGTAGAGGCCAGGTTAGCTTCTTAGATAGAAATAGCTACAGCATGCGTGTTGATTTCAAGCTTCTCTTCATTCAGCAGTTTGGAATTTATGGCCCATCTCTTAAAACGGAGGACAGTCACAGGCCATTTGGGGGCCCCTCCTTCTTCCTTTCTGCCGTTTTGAAACTCAAAAAGTTTATTTTTTGCTGGGGGAGGGAAGACTGTCCAGTGGCATGGCCTGCCTCTAACAGAGTTGGGATTTAGTTAAACCACCAGGAACAGTCAATTTAAAACAGAGTAAAACCAAATAAAAAACATGGCTAACAAGGCCAATGGACGTGATGTCATGCCAGTGGAACTATTTAAAATCTTAAAAGATGACGCTGTTAAGGTGCTACACTCAATATGCCAGTAAGTTTGGAAAACTCAGCATTGGCCAGAGGACTGGAAAAAATCAGTCTACATCCCAATCCCAAAGAAGGGCAGTGCCAAAGAATGGTCCAACTACCATACAATTGCACTCATTTCACACGCTAGCAACATTATGCTCAAAATCCAACAAGGTAGGCTTCAGCATTATGTGGACCAAGAACTCCCAGGAGTACAAGCTGGAGTTTGAAGAGGCAGATGAACTAGAAACCAAATTGCTAACATGCGCTGGATTATGGAGAAAGCCAGAGAGTTCCAGAAAAACACCTACTCCTGCTTCATTGACTATGCAAAAGCCTTTGACTGTGTGGACCACAAGAAACTATGGCAAGTCCTTAAAGAAATGAGAGTGCCTGGCCACCTTATCTATCTCCTGAGAGATCTATATGTGGGACAGGAAGCAACAGTTAGAACTGGATATGGAATAACTGATTGGTTCAAAATTGGGAAAGGAGTACGGCAAGGCTATATATTGTCTCCTTGCTTATTTAACTTATATACAGAATACATCATGCGAAAGGCAAGACTGGTTGAATCCCAAACTGAAATTAAGATTGCAGAAGAAATATCAACAACCTCAGATATGCAGATGATACCACTCTGATGGCAGAAAGTGAGGAGGAATTAAAGAACCTTTTAATGAGGGTGAAAGAGGAGAGTGCAAAAAATGGTCTGAAGTTCAACATTAAAAAAAAAACTAAGATCATGGCCACTGGTCCCATCACCTCCTGGCAAATCGAAGGGAAGATATGGAGGCAGTGACAGATTTTACTTTTTTGGGGTCCATGATCACTGCAGATGGTGACAGCAGCCACAAAATTAAAATATGTCTGCTTCTTGGGAGGAAAGCAATGAAAAACCTAGACAGCATCTTAAAAAGCTGTCCAAGAATTCCTGAACTTGGGAACCACTGATCTGGAAGACTGGCTTACTTAGTGGCTTTAGCATCCACTCTGATACATCTATATTCACTTAGTAATGGGAAAAAAGAAAGCCAGTTCCTTCCCGCCATGGTGCAGTACAATATGTCACTGCCTCTCTCAAAGAAGACAGGGGTACTAGCTAATCTGATTTTAAGTGTTCCGATTAACTACTAGGTCGTTATCATTAACCAGTATTTACCAATAATGCAATGCATTCTGTTTTAATTCAGCTCCAAGGTCAAAACTACCTGTGGTTTATTGGTCTCCTAGATGAAATATCCATATTATTAATGAATACATCTCTGTAGATCAATTTATTGAGTTGACTGTCCAGAGGGAGTTTTTTTTAATATATTCAGGGAACCATCAAAGAATAGCAGAAGCTTTGGATTGATTTTATTGAAAGTGTCTTTTACTAAGACGAGAAAGAGATTAAGCAGAATCAATCCCCCATTCCTCCCCTACAGCTGTTTCAGCATGCACTCATTGAGGCCACAAAAAACATTTCATGCTGTTTTACAGCATGTACTTTATAACATGATCAAAAGGATCTTAAAATGTAGTGAATGAGTAAATCTTTTGGGGTTATCCTGCAGTAGTAAAGCTCAACACTGAGCAGGTTCCTTACTTTGAAGCAAACTGGGTCTTCCTGGCCATGTCACTTATTCTCTGCAGGAAATTTTATTTGAGAATATTTTTTCTGGTACTGTGGAAAAAAATGCAGCATGAGTGCTATGATAGATGAATGAAAGAAGGGTAACTTCACCCATGTCTCATTCTTCATTCTGGAGTGTGCTGCCGTTACTCAAAGTGCCTTACAGTCTTAGTCTGTGGTGTATGTCATACAAATGATAGGTCTCTTCCATGTAGAAATGAGCATGAATCACAAATTTGATTAATCACGTAAGATAAAGGCACATGCATCTATTTCTCCATGACCGTACTAGGGATAAAGGGCAACATCTTCCTGTAGTCTGGAAACTTCCAGATAACCTCACCTGGATGACTGGGAATCTTCATAGATATCTTCCTGTAGTATGTGATGAAATGCAAACACTTATTACATGGGATGAACTATATGTGCGATGAATGCCATTTCCTACAAACAGAAGCTGGCTTTGACGAAGCAAATTCAATGTGGTGAAACAGCCATAAGACACCTGCTTCACAATTTTGTCTCCTTTACATCTTGGTACCTGGGGATGAAAGACTTGGAACTTAGATTTTAATTTGGACTTCTAGAAATCTATCCTTTCTACTTCTCACCTCATCCTACCTCACTACAGTTCATCCTATTTCACGCTAAAGGGAGTCACACAGAGAATTTTCCAGTAGAAGAGAAATAAATGTGTGCGTACCCCTGTTCCTCCTTGCATTGCACTGAGAAGGATATTTGGGCAAACAGAGAAGCTTTTGTAATGTGGGTTGTTTTGGGGGGTTTTATCTGTGCAATTTAAGTGTTAGGCTTAATGCTCCATGATGCACTGCTTTGCATTTAATTACAACAAAGAGATTATGTGTTCAGGCTCAACCCACCCTTATTTCAGTGTGTTGGTGATTCTAGCCAACCATGGAAGCACTTCTAATTTTTCCCCTCTGTTGTGAACCTACAGGATAAATTTGAATATGGGATGAGATATTTCCTGAAAAACAATGAGGATTTTTTCTGCAATTTCTCATGCTTTT